>NC_091288.1:2500148-3171398 GCF_032444005.1 Ranitomeya imitator
AGTGTCTGCATGGAGTGACCACTCACCAGCGAGGGCGGAGCTAGTGTCTGTATGGAGTGATCACTCACCAATGAGGGCGGAGCTAGTGTCTGTATGGAGTGACCGCACACCAATGAGGGCGGAGCTAGTGTCTGTATGGAGTGACCGCACACCAATGAGGGCGGAGATAGTGTATATGGAGCGACCGGGCACCAATCAGGGCAGAGCTAGTGTCTGTGGAGCGACGGCGCAACAATGAGGGCGGAGCTAGTGTCTGGAGCGACTGCGCACCAATGAGGGCGGAGCTAGTGTCTGTATGGAGCAACCGCGCACCAATGAGGGCGGAGCTAGTGTTTGTATAAAACAACAGATCACCAATGAGGGCGGAGCTAGTGTCTGGTGCGACCGCGCACCAATGAGGGCAGAGCTAGTGTCTGTATGGAGCGACTGCGCACCAATGAGGGCGGAGTTAGTGTGTGTATGGAGCGACCATGCACCAATGAGGGTGGAGCTAGTGTCTGTATGGAGCGACCACGCACCAATGAGTGCGGAGCTAGTGTCTGTATGGAGTGACCGCGCACCAATGAGGGCAGAGCTAGTGTCTGTATGGAGCGACCATGCACCAATGAGGGTGGAGCTAGTGTCTGTATGGAGCGACCACGCACCAATGAGGGTGGAGCTAGTGTCTGTATGGAGCGACTGCGCACCAATGAGGGCGGAGTTAGTGTGTGTATGGAATGACCCCTCACCAATGAGGGCGGAGCTAGTGTCTGCATTTAGTGACCGCGTACCTATGAGGGCGGGACTAGTGTCTATATGGAGAGACCACTCTCGCCAATGAGGGCGGAGCTAGTGTCTGTATGGAGCGACTGCGCACCAATGAGGGCGGAGTTAGTGTGTGTATGGAATGACCCCTCACCAATGAGGGCGGAGCTAGTGTCTGCATTTAGCGACCGCGTACCTATGAGGGCGGGACTAGTGTCTATATGGAGTGACCACTCTCGCCAATGAGGGTGGAGCTAGTGTCTGCATGGAGCAACCGCGCACCAATGAGGGCGGAGCTAGTGTCTGTATGGAGCGACTGCGCACCAATGAGGGCGGAGTTAGTGTGTGTATGGAATGACCCCTCACCAATGAGGGCGGAGCTAGTGTCTGCATTTAGCGACCGTGTACCTATGAGGGCGGGACTAGTGTCTATATGGAGTGACCACTCTCGCCAATGAGGGTGGAGCTAGTGTCTGCATGGAGCAACCGCGCACCAATGAGGGCGGAGCTAGTGTCTGTATGGAGCGACACCGCAACAATGAGGGCGGAGCTAGTGTCTGCATGGAGCAACCGCGCAACAATGAGGGCAGAGCTAGTGTCTGTAGGAGCGACCGCGCACCAATGAGGGCGGAGCTAGTGTCTGTAGTAGCGACCGTGCACCAATGAGGGCGGAGCTAGTGTCTGTAGTAGCGACCGTGCACCAATGAGGGTGGAGCTAGTGTTTGTATGGAGCGACCACTCAGCAATGAGGGCGGAGCTAGTGTGTATATGTAGTGACCACTCACCAATGAGAGCGGTGCTTGTGTCTGTATTGAGCGACCCCGCACCAATGAGGGCGGAGCTAGTGTCTAGAGTCCAGCTTTATCAGGTGGAGTTAAAAGCCTTCCTCTTAGCGTGGTATTATATTCCCTGTCTATGGCTTCTTAGCAAGGTCCTCTCAGTTATATCTGTCCTTTGTTGAAGTGGGATACTAACCCGTATGATAGGTGACTCGAGCATCAGTGAGGGCGGAGCTAGAGTCTCTATGGAGTGACCACTCACCTGTGAGGGCGGAGCTAGTGTCTCTATGGAGTGACCACTCACCTGTGAGGGCGGAGCTAGTGTCTCTATGGAGTGACCACTCACCTGTGAGGGCGGAGCTAGTGTCTCTATGGAGTGACCACTCACCTGTGAGGGCGGAGCTAGTGTCTCTATGGAGTGACCACTCACCTGTGAGGGCGGAGCTAGTGTCTCTATGGAGTGACCACTCGCCTGTGAGGACAGAGCTAGTCTGTATGGAGCGACCGCACATAGGTGAGGGCGAAGCTAGTGTCTTTATGAAGTGTCCACTCACCAATGATGGCGGAGCTAATCTGTGTAAGGAGTGACCACTCACCAATGAGGGCGGAGCTAGTGTCTGTATGGAGGGACCGTGCACCAATGAGGGCGGAGCTAGGGATGGTATGGAGCGACCACTCACCAATGAGGGAGGAGCTAGTATCTGTATGGAGCAACCGCGCACCAATGAGGGCTGAGCTAGTGTCTCTATGGAGGGACCGCGCACCAATGAGGGTGGATCTATTGTCTGCATGGAGTGACCACTCGCCAATGAGGGTGGAGATAGTGTCTGTATGGAGCGACCGCGCACCAATGAGGGCGGAGCTAGTGTCTGTATGGAGTGATTACTCGCCAATGAGGGCGGAGCTAGTGTCTGTATGGAGTGACCACTCGCCAAGGAGGGTGGAGATAGTGTCTGTATGGAGCGACCGCGCACCAATGAGGGCGGAGCTAGTGTCTGTATGGAGTGACCACTCGCCAATGAGGGCGGAGCTAGTGTCTGTATGGAGCGACCGCGCACCAATGAGGGCGGAGCTAGTGTCTGTATGGAGTGACCACTCGCCAATGAGGGTGGAGCTAGTGTCTGTATGGAGCGACCGCGCACCAATGAGGGCGGAGCTAGTGTCTGTATGGAGTGACCACTCGCCAATGAGGGTGGAGCTATTGTCTGTATGGAGCGACCGCGCACCAACGAGGGCGGAGCTAGTGTCTGTATGGAGTGACCACTCGCCAATGAGGACTGAGCTAGTGTCTGTATGGAGCGACCGCGCACCAATGAGGGTGGAGCTAGTGTCCGTATGGAGTGACACTGCAACAATGAGGGTGGAGCCAGTGTCTTTATTGATTGACCGCGCACCGGGTCCGGTACTTAAAGGGATGTGTCAAAGCGGTGGCAACCCGGTCCATGGCCCTGGGCGCCCAAGTAAAAGGAAAGGTCTTTAAAGGGATTGGTGAAATAATAAATGTTCATGACGCCACCTGTAGTATTCGGTCAGGAACGACCAACGCTGCTTAAAGGGGTCCTCTGGGGAAATGTTATGGCAGCCAGATGGTATAACATCCCACAGGTGAAGTAGGTCCTCAGGGCTCCCTGTGAATAGATGGAGGATGGTGAATAGTGCAGTTAAGAGCGAAGGACACAGTTGTGCAGTCTTTTTACCTGGTTTACTGATGGTAGCAGGCAGCCACAGTCCAGGGCACCAGATCACAGATACAGGCAGGGTCCGGCCGGCTTGGAAGCGAGTTCAGAGTCCAGCTTTATCAGGTGGAGTTAAAAGCCTTCCTCTTAGCGTGGTATTGTAAGAAGGTGGTGCTGTTATGGATAGTATGGATAGTATGGATAGTATGGAACACGCTGTCACTTTTAGAGGCTGCATCCCCTTGTCTGGCGTGATGGAACGTTCTGCTTCTCCCCTGCAATAATCGCTGTAATGAGCTAGTCTGTACAGAGTGCAGGTGTGGAGCTGGAGCAGCGTGTGTGAGCTGAGGCTGCTGCAGAGAGGACTTTTTGTGCTGATAGCTGAAAGAGAGAAGAACTGTGTCCTGATATAGCTGCAAGAGCGCCATGAAGATACAGAGAAAGGGATTTACAGTTTCCAGGAGCATCCCTAGGATCCAGAAGCAAGGAGAAGACCACGTTTCACAGAGCTGACAGAAGCCGTGCGCACTAGGGTTGAGTGAAACAGATCAGAATTGACGCCTCTCCATTATTAATCTGGATTAATGTCACCTTACAATAGCAAGGTGACATTAACCCTTCATTACCCCATATCCCACCGCTACATGGGAATGGGAAGAGAGTGGCCAAGTGTCAGAATAGGTGCATCTTCCAGATGTGCCTTTTCTGGGGTGGCTGGGGGCAGATGTTTTTAGCCAGGGAAGTCAAAAACCGTGGACCCTCTCTAGGCTATTAATATCTGCCCTCAGTCACTGACTTTACTACTCTGGCGGAGAAAATTGCGCGGGAGCCCACGCCAATTTTTTCCGCGATTTAACCCTTAAATTTAAGAGCTAGAGCGCCGAAATTTTGCATATACACACTACTAACAGTAGTGTGGGATATGACATGGTTTACTGTATGTAAACCATGTCTCATATCATGTCGGGTTTTGGCAGGAGAAATGAAAAATCGGTAATTGAATTACCGGCTTTTCTGCTATATCGCCCTGAAGGAAATGTAAAAAAAAAACCAAAAACCTCCATAGACTTACATTGGGTTTCAAGTTTCGGCCGATCCCCGACCCCAACTTTTCAATAGGATCGGCCGATTTCACTCGACCCGACTTTTGAGAAAGTCGGGTTTCGTGAAACCCGACTCGACCCTGAAACCCTAAAAGTCGCTCAACCCTAGTGCGCACCACCGTATTGGACTGCTGGGGGCCCCCTGGGACTGGACCTGATTCTCCAACATCACCGTGAGTCTGTTCCTGTTTGGTGCACCTGTTAGGGCCTAGTGTAGGCTTCAATAGAAAGTACACGGGAGCCGTGTGGCCTGCTTAGTAAAGGCCAGGGAGGTTATATGTAGAGTAGCATCACCACTCCTTTATTGTTTACATTTGCTTGTTACTGCATGTAAAGAAGCTGCGGAGACACCATCACGTGTTTCTCGACGCAAGCAGTGAATAGCCAGGCCTTTCCCCGGAAAGGAACAACCACGGGAAGGGCAGCATCCTATGAAGGAAAGCCACCTATGCCAAGCATGGTATCCATCCACAGACAGCTGTTTCGGGGTTTTTGCCCCTCATCAGTGTGGAGTAGGAATCTGGCTATTAGGAGCAGTGCCTAGTAAAAAGGCTATAAAGGCACAGATGATTGGCCTCGGGAAGACCAAAACATCCAACACCACGGAGACACCATCACGTGTTTCTCAACGCAGTGATTCCAGAACACTGCCCCCATCCCTTATGGGAAATATGCAGATGCATGTAAAGACAGCTGTGGATGTCTGAAACAGCTGTCTGTGGATGGATACCATGCTTGGCATAGGTGGCTTTCCTTCATAGGATGCTGCCCTTCCCATGGTTGTTCCTTCCCGGGGAAAGGCCTGGCTATTCACTGCTTGCGTCGAGAAACACGTGATGGTGTCTCCGCAGCTTCTTTACATGCATCTGCATATTTCCCATAAGGGATGGGGGCAGTGTTCTGGAATCACTGCGTTGAGAAACACGTGATGGTGTCTCCGTGGTGTTGGATGTTTTGGTCTCCCCGAGGCCAATCATCTGTGCCTTTATATTACATTTGCTTGTTAGACATATTTTGAGTCTGCAATAGTTGGAGCACCGTGCTATTTTACGAAAAAGATAAAAGTTTATTACTCTTGTAAATTGTCTGTTGCCATTGTATACCCCTGTTTGCATCTTCCTCATTCCCTTCATTCCTTGCTTTCCAATAAATCTACCCTTTGTTGTTTGCACCTCATCTTGTGTACAGTAGTCTTCCTGCACCGTGGTGGTCCCCCGGCCATCGCTTTAAGTGGCACTGCGAGCAGGGTACTGTCACCAGGATGGAGGCAGCAGACAGCAATGGCAGGAATGCTAATGTTAATGGGGATGCTGTGGGCATTGGTGGAACCCCTGCAAGAACACTCCCTATGGGCACCATATTTAGTGTGCTACCAAAGTTTGACGGCAAGAATATGCCACTGTCCGACTGGGTTTCCCGGCTGCAAAGCACCCTGAAGATTTATAACATCAGCCCAGACCTTGAAGTGGACATTGCGTTAACTGCCCTAGAGGGAGAAGCCTGTAGAAACATCTGCCTACAACCAGAACTCACCCGTAGTACCCTGAAGGAGCTAGTGAAGTTCCTGGAAGAGATCTACGGCGAGACTGCTAGCGCCGGACACCTTCGCGCCAAATTTTTCTCTAGGCTGCAGCGGGAAGAAGGAATTTCTCAGTGTGCAACAGCACTGCAAGAAGTGTTAGCAGAGGTGCAGAGAAAGGAGGCGGATGGATTTGGCGGCATGGGCTCTAAAGACCGGATACTCCGGGAGCAATTCATTCTGGGACTGCACAGAACATCCTTGAGGCGAGCACTGTCAGAACGGGTCCAGGCAGATCCGGCTCTTACATTTCGTCAAATCCTGGCGGAAACAGTGGCCCGAAGTAAAGAAGAGAGCTATGCGTCTGTGTGGGGTGATGCGTGTCCAGGGTGCCAATACCAGAAGGGACCCAAACCATCAGGAGGTGCTGGTCCAGGTGGTGCAAGACTTGCAGCGGTCCATTGTCAACGTGCAAGAGAAACTGACCCAGATGGAGCGAAGAGTGGGGGAACTACAACAGTGTGACCCACCGTACTCATGCAACCATACTTCAGCCCGACCGATAAGGGATCATAGGGAGCAAGCCCCCTCCCGTCAGGCATCGGAGGCACGAGAACAGGCTCGAGGTACCCCCCGGTGAGGAGGAGGCATCCAATGCTGGGAATATGGAGGATGGGGGCACCTTGCCAGAGACTGTCGGAACTATACTCAAGGCCAGCAAAAGCCGCCGTTAAACTACCAACCCCCGCAGTAGTGCGGCACTCTGCGGGGGAGGCGAGGAGAGAGGCCGCTCCATATCATAACGAACACTTGATCGCTGGGAGCCCCATCCTCCGTGTTGAATTCGAAGGAGTTCTAGTGGATTGCCTGATTGATACCGGGTCACAAGTGACAACGATGCCAGAAGCGTATTTCAAGCAGCATTTCCAGGACCTGGCCAAACCAGAAAAAGAGACATTGATCCGGTTGCTTGCTGCCAACCAACAACCGATCCCGGTCACAGGGGTCGTGTGGATGAATATTCGAATCTGTGGGCAAGAAGTTGGGAGAAAGGGATCCTGTTAATCCCTGAGCCTATCAAGGAAGATGTGCCTGCAGTACTGGGAATGAACATTCTACGTGAACTCGATCAGATTATGTTTACCAAACGGGGACCTGGATATTGGAAGAAGGCTACTCCACATAAGCCTACTCAAGAAGCCCTTCAACGACTGATCCGCGTCTGTGGGACGCAGAAGAGTGTGCCATCTTATTAGACGGTGGGGGTCATCAGGGCTCCTAGTAAAGAACCTGTAATCCTACCTCCCGAGCAAGAAACTATAGTATACCTTCCAGTGAGGACTCACCGCAACCTTGACGGGTTGGAAGTGGTTGTTCAGCCCGTGGTAGGTGGAGGAGTGGACCAAGAAGTCATGATAGCTCGTACGATAGCTGTGGTCCAGCGATGACATGTCCCCATAAGAGCTTTGAACGTGGGCCCCGGGGAGGTCACCTTGCAACGAGGGACGGATCTGGCCCTGGTGTACCTACATAAGGGTGAAATGGTGAGTCAGAAGGAGATGTCTTTATCACTGAAAGAAGGTGTGGGGTGGACCCTAGCAGTTGTTGCGGCGGACAAAGAGACGCCATCCCTGGAGTGGAGTTGGACGGGTCATCCTTGATCAAATGGAAGTGGATGTGAAGCCTCTGGGCCCTGAGCGTGTGCAAGCAATAGAAAGTATGCTGTGGGAAAATCAGGCTGCATTCGCCCGTCACGCCGAAGATTTCGGCTGTACTGAAGCCATCACACATGAGATACCGACTGGGGAAGCTTGTCCAATTCGAGAACGATACCAGCAGATCCTTCCCAAGATGTATCAAGAGGTGAAAACATTACTGAGGCAGATGCTGGATTCGGGAGTGGTGCAGAGTAGTCAGAGCCCTTGGGCAGCCCCGGTGGTGCTCGTCAAGAAAAAGGATGGGACCATCCGGTTCTGTGTAGATTACAGGAAACTCAATGCCTGCACTGTTCGAGACTCGTATCCGTTGCCCCGCATCGAGGAATCATTGACAGCATTGGGGAAAGCCACGTACTTCTCCACCCTGGACCTAGCAAGCGGATACTGGCAAGTAGCCGTGGCAGAGAAAGACAAAGAGAAAACCGCCTTCATCCTCCCTATGGGGCTGCTCGAGTTTAACCGGATGCCCTTCGGGCTCTTCAATGCTCCAGGCACATTTCAAAGGCTGATGGAAAAGTGTTTGGGAGACTTAAATTTTGAGGCTACCCTGATCTATCTGGATGACATCATTGTGTTTTCGGCCTCATTTGAAGAACACCTTGCCCGGCTTGGACAGGTACTCGGAAGACTGCGGGCTCATAACCTGAAGGTGAAGCCAAAGAAGTGCCACCTCTTCCAGAGAGAGATCGAGTACCTGGGCCACATAGTGTCACAAGATGGAGTTCTACCCTCACCAGAAAAAGTGGCTGCTATCCTGAAGTGGCCAGTCCCTCGAAGAGTGAGAGAACTCCAGGCCTTCCTGGGACTCGCTGGGTATTAACGCCGGTTTGTTAAAGACTTCGCAAAGGTAACGGGTCCTCTCAATGAGTTGCTGAGGGGGACCGCTGGAGTGCCGAAGACCCAGCGCATCCCCTGGGCACAGGGACTAGACGAGGCCTTCCAGGCTATAAAGAATGCCCTTACTTCGGCCCCAATCTTGGCCTACACAGACTTCAATCAACCGTTCCTGTTGTACACCGATGGTAGCCTTCATGGACTCGGTGCAGTACTTTCTCAGATACAGGATGGACATGACAGAGTTATTGGATATGCTAGCAGGTCCCTGCGAGACAGCGAAAGAAACCCTCACAATTACAGCTCCTTCCGGTTAGAGCTCCTGGCCCTGGTGTGGGCCATGACAGAAAAGTTTGCAGTCTTCCTGACAGGTACCAAGATTCAAGTTTGAACAGACAATAATTCCCTGGCCCACCTTGAGAATGCTAAATTGGGGGCCTTAGAACAACGGTGGGAGGCTTGCCTAGCCAAGTTCGACTTTACCATCCGTTATCGCTCTGCTACCGAAAACGCAAATGCTGATGGGCTGTCAAGAGTTACTGTGGAGACTCCAGTGGGGGATCTTGATGAGCAACTCGAAGAGGAGGAAACCCCAGACTTTCACAAGTTTAAGCCCCCAATGGTTGCAGCCCAGTCAAGAAGGGAGGCCTGCGCATTACCCCGATCCCTGGGGAGAACCAATGAGGAATGGGGACACGTTCAGGATGAAGACGAAGGGCTGAGACAGATGAAAGGGTGGGTAACTCAAAAGCGGAAGCCTGGCAAACAAGAAAGAGATGATCTGGACTCTGAAATGAGGAGTGTGTTACATCAGTGGGATAGACTGGAGGTGTGAGAGTCAGTGCTATATCGTAAGAGGCAACAGCTAAAAGATATGGAAGTAAGGTGGCAAGTTGTCATCCCAGGAAGAATGGCTCAAGAAGTAGCTAAAGAAGCCCACGAATTCGGAGCGCACTTCGACCCCACAAAGACCTACCAATGGTTACAGCGGTATGTGTATTGCCCCCCGGTTGGAGTTGGTGGTGGAAGAGGTTTGCAATGTCGAGTATGTGACCTCATTAAAAGTACTGAACAGAGGGCACCCATCCAGACCATACAAACTAAGGAACCGCTAGAAGTCTTGATGATCGACTATCTCCTCGTGGGACACTCGGCCCGGGGGCTGCAATACTGTTTGGTGATGACCAATCATTTCTATAAGTTCGCAGTAGTCACTCCGACTAGGGATCAGACTGCAGTATTGGGGGCGCGAGCCATCTGTCAAGACTTCATCCGGGTGTATGGGTGCTCAAAGCACATCCACTCCGACCAAGGCGCATGTTTCCAAGGCAAGCTGATGGAAGAATTGTATCGTATGTATGGCATTGAGCGGTCCCGGACCACCCCTTACCACCCTCAAGGCAACGGAGCTTGTGAACGCTTCAACTGAACCTTACTTCAAATGCTGAGAGTGTTGGAGGAGGATAAGAAGGTGTGTTGGCCAGGCTATCTGCCGGAATTGGTCTGGACCTACAACAATCGGGTCCACTCCACCACGGGTTATACCCACTATCTACTGTTGTTTGGAAGAGCTGAACGGGAGATCATTGAGCTGAATTTGAAACAGCCAGAGGAGCTGATGGAGCAAACTGTCACCTCATGGGTGAAAGAGCATCGGCAACGATTGCAAACGATATGACAGTTGGCGGGTCAGCATCTGCAAGAAAAAGAACATACGGGCCGCAAACCGACTCAAGAGTTACCGCCCCAACCTGAAGACCGAGTATTAGTCAAAGAGAAACGCCCCAAGGGAAAACTAAGTGAAAGATGGGAAGTACAGCCGTACAAAATTATCGAGCGAGTGTATGCTAATGGCCCTGTCTACAAGGTACAGATTGAGACTGGAGCATCCGCCCCTAGAGTACTTCACAGAAATATGCTGCGGCCTTGCCAGTCTGAGGTCTGTTCTATGCCATTGTCGCCTGAAGGCGCTACTCCACTTCCTGAATCTGTCATGCCTAATGGTGAAATTGATGATGAGTGGTGGACTGTCCCTGACACAGTAGGGGGTCCTCAGCTGCACAGAGACGGTAATCCCATGGATGTACCAGTACCGTCACGTGAGGACGAGACCAGACAAGAGCCCACGATGACTCCTGCAGCAAGTGTTCCTCTGGAAGATAGTCAAGCCTTGCCTGACAGCCAAGAGCTTCGGAGATCCCAGAGGTCTAATGCAGGGGTTCCACCAGTCCGATATGTAGAACAATGTGCTCTGTCTGTTTTTACACCTTTGTTGCCTCCTCTATAGGTGCTGCTTCCGCTTTGCACGTTCCTCCATTACACTTTGACCCTGATGCTGTGATGTCCGAGGATGACCATCATTAAGAAGGGAGGCATGTAAGAGGGTGGTGCTGTTATGGACAGTAAGGAACACGCTGTCACTTTAAGAGGCTGCACCCCCTTGTCTAGCGTGATGGAATGTTCTGCTTCTCCCTTGCAATAATCGTTGTTATGAGCTAGTCTGTGCAGAGTGCAGGTGTGGAGCTGGAGCAGCGTGTGTGAGCTGAGGCTGCTGGAGAGAGGACTTGTTGTGCTGATAGCTGAAAGAGAGAAGAACTGTGTCCTGTTATAGCTGCAAGAGCGCCACGAAGATACAGAGAAAGGGATTTAGAGTTTCCAGGAGCATCCCTAGGATCCAGAAGAAAGGAGAAGACCAAATGTCACAGAGCTGACAGAAATCCGTGCGCACCACCATATTGGACTGCTGGGGGCCCCCCTGGGACTGGACCTGATTCTCCAACATCACCGTGAGTCTCTTCCTGTTTGGTGCACCTGTTAGGGCCTAGTGTAGGCTTCAATAGTCAGCACACGGGAGCCGTGTGACCGGCTTAGTAAAGGCCAGGGAGGTTATACGTAGAGTAGCATCATCACTTGTTTGTTGTTTACATTTGCTTGTTAGACATATTTTGAGTCTGAAATAGTTGGAGCACCGTGCTATTTTACGGAAAAGATAAAGTTTATTACTCTTGTAAATTGTCTGTTGCCATTGTATACCCCTGTTTGCATCTTCCTGATTCCCTTCCTTCCTTCCCTTCCAATAAATATACCCTTTGTTGTTTGCACCTCATCTTGTGTACAATAGTCTTCCTGCACCATGGTGGTCCCCCGGCCATCGCTTCAGTATTATAGTCCCTTACTGCCTATGGCTTCTTAGCAAGGTCCTCTCAGTTATATCAGTCTTTTGTTGAAGTGGGATACTAACCCATATGATAGGTGACTTTAGCCTTTTTACAGAGTCTCTATCATGACCCGGGCTTTGCGTCACTGTGTCTCTTGGGTGTTAGGGCAGACGTTACATGTAGTTTAGCTGTCCTAGAGTATGACACAACCTCGCTCTTCCACTTACCGGTATCTGCGCTCTGTCAGGGAGGTAGCCCAGGCAGAGCTATTCTCCCTTTTTGTCACTTTCCTGTGCTTCGCTCTCCAGCACGTTAGCTAAAGGCTGTTCTTCCTTTTGTATCTCCCTATCCTGGAGCTACAGCACCTCGGGCTGTACGGTCCCTCACCTGTCCTTCTGCCTCAGACTACTCCAGTCTCCTGTCAGGCACCAACTGTCTAAATCTTTTTAACTGCCTAGCAATTAACTCCTCCTCCTGACCAGAGAGAGCAGCTCCCCTGAAGTCGGGTGTAGAGCTCCCCCTTCTGGCCTTAAGTCAGAACGGTGTTGTATGTGCTATCTACCTGTTAAGAGGAATCTTCCATCGCTTTCAAGCGTGACATCACTCTCCCCGTGAGGAAAGCAATGCCACTGTGACAACCAGGGCCCTGGGGCATCACACTCCAATGAGGGCTGAGCTAGTGTCTGTATGGAGCGACCGCACACCAATGAGGGCGGAGCTAGTGTCTGTATGGGGCGACCACACACCAATGAGGGTGGAGCTAGTGTCTGTTTGGAGAACTGCACATCAGTGAGGGCGGAGCTAGTGTCTGTATGGAGCGACCACTTCACAGTGAGGGAGGAGCTAGTGTCTGTATGGAGTGACCACTCACCAGTGAGGGCGGAGCTAGTGTCTGTATGGAGCAACCGCGCATAAGTGAGGGTGGAGCTAGTGTCTGTATGGAGCAACCGCGCACCAATGAGGGTGGAGCTAGTGTCTGTATGGAGAGCTGCACATCAGTGAGGGCGGAACTAGTGTCTGTATGGAGCCACCGCTCACCAGTGAGAGAGGAGCTAGTGTCTGTATTTCAGTCCCCCGCAGGGCCGTCGGGTACTCGGCATCGGGTCCTGCGTTGACAGGGGGATGTCATGGTGGCTGTGACCCAGTCCGTGGCCCTGGGCGCCCATGTAAAAGGGGGAAAGGTCTTTAAAGGGATAAAGTTTGTGTTCATACCCTCTCCCACCAATTGTTGAGATCATCACCTCACTAAACTAAGTGCCACTCATCAGATCTGTCCTTTTGGCATAACCGCACTAAGTTTCTCTTCATTTGCATATTTAACATCTTCACAATTTGGCTTTACACATGTATGGAGTAGCACAGTGATATATTCTTGTTTTTTTAGGCTTAGCTTTCTAGCAGGTATACACAGAACCTGCTTCAATCACCAGCAGCTCTTTATACAAATCTTACCCTTGGGTCAGTGATTTGCTGAGCGCCAGTGTTTATATCTATCCTTTTTCATTTAGATCTCCATTCTTCCCTGTATCTGTGATGCTGGATTGAAGGACACTTGTTAAATATAAAAATAGCTGATTTGCCTCTTTAAGGGAGAGACAGAGATTCAGCCAAGACATCCAGAGAGACTCTTCAGGACTAGTGCCAAGACATTATGGCTCCATCACAAGGAACACAGATTTAATATTCTACAAGATGCTGACCTAGGGGACCTTGGCCCCAATTGGAAGAATACAGATCTGCTCCATTGACCATCGCTGGATATATTTGGAGAAAGCCAGGATAGGGACCTGACAGTCATCTGGCTCCATGGAGATGTTCGGAGAAGCCAGGTTGTGACCCTCCGGTCAACTGGCCCTTGTACCTGAATGAACTGTCATCTTCCTAAGCTTGTCATTACCTCCTCTCTGTGAGTGCTACAGGTAGGGTAATCGGCCCTGGAAGATGAAGCTAGGTTGTTACCTTCTGGTCAACTGGGCCTTGTACCTGAATGGACTGTCATCTTCCTAAGATTGTCTCATTATCTCCATATCTCCACTCTGTGAGTGTGACACAGGTGGTATAGACGACCCTGGAAGCTGAAACCAGGTTGTTACCCCCAGTCATCTGGCCTTGTACCTGAATGGTCTGTCATCTTCCTACGCTTGTTACCTCCTCTCCGTGTGCGTACCGCAAGTGGAGTAATCGGCCTTGGAAGATCTGAAGTAACAATTGCTCTTATCCCAGTGGGTCAGCGGAAGGGTGAGACTCTGTAATGTGCACCATCTTGGGGTATTTTGCTGGGACTGTTCTATGTGTTATCTGCCTGTGTTGTGGTTCAATAAACTATTTCCAAACTGTTTTACCCTCACCCTTGTCTGAGTAGCATTATGCCCATGTTTAAGGGAGAGCGGGCATTTGGTGGGACAATCCCTGGACCATGCGGTTGTGGCTAGCGGACAGGGGCGCCTGCCGAGCCCCTGTGTCTCCACATAGTCCCTCTCCACTGTCCCTGGAAGAGGCCATGTCTCTTGCAGTGCGCCTGGACCAATGTCTTACAGATAAGAGCACAATTGAGGGTGTTTCAGTGACTTCTCCATCTCATCAGATTGAGGCAGTTGAATCTATGTGAATAGGGGCCTGCAGAGTGTCCAAGGAGAGCCTTGAGCTTGGATCCCCTGCTCATTTATGTCTATACTGCAGTTGAAGGGGTCATGTAATGATTCAATGTTTCAGATACAATAATGAATTTCTTAAAGGTAAAGAGAAAAAAAAATTAACATGTAAGGACACTGATCTTAACAGTTTGAAGTTATCTCTCATGCAGACTACTGGTTGTTTTTAAAAGTATCTTTGGTCACCAAATCTGGAGCTGTAATTAACTCTGCAAATGTTGATTCAGAGTCCTCCTTAGATCTCACTGACAGCAATTTTGCCATCGAGCGATTCAACTCTTGGTGATCCTATCCATGTATCCGCAATTGATAATTCTCCCTTTACCCAATGTCATGTTACTTGTAAGGTTGAGAAGGTGTGCATGAGAATGGGAGCGCTACGCCCAGAATCAGTTTCATTCATGGTGTTTCCTTCCCTACCAGCTAAAGCTACTTTCACAATTCCATCGGTACGGGGCCACCGCAAACCGTCGGCCTGACGTACCCACGGATGTTGTGCAAAATAGTGTACAACGTGGGCAGCGGATGCAGTTTTCAGACGCATCCACTGCCCATTATGCGTTCCGGGGAGGAGGGGGCGCATGCGCAGTCGAAAATGGCGGATGCGTCGCACAAAAAAAGTTACGTCGGCAACCCCAAAACGACCACATCATGTAGATTATGCAACACCAAAAAGTGAATATCCTCCTGATGTGCAGGAGCCATGCACATGGTCAATTGAGTCCAGTACTGAGGCTTATTCTTGGCCAAAGGCGTAGCATCAATTCCTCTCAATGGAATAGGATACTGCAAGGGCTCCAAGAAAAAACCACAGCGCCTGGCAAACTCCAAGTCCATCAAATTCAGGGCAGCGCCTGAATCCACAGATGCCATAACAGAATAAGATGACAAACAGCAAATCAGAGTAACGGACAAAAGAAATTTAGACTGTACCGTACCAATGGTGGCAGACCTAGCGAACCGCTTAGTGCGCTTAGGACAATCGGAGATAGCATGAGTGGATTCACCACAGTAAAAACACAGCCCATTCCGACGTCTGTGTTCTTGCCGTTCAGCTCTGGTCAAAGTCCTATTACACTGCATAGGCTCAGGCCTATGCTCAGAGAATACCGCCAGATGGTGCACAGCTTTGCGCTCACGCAAGCGCCGATCGATCTGAATGGCCAATGACAGACTCATTCAGACCTGCAGGTGTGGGAAATCCCACCTTGACATCCTTAAGGGCTTCAGAAAGACCCTTTCTGAAGATTGCCGCCAGGGCACACTCATTCCACTGAGTAAGCACAGACCACTTTCTAAACTTCTGACAGTACACCTCCGCTTCATCCTGACCCTGACACAAAGCCAGCAAGATTTTCTCTGCCTGATCCACTGAATTTGGTTCATCATAAAGTAATCCAAGTGCCAGAAAAAACGCATCAACATCACGCAATGCAGGATCTCCTGGCGCAAGGGAAAATGCCCAGTCTTGAGGGTCACCACGCAACAAAGAAATAATGATTTTTACTTGTTGAACGGGGTCACCTGAGGAGCGAGGTTTCAAAGCTAGAAACAGTTTACAATTATTTTTGAAATTCAAGAACTTAGATCTATCCCCAGAAAATAAATCAGGAATAAGAATTCTAGGCTCTACCATAGGATTCTGAACCACAAAATCTTGAATGTTTTGTACCCTTGCAGTGAGATGATCCACACAAGAGGACAGACCTTGAATGTCCATATCTACACCTGGTCCTGAACCACCCAAAGGTTTAGGGGAAAAGAAAGACAAAATACAGTGCAAAGAAAAAAAAATGGTCTCAGAACTTCTCTTATCCCTCTATTGAGATGCATTAATACTTTGGGCCAGCTGTACTGTTATGACCTGGTGGTTAGGAGCACCCGGCACGACCTGATAGTTAAACTCACACAGGACAAGCTCTGGGATGTGGGAGCTCTGCTGACCGCAGGCCCTAATCCTATCACAACAACTAGAAATAGCCGTGGAGCGTTCCTGACACTCCCTAGACGCCTCTTCACAGCCTAAGAGCTAGCTAGCCCTAGAGATAGAAAATAAAGCCTACCTTGCCTCAGAAAAATTCCCCAAAGGAAAAGGCAGCCCCCCACATATATTGACTGTGAGTAAAGATGAAAGTCACAAACGCAGAAATGAAACAGGTTTCAGCAAAGGGAGGCCAGACTTACTAAAACAGACAGAGGATAGGAAAGGTATCTTTGCGGTCTGCACAAAAAACTACAAAAGACCACGCAGAGTGTGCAAAAAGACCTCCGCACCGACTAACGGTATGGAGATGCCACTCTGCATCCCAGAGCTTCCAGCTAGCAAGACAAAATCATGATAACCAGCTGGACAAGGAAACAATGAACAAATAATAACTATCAGGAACTTAGCTTCTGCTGGAGAAGACAGGTCACCAGAAAGATCCAAGAGCGAACTGAACCAATGCAGGAACATGGATAGCTGGCATGGAGTAACGATCTGAGTGGAGTTAAATAGAGCAGCCAACCAAAGGATAAACCACGTCACCTGTGTAAGGAACCTCAGAAGCAGCAGCTTCACTCACAGCCACCAGAGGGAGTCCATGGACAGAACTCGCCGAAGTACCATTCACGACCACAGGAGGGAGTTCGACAACAGAATTCACAACACTGCTGGTCCTGTGTTCCTGTCGGTCCCCATTTATCATGTGTCTCCTCCATACCGGTAAGTACATAGTTTCAGCAGTCTCTGCCCGTCCGGTGTCTCTTCCGTTCTGTTTGCCTCAGTGACTCCTCTTTCCTGTCCTCTGACCCATCTTTGGTCCTATCTTCAGTCGTCCCTTTGTCTCCGGCAGTTGCGGCTTCACCCTCCTTGGGCCTGTCCCAAACACTCCCTGTACAGGGGGTGGCCCCATCTGGTCCGCTCGCCTTCGGGGGCTCTGAAGCCATGACCCGGAGGGTCCACTTCTCGGGTTCTAATTGTACGCAAAGGCCATGGATCCCGCTGGAGCTGCGGCCGCTCAGAAGGAACTAGTTTTTCTGCGGGAGAATCAGAGTCGGATGTCCTTCATGAAATCCATGGACTTCCGACTTTCTGCCCTCCAGACCTCTGACCTGGAGAATGCCTCCCAGTTGGCCAGTTTGCAACAAAAGCTGGTACAGCAGTGGGACACCCAGTCCCATATTCTGGGTTATATGGCATCTGTTTATACACGACTTCTTTCTTTACAGACTGTGGCGTCTGTTCCTGCACCTACTCCTGCTCCTCATCCCTCTCCCTGTTTGGCTAAACCTCCCCATTTCAATGGAGATCCCAAACTATGCCGGGGATTTTTGAATCAGTGCCGTCTTCATTTCGAGCTCCTTCCCCTGCAATACCCTACAGATCGGGCCAAGATAGCCTTTATTATTTCATGTTTGGAGGGTGATGCTCTAGCATGGGTTAACTCTCTCTGGGAGCGGGATGATCCTGTGTTCAATCAGTTGACTCCATTTTTGGAGACGTTCCATCGAGTGTTCGATGAACCAGGTCGCTTGGCTTCTACCACTGAGGCCCTGTTTAATTTACAGCAGGGGTCTTTAACTGTTGAGCAATACGCAATTCAGTTTTGGACTTTATCTTCTGACTTGGGTTGGAATAATGAAGCGTTGGTTGGGGCTTTCTGGCGGGGACTATCCAGTCGTATCAAGGATGAATTAGCTGGCCGGGATACTCCAACTACTTTGAAGGATTTGATTGCCTTGGCAACGCGAATAGATGTTCGCTTTCAGGAATGAGCTCGGGAGAGAAAATTTCCTCGTTCTTCCATGACTTCCCGCAGGCCTCCCAGTCCACGTCCCAGGGTTTCTGCTTCAGTTTCTGCTCCTGAGCCGATGCAAGTTGATTGTGTTAAACTTTCCGAACAACGTCGCACGGAGAGGCGCACCCAGGGTCTCTGTTTTTACTCTGGAAGTTCCTCACATCTCCTCCGAGCCTGCCCAGACCATCCGGAAAACTCCTCTGCCTAGGTCAGGTAAGAGAGGCCTCCCTAGGTGCATGTGAAACCTCTCAACCCCTCACTCTGCCTGTTTTGTTGCATATTCTTGATAAACGTTTCTCTCTTGAGGCTTATCTGGACTCGAGTGCAGCGGGAAATTTTAAAAGGTTAGAGGAGGTAATTAAATTCTCAGTCCCTGTTAGGTCTTTAGAGAATCCTCTTCTTCTTGCTTCCGTTGATGGGAAACCCTTGCAAGAAACCATAACTCAAGTCATGCACTTGGTAGATCTTCAGGTAGGGGCTCTTCATAGGGAGACAATTTCGTTCTTTGTTTTAGCCAACATCTCTCATCCTATTCTCCTCGGCCTTCGTGGTTGCGACTCCACGAACCTTTCTTAGATTGGCATAAAGGCAACATTCTTCATTGGGGAGATTCCTGTCGGTCTCGTTGTCTGCTGCCGATGCGTTCTGTTGGTGTTCCTTGTCCCTCCCCCATTCCCTACGGGTTCCCTTCTGCCTATTCTTCTTTTTCGGATGTTTTTGACAAAAAGGAGGCAGAGTCTCTTCCGCCACATCGACCCTACGACTGTCCTATAGACCTCGTTCCTGGTACCACGCCTCCTAGGGGAAGAATCTATCCTCTCTCGCCTGCAGAAACACAAGCTATGTCGGACTATGTTCAAGAGAACCTCGCTAGAGGCTTTATTCGGAAATCTTTTTCTCCAGCTGGGGCAGGTTTCTTTTTCATGAAAAAGAAGCATGGTACCCTTCGCCCGTGTATTGATTACAGAGGATTAAATAACATCACTGTGAAGAACAAATATCCTTTACCTCTTATCTCTGAACTTTTCGACCGTCTGAGAGTAGCACGAATTTTTACCAAGCTTGATCTTCGGGGAGCCTACAACTTGGTTCGTGTCCGTGCGGGAGACGAATGGAAGACTGCATTCAACACTCGGGACGGTCACTACGAGTATTTGGTAAAGCCTTTTGGGCTTTGTAATGCTCCTGCGGTGTTCCAAGAGTTCGTCAATGACATCTTTCGAGACTGCCTCTATACCAGTGTTGTAGTCTCCTTGGATGACATTCTCGTCTTCTCTCCTGATCTATTCATCCATCGACGAGACGTTCGCCGGGTCTTACTTAGTCTAAGGGAGAATCATCTCTTCGCGAAGATTGAAAAATGCGTCTTTGAACAGTCTTCACTTCAGTGCCTTTCCTGGGTTATATCGTTTCCGAGGATGGCCTGAAGATGGATGCTGAGAAGGTGTCTGCCGTTCTGAATTGGCCCTGTCCATCAGGAGTAAAAGCTATTCAGCGATTTCTTGGCTTTGCCAATTACTACAGACAATTTATTCCTCACTTCTCCTCTTTGTCTAAACCAATCTCTGCTCTGGTTCGCAAGGGGGTCGATCCTAATTTTTGCCCTCCAGAGGCTGAAACAGCCTTCCAAACTCTGAAGCGAGAATTTGCTTCTGCATCGGTGCTTCATCGACCGGATACCAATAGGCCATTTATTCTTGAAGTGGATGCGTCTTCTATCGGAGCCGGAGCTGTACTTTTACAGAGGTCTAACTCGGGTCGGTTAGTCTCCTGTGGCTTTTTCTCCAAAGCATTTTCTCCTCCTGAATGTAATTATTCCATCGGTGACAAAGAATTGTTAGCCATCAAATTGGCCTTGGAGGAGTGGCGGTATCTTCTTGAAGGGGCTGTTCACCCTTTCGTCATTTTTACGGATCACAAGAATCTAGCCTATGTCCAGTCTGCCCAAAGGAGAAAAAAGTAAACGAAAACCCTGATGTAACTAAGTAAAAAAGCAAAAGTGCATTTAAATAGCACAGAGTTTTTAGTAATACTGTTTTTTGATCAAAAAATAGCACAAAAGCCATCCCACCTCGTCACGGTAACTCTGATCGGGACAGTCCTACACTGTCTAATATTAAAACCTTACATTGTGTCAATGTTGACCTCAGTGTGAATAAGGGCAGACGAAAGGACTGGGCCCAACCAGTGAAACACTAGACTCGGGAAGCCTTATATAGTCTCTAGCTCAGAAACAGGGAGGCCACACCCCGGCTTGCACAGAATGCAACAATACAGAAAAAAAAACACAAAATTGAGCTTAAATTGAGTTGGTACACATGCATAGATTAAACGCATGTTCACATTGGCCACAAAACATTGAAACCTACAAGAGAAAAAAGTAAACGAAAACCCTGATGTAACGAAGTAAAAAAGCAAAAGTGCATTTAAATAACAGTTTTTAGTAATACTGTTTTTTGATCAAACAATAGTACAAAAGCCATCCCACCTCGTCACAGTAACTCTTATCGTGACAGTCCTACACTGTCTAATATTAAAACCTTACATTGTGTCAATGTTGACCTCAGTGTGAATAAGGGCAGACAAAAGGACTGGGCCCAACCAGTGAAACACTAGACTGGGGAAGCCTTATATAGTCTCTAGCTCAGAAACAGGGAGGCCACACCCCAGCTTGCACAGAATGCAACAATACAGAGAAAAAAAACACAAAATTGAGCTTAAATTGACTGTCCCGATCAGAATTACCGTAACGAGGTGGGATGGCTTTTGTGCTATTTTTTAATAAAAAAACAGTATTACTAAAAACTCTGTGTTAAGCTCAATTTTGTGGGTTTTTTTTTTTCAGTCTGCCCAAAGGCTGAATCCTCGACAAGCCAGATGGTCCTTGTTCTTCGGATGTTTCGACTTCGAATTACATTTCCGACCTGGAAATAAAAACATCAAGGTTAACGCCCTATCACGGTCTTTTCAACTGTTGGATGAAGAGGAGAGACCTACGCATATTCTTGATCCAGCTAAGATTGTTTCCTTGGCTCCTCAAGATATGATCACTCCTCCTCCGGGAAAACCTTTGTATCAAATTGTGACAAGTTGAAGGTCTTACGTTGGGATCATTCCTCCCAGTTCGCTGGACATGTTGGAGGTAAGAAGACTCTCTCCCTGATTTCTCATCATTATTGGTGGCCTTCTCTTCGCCAGGATGTGTTGGATTTCGTTGCTTTCTGTTCCTCGTGTGCTCGGAACAAGGTTCCTCGACAGCTGCCTTCAGGTTCTCTGCTTCCACTTCCTGTGCCATCTGTTCCCTGGAGTCATATTGCTATGGACTTTGTCACCGACTTACCAAAGTCTTGTAATTGCACAGCAATTTTGGTGGTGGTAGACAGATTTTCCAAGATGGCCCACTTCATCTCTCTGCCTGGACTACCATCTGCTCCTGACCTAGCGAAGATCTTTTTACTTCAAGTTTTTCGACTCCACGGATTCCCTCAGCATATCGTGTCTGACCGAGGAGTCCAGTTTACCTCCCATTTTTGGAGAACCCTTTGTGGTCTTATGAAGGTATCGCTAGATTTTTTTTCTGCTTACCATCCCCAGTCTAACGGTCAGGTGGAGGGGGGAAAACAAATCCTCATATCTTATCTTCGTCATTTTACCAATGCTCACCATGATGACTGGGTGACTCTTCTCTCCTGGGCAGAATTCGTCTACAATAACCACACTAGCGAATCTTCATCTAAGTCTCCCTTTTTTATTGTTTTTGGGCAACATCCTGGCATTCCTCTCCCTGTTCTCCCCACCTCAGGTGTACTGGCGGCGGATTCCTTGTCCCAGGAGTTTTCCAAGATTTGGCAGGAGACTAAGGAGGCGCTTGAAAAGGCGAGTAGCAGAATGAAAAGGTATGCCGACAAAAGGCGTTTGGATGTCCCTCCATATCGACCTGGCGATAAAGTCTGGCTTTCCTCTCGCTATATCAGACTCAAGATTCCCTCTCAGAAGTTAGGTCCTCGTTACATCAATCCCTTTGAGGTTTCTAGCCAAATTAATAATGTTGCGTACAAGTTGAAGCTGCCCGCTTCTCTACGCATTCCTAACGCTTTTCATGTATCACTCCTCAAACCCGCATATTTTAATCATTTTGATTCTGTTTCGTCACGTTCTCATCAACCTATTTCTTCCGATGCCTCTTTTGAAGTTAAGAATATTTTAGCTAAGAAATCTGTCAAGGGCAGGACGTTTTATTTGATTGATTGGAAGGGGTTTGGACCCGAGGAAAGGTCTTAGGAGCCTCTGGAGAATATCAATGCTCCTCTAGTCTTGAAGAGGTTCCTTTCCAGTTCTAAAGGGAGGGGGAGTACTGTTACGCCGCCTAATACTTACCTTTCCGGCCGCGTGCTTCCGACACTTTTCTCCATCAGGATTCCCTTGTGCTCGTCCCTTTGGCGATCCGCGCATGCGCAGACGTGCTCCTCTCACCGCTGGGGCTTCTGGGAGGTAGTGACCCGCTGGCTCCGCCCCCAATATGACGACGCCCATCGGGTATTTCTCTCCTGCATCCGTCCAGGTAAGACGCCTTTGCGTCTATTGTGTTTGCCGGCTTCTAGCCAGTGTCCCTTTAGCTTCTTTGGCTCCACTAACGTTTACCCTGTCTAGGCTCGTGTCTCATTCTCGTCTTCTGCCTTCCCTGCCAGTCCTGTGTTCCTTTTACCCCTGCTAGTCCTGTGTTCCTGCCAGATAGAGAGCGGACATGATGTTGGAGACTGCGGACAGACAGACAGTGGCGTTCTGTAGTACAGCGGGAGTAAGGCCAGGGGATGACGTGTATAGTTGTGTGTCGTCGGCATAAAGATGGTACTGAAAGCCAAACCTGCTGATGGTCTGTCCAATTGGGGCCATCTTCAGCAAGGCTGGTTGTCAAAAATAAGGGGGAACCCATGCTGTTTTTTTTAAATTATTTATGAAAGTTTTATTGTAACACACCATAGGTTATATACGAAGGGAAGAGATTGCAAAGTCTTATGGACGTTTCCTCTATGGTATACAGCATTTTCCTTCACACCGTATCCTTCCTCTGTACTTCTAGTCCAGGGCCAGTAACGCACACTGTTACATCCTACATTGCCACAACCCGGCCTCAATGCCACAGTCCTTTCAGCAGGTCTCTCTACCCGCTCAGCAGTTCCAAGTCCTATTTCTTCCACTACTGGCACCCTGGATCTACTGTTTGAGACCCCCACTATTCCCACATATTCAGTGCTGTTTAGGTCCATTACCTTCGGAGTTGCAAGCTCAGGGATTCGTGACTCAGAGTCCTAATGATGGGCGCCTCCTCTCAAAAGCCATTATGACGAACCTGTCAATTCTTCTTTAGGATCTCGCTATGTAGAGCTTTCTTCTATGGATCAACCCTTTTTGGCTGCATTGCTCACTTTACTTTCAAACCCTATGTAACAAACTATAGTAAGCAGTCACATGCTCTAACACTTATCCCCTCCCAGTAGGGGCTAGTCCCAAACACTAACTATCTTACCCTATTGCTGTTACTTATATTAGGCCAGCTTCACACTTAACGTATGAAAAATCGGTTTGATTCTCTCAGCCGATATTCACACCAATGTTCTCCATATGGTGATCCATATGCAATCTGTATGCAATGCGATTTTAACATGAGCTTTTACATACAGCAGGTCTCTGTCATTTACAAATCGTTTTAAAATGAAATATTCTTCAAAACATATACAGTGGGTACAGAAAGTATTCAGACCCCCTTTAAATTTTTCACTCTGTTTCTTTGCAGCCATTTGGTAAATTCAAAAAAGTTCATTTTTTTCTCATTACTGTACACTCTGCATCTCATCTTGACTGAAAAAAACAGAATGTAGACATTTTTGCAAATTAATTAAAAAGGAAAAACTGAAATATCACGTGGTCATAAGTCTTCAGCCCCTTTGCTCAGACTCTCATAGTTAAGTCACATGCTGTCCATTTCCTTGTGATCCTCCTTGAGATGGTTCTACTCCTTCATTGGAGTCCAGCTGTTTCTAATTACACTGATAGGACTTGATTTGGAGCGGCGCAGACCTGTCTATATAAGACCTCACAGCTCACAGTGCATGTCAGACCAAATGAGAATCATGAGGCCAAAGGAACTGGCCAAGGAGCTCAGAGACAGAATTGTGGCAAGGCACAGACCTGGCCAAGGTTACAACAGAATGTCTGCAGGACTCAAGGTTCATAAGAGCACAGTGGCCTCCATAATCCTTAAATGGAAGAAGTTTGGGAATACCAGAAGTCTTCGTAGACCTGGCCTTCCAGCCAGACTGAGCAACCATGGGAGAAGAGCCTTGATGAGAAGGTAAAGAACCCCAAGATCACTGTGACTGAGCTCCAGAGATGCAGTAGGGAGATGGGAGAAAGTTCCACAAAGTCACCTATCACTGCAGCCTCCACCAGTCAGGCCTTTATGGCAGAGTGACCCGACGGAAGCCTCTCCTCAGTGCAAGACATATGAAAGCCGCATAGAGTTTGCTAAAAAACACATGAAGGACTCCCAGACTATGAGAAATAAGAATCTCTGGTCTGATGAGAGGAAGATAGACCTTTCTGGTGATAATTCTAAGCGGTATGTGTGGAGAAAACCAGGCACTGCTCATCACCTGCCCAATACAATCCCAACAGTAAAAGATGGTGGTGGCAGCATCATGCTATGGGGGTGTTTTTAAGCTGCAGGGACAGGACGACTGGTTATCATTGAAGGAAACATGAATGCGGCCAAGTACAGAGATATCCTGGATGAAAACCTCTTACAGAGTGCTCTGGACTAAAAACTTGGCTAAAGGTTCACGTTCCAACAAGATAATGACCCTAAGCACGCAGCTAAAATAACAAAGGAGCGGCTTCAGAGAAACTCTGTGACCATTCTTGACCGGCCCAGCCAGAGCCCTGACCAAAACCCAACTGACCATCTCTGGAGAGACCTGAAAATGGCGTCCACCAACGTTCACCATCCAAA
The DNA here is from genome assembly GCF_032444005.1 of Ranitomeya imitator. Lineage (NCBI taxonomy): Eukaryota > Metazoa > Chordata > Amphibia > Anura > Dendrobatidae > Ranitomeya > Ranitomeya imitator. The sequence goes on from NC_091288.1 coordinate 2,525,119, forward strand.
CTGACGGAACTGGAGAGGATCTGCAAGGAAGAATGGCCGAGGATCCCCAAATCCAGGTGTGAAAAACTTATTGCATCATTTCCAAGAAGACTCATGGCTGTACTAGCTCAAAAGGTGCTTCTACCCAATACTGAGCAAAGGGTCTGAATACTTATGGCCATGTGATATTTCAGTTTTTCTTTTTTAAGAAATTTGCAAAAATTTCTACATTTCTGTTTTTATTCAGTCAAGATGGGGTGCAGAGTGAACATTAATGTGAAAAAACTGAGCTTTTATGAAATTACCTGTGATGATAATGTATAATATGATTTTTAGTTTTCCCTGTTAGCACACATACTGCGGGTTCTGACCCCCCTTCTCTCTGTGTTTCTGCTTGCTGAGATGTGTGTGTGTGTGTGTGTGTGTGTGGATCCCAAATCCCTCATGGCCCCAACCACAAAAATTTTTATTGCGCCTGTAGCTGCACAAATCTCCCTTCAGTACCAGTTGAAACTGGTCTAGTCTCTCTCAAAAAACATGAAGTTCTTTGTTCTATTATAATAAGATATTGGGCCACCAATTTGGGCTAGAAAAATAAGGAGTATATATTGCGACTTTCCACCGGTAGATCTGTCAACCACTGTAAGCACTAGCAGCTAAACACAACGAGTACAAAGTACGGATTTCTCCGGAACCATGTGGACCAACTAGTCCGAGTGCGGTATCTTTAGAAAGCCAATTTTAAAATAAGATGAATAATGGGTGTGCTGTGATTCTGACATGTCCTCAAGCTAAGATCTGAGAATTACAAGTATTGTTGGTACAAACTGTACACCTGAGGAGAGGGGGGGCAAAGGTAACTCAAACCCCTGTCGTGATGTCACAAGCCTGCAGGTATAAGTGACTGCCAGTAAGCCCAACCTTCAATCTTGCCTGAGGAGCTGTTACAGCAGGTCTTGTCTGATGAACTGGGACATTTGGCTCCGCCTACCAGCCTGAATAGTCTGAAATGACTTAAGAAAAATGTGAGTTTTATCTTTCTTTAATCCCTGTTTATTTTATAATTACTGTACATACGTTAAATTGTCTCATATAGCAACATCTTTATATGCCTTTTATAAACACTGCCTAATCTTTCATGGAGTAAAATATATAAAATACTAGCTTTGTTCTCCTGCTCTAAAACGTACCCTAAGTCTTCTGAAGTTAATTACGCTACTAATTTGGGTTGGCTCGAACCCCTCCCTGTGAGAAATCTGAGCTGGTGGCCGCAAAGTGTGTTCTGGGCGAGGCAGGTAAGCTGGCAGTGACGGAACAGGGTTTATAAGCTATTGTCTGGCTGCGGCCTGATCATTTATAACTCCCTCGCTGCAGCGTGCCAGCTAGCCAGTCCACAGTGAAGCGGCCCGTTTGGCTACTATTTACCCTAGGTGCAGTACCTAGACTGACTTGAGGGTAAGGTGGGTGTCAGAGAGCTGCAAGTTCCAAACCGGATCTGGAAAGCCTGATATACATAATTCCCTGCAGTTCGTGATATTGTAGCAGCAGTGGGATAACTAAAATAAGCCCCTGAGGTAAATTGATAGGTCAATAGCCTTGTTTGTGTTTTCATCACATTGTAGCAGTGGAGGGATAACTAAGATAAGCCCCCCTGCACATGTGATAGACGGGTGCTACCCAGAGGTCACCCCGATTCGTGACACTTTGGTGACCGTCACGGTGGGAATCGTGACATTACCAAATGGCTGCAATGAAACAAAGAGTCAAAAATGTAAAAGGGTCTGAATACTTTCCGTACCCACTGTATATCTGGCGTGGAAGTTTATATCTGTATAATAAAACCCAAAATCTATAGATCTCTATATAGCTGGGTCTGATCTGTAGGGCTGGGGTGTATATCTATAAAATAGGGTGGGATACACATTACTTTCATGCTGATACTATTCACCAGCTCTGGCAGAAGTGCATTATTATCAATTACTGTACAGTGTCGGCCGGGGCCCTCTAATCTGCTAATCAGGATAGGACAAATGTGTGAAGCAGAGCCCATTAATCAAAGTGTGATGGCTGCTGCTCCCTCCTCTGTGATGAAGAAGCCGCAGCCACTTCTAAAGTGTCAGCACATGTGCGGCTCCTCCACCATTCCCAAAATCTGCAGCTCTTTGAAGCCATCTGCTGTCAATAAATCTTAAACATCTATGAAATGCAAACACTGTGCGCCCGACAACTCATCCTCGCCATATTTATTATATCATTGACAGTCAGGTGTGTTCCCAGCATCTCAGGACTTCTACTCAGTCTCCGGACCCCCACGAGTCAGATGCGTGACCAGCATCCAAGATCTTCTACTCAGTCTGTGGACCACCGAGAGTCAGGTGTGTGTCCAGCATCCAAGATCTTCTACTCAGTCTGTGGACCCCCAAGAGTCAGGTGTGTGACCAGCATCCAAGACCTTCTACTCAGTCTGTGGACCACCGAGAGTCAGGTGTGTTATGATCTGGTAATTCAGTACCACAATGGACATAGAAGTCAGAGCACTTACAGTGACCTGACAATAACCCAGAAACATAGAACGAGCTCTGAGACGTGGGAACTCTGCTGACCGCAATCCCTAATCCTCTCCAACCACACTAGAGGCAGCCGTGGATTGCGCCTAACGCTCCCTATGCAACTCGGCACAGCCTGAGAAACTAGCTAGCCTGAAGATAGAAAATAAGCCTACCTTGCCTCAGAGAAATACCCCAAAGGAAAAGGCAGCCCCCACATATAATGACTGTGAGTTAAGATGAAAAGACAAACGTAGAGATGAAATAGATTTAGCAAAGTGAGGCCCGACTTTCTGAACAGAGCGAGGATAGAAAAGGTAACTTTGCGGTCAACACAAAACCCTACAAACAACCACGCAAAGGGGGCAAAAAGACCCTCCGTACCGAACTAACGGCACGGTGGTACACCCTCTGCGTCCCAGAGCTTCCAGCAAGCAAGAAAAAAAACAAATAAGCAAGCTGGAAGAAAAAAACAGCAAACAAAAAAGCAAAGCGGAACTTAGCTATGCAGAGCAGCAGGCCACAGGAACGATCCAGGAGGAAACAGGTCCAATACTAGAACATTGACTGGAGGCCAGGATCAAAGCACTAGGTGGAGTTAAATAGAGCAGCACCTAGCGACTTCACCACATCACCTGAGGAAGGAAACTCAGAAGCCGCAGTACCACTCTCCTCCACCGACGGAAGCTCACAGAGAGAATCAGCCGAAGTACCACTTGTGACCACAGGAGGGAGCTCTGCCACAGAATTCACAACACAGGTGTGTGTCCAGTATCTAAGGTCTTCTCCTCAGTCTATATATTATATTATAGACCCCAGAGAGTCAGGTGTGTGCCCAGTATCTCAGATCTTCTCCTCAGTCTATATATTATATTATAGACCCCAGAGAGTCAGGTGTGTGTCCAGTATCTCAGGTCTTCTCCTCAGTCTATATATTATATTATAGACCCCAGAGAGTCAGGTGTGTGCCCAGTATCTCAGGTCTTCTCCTCAGTCTATATATTATATTAGAGACCCCAGAGAGTCAGGTGTGTGTCCAGTATCTCAGTTCTTCTCCTCAGTCTATATATTATATTATGGACCCCAGAGAGTCAGGTGTGTGTCCAGTATCTCAGGTCTTCTCCTCAGTCTATATATTATATTATAGACCCCAGAGAGTCAGGTGTGTGTCCAGTATCTCAGGTCTTCTCCTCAGTCTATATATTATATTATAGACCCCAGAGAGTCAGGTGTGTGTCCAGTATCTCAGGTCTTCTCCTCAGTCTATATATTATATTATAGACCCCAGAGAGTCAGGTGTGTGTCCAGTATCTCAGGTCTTCTCCTCAGTCTATATATTATATTATAGACCCCAGAGAGTCAGGTGTGTGTCCAGTATCTCAGGTCTTCTCCTCAGTCTATATATTATATTATAGAGACCCCAGAGAGTCAGGTGTGTGTCCAGTGTCTCAGGTCTTCTCCTCAGTCTATATATTATATTATAGACCCCAGAGAGTCAGGTGTGTGTCCAGTATCTCAGGTCTTCTCCTCAGTCTATATATTATATTATAGACCCCAGAGAGTCAGGTGTGTGTCCAGTATCTCAGGTCTTCTCCTCAGTCTATATATTATATTATAGACCCCAGAGAGTCAGGTGTGTGTCCAGTATCTCAGGTCTTCTCCTCAGTCTATATATTATATTATAGACCCCAGAGAGTCAGGTGTGTGTCCAGTATCTCAGGTCTTCTCCTCAGTCTATATATTATATTATAGACCCCGGAGAGTCAGGTGTGTGCCCAGTATCTCAGGTCTTCTCCTCGGTATATATATTATATTATAGACCCCAGAGAGTCAGATGTGTGTCCAGTATCTCAGGTCTTCTCCTCAGTCTATATATTATATTATAGACCCCAGAGAGTCAGGTGTGTGCCCAGTATCTCAGGTCTTCTCCTCAGTCTATATATTATATTATAGACCCCAGAGAGTCAGGTGTGTGCCCAGTATCTCAGGTCTTCTCCTCAGTCTATATATTATATTATAGATCCCAGAGAGTCAGGTGTGTGTCCAGTATCTCAGGTCTTCTCCTCAGTCTATATATTATATTATAGAGACCCCAGAGAGTCAGGTGTGTGTCCAGTATCTCAGGTCTTCTCCTCAGTCTATATATTATATTATAGACCCCAGAGAGTCAGGTGTGTGCCCAGTATCTCAGGTCTTCTCCTCAGTCTATATATTATAGACCCCAGAGAGTCAGGTGTGTGTCCAGTATCTCAGGTCTTCTCCTCAGTCTATATATTATATTATAGACCCCAGAGAGTCAGGTGTGTGCCCAGTATCTCAGGTCTTCTCCTCAGTCTATATATTATAGACCCCAGAGAGTCAGGTGTGTGCCCAGTATCTCAGGTCTTCTCCTCAGTCTATATATTATATTATAGACCCCGGAGAGTCAGGTGTGTGTCCGGTATCTCAGGTCTTCTCCTCAGTCTATATATTATATTATAGAGACCCCAGAGAGTCAGGTGTGTGTCCAGTATCTCAGGTCTTCTCCTTAGTCTATATATTATATTATAGATCCCAGAGAGTCAGGTGTGTGTCCGGTATCTCAGGTCTTCTCCTCAGTCTATATATTATATTATAGAGACCCCAGAGAGTCAGGTGTGTGTCCAGTATCTCAGGTCTTCTACTCAGTCTATATATTATATTATAGACCCCAGAGAGTCAGGTGTGTGTCCGGTATCTCAGGTCTTCTCCTCAGTCTATATATTATATTATAGAGACCCCAGAGAGTCAGGTGTGTGTCCAGTATCTCAGGTCTTCTCCTCAGTCTATATATTATATTATAGATCCCAGAGAGTCAGGTGTGTGTCCAGTATCTCAGGTCTTCTCCTCAGTCTATATATTATATTATAGACCCCAGAGAGTCAGGTGTGTGCCCAGTATCTCAGGTCTTCTCCTCAGTCTATATATTATATTATAGACCCCAGAGAGTCAGGTGTGTGTCCAGTATCTCAGGTCTTCTCCTCAGTCTATATATTATATTATAGACCCCAGAGAGTCAGGTGTGTGTCCAGTATCTCAGATCTTCTCCTCAGTCTATATATTATAGACCCCAGAGAGTCAGGTGTGTGTCCGGTATCTCAGGTCTTCTCCTCAGTCTATATATTATATTATAGAGACCCCAGAGAGTCAGGTGTGTGTCCAGTATCTCAGGTCTTCTCCTCAGTCTATATATTATATTATAGATCCCAGAGAGTCAGGTGTGTGTCCAGTATTTCAGGTCTTCTCCTCAGTCTATATATTATATTATAGACCCCAGAGAGTCAGGTGTGTGTCCAGTATCTCAGGTCTTCTCCTCAGTCTATATATTATATTATAGACCCCAGAGAGTCAGGTGTGTGTCCAGTATCTCAGGTCTTCTCCTCAGTCTATATATTATATTATAGACCCCAGAGAGTCAGGTGTGTGTCCAGTATCTCAGGTCTTCTCCTCAGTCTATATATTATATTATAGACCCCAGAGAGTCAGGTGTGTGTCTAGTATCTCAGGTCTTCTCCTCAGTCTATATATTATATTATAGACCCCAGAGAGTCAGGTGTGTGTCCAGTATCTCAGGTCTTCTCCTCAGTCTATATATTATATTATAGACCCCAGAGAGTCAGGTGTGTGTCCAGTATCTCAGGTCTTCTCCTCAGTCTATATATTATAGACCCCAGAGAGTCAGGTGTGTGTCCAGTATCTCAGGTCTTCTCCTCAGTCTATATATTATATTATAGACCCCGGAGAGTCAGGTGTGTGCCCAGTATCTCAGGTCTTCTCCTCAGTCTATATATTATATTATAGACCCCAGAGAGTCAGGTGTGTGTCCAGTATCTCAGGTCTTCTCCTCAGTCTATATATTATATTATAGACCCCAGAGAGTCAGTTTTGTCCAGTATCTCAGGTCTTCTCCTCAGTCTATATATTATATTATAGAGACCAGAGAGTCAGGTGTGTGTCCAGTATCTCAGGTCTTCTCCTCAGTCTATATATTATATTATAGACCCCAGAGAGTCAGGTGTGTGCCCAGTATCTCAGGTCTTCTCCTCAGTCTATATATTATATTATAGACCCCAGAGAGTCAGGTGTGTGTCCAGTATCTCAGGTCTTCTCCTCAGTCTATATATTATAGACCCCAGAGAGTCAGGTGTGTGTCCAGTATCTCAGGTCTTCTCCTCAGTCTATATATTATATTATAGACCCCGGAGAGTCAGGTGTGTGTCCAGTATCTCAGGTCTTCTCCTCAGTCTATATATTATATTATAGACCCCAGAGAGTCAGGTGTGTGTCCACTATCTCAGGTCTTCTCCTCAGTCTATATATTATATTATAGACCCCGGAGAGTCAGGTGTGTGTCCAGTATCTCAGGTCTTCTCCTCAGTCTATATATTATATTATAGACCCCGGAGAGTCAGGTGTGTGCCCAGTATCTCAGGTCTTCTCCTCAGTCTATGTATTATATTATAGACCCCAGAGAGTCAGGTGTGTGTCCAGTATCTCAGGTCTTCTCCTCAGTCTATATATTATAGACCCCAGAGAGTCAGGTGTGTGCCCAGTATCTCAGGTCTTCTCCTCAGTCTATATATTATATTATAGACCCCAGAGAGTCAGGTGTGTGTCCAGTATCTCAGGTCTTCTCCTCAGTCTATATATTATATTATAGACCCCAGAGAGTCAGGTGTGTGTCCAGTATCTCAGGTCTTCTCCTCAGTCTATATATTATATTATAGACCCCAGAGAGTCAGGTGTGTGCCCAGTATCTCAGGTCTTCTCCTCAGTCTATATATTATAGACCCCAGAGAGTCAGGTGTGTGTCCAGTATCTCAGGTCTTTTCCTCAGTCTATATATTATGTTATAGACCCCAGAGAGTCAGGTGTGTGTCCAGTATCTCAGGTCTTCTCCTCAGTCTATATATTATATTATAGAGACCAGAGAGTCAGGTGTGTGTCCAGTATCTCAGGTCTTCTCCTCAGTCTATATATTATATTATAGACCCCAGAGAGTCAGGTGTGTGTCCAGTATCTCAGGTCTTCTCCTCAGTCTATATATTATATTATAGACCCCGGAGAGTCAGGTGTGTGTCCAGTATCTCAGGTCTTCTCCTCAGTCTATATATTATATTATAGACCCCAGAGAGTCAGGTGTGTGCCCAGTATCTCAGGTCTTCTCCTCAGTCTATATATTATAGACCCCAGAGAGTCAGGTGTGTGTCTAGTATCTCAGGTCTTCTCCTCAGTCTATATATTATATTATAGAGACCAGAGAGTCAGGTGTGTGCCCAGTATCTCAGGTCTTCTCCTCAGTCTATATATTATATTATAGACCCCAGAGAGTCAGGTGTGTGTCCAGTATCTCAGGTCTTCTCCTCAGTCTATATATTATATTATAGACCCCAGAGAGTCAGGTGTGTGTCCAGTATCTCAGGTCTTCTCCTCAGTCTATATATTATATTATAGACCCCAGAGAGTCAGGTGTGTGTCCAGTATCTCAGGTCTCCTCCTCAGTCTATATATTATAGACCCCAGAGAGTCAGGTGTGTGTCTAGTATCTCAGGTCTTCTCCTCAGTCTATATATTATATTATAGAGACCAGAGAGTCAGGTGTGTGCCCAGTATCTCAGGTCTTCTCCTCAGTCTATATATTATATTATAGACCCCAGAGAGTCAGGTGTGTGTCCAGTATCTCAGGTCTTCTCCTCAGTCTATATATTATATTATAGACCCCAGAGAGTCAGGTGTGTGCCCAGTATCTCAGGTCTTCTCCTCAGTCTATATATTATATTATAGACCCCAGAGAGTCAGGTGTGTGTCCAGTATCTCAGGTCTTCTCCTCAGTCTATATATTATATTATAGAGACCAGAGAGTCAGGTGTGTGTCCAGTATCTCAGGTCTTCTCCTCAGTCTATATATTATATTATAGAGACCCCAGAGAGTCAGGTGTGTGTCCAGTATCTCAGGTCTTCTCCTCAGTCTATATATTATATTATAGACCCCAGAGAGTCAGGTGTGTGTCCAGTATCTCAGGTCTTCTCCTCAGTCTATATATTATATTATAGACCCCAGAGAGTCAGGTGTGTGCCCAGTATCTCAGGTCTTCTCCTCAGTCTATATATTATATTATAGACCCCAGAGAGTCAGGTGTGTGCCCAGTATCTCAGGTCTTCTCCTCAGTCTATATACTATATTATAGAGACCCCAGAGAGTCAGGTGTGTGTCCAGTATCTCAGATCTTCTCCTCAGTCTATATATTATAGACCCCAGAGAGTCAGGTGTGTGTCCAGTATCTCAGGTCTTCTCCTCAGTCTATATATTATATTAGAGACCCCAGAGAGTCAGGTGTGTGTCCAGTATCTCAGGTCTTCTCCTCAGTCTATATATTATATTATAGACCCCAGAGAGTCAGGTGTGTGTCCAGTATCTCAGGTCTTCTCCTCAGTCTATATATTATATTATAGACCCCAGAGAGTCAGGTGTGTGTCCAGTATCTCAGGTCTTCTCCTCAGTCTATATATTATGTTATAGACCCCAGAGAGTCAGGTGTGTGCCCAGTATCTCAGATCTTCTCCTCAGTCTATATATTATATTATAGACCCCAGAGAGTCAGGTGTGTGCCCAGTATCTCAGGTCTTCTCCTCAGTCTATATATTATATAATAGACCCCGGAGAGTCAGGTGTGTGTCCAGTATCTCAGGTCTTCTCCTCAGTCTATATATTATATTATAGACCCCAGAGAGTCAGGTGTGTGTCCAGTATCTCAGGTCTCCTCCTCAGTCTATATATTATATTATAGAGACCCCAGAGAGTCAGGTGTGTGCCCAGTATCTCAGGTCTTCTCCTCAGTTTATATATTATATTATGGACCCCAGAGAGTCAGGTGTGTGTCCAGTATCTCAGGTCTTCTCCTCAATCTATATATTATATTATGGACCCCAGAGAGTCAGGTGTGTGTCCAGTATCTCAGGTCTTCTCCTCAGTCTATATATTATAGACCCCAGAGAGTCAGGTGTGTGTCCAGTATCTCAGGTCTTCTCCTCAGTCTATATATTATATTATAGACCCCGGAGAGTCAGGTGTGTGTCCAGTATCTCAGGTCTTCTCCTCAGTCTATATATTATATTATAGACCCCAGAGAGTCAGGTGTGTGTCCGGTATCTCAGGTCTTCTCCTCAGTCTATATATTATATTATAGATCCCAGAGAGTCAGGTGTGTGTCCAGTATCTCAGGTCTTCTCCTCAGTCTATATATTATAGACCCCAAAGAGTCAGGTGTGTGTCCAATATCTCAGGTCTTCTCCTCAGTCTATATATTATATTATAGATCCCAGAGAGTCAGGTGTGTGTCCAGTATCTCAGATCTTCTCCTCAGTCTATATATTATAGACCCCAGAGAGTCAGGTGTGTGTCCAGTATCTCAGGTCTTCTCCTCAGTCTATATATTATATTATAGACCCCAGAGAGTCAGGTGTGTGTCCGGTATCTCAGGTCTTCTCCTCAGTCTATATATTATATTATAGATCCCAGAGAGTCAGGTGTGTGTCCAGTATCTCAGGTCTTCTCCTCAGTCTATATATTATATTATAGACCCCAAAGAGTCAGGTGTGTGTCCAATATCTCAGGTCTTCTCCTCAGTCTATATATTATATTATAGATCCCAGAGAGTCAGGTGTGTGTCCAGTATCTCAGATCTTCTCCTCAGTCTATATATTATAGACCCCAGAGAGTCAGGTGTGTGTCCAATATCTCAGGTCTTCTCCTCAGTCTATATATTATATTCTAGATCCCAGAGAGTCAGGTGTGTGTCCAGTATCTCAGGTCTTTTCCTCAGTCTATATATTATATTATAGACCCCAGAGAGTCAGGTGTGTGTCCAGTATCTCAGGTCTTCTCCTCAGTCTATATATTATATTATAGAGACCCCAGAGAGTCAGATGTGTGTCCAGTATCTCAGGTCTTCTCCTCAGTATATATATTATAGACCCCAGAGAGTCAGGTGTGTGTCCAATATCTCAGGTCTTCTCCTCAGTCTATATATTATATTATAGATCCCAGAGAGTCAGGTGTGTGTCCAGTATCTCAGGTCTTCTCCTCAGTCTATATATTATATTATAGACCCCAGAGAGTCAGGTGTGTGCCCAGTATCTCAGGTCTTCTCCTCAGTCTATATATTATATTATAGACCCCGGAGAGTCAGGTGTGTGTCCAGTATCTCAGGTCTTCTCCTCAGTCTATATATTATATTATAGACCCCAGAGAGTCAGGTGTGTGTCCGGTATCTCAGGTCTTCTCCTCAGTCTATATATTATATTATAGATCCCAGAGAGTCAGGTGTGTGTCCAGTATCTCAGGTCTTCTCCTCAGTCTATATATTATAGACCCCAAAGAGTCAGGTGTGTGTCCAATATCTCAGGTCTTCTCCTCAGTCTATATATTATATTATAGATCCCAGAGAGTCAGGTGTGTGTCCAGTATCTCAGATCTTCTCCTCAGTCTATATATTATAGACCCCAGAGAGTCAGGTGTGTGTCCAGTATCTCAGGTCTTCTCCTCAGTCTATATATTATATTATAGACCCCAGAGAGTCAGGTGTGTGTCCGGTATCTCAGGTCTTCTCCTCAGTCTATATATTATATTATAGATCCCAGAGAGTCAGGTGTGTGTCCAGTATCTCAGGTCTTCTCCTCAGTCTATATATTATAGACCCCAAAGAGTCAGGTGTGTGTCCAATATCTCAGGTCTTCTCCTCAGTCTATATATTATATTATAGATCCCAGAGAGTCAGGTGTGTGTCCAGTATCTCAGATCTTCTCCTCAGTCTATATATTATAGACCCCAGAGAGTCAGGTGTGTGTCCAATATCTCAGGTCTTCTCCTCAGTCTATATATTATATTCTAGATCCCAGAGAGTCAGGTGTGTGTCCAGTATCTCAGGTCTTTTCCTCAGTCTATATATTATATTATAGACCCCAGAGAGTCAGGTGTGTGTCCAGTATCTCAGGTCTTCTCCTCAGTCTATATATTATATTATAGAGACCCCAGAGAGTCAGATGTGTGTCCAGTATCTCAGGTCTTCTCCTCAGTATATATATTATAGACCCCAGAGAGTCAGGTGTGTGTCCAATATCTCAGGTCTTCTCCTCAGTCTATATATTATATTATAGATCCCAGAGAGTCAGGTGTGTGTCCAGTATCTCAGGTCTTCTCCTCAGTCTATATATTATATTATAGACCCCAGAGAGTCAGGTGTGTGCCCAGTATCTCAGGTCTTCTCCTCAGTCTATATATTATATTATAGACCCCAGAGAGTCAGGTGTGTGTCCAGTATCTCAGGTCTTCTCCTCAGTCTATATATTATATTATAGACCCCAGAGAGTCAGGTGTGTGCCCAGTATCTCAGGTCTTCTCCTCAGTCTATATATTATATTATAGACTGCGGAGAGTCAGGTGTGTGTCCAGTATCTCAGGTCTTCTCTTTAGTCTATATATTATATTATAGACCCCAGAGAGTCAGGTATGTGCCCAGTATCTCAGGTCTTCTCCTCAGTCTATATATATTATATTATATGGACCCCAGAGAGTCAGGTGTGTGTCCAGTATCTCAGGTCTTCTCCTCAGTCTATATATTATATTATAGAGACCCCAGAGAGTCAGGTGTGTGTCCAGTATCTCAGGTCTTCTCCTCAGTCTCTATATATTATATTATATGGACCCCAGAGAGTCAGGTGTGTGTCCAGTATCTCAGGTCTTCTCCTCAGTCTATATATTATATTATAGAGACCCCAGAGAGTCAGGTGTGTGCCCAGTATCTCAGGTCTTCTCCTCAGTCTATGTATTATATTATAGAGACCCCGGAGAGTCAGGTGTGTGTCCAGTATCTCAGGTCTTCTCCTCAGTCTATATATTATATTATAGACCCCAGAGAGTCAGGTGTGTGCCCAGTATCTCAGGTCTTCTCCTCAGTCTATATATATTATATTATATGGACCCCAGAGAGTCAGGTGTGTGCCCAGTATCTCAGGTCTTCTCCTCAGTCTATATATTATATTATAGAGACCCCAGAGAGTCAGGTGTGTGCCCAGTATCTCAGGTCTTCTCCTCAGTCTCTATATATTATATTATATGGACCCCAGAGAGTCAGGTGTGTGTCCAGTATCTCAGGTCTTCTCCTCAGTCTATATATTATATTATAGAGACCCCAGAGAGTCAGGTGTGTGCCCAGTATCTCAGGTCTTCTCCTCAGTCTATGTATTATATTATAGAGACCCCGGAGAGTCAGGTGTGTGTCCAGTATCTCAGGTCTTCTCCTCAGTCTATATATTATATTATAGACCCCAGAGAGTCAGGTGTGTGCCCAGTATCTCAGGTCTTCTCCTCAGTCTATATATTATATTATATGGACCCCAGAGAGTCAGGTGTGTGCCCAGTATCTCAGGTCTTCTCCTCAGTCTATATGTTATATTATACCGATATCTTCCTAGTGCGCCTTTCAGGGATTAAATATAAAATTAATCTTGGGCTCCTTTTTCTTCTCGATTCATGAATCCCCACATCCGCACGCTCAGCTGGTTACTATACGCTACCCAGGTTGGTTTCTAAGCCAATATAAGCCTGTTGTCGGACGGGGCTTATATCTAACGAGGAACTGGTGGCAGCATACCATGTTGTGTTAGTTAAGAAATCTAACAGTGACGACCGGGAGGTTTACATATATATCCCCAGCCTGAATTGGTGATATGTATCCCCCCTCACTGGGAGCTGGTCAACAACTCATATCTATAAGGGAAACCTCTCCGGTGACTATTTTCCCTCGGCGCAGTTCCATGACTGACCTGGGGAAAGTGGGGGCACCAGAGAGCCAATCCCTGCTGGGTCATTCTCTCCCCTCCTCAAAAGTGAGTGAAGTTGACAAACCCCTACCCCTGTACAATCTGTCACAATCCCCTATGACGCTGTAAGATCAGCCAATCACAGTAATGCCACACCAAAAATGGCATCCGCATTACTGTAATTGGCAAACCAGCCCAGCATGTTCATTGGCTGCAAATAAAGCTCCAAACATGCTGGGCGGGTCACTCGAAAATATCTAGGCGAATACCAAATTACTTGCAGAGTAACGAATAGTGCCGAATGTATTAGCTCATCACTAGTCCTGACAGATATATAGCTGCTGGGGTGACATATCTTGTGGGGAGGCCATGGGAGGAGGCCTTGGAGAGAGGTCATGAAGCGAAGCCTGTGGAGGAAAGGCCATGGGGAGGAGGCCGTGGAAGCGAAGCCATGGGAGGTGGCCATGGAAGATGGCCATGGAGGGAGGTCATGAAATGGAGGCTGTGGGGGTAGGCCATGTAAAAAGGCCATGGGGGAAGTCATGGGGAAAGGCTGTGGAGAGAAGATCATGGAGGAGAGTCCATAGGGGGAGGCCATGGAAAAAGGTCATGGGGGAGGTCATGAAGGGAAGGCCATTGGAGGAGGTTGTGGAGGGGAGGCTGTGAGAGGAGGCATTTGGGGGGAGGTCACAGTTGGGAGGCCATGAGAGGAGGCATTGGGGGTGGTCATGAAGGAAAAGCCGTGGGGGGAAGGATGTTGGCAGAAGGCCATGGTGGGAAGGCCGGCTCTATGGGGGGATTAGCTGCAGGGTACCTATTCGGTGGACAATACCAGAATTGGCAGCTCAGTCTTCGGGGACGCTCAGGTCGGAGATGTAGTGAAGCTGGGAGATTAGCGTTACTTCCTTTATCCTGACTCCATATTTAAAATGCATTTTTTTTATATTTGTGCAATTGACAAAAATGAAACCACATTTATGAAATAAAGAAATAGAAGATTTGCTGCGAGTCACCGTGAGAAACTGGAGAGACAGGAATGTCCGCCGTTCTCACAGCCTCAGTGGCGACATCACCAGATTCATCAATCCAAATGTCAATTATCACAGAGCAAGTGCCACACAAAAATGTTCATGAGTAAAATTTTCAGTAGAGTCATCCCACGGAAAATACACCTCACCCGCTCCCAGGTAATGAGGGCAGTCAGCCAAAGAAAAATGGCTCCCTGAGGTCACCAAGCGCCCAGCGCGCCTCTACGCTCAGCGTCCGCCATATGTGAGATACCAGAGTCCCCACAGCTGTGCAGGAAAACACTACTAATGGCACGGGGTTTCCTACAAGTTAGTGGTGGCTCTGATCATACAAGTTACTGCTGGCACCGATCAAACAAGTTACTGCCGCCGCTGATCATACAAGTTACTGCTGGCACCGATTGTTGCGTGTTACGGAACCACTCAGCACCCAGAATATGTTGTGCAGTTATATGCATGTATAATAGGTTCCATGTGAGATGCATGTCCCTAATGCATCAGCCCTCAGGCTGCGCCCCTGGGCAGAGGGGACATGATATTCCCATTTTGTCCGCCCCCCATCTTTGTAATTCCCACAGTAAATATCGGCAGGCTCCGGCCACCTGCGGCTATTGTAATGTATGTCTGGCCTGCTGCCTTTCTATTGGCCTGCCCTCTGTATCTGTGTGATATATTCTGTGTCCTGTGAGTAAAGTGTTGTCAGACTGGAAATACATGGAGAAGCAGTGATCTTTTATATGCTCCCATGTAACCAAGCAATTCCAGCCAGCGTCCTTCATTCAGACTCCAGCCAAAGCAGAGTGGACCTCCTGAAACACGGGGTGGTACTGAAAGAGGTACCCCATCTTGGTAGACCCCGTTACACTGGTGGCAGACAGCGGGATATGATACCCCTTCTACAGGAGGAAAGGAATGAATGGAAAACAACTACCAGAAGTTAAAGAGGACTACATTAAAAGATCCGGTGGAAGCCCGAGGGTTGATCGCCAGCAACAAAACAAAAGCGGATTTGATATCAGCCATCATGGAACATGACAGTGCAGCGCCCCCCAATGTGAACGTGGAGGAGACTGAATTCCAGAGGGAGGTAAAGAACAGACTGGCGTTCTATGGCCCAAACCCTGCAGTAGCGATCATACGAGAGGTGATGGCTGATGTGCGTACTGATCTGAAGGAAAAGATGGCCGAGCGGAGGAGGATAGAGCTAACCAAGATGGAGATGGCAGAGCGGACCAGGATAGAGCTAGCAAAGATGGAGATCGCAGAGCGGAGAGAGGAGAGTCAGCGAGCAGGGGGAACTCTGGCCTTCGACCAGGTACCTTCAACAGTAAGCTACAAAAAGATCCAGTATAATGCCTTCCGACAGTTGGGGGAGGCAGAGGAAGACACTGATGGCTTTCTGCAGGACTTTGAACGGCAGTGTGCCCTTCATCAAGTGAAGCCGGAGGAACGGGTTTAGATTCTGGCCAGCAAGCTGACAGGCCGGGCAGCGGACGCCTATCGCACGGTACCGGATGAGGACTGTATGGACTATGAGCGGATCAAAGAAGTGATCTTGGCCCGGTATGCGCTGACACCAGAGGCATACCGCCAAAAGTTCCGCGGACTTATAAAACGAGTAACCGATACCCACGCTGAATGGGCCTGTAAATTATGGCGGTCACTGCTACAGTGGGTACAAAGGAGCCAAGCAACCACTAAGGAGGACGTCCTCCAGCTCTTTCTTGTTAGAACGATTCTTTAATGGACTAACCCCTGAGACACAGGAATGGCTTCAGGACAGGCGGCCAACGACTCTTGAGGAAGCCGCTCGTCTGGCCAATGAACATCATGATGCCAGGAGGCCTCAGTTGTCCGGATTAAAGATGGTCACTAGGGGTCTACCCATGGACCTGGAGGGCCCCAAACCAACGAAGATTGTAGGGGGACCAGCTAGAAACACGGCCTACCACAGTCCCCCTGGGGCGCGATGCCACACCTGCCGTCAGCTGGGCCACTTGCAAAGACAATGTCCCAACCGGACTCAGCATACCCAGTGGCCAAAGGCGGGAACAGTTACCTTCAACCGGGCTGCTGTACACTGCTACCAAGGCGAAGCTGACCCGGCATTGGGGGCTACAACTAACCAAGGGGTGGAAGACATGGAGGAAGTGCTGCATGAAGTAGACCCCGTGCAGGCAGCCCGGGCAGATAATCGACAACAGCATCGTAGGTCGTGTGGGTTAATGGGAAACGCATGCAGGGACTAAGATTCCGGAGCAACTTTGAAGCCTCATCTCGTCCGGGACCAAGAGAAGACGGACGGGACAGTGGCAGTCCGTGTAGCAGGGGGAGCTATACATCTACTGCCAGGATGCACCTGAACTGGGGAGTCGGGGATGGCCTTGTTGAGGTCGGCTTGATGGAGGATTTGCCTGCAGACGTCTTGCTGGGAAATGACTTGGGGCTCATGTTGTCTGCCTTCTCGGTTGCCCCTCTGGCTGAGACATATCCTGTGACCACCCGGAGACAAGCTCGAGCTGCGGAGGCGGAATCACACTCAGAGGAGGCCCAGGTAAGACATCCCAGCACGTATTCCCATAGCCAGACACATTTCTTGGGCCACCTCAGATGAATTTAAGAGGGAATTACATGAGGATCCTTCATTGCAGGGATATCATGGGAAGGCACAGGAGGGGAGAGGGGTACTGGAAGGGGAACAGTTTATATGGAAGCAGGGACTCCTCTACCGGATCACAGAGCAGCAACACACAGGGACGAGCACCACTATAAAATGACAGCTGGTAGTTCCCAAGAAGTATAGGCAGGAGTTACTGCGAATCTCTCATGACATACCCTTGGCCGGGCACTTCGGTGTCAGTCGCACTAGGCATCGTCTGACACAAAAGTTCTTTTGGCCGGGGGTAACCTATGATGTTCATCAATACTGCCAGACCTGTGACAGTTGCCAGCGCATTGGCAAGAGGGGAGATCGAAGCAAGGCCAAATTACGCCCCTTCCCATTGTGGAGGAACCATTTAGCTGAGTAGCGGTCGATCTGATAGGGCCGTTAGCCAAACCCAGTCCGTCAGGGACAAGGTATATATTGACAGTGATAGATTATGCCACACGGTATCCAGAGGCGGTTGCGTTACCTAATATACTGGCAGAGACGGTGGCGGCTGCCCTGCTTCAGGTTTTCTCACGAGTTGGATTTCCCCGGGAGATTATCTCGGACCAGGGTACCCAGTTTACAGCAGAGGTGACCAACCAACTGTGGAAGCTGTGCGGCGTAAAGTCCATTAGAAGCGCCCCGTACCACCCACAAACCAATGGGTTGTGTGAACGCTTTAACGGGACATTAAAACAACTCATTGGGACTTTTACCAGGACCTACAGAGACAGAGAAATTCTTCCTCACCTCCTGTTTGCCTATCGGGAGGTGCCCCAAGAATTCACGAGGTTCTCCCCGTTCGATCTGGTATACGGGAGATGGGTAAGGGGACCCCTAGACTTAGTGCTGGAACACTGGGAAGGGGAGGGCCTCATAGAAGGGGTACCCATTGTACCCTATGTGCTGGAATTCCGGGACAGCCTACAGGAGCTGACCCAGGCTGTACGTGAGAACATGCAGGCGACCCAGCGCGTACGGTATGATCGGAAGGCCAGAGAGCGCACCTTGGAAATAGGACAGAAGGTCCTGGTGTTAGAGCCCACTAGGCAGAACAAGTTCCAAGCTGCATGGCAGTGGCCCTACCAGGTAGTGGGGAAAATAGCCGACACAACCAATAATGTCGCTTATTGTGACGACCCCAGGGTTATCCGCATGTTCCACGTGAATATGCTGAAGCCCTATCGGGAGCGCCCTGAAGAGGTAGTGGCCATCTGTGCACCTGAAGCAGAGGATTTAGCCGGACTTCACTTGCCTGATGTCTTAGGGGAAAGGACTCATTCTAAAACATGGGACCAGGTACACTTGAGTGAAGACCTAGGCCCCCGGGAGAGACAGCAGGCGGAGGAGTTGTTGAGGCAGCGACAGAGCATGTTTTCGGGGAGACCAGGGTACACTCACCTGGCACAACACAAGGTTGAGACCCAGGATCAGACCCCCCTGTGACAAAACCCCTTCCGCGTCCCTGAGTCTGTACGAGAAGGGATGCGACAAGAGATACAAGAGATGTTGCGTTTAGGGGTAATTGAAGAGTCAGATAGTCCCTGGGCATCCCCCGTAGTGTTAGTGCCCAAGAAGGATAATAATAATAATAATAATAATAATTTTATTTATATAGCGCCAACATATTCCGCAGCGCTTTACAAATTATAGAGGGGACTTGTACAGACAATAAACATTACATCATAACAGAAATACAGTTCAAAACAGATACCAGGAGGAGTGAGGGCCCTGCTCGCAAGCTTACAAACTATGGGGAAAAGGGGAGACACGAGAGGTGGATGGTAACAATTGCTTTAGTTATTCGGACCAGCTATAGTGTAAGGCTCAGGTGTTCATGTAAAGCTGCATGAACCAGTTACCTGCCTAAGTATGTAGCAGTACAGACACAGAGGGCTAATACTGCATAAAGTGTATGAGAACATGATGCGAGGAACTTTTTTTTTTTTTTTTTTATTATAAATAGGCCACACAGGGATCGTTAGGTTAATGCATTGAGGCGGTAGGCCAGTCTGAACAAATGAGTTTTTAGGGCACGCTTAAAACTGTGGGGATTGGGGATTAATCGTATTAACCTAGGTAGTGCATTCCAAAGAATCGGCGCAGCACGTGTAAAGTCTTGGAGACGGAGAAGGATGGGACTACACGGTTTTGTGTAGACTATCGTATGCTCAATGAGAAAACAGTGACGGATGCATATCCCATGCCGCGTGTGGATGAGTTGTTAGACCGGCTGGCGGGGGTAAAGTATTTGACCACCATCGATCTATGCAAAGGCTACTGGCAGATTCCCCTCAGTCCTGATGCTATTGTCAAGTCGGCATTTGTCACCCCATTCGGCTTATTCCAGTTTCAAGTTATGCCATTCGGGATGAAGACTTCCCCGGCGACCTTCCAGAGGCTGGCTGACCGGCTTCTGGATGGTCTCCAGGACTATGCTTGTGCCTACCTGGACGACATCGCCATCTACAGCGCGACATGGGAAGAGCATCTAAATCACCTAGAGACAGTATTGGACAGGATCCACAAGGCCGGAATCACCCTGAACCCAAACAAGTGTCACGTGGCCAAACCAGAGGTTCAGTATTTAGGGCATTGGGTGGGAAGTGGGAAACAGCGACCAGAACCAGCCAAGATTGAGGCCATAGCCAAATGGCCCACCCCACGCACTAAAACCCAGGTCATGGCATTTCTAGGGACAGTGGGGTATTACAGGAAATTCGTTCCCAATTACAGCAGTGTAGCCAAGCCCCTCACTGATCTGACCCGTAAGAACCAACTCCGCGAGGTAACCTGGACCCCAGAGTGTGAGGAAGCCTTCCGCCAACTTAATAACGCCCTCACCAATACCCCTGTATTGGCCGCACCCGATCCAACTAAACGTTTCCTTGTTCACACAGACGCTTCTATGTTTGGATTGGGTGCAGTACTGAGCCAAGTCGGGCCGGACGGCCAAAAACACCTGGTAGCTTTCCCGAGTCGGAATCTACTGCCCCGTGAAGTAAGCTATGCGGCCATCGAGAAGGAGTGCCTGGCGGTAGTATGGTCACTCAAAAAGTTGCAACCATATTTGTATGGACGACAGTTTTCCCTCCTAACGGACCATAATCCCCTAGTCTGGCTTAATCGGGTCTCCGGAGACAACGCCAGATTGCTCCAGTGGAGTTTAGCCCTACAACCTCGACTTCACCATCCACTACAGACCTGGCAAACAAAACGGTAACGCCGATGGACTAAGTCGACAAACAGAACTAGTACCAACCCCATAAACTTCGGTCATCCCCAAACCGATCCGTTAAGGATCAGAATGTGTATGCTGATCGCGTCACTGAAAAGGGGAGCCATGTTACGTGTTACGGAACCACTCAACACCCAGAATATGTTGTGCAGTTATATGTATGTATAATAGGTTCTATGTGAGATGCATGTCCCTAATGCATCAGCCCACAGGCTGCGCCCCTGGCAGACGGGACACGATATTCCCCTTTTGTCCGCCCCCCACCTTTGTAATTCCCACAGTAAATATCGGCAGGCTCCGGCCACCTGCGGCTATTGTAATGTATGTCTGGCCTGCTGCCTTTCTATTGGCCTGCCCTCTGTATCTGTGTGATATATTCTGTGTCCTGTGAGTAAAGTGTTGTCAGACTGGAAATACATGGAGAAGCAGTGATCTTTTATATGCGCCCATGTAACCAAGCAATTCCAGCCAGTGTCCTTCATTCATACTCCAGCTAAAGCAGAGTGGACCTCCTGAAACACGGGGTGGTACTAAAAGAGGTACCCCAGCTTGGTAGACCCCGTTACACCGATCAAACAAGTTACTGCCGGATCTGATTATACGAGTTACTGCCGGCTCTGATCATACAAGTTACTGCCGGCTCTGATTATACGAGTTACTGCCGGCTCTGATCATACAAGTTACTGCCGACTCTGATTATACAAGTTACTGCCGGCGCTGATTATATAAGTTACTGCTGGCGCTTGTCACGATTCACCCCGTGACTGCCAACACTATGTCACGGATCCCAGCAGTATGTCAGGGATCCTAGGGAGGATATCTTTATCACCCCCACTACTCACACCAATTTGTCACGAACTCGGGTTGTTTTATTGCCCCTGGTTCCCTCTGAAGGGGATTTATCTATATCCCTCTTCCCAGTTCTGGTTTGGAATTGCAGCTCTCTGGTACCTCCCTTACC
This sequence comes from Ranitomeya imitator, assembly GCF_032444005.1. Classification (NCBI taxonomy): domain Eukaryota; kingdom Metazoa; phylum Chordata; class Amphibia; order Anura; family Dendrobatidae; genus Ranitomeya; species Ranitomeya imitator. The sequence continues at coordinate 2,546,360 of NC_091288.1, forward strand.
CTCAGGTCAGATTACGTAATGCCCCTAAATTAGTCGCCAGAAAGGCTGCCTGCTTTGTACTGGCTATTGGGCACACTGCAGCAAGGGCGATATACTTACTCCCACACAGGAGGGAACAATAATTATCAATGCCGCCATCGCTGCAAAGATTCCCAATCACACACAACAAGGTATGCTGCCACCAGCTCCGATTAAACGGGTCCGAAGCCAACCCAAATCAGTATTGCAATTCACTTCAGAGGATGCACAGTCGTATAGAGTAGAAGAGACAAGCTAGCAATTAAATATTTTACTCCATTAAAAATGAGGCAGTGTTTATAAAGTATACAAAGATATTAGAAAAGAGACGATTCATATATACATTACAGATTACAAAATAAAATAGGATTAAGGTTGAAAGGAGAACTTACAGGTTATGCCATGGTATCATCTTGGCTGGTCTGTGGCTTAAGAGGATAAATACATCCAGATGCATGGAAACAGCTTAAAGAGCTGTTGTTAGATCGCTTTCTGGGACAGGACTGAAGACTGGGCTAAGAGTATAGTAGTGTCTTATACTTCTCAGCTTGTGACATCACTAAAGGCTGGTTAATGAAATGCACTGAGGCTCAGAGATATTTACGTTTCTAGAATCTGGAGACAAAGAAATTCCTGAGTGAGAAGGGAGGTACAACGGGTGGCATTACCAGATTGGTCACCTGCAGTTTAAAGCCACACCCTGCTCACACACTAGCTTCAAGTTACCCAGTCTCTGCTATAGGCATTGTTTCGAGTAGGAGTGAAGCAGGGGGGGAGAAGAACACAAGGGGGTCGCAGCTGCCTTGTGAGTGTGTGTGTAGAAAGCCATGTCTTTGAAACTAACCTTACAATATGACATTTTTTGGCATTATCGTGACACCTCCCACTTTTGCACTGCGCTACGGAGGCAGAACCTCTCGGTACTCCTCTATACACACCTCAGCTGGTTCACCCTGGTGGGACAACCCATCTGAATTGCCATGTTCCCTGCCCTTTTTGTGCTTGATGGTAAAATCATACTGCTGGATGGCAAGGCTCCAGTGTAGCAACCTTCCATTTGTTCCACTCACAGCTCATAGCCAGCACAGAGTGTTGTGGTCGGTCACCACAGTGAAGGTGCGACCGTACAAGTAGGCCTGCAAGCGTTGCAGGGCCCAGACTATGGCCAGGCACTCCTTCTCGATGGTGGAATAGGCCACTTCCCTCGGCAGAAGCTTCCGGCTCAGGTACAACACGGGGTCCTCTTGTTTCCCCAAGTCGAACTGACTGAGCACAGCACCGAGGCCAAACTTGCTGGCGTCGGTCTACACCAAGAACGGTCGACTGCTGTCGACTGCTTTCATCACAGGGGCATTGCACAGTGCTGTTTTCAATGCCTGGAAGGCCCCCTCACAGCTGTCAGTCCTGTTGATGATGTGGGGTAGCTTCTTCCTGGTGACGTCAGTCAAGGGTTTTGCCAGGCTACTATAGTTCTGTACAAAGTGCCTATAGTACCCTGCAGTGCCCAGGAAGGACATCACCTGCTTCTTGGTCCTGAGTGTGGGCCAGGACACGATCGCGCTCACTTTCCCAGGTTCTGGCTTTATGGACTTACCACCTACCCGGTGCCCCAGGGAGTGGACCTCTCTCATGCCCGGTGCCACCTTCTCACTTCACCATCTTTGATTGCCCTTATCCATCATGTGGGGATGCTACCTTGGAGACCTGGTACATTTTGTCAGGTAGTATAGGATGCCCTATGGTTTGGCTATTTTTTAGCCATGGGGGGACTATCATTTTAATCTCTTAGGTAGCTCTTAGGGTAGCACTGTGGTTTGACCTTATTACAGGTCTGGTCTTTACTACTTTTTTGCTATGTCTCTGCAAATGTTAAGTGTTTTTAACTGCTTTGTGTAGTGATCTATGTGTGTGGTTTAATAAAATTGGTATATTTTGACATTTTTGTGGTGATCCCTTCAGTTTGCATGCTACGCTTTCTTTTTTTGTTCATTGCACTATGTTGTTTTGTAGCATGTTATAGGTGATCCCTGGCGGTTGTGCCTGCCTACACTTTGTTACTTATATAGTTCTGTATGAAGTGCCTATAGTACCCTGCAGTGCCCAGGAAGGACATCACCTGCTTCTTGGTCCTGAGGGTGGGCCAGGACACGATCGCGCTCACTTTCCCAGGTTCTGGATTTATGGACTTACCACCTACCCGGTGCCCCAGGGAGTGGACCTCTCTCATGCCCATCTGGCACTTTCCCGGCTTGTTGGTCAGACTGGCTCGGTGAAGTCACCTGAGCACTTCCTCGAGATGCTGCAGGTGTTCGTCCCAGGAGGAACTGAAGATGGCAATGTCATCCGGGTATGCCACCGCAGTCAATGAAGCAGGTGTTGACCATCTGCTGGAAAATGGCTGGGACATTCTTCATGCCGAAGGGCATGACAGTGGACTCGTACAGTCCAAAGTAGGTGATAAAGGCGGACTTCACCTGCGCCTCAGGGCTCAGGGGAATCTGCCAGTATCTTCGCCTCAGATCCATTATGGTCAAGTATTTTGTGCCAGATAAGTTCTCAAGCAGCTCCTCGATGCGCGGCATTGGGCGCGTCAGAGGCTGTGATGGCATCGAGCCTCCTGTAGTCCACGCAGAGCTGGGTGGTCCGATCCTTTTTTGGCATGAGGACTACAGGTGAGGCCCACGCACTCTTTGACCGTCGAATCACCCCCAGCTGTAACATCTCTTCGATCTCCTGGCGCATAACCTGCTGCACCTCGTCGGAGATCCGATAGGGTGTTCGCCGTAGTGGGGCATGATTCCCGATGTCCACCTCATGGACCGCTCAGTCCTTCCAGGTCAGTTGGAGAACACGGCCCGGAAGGGTTCAAGCTTGGTCCGCAACTGTAACCACTGGGGTTCGTTTAGCGAGGCACTTACCTCCACCTCCTCAATGGACCCACCGGCCTTGGGCCAGCATGTCCAGGAGGTGGTCTTCCTCCCCGTCTTCGGGCAAGGTGCAGAACTGTAGGACAAAAGGTTCACATTCGTGATGAGCCATCATCATGTTGACGTGAAAGGCCTTTCGCCTACCCCAAGCGTGGTCAAGTGTGACCACGTAAGTGACCGGGTTTAGCTGTTGGTGGACGACGTACAGGCCCTCCCAGGCTTCCTGAAGCTTATCCTTTGGCATGGGGACCAGCACCCACACCTTTTGACCCACGTGGTAGGTCCGCTCCCGGGCGCTCTGGTCGTACCAGTGCTTCTGGTCAGCCTGAGCCTGCGTCATGTTGTCATGCACCAACTGCGCCAAGGTCTGCATCTTGTCAAGGAAGCGCATGACATACTCCACTATGGACACTTCAGAAGGGTTCGGCTCCTCTTCCCAGGATTCTCTTACCAACCCAAGCGGTCCCCGGACTCGCCTGCCGTACAGAAGCTCGAAGGGGGAGAACCCCATCAAGGCCTGCGGAACCTCTCGCTAAGCGAATAGCAGGTGTGGGAGGTACCGCTCCCAGTCGCGCCCTTGGGTATCAACCAGCATGCGTAGCATCTGTTTGAGGGTACCATTGAAGCGTTCACACAAGCCATTGGTCTGTGGGTGATACGCACTCGATACCAGGTGCTTCACCTGCATTCTCTTACAGAGAGCCTCCATTAGGTGAGACATGAATTGGGTCCCTTGATCAGTAAGCATCTCCCTGGGAAATCCTACACATGAAAAGATAGTCAACAGGGCATCCGCCACCTTATCTGCCCTAGTTGACGACAGAGCTACTGCCTCTGGGTACCGGGTAGCGTAGTCTACCACAGTAAGGATGTATTGCTTTCCAGAGCTGCTGCAGATGGCCAGCGGGCCCACAATGTCCACCGCGATCCTCTGGAAAGACTCCTCTATCACTGACAAAAAGATCAGGGGAGCCTTAAGAGCAGGCCCCGCCTTCCCCACTCTTTGACAGGTGATACAGGAGCGGCAGTAGTTTGACACATCTGTCCCCATCTTAGGCCAATAGAAGTGTTGAGACAGCCAGACCTTAGTTTTGCTGATCCCCAAGTGTCCAGCTAGCAGGATCTCATGGGCAATCCGTAACAACTCACCCCGGAATTGCTACGGGACGATCAGCTGTCTTTCCCTCAACCACTCCTTTTGCAATTTCCCGGGTACGGTCTCCCGCTACAACCTTCCTCGTTCCCAGAACACCCTCTCCTTATCAGTCACGGAGGTGGGCGTCTCGGCGAGTTGTCTCAAACTCTAGGCTCGCATCTGTGCCCAGAGCGGCCTGAAACTCCTGGCTAGGGGCAGCCAGAAACGACGTCATGGTCCCTTCCCCACGGAAACCCTCTGGGATCTGCTCTGGGTCCACCTCTGGTTCAGTCACAATGATGACTGAGGAGGGTCCGGAAGGCAGACAGGTATCTGCGTTCCGGGCACTCTGACTGCGGGTGACAGCAGCTACGTAGGCTGTCTCCCTGGGGGTTTCTACAGACCCATCAGCCGGCACTGCTATGGGCTCTACCTCCCCATCCACCCCCAACACTCCAGGGGCAGTGCTACTTATGGGCCAGTTACCTTCCTCGGTGGCACTGGTCAATCTCATGGCTTCACCTTTCTCACGGTTCCCATGCATCTCCCCATTTCCTGTAGCACCGGCACTTGCCCCTGTTAGGGGTTCCTCAGCCATCTCACTCCGCAGAGCGACGTGGCTGGGCACGCCTGTACCTATGGACACATTAACCTTCACAGAAAAATCATTATCAGGTTCAGCTGGCACAGGTACAACATTTCCACCATCAATCCTAGGGAAAAAATGGTTATTAGATGCATCATTACAAGATAAAGCATGGTCAGGTAACACATGCGATTTCCCATCATCATCATCATCATCAGGGTTAACTTTACCCTCTTTAGTAGATTGGGGAGGGGTGTCAGGAACGTAGTATGCAACCATCCTCCCCAAATCAGTCCCCAACAAAACATCAGTGGGCAAATTATCAGACAGCCCCACTTCCTTCACCCCGCTCCCGGCACCCCAATCAATATAAACCCGGGCCATTGGTAAGGGACAGCTGATGCCCCCAATCCCAGTGACAGGGTTTTCCCCGGAATGATTTCTTCAGGGGCCGCCAGTTCGGGTCGGATGAGGGTTCGTTCAGCCCCGATGTCCTTGAGGCCTGTAGCAACATGGCCTCCCACGGTGACGTGCTGTACGTTGTCACACACCCTCCCAACCACACCACCCACCAAAAGAACTGCTGCATTAGGCCCTGGGGCCTTGGATGGGAGGTTCTTCGGCTTGTCTGGACAGTGGGGACTGATATGACCAGTCCGCTTGCAGTAGAAACACTGGCGAGGTTCGGTGGTAGGTCTGGTGCTGTTGGCCACGGGGACAGGACCTCTGGTGTGTTGGCTGGCAGGGGTACTGGCATTGGTTGCAGGCTTACCCCCTCTCCAGCTTGTGGTGACTGGCTTCCGCACTTCCGTTCTACGGTTGGCCTCATAGGCATCGGCAATCTGCGCTGCTTTCGTCACGTCTTTGGGTTCTCTGTCCATCACAAACTGTCGCACCTCAGCTGGGCAAAGATGTAAGAATTGGTCTTTGATCATCAGGTCTCCCAGCTGCTCAAAGGTGGTCACTGACAGTCCTTGGATCCACTGGTTAAAGTGGGTCCTGAGTCCATGCACCACATTGCGGTAGCTGTCATGTGGGCCAAGTTGGAGGGTCCGGAACTTTCTACGGTACACCTCGGGTGTAAGCTGGTACTTGGGTATCAGGGCCTGCTTGATGGCCTCATAGTCTCCATCTTGTTCTTAAGGGAGGGCAGCAAACGCCTCCAGAGCTTTGCCTCTTAGCCCTGGGGTCAGGTATCGTGCCCATTCTTGAGTAGGCAGCTCGTACTGCCTGCAGGCTTTCTCAAATGCTCGCAGAAAAGTGTCCAAGTCCCCGTCATTTTCCATAACAGGAAAGTGATCGGGTCGGGTGTCACGATTCACACCGTGACCGTCACCCTTACGTCACGGGTCGGGGTGACTTTAGGCCAACCGATTGCTATCACATGTGCAGGGGGGCTTATCTTAGTTATCCCTCCACTCCACAATGTGATGAAAAGACACACACAAGGCTATTGACCTCTTCGTTTACAGCAGGGGCTTATTTTAGGTATCCCACTGCTCTTCAATATACCACGAACTGCAGGGATTTATGTATATCCCGCTTACAGTTCCACTTAACACTTGCAGCTCTCTGGCGCCCCCCTTACTCTCCGGTCAGATTAGGTACTGCACCTGGGGTAATTACTCGCTATGTACCGGCTATTGGGCACGCTGCAGTGACGCGATCAACTACTCCCACTCAGGCAGGAACAATAATTATCAACGCCGCAGTCGCTACAATGCCACCCAACTACCCAGTACAATACGTATGCTGCCACCAGCTTCGATTAAGCTAGCCCAAAACAGTAGCGTAATTCTCTTCAGGAGACTTAGGGTACGTTTTAGAACAGGAAGAACGAACTAGTATTAAATAATATACCCAATCAAAAGTTTCAGGCAGTGTTTATAAACTGTTATATAAAGATGTTACAATATGAGACAATTGAAATATGTACAAGGTAATTATAAAATAAACAGGGATTAAATAAGAAAAGGTACAACTCACATGTTCTCAGTTCATATCAGTTCAGGCAACCAGGCTAGTGGGGGTTTCCATCTGTCCCAGTGCATTAGAACAGCTCTTCAGGCCAGACTCAGATGTTCTTCCAGCAGCAGACTGACTGCTGGGATCTGGCCAGAAAGTTATAGCTGCAGCCTGTGACATCACAGAAAGGGGTTGGTTTACTCCGTCCCTCCTACCTCCTCAGTTTAAACTAACTTTAAACTATTTTCTCTAATGCTTGTAACTCCGCTACAGAACATGTCATGGTCATAACAAACCCAGCATTCATCTCGTATTAACATTGGCATTCTAATGAGATCAAATGTGTCATATGTGGGATGCATACTTACAGAGAAATACCTACTTTTCTACCTGATGGAGTTAGAAGCTCATGTTTACAGCGGTTGACAGCTCCGCCGAGGGACGTTAAGAATAGGTATTTTTCCTATTTCTAGTGTAAATCGTTTGCCTAATATCTTACAATAACAGAAAAAGACCTTAGGGATTCTGGGGAGTTGTAATCCAGTTCTAGCTGGACAGAGTTTGCACCTACACCAGCGGTCGTAAATTCCTTTGCTCTCAGAGCTAGAGGCAATAAAATCTCCCCCACACACATTAAAAAGGAAAGCTCTTGCCTGGCTGCGAAAGGGAGGGAGGGTTTTAGCCCACCAGCTGGCTAACAGGAGACTAACTTATGATATTTCATACAATATCGTGACACCGGGGCTTTGGTGTCTGAGCGCTGCTGAGCTCACGGCTCCGGGCGGTGGAGGATATCCCCTCCTGCCGGAGCATCTCCAGTTCATATTCTCGCTGGGCTTGGCGCTCTGCTCTCTCAGCCTCCCGCTCGGCTCGCTGGGCCTCTCGCTCGGCTCGCTCCTGGTATTGCTGGATCAGCTGCCGACGTCCATCACGGTCATCGGCGGGGAGTAGTTCCAAGACCGCCAGCAGGTGGGGGTCCATTTTGCACTGATTGCTAATAGGGCCGGCATTCAGTGGTTGGACCTCTGCTGCAGCACCATGTTCGCTTGTGCTGGCTTCTGCGGCCACTGGGCTTTGTGGCCTGGCTTGGTCTAGAGCAGCTTCCCATTGCACCAGATCAGCGACCAGTTGGGCTTTGTTTTTGCCTGCAAAGTCAATGTGCTGTGACTTGCATAAGGCAATAAGAGTGTCTCTGGTCTGCTGCTCATAAAAGGTTTCTCCCAGCACAACCATGGTTGCCAAATAAAAGATAAGACCGAAAACAAAGAGAAAGGGAAGGGATAATTACCAGTACACACAATTGTCTCAGGACTAATAAACACTGAGTTCGTTCTCCAAACTTATTTGCGCAGAGTCCTCGCAAGAACTTTGCAAGTTTTTAGTGAGAGGAATGATTGCTCAAACCAAATCATTAATGCTCTAAGATCCCACCGCCTTGCCACCAATATGTCACGATTCACACCGTGACAGTCACCCCTACATCACAGATCGGGGTGACTTTAGGCCAACAGACTGCTATCACATGTGCAGGGGGGCTAATCTTAGTTATCCCTCCACTGCTATAATGTGATGAAAAAACACACAAGGCTATTGACCTCTTGGATTACAGCAGGGGCTTATTTTAGGTATCCCACTACTATTCAATATACCACGAACTGCAGGGATTTATGTATATCCCGCTTTACAGTTCCACTTGAAACTTGTAGCTCTCTGGCGCCCCCCTCATCCTCAGGTCAGACTAGGTACTGCACCTAGGGTAATTAGTCGCCAGAAAGGCTGCCTGCTATGTAATTGCTATTGGGTACGCTGCAGCGAGGTGATTTAACTACTCCCGCTCAGGCAGGAACAATAATTATCAACGCCGCAGTCGCTACAATGACACCCAAAGGCCCCACACACGATATGCTGCCACCAGCTCCAATTAAACGGGTCCGAAGCAAACCCAAAACAGTAGCGTAATTCCCTTCAGAAGACTTAGGGTACGTTTTAGAGTAGAAGAACGAATCTAGTATTTTAAATATTATACTCCATAAAAGATTTAAGGCAGTGTTTATAAAAAGTCATATAAAGATGTTACAATTTGAGACAATTGAAAATATGTACACTGTAAATTATAAAATAAACAGGTATTAAATAAGAAAAGGTACAACTCACATGTGCTCAGTTCATTTCAGGCAAAACCATGCTGCAGGCAGACCCCAGATGTCCCAATGCATAGTGCAGCTCCAGTTCTCAGGCTAAAAACTCAGACTGCAGGCTGGGTTAAGTGTGGGGGCTTATATACTCCAGCCTTGGGACATCACTAAAGGGCTGGTTAATGATATTCAATGAGGTCAGAGATCTTTACGTTTTCAGACCCTGGAGACAAAGAAATTCCTGACTGAGAAGGGAGGGACCACAGGTGGCTTTGCAGGATTGGTCACCTGCAGTTTAAAGCCACACACTAGCTTTAAATTACCCAGTGTCTGCCATAGGGCTGGTTTGCTGTATTCGGGAGGGGGGGTGAGAAAGAGGGGGGGGGGTTTACAGCTGCCATGCTTTTGGACCCATCTATTGAAAGCACCACTCCAGCACTGCAAAATAACACTGGAGTGCTGCTTTAAAATCCCATGGGAGAACTATAACTCCCAGCATGTCCTGCAGATCCTATGACATGCTGGGAGTTATAGTTCACCAAAGGAGTGGCAGAGTGCTTTATTGTGTTTTGTAAAGACTAACCTCTTAAATGTGGCAGCCAGCCACACTGTGGTGAGGTAAAAGCATCCCATGACTGCACACAGAGCCTTCCCTCGTTTCCTTTCCACAGCACAGGTAATGAGGAAGCTGCATATTCTAGTGGAGAGCCTGAAGGACCTGTGATGATGTTAAGAAGAGGGAGGGCTCTGAGCTGCCATGTGATGCTCCAGCCCGCCCACTCCTGACATCAAACAGGTCCTGTTTGTGCACAGCACTTGACGTCCAGCCCAGGCATGGCAGGCAGGTATGCAGCGATCTCCTCTCTCCTCTGGCCCCTGCTGCTGCTGCCTCCTCTCCCCCGGAGACACAGACCTCCCCAGCTGCTGCAGGAATCAGCGCTGGAGAAGCCATGTGTGTCCCTGCTTAAGTGCAGTATTCATTTGCTGCTCCCGGCTCAGCTGATAGGTGGGCAGGGAGCCGCTAATGAATATTCACTGCACTTAATCATCGGGACCACATGGTTTCCCCAGCGGTGATTCTGGGCAGCAGGGACATCCTGAAGTGGGATAACAGTGCGATCCCACTCACTGCTGCCCCCCTCCCCACATGCTACATCCGTACCATAAGACGCACACACACTTTCCTCCCAAATTTGGAGGAAAAAAAGTGCGTCTTATGGTCGCAAAAATACGGTAGTGACACAATTAGAGGCTGCAAATCTCTCCTGTCTACGCTCAGTAACACGTATATCTATGTGTACACAATGCTGTATAAAAGCGTCTAACTCTTCCAGAGCATCGGCATGAGCTAGTTCATCTTTAACACATTAGACAATCCCCTCTTAAAAATGGGTAATTGAGCATAACTGTCCCAAATCGTATCCACCACCAGCCGTCTAAACTCAGTAGCATATTCAATGACAGGACGCTTACCCTGACGTAGTGATAACAAGGTGGTTTCAGCTGTAGTGCGACGATTAGGGTCATCAAACATCATAGACATTGCAGCTAGAAAATCATCTAGGTTATTCAGTTGAGGGTCACGAGTCTCCATAAGCGGATTTGCCCATGCAAGAGCTCGTGAAGTGAGCAACATGATTATACATAAAACCTTAGATGGATCAAGGAAATGGGCGGCATGCACATCAAAATACAACAGGCATTGGTTTATAAACCCACCAAACTTGTAACGGTCCCCACTGAACCTAAATGGTGGTAACTTTGGAGGAGTAATTGGCTGTGGTTGTACTGGGTGTGGAGGAGCCCGTGCAGTCATCTGCCCAGCCACCTGATTAGCTAAGTCCTGAAGAGCCGGTCCAAAATGAGCCTCCCAGTTGGCAACCTTGTTTTGCAATGCCTCAATATCCCCCTGTAAAGAGTGGGTCATAGAGAACAACTGATCCATCTTTGTCTCAGTCGACATTATCCCAGCAGATTCCTTTATGGCTTGAGTATCCTGTAATAATTATATGGGTACTACGGAATCTGATAGCATGGGATAAAGCCAGTCTGAGAGCAAAGTTACAGCAAAAGATGTTGTAACGGGGTCCACCAATCTGGGGTACCTCTTTCAGCACCACCCCGTGTTTTCGGAGGTCCACTCTGCTTTGGCTGGAGTCTGAATGAAGGACGCTGGCTGGAATTCCTTGGTTACATGGGCGCATATAAAATATCACTGCTTCTCCACGTATTTCCAGTCTGACAACACTTTACTCACAGGACACAGAATATATCACACAGATACAGAGGGCAGGCCAATAGAAAGGCAGCAGGCAAGACATACATTACAATAGCCGATATTTACTGTGGGAATTACAAAGGTGGGGGGAGGACAAAAGGGGAATATCGTGTCCCCTCTGCCCAGGATGCATTAGGGACATCCATCTCACATGGAACCTATTATACATACCATATATACTAGAGTATAAGCCGAGATTTTCAGCCCAAATTTTTGGGCTGAAAGTGCCCCTCTCGGCTTATACTCGAGTCACGGTGGGTGGCAGGGTCGGCGGGTGAGGGGGAGAGGGCGCTGTGGCATACTTACCTAGTCCCGGCGATCCTGGCGCTCCCCCTGCCGTCCCACGGTGTTCGGGTGCTGCAGCTCTTCCCCTCTTCAGTGGTCACGTGGGACCGCTCATTAGAGAAATGAATATGGACTCCACTCCCATAGGGGTGGAGCCGCATATTCATTTCTCTAATCAGCGGTAACGGTGACCGCTGATAGAGGAAGAGGCTGCGGCACCGGAGACAGCTGTGCGGGAGAAGGAGCCGGACGCCGGGACCAGGTAAGTAAGTCATATTCACCTATCCCCATTCCACACGCCGAGCACCGCACCATCTTCCCGGCGCCGCTCCATCTTCCCGGCGTTGCTCCATCTTCCCGGCGCCGCTCCATCTTCCCGGCGTCTCCCCGCTCTGACTGTGCAAGTCAGAGGGCGCGATGACGCATATAGTGTGCGTGGCGCCCTCTGCCGGATCAGTCAGAGCGGAGAGACGCCAGGACGGGGCTGCAAGCAAGAGAGGTGAGTGTTTTTTTTTTATTGCAGCAGCAGCAGCAATGGCAGAGCTTTCTATGGTACATCAATGGGGCAATAATGAACGGCGCAGAGCACTATATGGCACAGCTATGGGGCAATAATGAACGGTGCAGAGCACTATATGGCACATCTATGGGGCAATAATGAACGGTGCAGAGCACTATATGGCACAGCTATGGGGCAATAATGAACGGTGCAGAGCACTATATGGCACAGCTATGGGGAAATATGAATGGTGCAGAGCACTATATGGCACAGCTATGGGGCAATAATGAACGGCGCAGAGCACTATATGGCACAGCTATGGGGCAATAATGAACGGCGCAGAGCACTATATGGCACAGCTATGGGGCAATAATGAACGGCGGAGCACTATATGGCACAGCTATGGGGCAATAATGAACGGTGCAGAGCACTATATGGCAGAGCTATGGGACAATAATGAACGGTGCAGAGCACTATATGGCACAGCTATGGGGCAATAATGAACGGCGCAGAGCACTATATGGCACAGCTATGGGGCAATAATGAACGGCGGAGCACTATATGGCACAGCTATGGGGCAATAATGAACGGTGCAGAGCACTATATGGCAGAGCTATGGGACAATAATGAACGGTGCAGAGCACTATATAGCACAGCTATGGGGCAATAATGAACGGCGCAGAGCACTATATGGCACAGCTATGGGGCAATAATGAACGGCGGAGCACTATATGGCACAGCTATGGGGCAATAATGAACGGTGCAGAGCACTATATGGCACAGCTATGGGGCAATAATGAACGGCGCAGAGCACTATATGGCACAGCTATGGGGCAATAATGAACGGTGCAGAGCACTATATGGCACAGCTATGGGGCAATAATGAACGGTGCAGAGCACTATATGGGGCAATAATGAACGGTGCAGAGCATTGTATATGGGGCACAGCTTTATATGGAGCATCTATGGGGCCATCATGAACTTTATGGAGCATTATATGGGGCTCCTGATTCAATATGGATATTGAAAAACACAACCTACTGATGTCTCAATTAATTTTACTTTTATTGGTATCTATTTTTATTTTTGAAATTCACCGGTAGCTGCTGCATTTTCCACCCTAGGCTTATACTCGAGTCAATAAGTTTTCCCAGTTTTTTGTGGCAAAATTAGGGGGGTCGGCTTATACTCGGGTCGGCTTATGCTCGGGTCGGCTTATACTCGGGTCGGCTTATACTCGGGTATATACGGTACATATAACTGCACAACATATTCTGGGTGCTGAGTGGTTCCGTAACTCGTAACAGATGTATTTAATCAAAAACAGAAATGTAAACAGGACTAACACAGATATTTCTGCAATTGTAACGAGGTCCTCAGCTCTATATAGAAAATAGTCAACAGGATAGCGAACAAAACATAGCACATATATTCCTGCAATAGTAACGAGGTCCTCAGCTCTATATAGAAAATCACAGCAAACAGAGTAGCGGGGCGCGACCACTAATGTGAACCAGTCCAGCAAGGAAATGATGTGGAAGCAAACAAGACCCTTAAACGAGGAGTCCAATAAGGTTATAGTGCGAATGCACACAGTACTTAAATGATGAAGTCCAGCAAAACTTGCACAGTACTTGTTAGTAGGAGTCCAATTGTTCACAGATGATGCGTCATGTGAATGACGTCCTGGAAAAGAGAGGACGAGGAGAGAAAGAGGGAGAGCGCTATCTAAGCCTAGTAGATGAGTAGATCCTTCTTGGAGAGAAAAGCACAGCTTGAATCTTGCTCACCTGATGTGGTTGTGCAAAGAGGCACAACACTGGGAAAAGTTTTGAACACAAAGTAGATCCTTCCACTGGTGCGCAGCCCGTCGCAGCAGTTCCAGAGGTGAGAGGTAGCTGAATGGGGTGAGGCAGACCACCGAGTAGTGAGCAGCAGAAGCAGGGAGTTCACCAGCAAGCAGGCGGATGCTCAGGAGCCAGCAGCACAAAATACTCAGGCACAGGTGAACAGAAGACCCGGACTTAAATAGTCAGGACAGACAGGAAGTTCCATGACAAGGTGAGATCCAAGACACCATCTTGGATCAGGGCGAACAGGCACCAGGAAAGTCTAGAATCCTTACAATACCTCACTAGTGGTACTACTTTCTGTATACCTCACTGGTGGCACTACTTTCTGTATACCTCACTAGTGGTACTACTTTCTGTATACCTCACTGGTGGCACTACTTTCTGTATACCTCACTGGTGGCACTACTTTCTGTATACCTCACTGGTGGCACTACTTTCTGTATACCTCACTGGTGGCACTACTTTCTGTATACCTCACTGGTGGTACTACTTTCTGTATACCTCACTGGTGGCACTACTTTCTGTATACCTCACTAGTGGTACTACTTTCTGTATACCTCACTGGTGGCACTACTTTCTGTATACCTCACTGGTGGCATGACGTTCTGTATACCTCACTGGTGGCACTACTTTCTGTATACCTCACTGGTGGTACTACTTTCTGTATACCTCACTAGTGGTACTACTTTCTGTATACCTCACTAGTGGTACTACTTTCTGTATACCTCACTGGTGGCACTACTTTCTGTATACCTCACTGGTGGCACTACTTTCTGTATACCTCACTGGTGGTACTACTTTCTGTATACCTCACTGGTGGCACTACTTTCTGTATACCTCACTGGTGGCATGACGTTCTGTATACCTCACTGGTGGCACTACTTTCTGTATACCTCACTGGTGGCACTACTTTCTGTATACCTCACTAGTGGTACTACTTTCTGTATACCTCACTGGTGGCACTACTTTCTGTATACCTCACTGGTGGCATGACGTTCTGTATACCTCACTGGTGGCACTACTTTCTGTATACCTCATTGGTGGCACTACTTTCTGTATACCTCACTGGTGGCACTACTTTCTGTATACCTCACTGGTGGCACTACTTTCTGTATACCTCACTGGTGGCACTACTTTCTGTATACCTCACTGGTGGTACTACTTTCTGTATACCTCACTGGTGGTACTACTTTCTGTATACCTCACTGGTGGCGCTACTGCCTGTATACCTCACTGGTGGCACTACTTTCTGTATACCTCACTAGTGGTACTACTTTCTGTATACCTCACTGGTTGCACTACTTTCTGTATACCTCACTGGTGGCACTACTTTCTGTATACCTCACTGGTGGTACTACTTTCTGTATACCTCACTGGTGGCACTACTTTCTGTATACCTCACTAGTGGTACTACTTTCTGTATACCTCACTGGTGGCACTACTTTCTGTATACCTCACTGGTGGCATGACGTTCTGTATACCTCACTGGTGGTACTACTTTCTGTATACCTCACTGGTGGCGCGACTGCCTGTATACCTCACTGGTGGCACTACTTTCTGTATACCTCACTGGTGGTACTACTTTCTGTATTAGTCACTGATGGTACTACTTTCTGTATACCTCACTGATGGTACTACTTTCTGTATACCTCACTGGTGGTACTAACATAGTAACATAGTAACATAGTTAGTAAGGCCGAAAAAAGACATTTGTCCATCCAGTTCAGCCTATATTCCATCATAATAAATCCCCAGATCTACGTCCTTCTACAGAACCTAATAATTGTATGATACAATATTGTTCTGCTCCAGGAAGACATCCAGGCCTCTCTTGAACCCCTCGACTGAGTTCGCCATCACCACCTCCTCAGGCAAGCAATTCCAGATTCTCACTGCCCTAACAGTAAAGAATCCTCTTCTATGTTGGTGGAAAAACCTTCTCTCCTCCAGACGCAAAGAATGCCCCCTTGTGCCCGTCACCTTCCTTGGTATAAACAGATCCTCAGCGAGATATTTGTATTGTCCCCTTATATACTTATACATGGTTATTAGATCGCCCCTCAGTCGTCTTTTTTCTAGACTAAATAATCCTAATTTCGCTAATCTATCTGGGTATTGTAGTTCTCCCATCCCCTTTATTAATTTTGTTGCCCTCCTTTGTACTCTCTCTAGTTCCATTATATCCTTCCTGAGCACCGGTGCCCAAAACTGGACACAGTACTCCATGTGCGGTCTAACTAGGGATTTGTACAGAGGCAGTATAATGCTCTCATCATGTGTATCCAGACCTCTTTTAATGCACCCCATGATCCTGTTTGCCTTGGCAGCTGCTGCCTGGCACTGGCTGCTCCAGGTAAGTTTATCATTAACTAGGATCCCCAAGTCCTTCTCCCTGTCAGATTTACCCAGTGGTTTCCCGTTCAGTGTGTAATGGTGATATTGATTCCCTCTTCCCATGTGTATAACCTTACATTTATCATTGTTAAACCTCATCTGCCACCTTTCAGCCCAAGTTTCCAACTTATCCAGATCCATCTGTAGCAGAATACTATCTTCTCTTGTATTAACTGCTTTACATAGTTTTGTATCATCTGCAAATATCGATATTTTACTGTGTAAACCCTCTACCAGATCATTAATGAATATGTTGAAGAGAACAGGTCCCAATACTGACCCCTGCGGTACCCCACTGGTCACAGCGACCCAGTTAGAGACTATACCATTTATAACCACCCTCTGCTTTCTATCACTAAGCCAGTTACTAACCCATTTACACACATTTTCCCCCAGACCAAGCATTCTCATTTTGTGTACCAACCTCTTGTGCGGCACGGTATCAAACGCTTTGGAAAAATCGAGATATACCACGTCCAATGACTCACCGTGGTCCAGTCTATAGCTTACCTCTTCATAAAAACTGATTAGATTGGTTTGACAGGAGCGATTTCTCATAAACCCATGCTGATATGGAGTTAAACAGTTATTCTCATTGAGATAATCCAGAATAACATCCCTCAGAAACCCTTCAAATATTTTACCAACAATAGAGGTTAGACTTACTGGCCTATAATTTCCAGGTTCACTTTTAGAGCCCTTTTTGAATATTGGTACCACATTTGCTATGCGCCAGTCCTGCGGAACAGACCCTGTCGCTATAGAGTCACTAAAAATAAGAAATAATGGTTTATCTATTACATTACTTAGTTCTCTTAGTACTCGTGGGTGTATGCCATCCGGACCCGGAGATTTATCTATTTTAATCTTATTTAGCCGGTTTCGCACCTCTTCTTGGGTTAGATTGGTGACCCTTAATATAGGGTTTTCATTGTTTCTTGGGATTTCACCTAGCATTTCATTTTCCACCGTGAATACCGTGGAGAAGAAGGTGTTTAATATGTTAGCTTTTTCCTCGTCATCTACAACCATTCTTTCCTCACTATCTTTTAAGGGGCCTACATTTTCAGTTTTTATTCTTTTACTATTGATATAGTTGAAGAACAGTTTGGGATTAGTTTTACTCTCCTTAGCAATGTGCTTCTCTGTTTCCTTTTTGGCAGCTTTAATTAGTTTTTTAGATAAAGTATTTTTCTCCCTATAGTTTTTTAGAGCTTCAATGGTGCCATCCTGCTTTAGTAGTGCAAATGCTTTCCTTTTACTGTTAATTGCCTGTCTTACTTCTTTGTTTAGCCACATTGGGTTTTTCCTATTTCTAGTCCTTTTATTCCCACAAGGTATAAACCGCTTACAGTGCCTATTTAGGATGTTCTTAAACATTTCCCATTTATTATCTGTATTCTTATTTCTGAGGATATTGTCCCAGTCTACCAGATTAAGGGCATCTCTAAGCTGGTCAAACTTTGCCTTCCTAAAGTTCAATGTTTTTGTGACTCCCTGACAAGTCCCCCTAGTGAAAGACAGGTGAAACTGTACAATATTGTGGTCGCTATTTCCTAGATGCCCGACCACCTGCAGATTTGTTATTCTGTCAGGTCTATTAGATAGTATTAGGTCTAAAAGTGCTGCTCCTCTGGTTGGATTCTGCACCAATTGTGAAAGATAATTTTTCTTGGTTATTAGCAGAAACCTGTTGCCTTTATGGGTTTCACAGGTTTCACTTTCCCAGTTAATATCCGGGTAGTTAAAGTCCCCCATAACCAGGACCTCATTATGGGTTGCAGCTTCATCTATCTGCTTTAGAAGTAGACTTTCCATGCTTTCTGTTACCAGTAGTCACTGGTGGTACTACTTTCTGTATACATCACTGGTGGCACTACTTTCTGTATACATCACTGGTGGCACTACTTTCTGTATTAGTCACTGGTGGTACTACTTTCTGTATACCTCACTGGTGGTACTACTTTCTGTATACCTCACTGGTGGTACTACTTTCTGTATACCTCACTGGTGGCACTACTTTCTGTATACCTCACTGGTGGCATGACGTTCTGTATACCTCACTGGTGGCACTACTTTCTGTATACCTCACTGGTGGTGCTACTTTCTGTATACATCACTGGTGGCGCTACTGCCTGTATACCTCACTGGTGGCACTACTTTCTGTATACCTCACTGGTGGTACTACTTTCTGTATTAGTCACTGATGGTACTACTTTCTGTATACCTCACTGATGGTACTACTTTCTGTATACCTCACTGGTGGTACTACTTTCTGTATACCTCACTGGTGGTACTACTTTCTGTATACCTCACTGGTGGTACTACTTTCTGTATACCTCACTGGTGGTACTACTTTCTGTATACCTCACTGGTGGTACTACTTTCTGTATTAGTCACTGATGGTACTACTTTCTGTATACATCACTGGTGGTGCTACTGCCTGTATACCTCACTGGTGGTGCTACTTTCTGTATACATCACTGGTGGCACTACTTTCTGTATACATCACTGGTGGCACTACTTTCTGTATACCTCACTGGTGGCACTACTTTCTGTATACATCACTGGTGGCACTACTTTCTGTATACCTCACTGGTGGTACTACTTTCTGTATACCTCACTGGTGGCACTACTTTCTGTATACATCACTGGTGGCACTACTTTCTGTATACATCACTGGTGGCACTACTTTCTGTATTAGTCACTGATGGTACTACTTTCTGTATACCTCACTGATGGTACTACTTTCTGTATTAGTCACTGATGGTACTACTTTCTGTATACCTCACTGGTGGCACTACTTTCTGTATACATCACTGATGGCACTACTTTCTGTATTAGTCACTGATGGTACTACTTTCTGTATACCTCACTGGTGGTACTACTTTCTGTATACCTCACTGGTGGCACTACTTTCTGTATACCTCACTGGTGGCACTACTTTCTGTATACATCACTGGTGGCACTACTTTCTGTATTAGTCACTGATGGTACTACTTTCTGTATACCTCACTGGTGGCACTACTTTCTGTATTAGTCACTGGTGGTACTAC
This sequence comes from Ranitomeya imitator, assembly GCF_032444005.1. NCBI lineage: Eukaryota > Metazoa > Chordata > Amphibia > Anura > Dendrobatidae > Ranitomeya > Ranitomeya imitator. The sequence continues at coordinate 2,565,491 of NC_091288.1, forward strand.
TTTCTGTATTAGTCACTGGTGGTGCTACTTTCTGTATTAGTCACTGGTGGTGCTACTTTATGTATATATCACTGGTGGCACTACTTTCTGTATTAGTCACTGGTGGTGCTACTTTCTGTATTAGTCACTGGTGGTACTACTTTCTGTATACATCACTGGTGGCACTACTTTCTGTATTAGTCACTGGTGGTACTACTTTCTGTATACATCACTGGTGGCACTACTTTCTGTATTAGTCACTGGTGGTACTACTTTCTGTATACATCACTGGTGGCACTACTTTCTGTATTAGTCACTGGTGGCACTACTTTCTGTATTAGTCACTGGTGGCACTACTTTCTGTATACCTCACTGGTGGCACTACTTTCTGTATACATCACTGGTGGCACTACTTTCTGTATTAGTCACTGGTGGCACTACTTTCTGTATTAGTCACTGGTGGTACTACTTTCTGTATACATCACTGGTGGCACTACTTTCTGTATACATCACTGGTGGCACTACTTTCTGTATTAGTCACTGGTGGCACTACTTTCTGTATTAGTCACTGGTGGCACTACTTTCTGTATTAGTCACTGATAGGGTTGAGCGACCTTTACTTTTATAGGATCTGGTCGGGTTTCACGAAACCCGACTTTCTCAAAAGTCGGGTCGTGTGAAATCGGCCGATCCTACAAAAAAGTCGGGGTCGGGGTCGGCCGAAACCCGAAACCCAATGCATTGCAATGGGTTACTATGGTTCCCAGGGTCTGAAGGAGAGGAAACTCTCCTTCAGGTCCTGGGATCCATATTTAAGTGTAAAAGAAAGAATTAAAATAAAAAATATTGCTATACTCACCCTCTGACGCGCCCTGGTACTAACCGGCAGCCTTCCTTCCTTAGAATCAGCGCTTGAAGGACCTTCGGTGACGTCGCGGCTTGTGATTGGTCGCGCGACGGCTCATGTGACCAATCACAAGCCGCGACGTCACCGAAGGTCCTTCAAGCACTGATTCTAAGGAAGGAAGACTGCCGGTTAGTACCAGGGCGCGTCAGAGGGTGAGTATAGCAATATTTTTTATTTTAATTCTTTCTTTTACACTTAAATATGGATTCCGATACCGATTTCCGATATTGCAAACATATCGGAACTCGGTATCGGAATTCCGATACCAGATTCAGAAGATCGCCGACCTCATGGCCGACCCCACACAGGGGTCGGGTCGGGTTTCATGAAACCCGACCTTGCCAAAAGTCGGCGACTTCTGAAAATGGACGACCCGTTTCGCTCAACCCCACATACCAGATATATCAACCGTCCTCCTGCCATTACTTCACCTGGCGAGTGCGAAAAACACCAAAAAAGGACACATTCAAGAAAAACACCAAAAAACAGGCAAAGATGCTTACCTGTCTAAATAGGCCTCAATACAAATGCACCTGGCGAGTGCTTACCGAGCTTTCCCAGCCTCCTGGATCTGCCTCCTGTATGGAATCATCCCGATCCTGGATCCGGCATAAACATGCACATTATCATTCGGAGGTCTTCTTGAGTTCTAGTTTCCATGCACTTCACATCCCTTGTGGCTGCGGACTGTGCACAATGACTGGGGGCATCCTACAGTTATATGTCCGTGGTTATTGTCATCTACTATTGCAGAACATTTTAGGATGAGCCTCCCCAATCATCAGCAAAGGTCTTAAAGATGTTAGCCCTGGGTGGTGCCCCAATGGTTTCCTCTTATTCCCAAATGTCTACATACAAGAGAAATTCAAATTCCCCTGCAGTCCAGTCCCGAAATAATGCATTTCTCTTTCTCTCTGGAATTTCTAGCTGATGTGAATACTTTTCTTCCCAATGATGTCAATAGTATTCTCGGAGTGATACATTAATTTCTGGTTGGCCAATAAAGGTATCACTCTGAGAATATTCTTGTCATCATTGGGCAGATTTTTCTGGCTAACACGGTACCATAATTTAATTTGTTATTGTACATCATGGAATTTCCAGCAGAAGATGTCACGCTCTTGTTGAAGGCCAGACTGATGGACCATGATCTCGACTTGCAGGCCTCAGAGTCTGGAAAATTCTAAAAATCTTTCTAGGGGATTGGTGATGGAAGCTGTGAGACCAGGCTCACACTGGCCAACCTTGGGGTGCACTTACTTAGCCTTTACCGTCTGATAGTGCTGCTTCCATTGAGGCCAGAACTAATTCCTAATATTCCATCAGATGAAAGCTGTTGTCAGCTGGGAACTATTAGTGGTGTGAAGGTCAAGGGTCAAGACAGGGCAAAAACACCATGCAGGGGACGTGACCCAAGAACAGGTTAATAAAGTGGAAGACAAGTGTCGGGGATGGGGCAGGAGGTGAGAACCTTGATTCTTCTGGAGGCGGGGGTGAACTTAGCCTCTCTGTTGTTTGAGGCGAACTGCAAAACGGCACTTTCCACCCCATAGTAAAATCCGTACAAATCAATCTGGTTTACTCTTTACTCGCCTAACCTGATGCACGTGTAAAATACACACTTTTAAATAGGAATATATTTGAAACATCGATCTTTACACTTGTTAAGGTTCTGTATAGAAGTAAGTAGAAATAAAGGATTTTAAGACTAATACTTAAAGCATGGTTTCAGTTTCAGAAATCAACAGCTGGACCTTAACAATGAAAATAGTTCTACAAACCCTCTGGCCAGGTAGAGCTTCAAGGTCTTGGACAATAGAAAAACTACACAAAAAACGCAAATGAATATACCAATAAAAACCAGTGCTGTGCATGTTATAAGTCCATAGTGTACATGATCCCAAGTCTTCGAGCCCCCAACGTCCACTGTTAAACTTCCTCCTCTTTTTAGACAATCCATACTTGTTAGAAGGGTCCATTGACACTCAGTGAAATAAAGTGTCCACCTTTCTTAATGGGTAAAAGTCCTTTCAAATGGGCAGATTTATCCACTGAATCACATCAGTGGATAAATCTGCCCGTGCTGCCCTTATCATTACCTGCCTCTGAGCCACGGATTTATCAGCTGTATAAATCTTTGGTAGGAGCATGGAATCCTTCGTAGGGGCGAGCTAGAGATCCTCACTGTTGTGAAGGATTCCACGTTCCTCTGCTGTCTCTTACCTGGCTTCAGCGTCTCGATTCCACACCACTCCCGGTACTTTCCTGTACGCAACCTCCGATCCTCACAAGATCTCCTACTCTGCTCCCCTCTTATCTCCTCTTCCCACAATCGCATACAAGATTTCTCTCGCGTATCACCCCTACTCTGGAACCCTCTACCACAACACATCAGACTCTCACCTACCATCGAAACCTTCAAAAAGAACCTGAAGACCCACCTCTTCCGACAAGCCTACAACCTGCAGTAACCACCGATCGACCAAACCGCTGCATGACCAGCTCTACCCTCACCTACTGTATCCTCACCCATCCCTTGTAGATTGTGAGCCCTCGCGGGCAGGGTCCTCTCTCCTCCTGTATCCTCACCCATCCCTTGTAGATTGTGATCCCTCGCGGGCAGGGTCCTCTCTCCTCCTGTATCCTCACCCATCCCTTGTAGATTGTGAGCCCTCGCGGGCAGGGTCCTCTCTCCTCCTGTATCCTCACCCATCCCTTGTAGATTGTGATCCCTCGCGGGCAGGGTCCCTCTCCTCCTGTATCCTCACCCATCCCTTGTAGATTGTGAGCCCTCGCGGGCAGGGTCCTCTCTCCTCCTGTATCCTCACCCATCCCTTGTAGATTGTGAGCCCTCACGGGCAGGGTCCTCTCTCCTCCTGTATCCTCACCCATCCCTTATAGATTGTGAGCCCTCACGGACAGGGTCCTCTCTCCTCCTGTACCAGTTATGACTTGTATTGTTCAAGATTATTGTACTTATTTTTATTATGTATACCCCTCCTCACATGTAAAGCGCCATGGAATAAATAGCGCTATAAGAATAAATAATAATAATAATGTTCATAGCCCTCCACTGGATTCAACGCTCCTCCGCTGTGCACAGTGAAGATACAGACAGATACATTCATTACTAAAATGGTACCTAAAACGTTAAAGACACACAAACACATACACACACTCACCAAGCTATGTAGAAACATTTACATAATTAACCTACATATGCTGTAACAAAACAGCAACTGTCAGAAATCTGTGTGAAATGTAATATCTGTTCATTTAAAACAAAAAGTGTTTGGGCTCCCACGTAATTTTTATAACCAGCAGAGGGAAAGCCGATGGCTGAGGGCTGATGTTAATATGCCGGGAAGGAGACAATAGCCATAACGGTTCCCAGGTTACTAATATCAGCTCACAGCTGTTTGCTTAGCCTTTACTGGCTAGTTTACAGGGGAATCTCAGAAACATTTTTTTACATGGGCTCCCCCTATAAAATCGAACCAGCAAAGGCTAAGCAGACAGCTGCGGGCTGATATTAATAGTCTGGGAAGGGGCCATGGATATTGGCACCCCCCAGACTAAAAGCATCAGCTCTCAGCTTCCCCAAAAATGGCGATTCTTATAGATGTGCCAATTCTGGCGCTTAGCCTCGCTCTTCCCACTTACCCTGTAGTGGTGGCAAGTGGGGTAATATTTGTGGGCTTGATGTCACCTTTGTATTGTCAGGTGACATCAAGCCCACGGCTTAGTAATGGAGAAGCATCTATAAGACACCTATCCATTACTAATCCAATAGATATAAGGTAAATAAAGACACGGCCAGAATAAAGTCCTTTAAAGGGAACCTGTCACCCCGTTTTTTGAGATTGACCTATAAATACTGTTAAATAGGGCCTGCGCTGTGTGTTCCTATAGTGTATGTAGTGTACCCCGATTCCCCATGTATGCTGAGAAATAACTTACCAAAGTCGCCGTTTTCGCCTGTCAATCAGGCTGGTCAGGTCGGGAGGGCGTGGTGACATCGCTGGTTCTTCCTCAGCTTTACGTTGGTGGCGTAGTGGTGAAGACACAGCGCGCGATCTGCGCTGTCATCCCTTTCGTCGGTGGGGGCGGCCATCTTCCTGGGGCCGCGCGTGCGCAGATCGAGTGCTCTGCTGCACGGGGCTTCAGGAAAATGGCCGCGGGATGCCGCGCGTGCGCATTAGAGATCGCGGCGGCCATTTTCCCAAAGCCGAGATGCAAACTCGGCTTTGGGAAAATGGCCGCCGCGATCTCTAATACGCACGCGCGGCATCCCGCGGCCATTTTCCTGAAGCCCCGTGCAGCAGAGCACTCGATCTGCGCACGCGCGGCCCCAGGAAGATGGCCGCCCCCACCGACGAAAGGTATGACAGCGCAGATCGCGCGCTGTGTCTTCACCACTACGCCACTACGCCACCAACGTAAAGCTGAGGAAGAACCAGCGATGTCACCACGCCCTCCCGACCTGACCAGCCTGATTGACAGGCGAAAACGGCGACTTTGGTAAGTTATTTCTCAGCATACATGGGGAATCGGGGTACACTACATACACTATAGGAACACACAGCGCAGGCCCTATTTAACAGTATTTATAGCTCAATCTCAAAAAACGGGGCGACAGGTTCCCTTTAATTGAAAAAATCACTCAGACTCCTTTACTGAATCTTAACTAACCATACTTACTGCATTGCCTAATCCCCGATGCCCTCATCTCCTGCAGCAAGAATAAAATAATAAACCAACATGAATACTCCCTGTCCGATGTAGTCCATTTATCGAGTGTCCCATGGCGATCTCACATACAGAACAGTTACCACTCTACCCGGCCTCCAGTGATGCACTGACAGGAGCTAATCACTCCTGTATCACTGCACCGCCGCAAGAGTTCACCAGAGTTCTTGAGCTCCGGTGATCTCACTTTACGGCACAGCTGCATGGGAAAGTTTTCTCACAGCAGTAGTGCCGTACGTGACTGCACCGGAGCTGCTAAATTTTGGTGAACTCACGGCGGCTCACTGATACACTGACAGGAGTGATTAGCTCCTGTCAGTGCATCGCCGGCGGATGTGTGACTTCGACGTGGGACACTCGGTATTGGACTACAGTGGACAGGGAGTATATGTTGGTTTATTATTTTTGATTTTTTGCAGGAGAATGAGGGCGTCGGAGATTAGGTGTCCGGTAAATATATGAATATGTATGTAATTATGTGTTTGTTTGTTTTTTAACAATTGAACTCTGGAGCCTGAAGAAGAGACTACTCTCCCATCATCAGCTCATGCTGTCTCTGTTACAGTGCCTCGCGAAAGTATTCGGCCCCCTGGAACTTTTCAACCTTTTCCCACATATCATGCTTCAAACATAAAGTTACTAAATGTAAATTTTTGGTGAAGAATCAACAAGTGGAACACAATTGTGAAATTGAATGAAATTTATTGGTTATTTTAAATTTTTGTGGAAATTCAAAAACTGAAAATTGTGGCGTGCAATATTATTCGGCCCCTTACCTTAATACTTTGTTGCGCCCCTTTTCCTGCGATTACAAGTCTCTTGGGGTCTGTCTCTATCAGTTTTGTACATGGAGAGACTGAAATTCTCGCCCGTTCTTCCTTGGCAAACAGCTTGAGCTCAGTGAGGTTTGATGGAGATCGTTTGTGAACAGCAGTTTTCAGCTCTTTCCACAGATTCTCGATTGGATTGAGGTCTGGACTGTGACTTGGCCATTCTAACACCTGGACACGTTTATTTGTGAACCATTCCATTGTAGATTTTGCTTTATGTTTGGGATCATTGTCTTGTTGGAAGAAAAATCTCCGTCCCATTCTCAGGTCTTTTGCAGATTCCAACAGGTTTTCTTGAAGAATGGTCCTATATTTGGCTCCATCCATCTTCGCATCAATTTTAGCCATCTTCCCTGTCCTTGCTAAAGAAAAGCAGACCCAAACCATGATGCTGCCACCACCATGTTTGGCAGTGGGGATGGTGTGTTCAGGGTGATGAGCTGTGGTGCCTTTACACCAAACATATCGTTTGGCATTGTTGCCAAAAAGTTCGATTTTGGTTTCATCTGACCAGAGCACCTTCTTCCACATGTTTGGTGTCTCCCAGGTGGCTTGTTGCAAACTTTAAACAACACTTTTTTTTAGATATCTTTGAGAAATAGCTTTCTTCTTGCCACTCTTCCATAAAGGCCAGATTTGTGCAGTGTACGACTGATTGTCGTCCTATGGACAGACTGTCCCACCTCAGCTGTAGATCTCTGCAGTTCATCCAGAGTGATCATGGGCCTCTTGGCTGCATCTCTCATCAGTCTTCTCTTTGTTTGAGATGAAAGTTTAGAGGGACGGCCGGGTCTTGGTAGATTTGCAGTGGTATGATACTCCTTCCATTTCTATATGGTCGCTTGCACAGTGCTCCTTGGGATGTTTAGAGTTTTGGAAATCATTTTGTATCCAAATCCGGCTTTAAACTTTTCCACAACAGTATCACGGACCTGCCTGTTGTGTTCCTTGGTCTTCATGGTGCTCTCTGTGCTTCACACAGAACCCTGAGGCTATCACAGAGCAGTTGCATTTATACGGAGACTTGATTACACACCGGTGGATTATATTTATCATCATTGACTTGACTTGTATTGTTCAAGATTATTGTACTTGTTTTATTATGTATACCCCTCCTCACATGTAAAGCGCCATGGAATAAATGGCACTATAATAATAATAAATAATAATAATAATTAGGCATTTAGGACGACATTGGATCATTCAGAGATCCACAATGAACGTCTGGAGGGAGTTTGCTGCACTGAAAGTAAAGGGGCCGAATAATATTGCACGCCCCACTTTTCAGTTTTTTAATTTCCACAAAAATATAAAATAACCAATAAATTTTGTTCAACTTCACAACTGTGTTCCACTTGTTGATTCTTCACCAAAAATTTACATTTAGCATCTTTATATTTGAAGGATGATATGTGGGAAAAGGCTGAAAAGTTCCAGGGGCCGAATACTTTTGCAAGGCACTGTATGTGACAGCAGACATAGCCAGATGGGAGTGTAATCCCATCCAACAACTGAGTACAATCACTATGTCACTATCGTCACATGGGAACACACACAGACACACACCATTTACCATATCAAAAAGTGTACAGCCAAGCAGCCTCCTCCCTCCCAAGTCCCGAACACAGCTCTCTTCTTATCTTCAGACACAGTAACTCACTAACATCAAACAGGATTGCAGGAGCACGCCACCACATTATATGACTGCAGGTGGCGGGGCCACGCTGCCATCCACTATTTTCAGGGACTCCATGCCGCCTGAGGCGAAGTGATCAACTTTCCTCATTATAGATGCGCCCCTGTCTGGAGGGCCGTTGTCCAAGGTTACTGTCTCTGGGACAGGATGTGCGCATCTTCTCTACCTATCTATCTGTATTATGCATTGATTGGTTGTATTGGATATTGATCGGTTGTATTAGATGTTCATCGGTTGCATTGTGCATTGGTCGGTGGTATTGGTTGATCGCTTGTATGGGATGTTGGTTGGTTGTGTGTAATTTGCTTCGGTCAGTTGTGTGTGTTGGATTCTTCCTCTATTCTACTTTCCCTGTCATCTGGAGGGATTATGTCTGCAGCTAAGTATCCCAGGACGCCTTTCATTAATTTGCTGAGGAATCTGCAGACATTGCGTCCAGGTGTGAATTTCGCCATTTAAAGGCTTCATGCATCAATATGAGTCATGAGGGTGAAGTATTCCTCCAAATTAGAACTCTTCAGGCTGACCTCTGTGTGGAGTGCTGCTCCTGGACGAGTTTACTGCATTAAGTCTGTCACATGCCAAGATGGAAAACTCTAAGGCTAGAACTAAATATGAGGAGAAGCTAAGGAGTCTCTGCAGCTTGTGGCCCCTGGGTGGATGCTTCATCATGGTGTGGGTCGAGGCCATGACAGCCTGCACTGGGGCCAGACACCTTGTACAGGAGACCAACACCTTGTACTGGGGCCCAACACCTTGCACTAGACCCCGATAGCCTGTACTAGGGCCCAACAGCCTGTACTGGGGCCCGACAGCCTGCACTGGGACCTGGCAGCCTGTACTGGGACCCAACAATGTGTATTGGGACCTGGCAGCCTGTAGTGGGTCATCGCAGTCTGTACTGAAGCTCGATACCTTGTATTAGGGCTCGACAGGCAGTACTAGGACCCAATAGCCTTTACTGGGGCCCAACAGCATGTAGTGGGATCTGGCAGCCCGTACTCGGTTCTGACAGCCTGTAATGGGGCCTGACATCCTGTAGTGGGTCATGACAGTCTTACTGGATCCCAAAACCTTGTGCTGGGGCCCAACAGCTTTTATTGGGGCCGACAGGCAGTACTGGGACCCAACAGCCTTTACTGGGGCCTGACATCCTGTAGTGGGACCTGGCAACCTGTACTCGGTTCTGACTGCCTATACTGAGGCCTAACAGCCTGTAGTGTGACCTGGCAGCCTGTAGTGGTTTGTGACAGTCTGTACTGGAGCCCAACACCTTGTACTGGGCCCCAAAAGGCAGTACTGGGACCCAACAACATTTACTGGGGCCCAACAGCTTGCAGTAGGATCTGGCAGCCTGTACTCAGTTCTGACAGCCTGTACTGGGGCTTGACATCCTGTAGTGGGTCATTGGGCAATCAGTGCCCAATCGGAGAATCGCTGTTTCAAGCAGAGGCCGTCCAATCCTGCACAAGGAATTTGTGACCTCACACAACCACAGTCCCACATCAGGGAGAAAACTGCCTCATGAGCAAGACTGTCTCCTTCACATTAATTATACGCTAATTCAGGCACAAATTCACAAACATGGTGTCACGACTCTGTTGTCTGGTGTTCCAGGACCAGAGGCTCCTTCCCTGTCCCCAACGCTGGGGGCACCCTAGCTCACCTTGTTCCCTGGTTTACTTCTGATGGTGGGGATGCCGGGCCACGTACCTTGCCTTAGCTCCTGAATCCGCCCTCAGTCTGTACCATCCCCCCCCCACCCACCCACCCCACCCCACCCTGGGAATAGTATTTTTTTATGTGTTATGCATTTAATTCTGCTGTTGCTAGGGAGAAGCTTGCCCTATGAAGTTTGTCCCTTTGTCTCTCCTGTAGTTGATGACAGCCCTTGCTCCTCCCATCTTCTTCATTATCAGTTGCTGTAGCCATCTTTGGATGCACATGTATACTTCTCTGCTTGGGATTACTCTTTATACGTGCTGCATTATACTTAATACAAGATTTCAGAGAAAATCAACTCTGTTTCTCCTGGACTCTTATTACAAGTCATTGCTAGCTGGGTTGGCACTGTCTGAGGACCCCTGGCATGTGAGTACAACAGTCATACAGTTATCTAAGGGATTGATGGCTGAGGATTTAGAGACTCATATTGCCTTGAAGAGTCGGAATAATGGAAAGAGTGGCCTGCCTCCAAGAACAGTATACAGCTTACACTACAGAGAAAGGAACATCTATAAAGCTAATTGTGAAGATACAGCAGCTTCATATAGTCTGCAGACACTGCCTGTGCTGTTTATAAACAACATTCTATGTGAGCTCCTCTGCAGCTAAGAACAGAATAACCTCCACCCTTGCATTCCTTCTATAATGGGAAATACAGGAAGAATCTCTAAGGCTATGTGCACAAGTTGCGGATTTTCTGCGGATCCGCAGCATTTTTTGAGGTGCAGAAACGCTGCAGATCCGCAATTGATTTACAGTACAATGTAAATCAATGAGAAAAGCGCTGCGGTTTAAAACAAGTAGCATGTCACTTCATTTTTGTGAATCTGCAGCATTTTTGTACCCATTCCATTATAGAAAACCACAGGGGTAAAAAACGCAGCAAATCCGCAAGTAAACCGCAGCAAAAAAGCACAAAAAATGCTGCGGAACCACACAAAAAACGCAACAAATCCACAGGTGCGTTTTCTGCCAGGAGAGGCAGAATCCGTACCAGAAATTCCTAAGCCTAATCCGCAACGTGTGCACAGAGCCGTATTCTCTGCCTGATTTACAACAGCAAGAAAAAAGACACAGGATCTCATGGAGCCTTCAGTGAAATAACCAAACGCCTGACTAAACCTACATGGAAGGTCAAGGACAATCTAGAAACCGCCAAATGTGAATTACTTTCCAGTGTAACTTTCCTATGGGAAGGGATGCAGAATCAAGTGACTGTCTTAGGCTACGTTCACACTAGCGTTGTGCGCCACTGCGTCGGCGACGCGACGCACAACGCACCGAAAAACGCGTGCAAACGCACGCAAAAACGCTGCGTTTTTCGACGCGTGCGTCGTTTTTTGACGAAAATCGGACGCAAGAAAAATGCAACTTGTAGCGTTTTCTTGGTCCGACACTAGCGTAAAAAAAGACGCACGTGTCGGAAAACGCAACAAGCAAAACCGCATGCGTCCCCCATGTTAAACATAGGGGCGCATGACGCGTGCGTCGCCGCTGCGTCGCCCGACGCTAAAGCGACGCACACTAGCCGAACGCTAGTGTGAACGTAGCCTTATCTATGCCTGGTGCTCATGACTTACCACCAGAGGAAGCCCTCCAACGATTATACTCAGCTTACCAGCCTTTCAAGGACACTTGTGAGAAATATACCTCTGTCTCGTTGAGACAACACACCCCAGAGTCTCTAAAGGAACTTCAAAGCTTTCAACAACTCAATTCTGAACAATACTGCACTGTGCGCGACATTGTGAATAAAACGGAAGCAAAAATCGCACAGATATCAGAAGTGGTATCTCGCAAATCCTGGTCTGCTAAGTACTCAAAGCACTCACCCAGATCAAGTGCATCAAAATTCTCTATCCTCAGTGAACAGCTTAAAAGAGCGTGTGCCGAAGCGGAGACTACGAAAGTGCAAGCCGTCTTCACCCCACAGGAAAGCAGAGATGGAAGCCGAATCTGCACCCAAGAAAGCAGAGATGAAGGCCGACCTGGAAGCTGAATCTGCACTCAAGAAGGCAGACCTGGAAGCTGAATCTGCACGCAAGATGGCAGACCTGGAAGCTGAATCTGCACGCAAGATGGCAGACCTGGAAGCTGAATCTGCACTCAAGAAGGCAGACCTGGAAGCTGAATCTGCACTCAAGAAGGCCGACCTGGAAGCTGAATCTGCACGCAAGAAGGCAGACCTGCAAGCTGAATCTGCAAGCAAGATGGCAGACCTGCAAGCTGAATCTGCAAGCAAGATGGCAGACCTGGAAGCTGAATCTGCACGCAAGAAGGCCGACCTGGAAGCTGAATCTGCACTCAAGAAGGCAGACCTGGAAGCTGAATCTGCACGCAAGATGGCAGACCTGGAAGCTGAATCTGCACTCAAGATGGCAGACCTGGAAGCTGAATCTGCACGCAAGAAGGCCGACCTGGAAGCTGAATCTGCACTCAAGAAGGCCGACCTGGAAGCTGAATCTGCACTCAAGAAGGCCGACCTGGAAGCTGAATCTGCACGCAAGAAGGCAGACCTGGAAGCTGAATCTGCAAGCAAGATGGCAGACCTGGAAGCGGAATCTGCACTCAAGAAGGCAGACCTGGAAGCGGAATCTGCACTCAAGATGGCAGACCTGGAAGCTGAATCTGCACGCAAGATGGCAGACCTGGAAGCTGAATCTGCACTCAAGATGGCAGACCTGGAAGCTGAATCTGCACGCAAGAAGGCCGACCTGGAAGCTGAATCTGCACTCAAGAAGGCCGACCTGGAAGCTGAATCTGCACTCAAGAAGGCAGACCTGGAAGCTGAATCTGCACTCAAGATGGCCGACCTGGAAGCTGAATCTGCACTCAAGATGGCAGACCTGGAAGCTGAATCTGCACTCAAGATGGCCGACCTGGAAGCTGAATCTGCACTCAAGATGGCAGACCTGGAAGCTGAATCTGCACTCAAGATGGCAGACCTGGAAGCTGAATCTGCACGCAAGAAGGCAGACCTGGAAGCTGAATCTGCACTCAAGAAGGCCGACCTGGAAGCTGAATCTGCACGCAAGAAGGCAGACCTGCAAGCTGAATCTGCAAGCAAGATGGCAGACCTGGAAGCGGAATCTGCAAGCAAGATGGCAGACCTGGAAGCTGAATCTGCACGCAAGAAGGCCGACCTGGAAGCTGAATCTGCACTCAAGAAGGCAGACCTGGAAGCTGAATCTGCACGCAAGATGGCAGACCTGGAAGCTGAATCTGCACTCAAGATGGCAGACCTGGAAGCTGAATCTGCACGCAAGAAGGCCGACCTGGAAGCTGAATCTGCACTCAAGAAGGCCGACCTGGAAGCTGAATCTGCACTCAAGAAGGCCGACCTGGAAGCTGAATCTGCACTCAAGAAGGCCGACCTGGAAGCTGAATCTGCACGCAAGAAGGCAGACCTGGAAGCTGAATCTGCACGCAAGAAGGCAGACCTGGAAGCTGAATCTGCACTCAAGATGGCAGACCTGGAAGCTGAATCTGCACGCAAGAAGGCCGACCTGGAAGCTGAATCTGCACTCAAGAAGGCCGACCTGGAAGCTGAATCTGCACTCAAGAAGGCCGACCTGGAAGCTGAATCTGCACTCAAGAAGGCCGACCTGGAAGCTGAATCTGCACGCAAGAAGGCAGACCTGGAAGCTGAATCTGCAAGCAAGATGGCAGACCTGGAAGCGGAATCTGCAAGCAAGATGGCAGACCTGGAAGCGGAATCTGCACTCAAGATGGCAGACCTGGAAGCTGAATCTGCACGCAAGATGGCAGACCTGGAAGCGGAATCTGCACTCAAGAAGGCAGACCTGGAAGCTGAATCTGCACTCAAGAAGGCAGACCTGGAAGCTGAATCTGCACTCAAGAAGGCAGACCTGGAAGCTGAATCTGCACTCAAGAAGGCCGACCTGGAAGCTGAATCTGCACTCAAGAAGGCCGACCTGGAAGCTGAATCTGCACTCAAGAAGGCAGACCTGGAAGCTGAATCTGCACTCAAGAAGGCAGACCTGGAAGCTGAATCTGCACGCAAGATGGCAGACCTGGAAGCTGAATCTGCACTCAAGATGGCAGACCTGGAAGCTGAATCTGCACGCAAGAAGGCCGACCTGGAAGCTGAATCTGCACTCAAGAAGGCCGACCTGGAAGCTGAATCTGCACTCAAGAAGGCCGACCTGGAAGCTGAATCTGCACTCAAGAAGGCCGACCTGGAAGCTGAATCTGCACGCAAGAAGGCAGACCTGGAAGCTGAATCTGCAAGCAAGATGGCAGACCTGGAAGCGGAATCTGCAAGCAAGATGGCAGACCTGGAAGCGGAATCTGCACTCAAGATGGCAGACCTGGAAGCTGAATCTGCACGCAAGATGGCAGACCTGGAAGCGGAATCTGCACTCAAGAAGGCAGACCTGGAAGCTGAATCTGCACTCAAGAAGGCAGACCTGGAAGCTGAATCTGCACTCAAGAAGGCAGACCTGGAAGCTGAATCTGCACTCAAGAAGGCCGACCTGGAAGCTGAATCTGCACTCAAGAAGGCCGACCTGGAAGCTGAATCTGCACTCAAGAAGGCCGACCTGGAAGCTGAATCTGCACGCAAGAAGGCAGACCTGGAAGCTGAATCTGCAAGCAAGATGGCAGACCTGGAAGCTGAATCTGCACTCAAGAAGGCAGACCTGGAAGCTGAATCTGCACTCAAGATGGCCGACCTGGAAGCTGAATCTGCACTCAAGAAGGCAGACCTGGAAGCTGAATCTGCACTCAAGAAGGCAGACCTGGAAGCTGAATCTGCACTCAAGAAGGCAGACCTGGAAGCTGAATCTGCACTCAAGAAGGCAGACCTGGAAGCTGAATCTGCACTCAAGAAGGCAGACCTGGAAGCTGAATCTGCACTCAAGAAGGCCGACCTGGAAGCTGAATCTGCACTCAAGAAGGCCGACCTGGAAGCTGAATCTGCACTCAAGAAGGCCGACCTGGAAGCTGAATCTGCACTCAAGAAGGCCGACCTGGAAGCTGAATCTGCACGCAAGAAGGCAGACCTGGAAGCTGAATCTGCAAGCAAGATGGCAGACCTGGAAGCGGAATCTGCAAGCAAGATGGCAGACCTGGAAGCTGAATCTGCACGCAAGAAGGCCGACCTGGAAGCTGAATCTGCACTCAAGAAGGCAGACCTGGAAGCTGAATCTGCACTCAAGAAGGCAGACCTGGAAGCTGAATCTGCACTCAAGAAGGCAGACCTGGAAGCTGAATCTGCACTCAAGAAGGCCGACCTGGAAGCTGAATCTGCACTCAAGAAGGCCGACCTGGAAGCTGAATCTGCACTCAAGAAGGCCGACCTGGAAGCTGAATCTGCACGCAAGAAGGCAGACCTGGAAGCTGAATCTGCAAGCAAGATGGCAGACCTGGAAGCGGAATCTGCACTCAAGAAGGCGGAAATAGAAGTCCTAGAGAAGGAATGCAAACATGCGACAGCCATGGTAAAGGTCTTTGAACAAGCTCTAAGTGGGAGTCAAGGGGACAGTATCAGCTTGTGTGATCAGGAGGCTGGAACCACGATCCGCAGAGCGACTCAAGAGACTCAGATCCGTTTACATCAGTGATCCAGCGACTGGTCTCACGACCGCATGGGACAGACTAGAGAAAGGTTTGGGCAGTCCTTAAGCTATAGAAGACACACTGCTCAAACAATTGCAGATTTTTCCTAAAATATCCGGCAAGGACACTTCAAAATTCCAGAAACTCAGCAACCTGCTGTTTGAACTCCACCTGGCCAAGACAGACACACATCTACCTGGCCTTAGCTATGTGGACACCGCACATGGGATGAAATCTTTAGTCGCCAAGCTGCCATATAACGTGCAAGAAAGGTGGACTTCACTAGGGACAAGATACAATAAGGAATACCAGGTGTCCTTTCCTCTTTTCTCCTACTTCTGTGAGTTCATTGCAGAGTGTAAGACCGACCCAAGCTTCACCTGTGGAGAACCCACCGACACAGCATCACCCGCTCCAAAATTTGAGAGCCCTCATCAAATTCACAAAAACATAGAGGCCCAGTATCAGTAAAACAGACTGATGTTCTTCCCACACCAGCATCGGTTCCTGATGAGGGTGACAGGGGTAAAAGAGTCGAGAATCCAAACCGTCAGTGTCCCATCCACAAGAAGCCACATTCGCCGAAGAAATGTATCGGCTTCCGAAAGAAGCCGATCCAAGAACGCAAGGAGCTTCTAAAGAAGTTTGAAGTATGCTTCAGATGTTGTGCTTCTACCAAACACCTGGTTGAGGACTGTAAGGTTACAATCAAGTGTATGGAGTGTGACAGCGAGGACCATGTACAAGCGCTCCATCCATCCCAGCATAACCCTACACCCAGGGCCGTATTTGCCACTAGGCACTTGAGGGCACGTGCCTAGGGCGGTAAGGATGCCGGGGGCGGCACCTGAGCACGGCAAGATTTTTTTGTTTTTTTTTTTAATTTAAATCCGGGTCCGCCCGCCCTCCATCCTCATTCCCACCCACCCCAGTCTTCCAGCTGCTGGTGCAGTCTCGGATCCAGTCCTGTCACATATACTGCACAGGGGGCCAGAAGCGGAAATAAGTCACACCGCAGGCCCCGCCTCCTCCTCATTGAAGCGCCAAATTCAGTTCCTGCCTGACAGTCCTGTGTCTGCTGTTGGTGTCTCGGATGGGTCCTACCATGGGCGGGCAGGGTGCAGATGTTCCCGGGCCAGTCCCCCAGCAGCCGGTTCAGGCCGTTTGCTGGGTTAAAGGCCGGGTGCCGGCAGACGCCCATACTGTGTGCAGCCAGTGTGTGCTAACTCACCTGGCTGGAAGGAGGAGATCCAGAGCGGCACAGCGCCCCCGGACCAGAGCGGCACAGCGCCCCCGGACCAGAGCGGCACAGCGCCCCCGGACCAGAGCGGCACAGCGCCCCCGGTCCAGAGCGGCACAGCGCCCCCGGAAAAGAGCAACACAGCGCCCCCGGACCAGAGCGGCACAGCGCCCCCGGTCCAGAGCGGCACAGCGCCCCCGGTCCAGAGCGGCACAGCGCCCCCGGTCCAGAGCGGCACAGCGCCCCCGGTCCAGAGCGGCACAGCGCCCCCGGTCCAGAGCGGCACAGCGCCCCCGGTCCAGAGCGGCACAGCGCCCCCGGTCCAGAGCGGCACAGCGCCCCCGGACCAGAGCGGCACAGCGCCCCCGGAAAAGAGCAACACAGCGCCCCCGGACCAGAGCGGCACAGCGCCCCCGGTCCAGATCACTGACGGCTAGGGAGGTCCTGGGATCTGACAGTGACAGCCAAAGAGAAAAGGGGAGGGAAAAAAATCATCTTGGAAAGGTAAGTGGAGAACACTGGGCCAGAGCGAGGCCCTCATGCCCGCTGGCAGCACATACCTCTCCACAGTCCCGGATTCAGCGGATCCACATCCCTCCACCTGCAGAGCCGTGCACATAACATATATGGCTGCACTGTGCGCACAGGACCTGTGATGAGATCACAGGAGGGGAGGAGTCAGGGGGTCACATGATCAGGGGCCTCAGTGTATGCAGGTTGTCATGCTGTCAATCATGCTGTGCTGGTTGTCATGGTGATGGATGAGGGGAAGTTTATGTGTGGGGTAAGGAGGGGTTTACAGTGTGGAAGGAGCGGAGCTGCGTGTGCGGAGCCGGGGGTGTATGAAGTGTACGGAGCGGAGCCAGAGGTGTACGGAATGGAGCCGGAGGTGTACAGAGCGAAGCCGGAGGTGTACAGAGCGGAGCCGGAGGTGTACAGAGCGGAGCCGGAGGTGTACAGAACGGAGCCGGAGGTGTACAGAGCGGAGCCGGAGGTGTACGGAACGGAGCCGGGTGTGTACAGAGCGGAGCCGGAGGTGTACGGAACGGAGCCGGGTGTGTACGGAGCGAAGCCGGAGGTGTACGGAACGGAGCCGGAGGTGTACAGAGCGGAGCCGGAGGTGTACAGAGCGGAGCCGGGTGTGTACGGAGCGAAGCCGGAGGTGTACGGAACGGAGCCGGGTGTGTACGGAGCGAAGCCGGAGGTGTACGGAACGGAGCCGGAGGTGTACAGAGCGGAGCCAGGTGTGTATGGAACGGAGCCGGAGGTGTACGGAACGGAGCCGGGTGTGTACGGAGCGAAGCCGGAGGTGTACAGAGCGGAGCCGGAGGTGTACAGAGCGGAGCCGGAGGTGTACGGAGCGAAGCCGGAGGTGTACGGAACGGAGCCGGAGGTGTACAGAGCGGAGCCGGAGGTGTACGGAGCGGAGCCGGGTGTGTACGGAGCGAAGCCGGAGGTGTACAGAGCAGAGCCAGGTGTGTATGGAGCGAAGCCGGAGGTGTACGGAACGGAGCCGGAGGTGTACAGATCGGAACCGGAGGTGTACGGAACGGAGCTGGGTGTGTAGGAGGTGTACGGAGCGGAGCCGGGTGTGTACGGAACGGAGCCAGAGGTGTACAGAGCGGAGCCCGGTGTGTAGGAGGTGTACGGAGCGGAGCCGGGTGTGTGTGCGAGGTGTACGGAGCGGAGCCGGGTGTGTGTGAGGTGTACGGAGCAGAGCCGGGTGTGTGCGAGGTGTACGGAGCAGAGGCGGGTGTGTGCGAGGTGTACGGAGCCACATGTGTACGGAGCGGAGCACCATGTGGGGCCATTATACAGTATGGAGCACTGTGTGGTATATATGTGTATACTGTGCCCCCTGTGCAGTGTATCTGTGATACATATACATGTCCCCGTCCTGTAATAACGGTTCCAGTAATCCCATCCCCCATCCTGTACACACCTTGTCCTGTAGTAATGGTCGGTCTTGTAAACAGGATCACAGGAGGCCGAGTCCCTTCCTCTGGGAGTCTGCGGTGGCAGAAGTGGGACAATGCTGCGGGCCATGAATGGGAGGAGGGGGTGTCCCGGCGGTGCAATGCTGCGGGCCCTGGATGGGAGGAGGGGGTGTCCCAGCGGTGCAATGCTGCGGGCCCTGAATGGAGGAGGGGGTGTCCCAGCAGTGCAATGCTGCGGGCCCTGAATGGGAGGAGGGGGTGTCCCAGCGGTGCAATGCTGCGAGCCCTGAATGGGAGGAAGGGGTGTCCCAGCGATGCAATGCTGCGGGCCCTGGATGGGAGGAGGGGGTGTCCCAGCGGTGCAATGCTGCGGGCCCTGAATGGGAGGCTAATTTGCATATTCCAGGTGCCTTCTGGGAGAAGCGAAGTCTCCCTAAGCTAGAAGATCGTTGGGTACAGCCGGGACCAGCTGCTTCGAAAGCATCACCAAACCAGGGATTCAAGCTTCAGGAGGCTAATTTGCATATTCCAGGTGCCTTCGGGGAGAAGCGAAGTCTCCCTAAGCTAGAAGATCGTTGGGTACAGCCGGGACCAGCTGCTTCGAAAGCATCACCAAACCAGGGATTCAAGCTTCAGGAGGCTAATTTGCATATTCCAGGTGCCTTCTGGGAGAAGCGAAGTCTCCCTAAGCTAGAAGATCGTTGGGTACAGCCGGGACCAGCTGCTTCGAAAGCATCACCAAACCAGGGATTCAAGCTTCAGGAGGCTAATTTGCATATTCCAGGTGCCTTCTGGGAGAAGCGAAGTCTCCCTAAGCTAGAAGATCGTTGGGTACAGCCGGGACCAGCTGCTTCGAAAGCATCACCAAACCAGGGATTCAAGCTTCAGGAGGCTAATTTGCATATTCCAGGTGCCTTCTGGGAGAAGCGAAGTCTCCCTAAGCTAGAAGATCGTTGGGTACAGCCGGGACCAGCTGCTTCGAAAGCATCACCAAACCAGGGATTCAAGCTTCAGGAGGCTAATTTGCATATTCCAGGTGCCTTCTGGGAGAAGCGAAGTCTCCCTAAGCTAGAAGATCGTTGGGTACAGCCGGGACCAGCTGCTTCGAAAGCATCACCAAACCAGGGATTCAAGCTTCAGGAGGCTAATTTGCATATTCCAGGTGCCTTCTGGGAGAAGCGAAGTCTCCCTAAGCTAGAAGATCGTTGGGTACAGCCGGGACCAGCTGCTTCGAAAGCATCACCAAACCAGGGATTCAAGCTTCAGGAGGCTAATTTGCATATTCCAGGTGCCTTCTGGGAGAAGCGAAGTCTCCCTAAGCTAGAAGATCGTTGGGTACAGCCGGGACCAGCTGCTTCGAAAGCATCACCAAACCAGGGATTCAAGCTTCAGGAGGCTAATTTGCATATTCCAGGTGCCTTCTGGGAGAAGCGAAGTCTCCCTAAGCTAGAAGATCGTTGGGTACAGCCGGGACCAGCTGCTTCGAAAGCATCACCAAACCAGGGATTCAAGCTTCAGGAGGCTAATTTGCATATTCCAGGTGCCTTCTGGGAGAAGCGAAGTCTCCCTAAGCTAGAAGATCGTTGGGTACAGCCGGGACCAGCTGCTTCGAAAGCATCACCAAACCAGGGATTCAAGCTTCAGGAGGCTAATTTGCATATTCCAGGTGCCTTCTGGGAGAAGCGAAGTCTCCCTAAGCTAGAAGATCGTTGGGTACAGCCGGGACCAGCTGCTTCGAAAGCATCACCAAACCAGGGATTCAAGCTTCAGGAGGCTAATTTGCATATTCCAGGTGCCTTCTGGGAGAAGCGAAGTCTCCCTAAGCTAGAAGATCGTTGGGTACAGCCGGGACCAGCTGCTTCGAAAGCATCACCAAACCAGGGATTCAAGCTTCAGGAGGCTAATTTGCATGTTCCAGGTGCCTTCTGGGAGAAGCGAAGTCTCCCTAAGCTAGAAGATCGTTGGGTACAGCCGGGACCAGCTGCTTCGAAAGCATCACCAAACCAGGGATTCAAGCTTCAGGAGGCTAATTTGCATATTCCAGGTGCCTTCTGGGAGAAGCGAAGTCTCCCTAAGCTAGAAGATCGTTGGGTACAGCCGGGACCAGCTGCTTCGAAAGCATCACCAAACCAGGGATTCAAGCTTCAGGAGGCTAATTTGCATATTCCAGGTGCCTTCTGGGAGAAGCGAAGTCTCCCTAAGCTAGAAGATCGTTGGGTACAGCCGGGACCAGCTGCTTCGAAAGCATCACCAAACCAGGGATTCAAGCTTCAGGAGGCTAATTTGCATGTTCCAGGTGCCTTCTGGGAGAAGCGAAGTCTCCCTAAGCTAGAAGATCGTTGGGTACAGCCGGGACCAGCTGCTTCGAAAGCATCACCAAACCAGGGATTCAAGCTTCAGGAGGCTAATTTGCATATTCCAGGTGCCTTCTGGGAGAAGCGAAGTCTCCCTAAGCTAGAAGATCGTTGGGTACAGCCGGGACCAGCTGCTTCGAAAGCATCACCAAACCAGGGATTCAAGCTTCAGGAGGCTAATTTGCATATTCCAGGTGCCTTCTGGGAGAAGCGAAGTCTCCCTAAGCTAGAAGATCGTTGGGTACAGCCGGGACCAGCTGCTTCGAAAGCATCACCAAACCAGGGATTCAAGCTTCAGGAGGCTAATTTGCATATTCCAGGTGCCTTCTGGGAGAAGCGAAGTCTCCCTAAGCTAGAAGATCGTTGGGTACAGCCGGGACCAGCTGCTTCGAAAGCATCACCAAACCAGGGATTCAAGCTTCAGGAGGCTAATTTGCATATTCCAGGTGCCTTCTGGGAGAAGCGAAGTCTCCCTAAGCTAGAAGATCGTTGGGTACAGCCGGGACCAGCTGCTTCGAAAGCATCACCAAACCAGGGATTCAAGCTTCAGGAGGCTAATTTGCATATTCCAGGTGCCTTCTGGGAGAAGCGAAGTCTCCCTAAGCTAGAAGATCGTTGGGTACAGCCGGGACCAGCTGCTTCGAAAGCATCACCAAACCAGGGATTCAAGCTTCAGGAGGCTAATTTGCATATTCCAGGTGCCTTCTGGGAGAAGCGAAGTCTCCCTAAGCTAGAAGATCGTTGGGTACAGCCGGGACCAGCTGCTTCGAAAGCATCACCAAACCAGGGATTCAAGCTTCAGGAGGCTAATTTGCATATTCCAGGTGCCTTCTGGGAGAAGCGAAGTCTCCCTAAGCTAGAAGATCGTTGGGTACAGCCGGGACCAGCTGCTTCGAAAGCATCACCAAACCAGGGATTCAAGCTTCAGGAGGCTAATTTGCATATTCCAGGTGCCTTCTGGGAGAAGCGAAGTCTCCCTAAGCTAGAAGATCGTTGGGTACAGCCGGGACCAGCTGCTTCGAAAGCATCACCAAACCAGGGATTCAAGCTTCAGGAGGCTAATTTGCATATTCCAGGTGCCTTCTGGGAGAAGCGAAGTCTCCCTAAGCTAGAAGATCGTTGGGTACAGCCGGGACCAGCTGCTTCGAAAGCATCACCAAACCAGGGATTCAAGCTTCAGGAGGCTAATTTGCATATTCCAGGTGCCTTCTGGGAGAAGCGAAGTCTCCCTAAGCTAGAAGATCGTTGGGTACAGCCGGGACCAGCTGCTTCGAAAGCATCACCAAACCAGGGATTCAAGCTTCAGGAGGCTAATTTGCATATTCCAGGTGCCTTCTGGGAGAAGCGAAGTCTCCCTAAGCTAGAAGATCGTTGGGTACAGCCGGGACCAGCTGCTTCGAAAGCATCACCAAACCAGGGATTCAAGCTTCAGGAGGCTAATTTGCATATTCCAGGTGCCTTCTGGGAGAAGCGAAGTCTCCCTAAGCTAGAAGATCGTTGGGTACAGCCGGGACCAGCTGCTTCGAAAGCATCACCAAACCAGGGATTCAAGCTTCAGGAGGCTAATTTGCATATTCCAGGTGCCTTCTGGGAGAAGCGAAGTCTCCCTAAGCTAGAAGATCGTTGGGTACAGCCGGGACCAGCTGCTTCGAAAGCATCACCAAACCAGGGATTCAAGCTTCAGGAGGCTAATTTGCATATTCCAGGTGCCTTCTGGGAGAATCGAAGTCTCCCTAAGCTAGAAGATCGTTGGGTACAGCCGGGACCAGCTGCTTCGAAAGCATCACCAAACCAGGGATTCAAGCTTCAGGAGGCTAATTTGCATATTCCAGGTGCCTTCTGGGAGAAGCGAAGTCTCCCTAAGCTAGAAGATCGTTGGGTACAGCCGGGACCAGCTGCTTCGAAAGCATCACCAAACCAGGGATTCAAGCTTCAGGAGGCTAATTTGCATATTCCAGGTGCCTTCTGGGAGAAGCGAAGTCTCCCTAAGCTAGAAGATCGTTGGGTACAGCCGGGACCAGCTGCTTCGAAAGCATCACCAAACCAGGGATTCAAGCTTCAGGAGGCTAATTTGCATATTCCAGGTGCCTTCTGGGAGAAGCGAAGTCTCCCTAAGCTAGAAGATCGTTGGGTACAGCCGGGACCAGCTGCTTCGAAAGCATCACCAAACCAGGGATTCAAGCTTCAGGAGGCTAATTTGCATATTCCAGGTGCCTTCTGGGAGAAGCGAAGTCTCCCTAAGCTAGAAGATCGTTGGGTACAGCCGGGACCAGCTGCTTCGAAAGCATCACCAAACCAGGGATTCAAGCTTCAGGAGGCTAATTTGCATATTCCAGGTGCCTTCTGGGAGAAGCGAAGTCTCCCTAAGCTAGAAGATCGTTGGGTACAGCCGGGACCAGCTGCTTCGAAAGCATCACCAAACCAGGGATTCAAGCTTCAGGAGGCTAATTTGCATATTCCAGGTGCCTTCTGGGAGAAGCGAAGTCTCCCTAAGCTAGAAGATCGTTGGGTACAGCCGGGACCAGCTGCTTCGAAAGCATCACCAAACCGAGAGCTTGGCTGAGTAGATTACACAAGAAGGAAAACACACAGCAAGTCAGCAGGATCTAGGAGCAACATGGCAGATGTGACAACCTACATGGTGAGCTGCAGCATGTGCTACATGTTCACAGATCGACCAGAAGAAGAATCCAATTTCACCTGTCAGAAGTGTAGACTAGTGGCCCTTTTAGAAGAAAAGGTGCGGGGTCTGGAAGAAAGAATAGCAACTTTGAAACTCATCAAAGAGAATGAAGACTTTCTAGACAGAACAGAAGCATCTCTACTGGTCACAGAAGGTGCAAAAAGTGTCAGAGAACCTCCAAAAGCAGATGAGTGGAAGCATGTGACCAAAAGAAGCAAGAAGACCATGGAGAAATCACCCACCACACAACTGAAGAACCGATATCAAATCTTTGTAGAGGATGAAGATGGCACACCTAAGGATGAAGCAATACCAGCAAGCAAAAAAGAAAAGGGCACACAGCAACAAGTGACAGCAAAAAGTACAGCCAAGAAGCAACGAAGAGTGGTGGTGGTGGGAGACTCACTACTGAGAGGCACAGAAGCAGCCATCTGCAGACCGGACATAACTGCAAGAGAAGTATGCTGCCTTCCAGGTGCGATGATCAAGGATGTGACCGATAGGATACCAAAGCTCTTCAGCTCCAAGGACGTCCACCCATTTCTTCTGATACATGTTGGCACCAATGACACGGCAAGGAAGGACCTACCGACAATCTGCAAGGACTTTGAAGAGTTGGGGAAGAAAGTAAAGGAACTGGATGCACAGGTAGTTTTTTCTTCTATCCTTCCAGTAGACGGGCATGGCACCAGGAGATGGAACAGGATCCTTGATGCAAACAACTGGCTAAGACGATGGTGCAGACAACAAGGATTTGGATTCCTGGACCACGGTGTGAATTACTGGTATGATGGACTCCTCGCCAGAGACGGACTACACCTCAACAAACCTGGGAAACACACATTCGCCAGAAGACTCGCTACACTCATCAGGAGGGCGTTAAACTAGAAGAAGAGGGGACGGGAAGAAAAACATTAGACTCGTACAAAGACGACCCAGGAAAACATACTCAGAAGGGAGGTAAGAACATTTCTAAAACAATCCACAGCGAGGAGATTGGAACAAAACAAAATCCTCTAAACTGCATGCTCGCAAACGCCAGAAGCCTGACAAACAAGATGGAAGAACTAGAAGCAGAAATATCTACAGGTAACTTTGACATAGTGGGAATAACCGAGACATGGTTAGATGAAAGCTATGACTGGGCAGTTAACTTACAGGGTTACAGTCTGTTTAGAAAGGATCGTAAAAATCGGAGAGGAGGAGGGGTTTGTCTCTATGTAAAATCTTGTCTAAAGTCCACTTTAAGGGAGGATATTAGCGAAGGGAATGAGGATGTCGAGTCCATATGGGTTGAAATTCATGGAGGGAAAAATGGTAACAAAATTCTCATTGGGGTCTGTTACAAACCCCCAAATATAACAGAAAGCATGGAAAGTCTACTTCTAAAGCAGATAGATGAAGCTGCAACCCATAATGAGGTCCTGGTTATGGGGGACTTTAACTACCCGGATATTAACTGGGAAACAGAAACCTGTGAAACCCATAAAGGCAACAGGTTTCTGCTAATAACCAAGAAAAATTATCTTTCACAATTGGTGCAGAATCCAACCAGAGGAGCAGCACTTTTAGACCTAATACTATCTAATAGACCTGACAGAATAACAAATCTGCAGGTGGTCGGGCATCTAGGAAATAGCGACCACAATATTGTACAGTTTCACCTGTCTTTCACTAGGGGGACTTGTCAGGGAGTCACAAAAACACTGAACTTTAGGAAGGCAAAGTTTGACCAGCTTAGAGATGCCCTTAATCTGGTAGACTGGGACAATATCCTCAGAAATAAGAATACAGATAATAAATGGGAAATGTTTAAGAACATCCTAAATAGGCAGTGTAAGCGGTTTATACCTTGTGGGAATAAAAGGACTAGAAATAGGAAAAACCCAATGTGGCTAAACAAAGAAGTAAGACAGGCAATTAACTGTAAAAAGAAAGCATTTGCACTACTAAAGCAGGATGGCACCATTGAAGCTCTAAAAAACTATAGGGAGAAAAATACTTTATCTAAAAAACTAATTAAAGCTGCCAAAAAGGAAACAGAGAAGCACATTGCTAAGGAGAGTAAATCTAATCCCAAACTGTTCTTCAACTATATCAATAGTAAAAGAATAAAAACTGAAAATGTAGGCCCCTTAAAAAATAGTGAGGAAAGAATGGTTGTAGATGACGAGGAAAAAGCTAACATATTAAACACCTTCTTCTCCACGGTATTCACGGTGGAAAATGAAATGCTAGGTGAAATCCCAAGAAACAATGAAAACCCTATATTAAGGGTCACCAATCTAACCCAAGAAGAGGTGCGAAACCGGCTAAATAAGATTAAAATAGATAAATCTCCGGGTCCGGATGGCATACACCCACGAGTACTAAGGGAACTAAGTAATGTAATAGATAAACCATTATTTCTTATTTTTAGTGACTCTATAGCGACAGGGTCTGTTCCGCAGGATTGGCGCATAGCAAATGTGGTGCCAATATTCAAAAAGGGCTCTAAAAGTGAACCTGGAAATTATAGGCCAGTAAGTCTAACCTCTATTGTTGGTAAAATATTTGAAGGGTTTCTGAGGGATGTTATTCTGGATTATCTCAATGAGAATAACTGTTTAACTCCATATCAGCATGGGTTTATGAGAAATCGCTCCTGTCAAACCAATCTAATCATTTTTTATGAAGAGGTAAGCTATAGGCTGGACCACGGTGAGTCATTGGACGTGGTATATCTCGATTTTTCCAAAGCGTTTGATACCGTGCCGCACAAGAGGTTGGTACACAAAATGAGAATGCTTGGTCTGGGGGAAAATGTGTGTAAATGGGTTAGTAACTGGCTTAGTGATAGAAAGCAGAGGGTGGTTATAAATGGTATAGTCTCTAACTGGGTCGCTGTGACCAGTGGGGTACCGCAGGGGTCGGTATTGGGACCTGTTCTCTTCAACATATTCATTAATGATCTGGTAGAAGGTTTACACAGTAAAATATCGATATTTGCAGATGATACAAAACTATGTAAAGCAGTTAATACAAGAGAAGATAGTATTCTGCTACAGATGGATCTGGATAAGTTGGAAACTTGGGCTGAAAGGTGGCAGATGAGGTTTAACAATGATAAATGTAAGGTTATACACATGGGAAGAGGGAATCAATATCACCATTACACACTGAACGGGAAACCACTGGGTAAATCTGACAGGGAGAAGGACTTGGGGATCCTAGTTAATGATAAACTTACCTGGAGCAGCCAGTGCCAGGCAGCAGCTGCCAAGGCAAACAGGATCATGGGGTGCATTAAAAGAGGTCTGGATACACATGATGAGAGCATTATACTGCCTCTGTACAAATCCCTAGTTAGACCGCACATGGAGTACTGTGTCCAGTTTTGGGCACCGGTGCTCAGGAAGGATATAATGGAACTAGAGAGAGTACAAAGGAGGGCAACAAAATTAATAAAGGGGATGGGAGAACTACAATACCCAGATAGATTAGCGAAATTAGGATTATTTAGTCTAGAAAAAAGACGACTGAGGGGCGATCTAATAACCATGTATAAGTATATAAGGGGACAATACAAATATCTCGCTGAGGATCTGTTTATACCAAGGAAGGTGACGGGCACAAGGGGGCATTCTTTGCGTCTTGAGGAGAGAAGGTTTTTCCACCAACATAGAAGAGGATTCTTTACTGTTAGGGCAGTGAGAATCTGGAATTGCTTGCCTGAGGAGGTGGTGATGGCGAACTCAGTCGAGGGGTTCAAGAGAGGCCTGGATGTCTTCCTGGAGCAGAACAATATTGTATCATACAATTATTAGGTTCTGTAGAAGGACGTAGATCTGGGGATTTATTATGATGGAATATAGGCTGAACTGGATGGACAAATGTCTTTTTTCGGCCTTACTAACTATGTTACTATGTTACTATGAGGGGGTGTCCCAGCGGTGCAATGCTGCAGGCCCTGAATGGGAGGAGGGGGTGTCCCAGCGGTGCAATGCTGCAGGCCCTGAATGGGAGGAGGGGGTGTCCCAGCGGTGCAATGCTGCGGGCCCTGAATGGAGGAGGGGGTGTCCCAGCGGTGCAATGCTGCGGGCCCTGAATGGGAGGAGGGGGTGTCCCGGCGGTGCAATGCTGCGGGCCCTGGATGGGAGGAGGGGGTGTCCCAGCGGTGCAATGCTGCGGGCCCTGAATGGGAGGAGGGGGTGTCCCAGCGGTGCAATGCTGCGGGCCCTGAATGGGAGGAGGGGGTGTCCCAGCGGTGCAATGCTGCGGGCCCTGAATGGGAGGAGGGGGTGTCCCAGCGGTGCAATGCTGCGGGCCCTGAATGGGAGGAGGGGGTGTCCCAGCGGTGCAATGCTGCGGGCCCTGAATGGGAGGAGGGGGTGTCCCGGCGGTGCAATGCTGCGGGCCCTGGATGGGAGGAGGGGGTGTCCCAGCGGTGCAATGCTGCGGGCCCTGAATGGGAGGAGGGGGTGTCCCAGCGGTGCAATGCTGCGGGCCCTGGATGGGAGGAGGGGGTGTCCCAGCGGTGCAATGCTGCGGGCCCTGAATGGGAGGAGGGGGTGTCCCAGCGGTGCAATGCTGCGGGCCCTGAATGGGAGGAGAGGGTGTCCCAGCGGTGCAATGCTGCGGGCTCGATGTTGGCGGTGAGCTAAGTGGAGTGCATTCCTTTCCTGGCGGCCATGTTTCTGAAGCTGTGGGCCAATGGAGGCGGCGCATGTGGAGATTGTGATCTTGGTCCAGATGCGATCTCAGTCTGCGCATGCGCCGTCTATGGCGGCCGTCTTCATGAAGTCTTCCGCAGGGAAACAATGCACTTACACCATAGCCTGGAGCCTCATTATCATAGGAATGTGTCAGGTAATTGTTTTTCTAAAGCTTTAGGCTGCCGTCACACTAGCAGTATGTGGTCAGTATTTTACATCAGTATTTGTAGCCAAAACCAGGAGTGGGTGATAAATACAGAAGTGGTGCATATGTTTCTATTATACTTTTCCTCTAATTGTCCCACTCCTGGTTTTGGCTTACAAATACTGATGTAAAATACTGACCAAATACTGCTAGTGTGACGGCAGCCTTATAGTGTAGTTTTAGGTCAGGGAGGGGTGGTTGGGATGAGCTAGCAAGGTGTAGGGACAGGTAGTGATGGCGACTTGCGGACATGTGCGGCACTTACGATGAGACAAAACACTGCTAGCAGCGTTTTTTTTCTGCTGCTGCAAGTACCGCATTTGCCGGATCGCAGCAAAGCCGCAAGTGCCGCACATGTCCGCAAGTCCCATAGGGAATGAATGAGGCCGAACGCAGTGTTGCCGTAAGTGATGCGCAGATGCAGAAAAACTGCTGGATCTGCCATGAATGGCAACAATCACTGAAAGTAGCCCAAGTCACTGCCGACAGTGTCTGCATTAGTCATACTCACCAATGGAGGAGGCAGCATGAAAAGTGCCTAGGGCAGCAGAAACTCTAAATACGGCCCTGCCTACACCTCCCACCACAAGCCATGGTGAGGAGAGTGCAGGCCAAGCAGCAAGTCATCTCACAGTATCTGCTTCATGCACAAAAGTCTGCAGAGAAGGTCTTTGGGGCAAGTCTTGTGTGAAGATTTGCCTGGTAAAGGTATATCCCAAGGGTCACCCAGAGAAGGCCGTGAAGGTGTATAGCATCCTGGATGATCAGAGTAATCGATCACTAGCAAGGTCAGAACTCTTTGATCTGTTCAATTTAAAGGAAAGCGCCTACCCCTACAGCTTATGCAGCTGCAGCGGCATCTCAGAAGTCTTCGGAAGAAGGGCCAGTGGTCTCATGGTGACGTCTCTTGTAAATACCGTAGAAGGGGGCGTGGCCTAGCGAGCAATGTGAGCGGACGTGCGACGGGTCTCTCTCCCCGCACCGCTCCTAAGTTCTTACCTTTGAAGGCGTCGCCGAGCGCCGAAAACCGGACGGAGACGCTCCGCAAGACCCCTGGGCACGGGGGAGAGGACCGGAGGCAGGGAGAGGAGTAAAGCGGCGATGCCGCGCCGAAAACAGTTGGCGCCCGCGACTGGCGCGAAAATCCAAGATGGCGCCGTGGCAGAGGAGGAGGCGGCCAGAGCCAGTACTGAATACCGCCGGAGGCTGGAGGTAATCGCCCGGCTGGAAAGGTTTGCTCGAACGGAGGAGGGGGGTGCCCTGCTGCTGGGCCCAGAAGGGCCGGAAGAGAGGGAACCCCTGCAGAGGCAGAAGAGAGGGGGGGAAGATACCCTCAGTGTGGTGGAGGAGCAGCTTTCTCCAGGGAGGATGCAGGAGATGCATGGTGCAAATAACATGACACCTGCCGCCAGCCCAGTACAGGCTAAGGACTCTGAGGGTGCGCAGCAATCAAATGTGGGGGAGCCTACACTGCAGGACATTTTCTCAGTCGTTATACACTGTAAATCTGCCCTGGCCGCACTGAATCTAAGAGTGGACGATTTAACAGTTGAAATGAAGTCCCTTAATTCTGCTATGCGTAAAGTGGAGAAACGAGTGGAGGTGGTGGAGGAGCGCGTGGGCAGTGTGGAGGATCAGACAAATGAACTGTTAAAAAGAGAAAAGAGATATATTCAGCGCATTGCGGAACTGGAATTTAAAACAGATGACCTGGAAAACCGTTCCCGAAGGAACAATCTAAGAATAATTAGGGTGCCGGAGAAGGTGGAGGGGAATAATCCTGCTGAATACATTGAGGCATGGCTTAAAAACTCGGTGGGAGGAGCAGATCTTACTAACCACTTCTCCGTGGAAAGGGCCCATAGAGTCCCCACCCGACCCCTGCCGCCTGGATCCCCCCCTCGAGCCTTGATGGCAAAAATTTTGGACTATCGGGATCGGGAAACCCTACTAAGGAAGGCCAGGATCAGTGATGGACTGAGTATAGACGGAAATCGGATCTCCATTTATCCGGACTATTCGGCATCGGTGCAAAAACTGAGAATGAAGTTCGGGGAAGTCAAGCGGCGGCTCCGAGACCTGGATCTAAAATATTCAATGCTATACCCGGCTAAGCTCAGGGTCGTGGCGCTGGACCGGGTTCATTTTTTCCAGAACCCGGAGGAGGCTATGCAGTGGCTGGATACCAATACCAAGAAAACTGGCGTGGATCGGAACCGATGAGACTGACGCTGTGACTTCGCCACTCATCTGGTTATACCCCATGACTGTGATTTTTGAAATTGTCTTGTGTCTTTAGACAGAATGTTCTCAAAAGGATAAAACAGTGTGCTCGGCGGCGCAAAGAATACTTCATGCTGTTAGCGGTGGGAGGGGGAGAGATGGACTGCAAAGGGCTTAGTTCTAGGTTGTATCAAGAGCTCTCAGTTCTCATACAGAGAAGGAAAGTTTGTTCTAGTTGAACTCCATTGAGTTTTAGATGGGGGAGTCGAGGAAAGGGGCGGGGAGGGGGGAGGTGGGTATCGGGGGAGACCTGAAGGAGACTGCTCTAACTAATCATTTTGTTTCTAGGAAATGGGAGGGGATGTTAACATTATAAGCTGGAATGTTAGGGGATTAGCGGACGCCACTAAACGCGCAGCAATATTTCAGTATTTACTGAAACAGAGGCCCTCGGTGATTTGCCTGCAAGAGACCCATCTAGTGAAGGAAAAAGTTGATATGTTACAGAAAAGATGGGTGCGCAAGGCGTATCATTCGACGTTCTCTAGTTATGCGAGAGGTGTGTCAGTATTGATTCATACTAATACCCCATTTGAGGAAGTTGAGGTCAAAATTGACACGGATGGTCAATATGTTTTGTTGGTGTGTAAACTCTTTAATCGTTTAATATGCATAGTATCATTGTATATACCTCCGCCATACTCTGGAAGGAAGATCCAGGACATATTGGAGTCTATAAGAGGTTGGGATGGGATCCCTCTTTTGGTGGTGGGGGATGTAAATAATATAGCAAATGACCACTGGGACAAGAGTAACCATGCACCTAAGCGTAGGGACGGTAATGACACTCCCTTTGGTAATTATCTCAGAGAAATAGGCTGGACTTATCTGTGGAGGGTCCGCAATGTCAACACATATTCCTATTCCTGTTACTCGACTACATATGGCTCGATGTCAAGAATTGATGTCGCCTTGGGAAACGATAGGATGAACGAACTGTTAAACGGGGTGGAATATAATCCTAGGATTTTATCAGATCACAGCCCTGTTCAGGTCTCTTTAAAGTTGTCAAGTCAGGATGGGTTGGGGAAGGCGGGATGGAAAATTCACCCAGTTTGGTTACAAATTTTGGACATGGAAAAGGTGGGGGCAGAGATAGAGGAGTTTTTTAAGATCAATGAAGGGAGCGCAGAATGCCATGTAGTGTGGGACACCATGAAAGCGTATCTAAGGGGAATTTTGTTTAGGGACATCTCAAGACATAAGACAAGGACCAGAGAGCGGGATCAGGGTGTCCTAGAGGAATTGAAGGCAGCAGAGGCGGCATTGGGGGAACATCGTACTGTGGAATCTCGGAATCGTATGAGGGCAGCTCAGAGGGAGGTTGACCAGCTATTTTTGAAAAAGGCGGAGAGGTTGAGGGCCTTCCAGAAAGAAACCTTTTACTCAGAGGGGGAAAAAGTGGGGCACTTGCTCTCGGTAGTGGCGTCCGCGCAAAGAGAATCTTCACATGTCTACTCTATTAAGACGGAGGAGGGAACGGTGGTTACTCAGGGGGTGCAGATCTTGGAAGTGTTCAGGAAATTCTATGACAAATTATACGCGTCCAGTGTGGAGAGGGGACCCGAAGATATGGCAAAATATTTGGAAGAAATTGATTTGCCCCGGTTGAGTAGAGAGGAGTGTGAATTGTTGGAAGAACCGATTGGGGAGGAAGAATTGGGGGCTGCATTGGCGGGCGTTGCGGGGGGTAAGGCTCCGGGAGCGGACGGCATTCCAGCTGAGATTTATAAGACCCTGAAAGAAACTCTGTTGGCCAAATTGGTAGGGGTGTATAATAGCTCGTTGGAAACAGGGGAGTTGCCTTTGTCGATGAGAGAGGCTATTGTGGTGGTTATCCCTAAGGCCGACAAAGATCCACTGATGCCAGAATCCTATAGACCAATTTCACTCCTGACTGCCGATATTAAGATTTTGGCAAAAACCTTGGCAAATAGGTTAAGTAGGGTGATAGACAAATTGGTACACCCTGATCAGTCAGGCTTCATGCCAAACAAATCAACGGCACTCAATCTGAGAAGGCTGTTTTTAAATTTACAAATCCCTTCGGACAATGTTGGCAAAAGGGTTGTGGTATCATTGGACGCCCACAAGGCCTTTGACTGTGTGGAGTGGGGCTATTTGTGGTCAGTGTTGGAACGTTTGGGATTTGGACCTAAATTCATCTCATGGGTGCGGCTGTTGTACTCTTCCCCAGTGGCCAAAATTAGAGTGAATAATGTCCTTTCTGAGACTTTCTCTCTGTCTAGGGGAACTAGACAGGGATGTCCTTTGTCCCCACTGCTATTTGCCCTGGCGGTGGAGCCCCTTGCTGCGAAAATTAGAGGCTCCCGGGAGGTGAAAGGATTTATGTATGGGGTTTCGGAAGAAAAGATTGCGTTATACGCAGATGATATTTTGCTATTCTTGGAGGATTCGGGGGAGACCCTGGCAGGGGCGGAGGCCATTATTGAGGAATTTGGGAGTTACTCTGGTTTGAGAATCAACTGGGAAAAGTCCAATATGATGTTAGTAGATGGGGACTATGAGAATAGTGAAATACGGGACTCTCCTACAAAGCTGAGGTTAGTAGATAAATTTAAATACCTGGGGATCCAGATCGCGTTGCCTCTGACTAGCTTTGAGGAACTAAATTTGGCGCCACTTTTGCGGAAGATACGCACTAAGGTTCAGGCGTGGAAAAAGCTACATTTATCGGTTATTGGTAGAATAAATCTAATAAAGATGATTGTGATGCCGCAACTTCTCTACGTGCTACACAACTCCCCTATGTGGATATCGCAGAATAGATTTAGGAGGATTAAATCTCTATTTGGCGAGCTGATTTGGGATGGGAAAAGTTCTAGATTTAAACAAGAAATTCTACAAAGACCAAAGACGGAAGGAGGAGTGGCATTTCCCAACCCATGGTTATACTTTTTGGCTGCACAATGTCAACATTTTAGGGGATGGGGTGAGGAATCGGGTTGGGAGCGGACACCCTGCAGTCTGAGGAATTTGATTGGGTCAAGGGTACTGAGTGAGGGCCTGGAGGGTGGGCATATTCGAGAGAAGGGTACTAAATTCTGCACTATTAGGCTTATCCAAAAGGTTTGGGACAAAGTTAAGGGAATTAGGGGAGTGAGGGCACTTACTAGGTTCTCGCCCTTGTGGAATAATTGTCTCCTACAGGAGTTTAGACAGATGGAGGGATTTCAGGTTTGGAAGGGAGCGGGAATCTCTCGGATGAGCCAGGTTTTGCACCAAGGTAGAATTAAGGATTTCAAGACATTACAGGAGGAATTTCTGCTGCCAAGCTCTGAATTGTATCAGTATAATCGCATCTCTCATGCATATCGGGCACAATGTAGGGGGCCTATAGAGATTCAGGTGGACCTGATGCTAGACTTTATCCTTATGGGGGAAAGCACAAGGGGGGTGATCTCGGGAATATATGAGTTCCTGCTATTTTCCTTTTTAGAGAAACATCCTATCAGAGCCAGGGCGAAGTGGGAGGCCGATTTGGGGGCGATTGACGGCGATCGGTGGGACTCAATATTGGAATACGTGCCCAAGATCTCGATGAGTGAGCCTGGGAGGTTGTCACAATTGTTTGTTATTCATAGGGCCTATAGAACTCCGGATATGCTGTTCAGGGCAGGCTTAAGACCTAATTCTGAGTGCCCTAGGTGCTTGCAATCCGAGGCGGGTATCTTCCATATGATGTGGCAGTGCCCTAGGCTGGCCTCGTTTTGGATTGTAGTGATAAACAAAGTGGGACTAACATACAGTTGTTCGGTACCACGGGACCCTCTGGTATGCATATTAGGTTACGTGGAGGAAATTGTAACTGATAACTTGTATAAAACAGTTATTGCTAGATTGCTGTTTATTGCACGAAAGTTGATCGCTAAGTTCTGGATTAGGGTTGAGCCACCAACGAGAAGAGATTTCATGATGCAAGTAGACCATATTGTTGCATTGGAGAGGAGCATCTATTCTAAAAGAAACAAGATGGACCTTTTCAACAGGTTATGGAATCCCTGGATCGAGTCGACGTGATCTGGAGACCTTGCTCGTGCTTTTGGAACATATATCCCCGTGGGAGCAGTATTGATACGGCGCCTTCTTGTTCCTGGTTAATAATGGACATTCGGGTAGATCGGAGTGGTTCTTGTTAGGTCTCCAGGGGTGGGGGTGAGGGGGGGGAGGGAGGTTGGTTTGGGGCTGAAAGTTTATTGAAAATGCAAAACATAGATGTGTACTGTTTGCAGTAATGTAATCTGCATATATTTTTCTCACTGTTTAATAAAAACATTTGATTAAAAAAAAAAAATACCGTAGAAGAACCTCTACCCACACTCGTCGAGTTCAATCAGGTACGTCTAACAAGAAAGAGATCCCAACGCCGGAAGCCGCTCTTCATCACCCTCACCTGAAGACTATAGTCAGCAAGATTCCAGCTCTCGATCATAAAGCAGAAATCCTGATTCTACTTGGGAGAGACATCCTCCGGTAACACAAGGTACTCCAGTAAATCAACGGCCCTCACGACGCACCATTTGCTCAGTGCTTCGATCTAGTCTGGGTGATTATAGGGAACGTCTGTGTAGATAAAATGAAGAGACCTAAGGCTATCTTCTCCCACAAGACCCACATCTTGCCAAATGTTCGCAGCACTCATTTACAGCCATGCCCACATCATTACTGGGTGAAAGAGAAACTGAGTGACACCAAGTGGCAATGGCCATCACTTGACAGTGCAAACATGGACCGTCCCTAGGACGACGACTTCGGGTCAACGGTGTTCAATTCCACAAGTGAAGACAACAAGTTGGCACCCACAAGAGAAGATAAAGAAGTTATAAGGGTTATGGACAAAGAGTTCGCTCAAGATGACTCCCAACAGCTGAGTGGCTCCATTACCCTTTCGTTCACCAAGACAAAGGTTGCCAAACAATCTGCAGCAAGCAACTGCAAGGTTCTCTTCTTCTTAAAAAGAAGGCCAGAGATGGAAAGATATTTCATTGATTTCATGCAAAACATCTTTGACAGAGATCATGCGGAACCTGCACCACCACTGAAGGAAGGAGAAGAATGTTGGTACCTTCTGTCCTCCGGGGTCTACCACCCTTGAAAACCTAACCAGATCAGGGTGGTATTTGACTCCAGTGCTCAGCATTAAGGTGTCTCTCTCAAAAACTTGCTACTTACTGAACCCAACATGAACAACAGCCTCATAGGAGTGTTGATTCGCTTTAGGCAGGAACCCGTGGTGATAATGACCGACATCCAGCAGATATTTCATTGCTTCATCATGCGGGAAGACAGTAGAAACTATCTCAGGTTCCTATGGCACAAGGGCAATGACATCCACAACGAGGTCGTGTACTACCAGATGAAGGTATACGTCTTCGGCACCAGCCCTTCACCTGCTTTATCCTCGAGTGAAGAGGCTATCGATCTGCTTTCCAGGACTCAGGAAATGCTCTCTTCATCAAATCTCATACTCCACAAGATTATCTCCAACAGTCAAGAGGTAAGGGAAGCGTTTCCATCTCAAGACTATGCCACGAGCTTAAGAGACCGCGATTTAGGCTCTGATGTCCCTCCCACACAACGCAGCCCATGTATGCTATGGGATATTGAACAGGACACATTTACTTTTCAAGTGTCACCCCTCGACAAACCATTCACCAAACGAGAAGTCCTACTGTATCTGTCATACTGATAGGGAATTTAGATTGTGAGCCCCATCGGGGACAGCGATGATAATGTGTGCAAAATGTAAAGCGCTGCGGAATATGTTAGCGCTATATAAAAAAATAAA
The DNA here is from genome assembly GCF_032444005.1 of Ranitomeya imitator. NCBI lineage: Eukaryota > Metazoa > Chordata > Amphibia > Anura > Dendrobatidae > Ranitomeya > Ranitomeya imitator. The sequence continues at coordinate 2,602,162 of NC_091288.1, forward strand.
AAAAATAAAAAATAAATAAACAGTATCTATGATCCTCTTGGGTTCGTCGCACCCATCACTATTCAAGGCAAGATTCTGCTAAGACAGCTCACTGCTGAAAATACCAATTGGAATGCTCTGCTGCTGTCCCAGAAACAGCCAAGATGGAAGGCCTGGAAGAAGTCAAAAAAGGTCTTGGAGCAACTCCACATTCCACGTTGTTACTCTGTGAAATCTTCCTCAGTTAGTTGCCACCAGAAGAGAAGTCCACATTTTCTCCGACGCATCTACAGAAGCCATAGCCGCAGTAGCATACCTGAAGAGCTTGGGAGTGAACAATGAAGTGCACTGTGGTTTCATTCTGAGTAAGGCCAAAGTAACCCCTAATCCTCCACACTCATCACACATGGGTGGATCCTGTGAACGCATGACTGGAATTGCGCAAAAAATTCTCGATTCCATGTTGCTGGACCGAAAGTTTCCTCTCATCCATGAAGTGCTGGTCACTAGGGTTGAGTGAAACGGATCGGACAAATTCAAAAATCGACAATTTTCGGCAAATTCGGGTTTCATGAAACCCGACCCGATCCTAGTGTGGGATCGGCCATAAGATCGGCGATCTTCGCGCCAAAGTCGCGTTTCCTATGACGTGTTCAGCGCCATTTTTCAGCCAATGAAGGAGGATGCAGAGTGTGGGCAGCGTGATGACATAGGTCTCGGTCCCCACCATCTTAGAGAAGGGCATGACAGTGATTGGCTTGCTTTCTACGGCGTCACAGGGGCTATAAAGGGGCGTTCCCGCCGACCGCCATCTTACTTCTGCCGATCGTAGCATAGGGAGAGGTTGCTGCAGCTTCATCAGAAGAAGGGATATAGTTAGGAAGGGAAGATTAACCCCCAAACTGCTTGTGCTGTAGCGATTTCCACTGTCCCACACCACCTTTTCCTTGCAGGGACAGTGGAGGCTAGATTTCTGTGCATCAGCTCTGTAGCTTATTAAGCTGCCCTATAAGGCTCCCTGATAGCTGCATTGCTGTGTGTACGCCGCTGTGCAAACCAACTGCTTTTTTCAAAGCACAAATTCTGTTGCTCCTTCTTTTCTGCACAGTTCTCGTTTCTTTGTCCACACTTTTGTGTGCAGCAGTCCTTTTTATTGCTGCCATTCTTGTCCTGAGATCATTGTAGGGAGATTGAAATTGTACTACAGTCCTTGTATTTTTTCATATATCTTCCAGCCACTTTCTGCCACTTACATTGTGTTGTTTTATGCACAGGGCCTGAGGTTTGGTTTAGTCTCCCCCCCCAAAAAAAGTGAGATTCAAATTATCACAAAGTGGATATACTTCTGTCCTGTTAGTTTGTCGTATATCAGCCAGCCACTTTCAGCCACTAACATTATGTTGTTTTTTTGCACAGGGCCTGATTTTTTTGTTCAGTCTACCAAAAAAATAGGGGAGATTTAAAATCTCAGCACGTTTATATACACCTTCTACCTTGTTTTACAGTACCATATAACGGTTATTATTTTGGTTACATTTTCCAAAAAATGAGGAAGTCTGGTGGAAGAGGCCGTGGGCGGTGGGTGCGAGCTGGTACTGATGGTGGTGGTGGAGCATCTGGTGGTAGTGGCAAAAGCACAATAGCACCTAAGGTTGGAGGTGTTGAGCCAGCGTCATCGTCTGGCTGCACAAGACCTCAAAGGCTCCCTTATCTGGGAGTAGGAAAACAGCTTTTAAAGCCGGAGCAGCAAGAAAAAGTTTTGGCTTTCTTTGCTGACTCAGCCTCTAGCTCTTTTGCCTCCTCTTCAGAAAGTTCCAAATATAAAAGCAGTGAGTCGTCAGTGGATGCTCCCGGTCAGGAACAAGACGTTTCCTTGTGTCCTTCACCCAAACCAAACGTGAAGGATGCGGCAGGCGACACTACAAGTTACTCCATTGAGCTCTTTACACATACCGTGCCTGGGTTAGAACGGGAAATTGTTAAAAGCCCATTACAAGATGAATCGGACATGGAGTGCACTGATGCCCAGCCACAGCTAGATTATTATGCTGTTCCATTGACTCAGATCACTACATTGCCCTCGCAGTGTACTGAGCCAGAATCTGACCCTGATGAGACTATGGTGCCCCGTCACGAACGCTATAGCACCTTACACGGTGACACGGAGGAAGGTGCACATGACATTGAAGAGGAGGTGAGAGATGACCCAGTTGTTGACCCAGATTGGCAGCCACTGGGGGAAGAGGGTGCCGCTGCCAGTAGCTCTGAAGCAGAGGAGGATGATCCTCAGCAGCCATCTACACAACAGCTTTTATCTGGCAGGCCTGTATCTGGCCAAAAATGTTTGTCAAAAACAGTTTTAAGACAGCGTGGCCATCCGGTGACAGTAGCACAGCGTGCAATGCCTGAAAAGGTATTCCATAGTAGGAAGAGTGCAGTGTGGGAATTTTTTAACCAAGATCCGAACGATCAGTGCAAAGTTATCTGTAAGAAATGCTCAAAGACCTTTAGCAGAGGGAAGAATCTTCAAAATTTAAATAATAATAATATAATAATAATAATAATAATTTTTATTTATATAGCGCCAACATATTCCGCAGCGCTTTACAAATTATAGAGGGGACTTGTACATACAATAGACATTACAGCATAACAGAAATACAGTTCAAAACAGATACCAAGAGGAGTGAGGGCCCTGCTCGTAAGCTTACAAACTATGAGGAAAAGGGGAGACACGAGAGGTGGATGGTAACAATTGCTATAGTTATTCGGACCAGCCATAGTGTAAGGCTTGGGTGTTCATGTAAAGCTGCATGAACCAGTTAATTAATTTTTTTTTTTTTTTTTTAATATAGGCCACACAGGGATCGTTAGGTTAATGCATTGAGGCGGTAGGCCAGTCTGAACAAATGAGTTTTTAGGGCACGCTTAAAACTGTGGGGATTGGGGATTAATCGTATTATCCTAGGTAGTGCATTCCAAAGAATCGGCGCAGCACGTGTAAAGTCTTGGAGACGGGAGTGGGAGGTTCTGATTATTGAGGATGCTAACCTGAGGTCATCAGCGGAGCGTGCATGCTTAGACATGCTAAGACAAGACAAGCTAAGAATGTGCATGCTTAGACATTTGACCAGCAGGCACTTGCAAGCCTGGACTAACTACCAAATGTCCAGTACCGTTGGTGCACCTGCTCAGAATGAAGGTAGTCAGCAACGCTACATTGCTTCCCTCAGTGTAAGCCCACCGGTTAGGACACCACCAGCAGCAAATGTGGAGGTATCGTCGCAAGGCCAAAGCAGTCAGGAAATCACAAGGTTCTTGGTAGGAAACACTGTATGTAGGCCAACATCAAGAATACCATCACCAACCCTCTCTCAATCCGCCATGTCCACCACCACCACCGCTAGTTCCACCATATGCAGCTCTCCAGTCCAGCTCACCCTACAAGAGACTCTCGTTAGGAAAAGAAATTACTCATCCTCTCATCCACGTACACAGGGTTTGAATGCCCACATTGCTAGACTAATCTCGTTAGAGATGATGCCCTACCGGTTTGTTGAAAGCGAAGCTTTCAAAGCCCTGATGGCCCACGCAGTACCACGCTATGACCTACCCAGTCGACACTTCTTTGCGAGAAAAGCCATCCCAGCCCTCCACCAGCATGTCAAAGACCGCATTGTCCATGCACTGAGGCAATCAGTCAGTAGAAAGGTGCACCTGACAACAGATGCATGGACCAGTAGGCATGGCCAGGGATGTTACGTGTCCATCACGGCACACTGGGTTAATGTGGTGGATGCAGGGTCCACAGGGGACAGCAATATTGAGACAGTTCTGCCTAGCTCACGGTCTAGGAAACAATTGGCTGTAGGCATTCGCCCCCCCTTCTCCTCCTCCAGAAGCGAAAGCTCGTCCACAGACCGCAGTCGCACGACCACTCCATCTGCAGCTGCCAGTGTTGCACACGAGGTGTCCCATTACAGAACAGCTAGTGGTAAGCGTCAGCAGGCTCTGCTACAAATGAAGTGTTTGGGCGACAACAGACACACCGCTGAAGTACTGGCCGAGTACTTGCAGCAAGAAACTCAGTCATGGCTGGGCAGTGTACATCTTGAGGCAGGCAAGGTAGTCAGTGATAACGGAAGGAATTTTATGGCTGCCATAGCCCTTTCCGAAATGAAAACACATACCTTGCCTGGCTCACACCTTGAACCTGGTGGTGCAGTGCTTCCTCAAAAATTATCCGGAGTTACCAGCCCTGCTCCTGAAGGTGCAAAGACTTTGCTTGCACATCCGCCGGTCGCCCGTACACTCCAGCCGTATGCTGAACCATCAGCGATCGCTGAATCTTCCCCAGCACCGCCTAATAATCGACGTTGCAACAAGGTGGAACTCCACACTGCACATGGTTCAGAGGCTGTGCGAACAGGCGTGCTGTAATTAATTTGTGGGAGGATACACATACACGGGCAGGCAGTTGGATGGCAGACATGGAGTTGTCAGGTGTGCAGTGGTCGAAGCTACAAGACCTCTGTCAAGTCCTTCAGTGTTTTGAGGAATGCACACGGCTGGTAAGTGCAGATGACACCATCATAAGCATGAGCATCCCACTAATGCGTCTGCTGATGCAAAGTTTGACGCACATTAAGGAGCAGGCGTCTGCAGCCGAGGACGAGGGAAGCCTTGATGACAGTCAGCCATTGTCTGCTCAGGGAACTCTCCTGGACATGGTGGCGGACGAAGAGGAGGAGGATGATGGGGATGAATATTTATAAGAGGATGCTTCACAGGGGGCAATAGAAACTGGTGGCGTTGCAAGGTCAGGTACAGGGTTTTTGTGGGACACAAGTGATGTTGATTTGCAAGAAAGTGCTCCTCAACCCAGCACAAGCAGTGAATTGACACCTGGAACATTGGCCCACAAGGCTGAGTATGCCTTGCCTATCCTAAAAGGGACCCCCGCATTATCAAAATGATGACCAATGACAACTACTGGTTGGCCTGCCTCCTGGATCCACGATATAAAGGGAAATTACAAAATATCATGCCACATGAGGACCTGGAGCAAATATTGGCTACCAAACAAGCAACTCTTGTAGACCGTTTGATTCAGGCATTCCCAGCACACAGAGGCGGTGATGGTTCTCACACGAGCTGCAGGGGGCAACATGGCAGAGGTGTTAGAGGTGCACAAATCCGAAGTGGCGTTGGACAGAGGGGTTTTATGACCAGGTTGTGGAGTGATTTCGCAATGACCGCAGACACGACAGGTACTGCTGCATCAATTCAAAGTGACAGGAGACAACATTAGTCCAGTATGGTTACTAATTATTTTTCCTCCTCTATCGATGTTCTCCCTCAACCGTCATTCCCCTTTGATTACTGGGCATCTAAAATAGACACCTGGCCAGAATTGGCAGAATGTGCATTACAGGAGCTCGCTTGCCAATACTGACTGATAAAAGGACTTGTCTGGCTCCCCGAAATGTTAATGATCTAACCTTCATTAAAATGAACCAATCATGGATTTCAAATTATTTTGCCCCACCTTCCCCTGCTGACACGTAGCTTGCCTGAAAAATGTCTTGCTTTTGGCCTCCTCTTACTGGCCTCTCCAATTCCGCCATTTGCAGCTGATGAATGTCCACCATAGGCCATTTTTATACCTCCCTAAATGGGCTGACTCCCCCCACAGGGCCATGGTCACCACCTGACGCAAGCACCCGTGCGAGTGCCGTTTGCCTAGACAGGTGGGACGGCACTGGCACAGGGTCCCTCATAGTAAAATGAAGTGTCTCTGACGGTGGTGGTACACAACCAACGTCAGACACACCATCGTAATATGAGGGGCGCTGTGCCAGTACCGCCGCCCACGAGAAAGTGTTCCCCCCCCCAGCTCGAACAGTGCTCTACCACTTGCTAAACTTACCTCTCCCTGCTCCACCACTGTGTAGTCTGTGCTGTTAAATCCTTCAATGGATAGTTAAAAAATACAGGGGCCCTGGCCTCCATTTAGACCAGTTAATACTTTGCGCCTACTACCATTGTTTGCTACTTAGCAGAGGAGCCCACCCCTAAACCTAGCTATGCCACCTGTTTAGTCCTGTTACCAATTTTGAACTGCATTTAGCCTACTTTTTATTTGGGCCTACTAACTGTGTCTGCGCCACTCATTACAGTTGTCCTCCACTGAACAAAGCAGTGCCGCCTGTTTAGTCCTGTTACCAATTTTGAACTGCATTTAGCCTACTTTTTATTTGGGCCTACTAACTGTGTCTGCGCCACTCATTACAGTTGTCCTCCACTGAACAAAGCAATGCCACCTGTTTAGTTCTGTTACCAATTTTGAACTGCATTTAGCCCACTTTATTATTTGGGCCTATATCTGTGTTTCCTCCTCATCCTGCCCATTGCCCAGCCACTGCTAGATGAGTCTGCTGGTACATTGATCCAGACCACTACATTCCCCGTGCACTCTACACAGCCAGAATCTGACCCTGCTGAAAGTCAGGTTCCTCTTCCCGCATACCATACCACCTTACACGGGGACAAAGAGGAAGGTGCAGATGAAAGTGCAGGTTCCTTCATCAGGTGGGGGGGCATACTCGTTGGCGACGTCACTGGCACAGGGCCCCTCATAGTACGCAAAAGTGTCTCTGGCAGTGGGAGGCGCCACCCGCCATCAAACACACCGCTGTACTATGAGGGCCCTGTGCCAGTGCCAAGTGCCAATGAGTGGGCCCCCCTGGTTGCTCAGGATCACAGCACTTGCAAAGTTGAAATACTTACCTCTCCATGCTCCACCGCCGTGACGTAGTCCGCGTTTCCTGGGTCCACGAAAATCTTGAGCCAGCCCTACCCCCCCACAACTTTAGCCAAATAAGCCCCTGTTTTCAATGCCTAACTATTATTATAAAGTAAATTAAGATTGACAAGCTTAAGAAATAAGAATTGATGTTTTTAGCATTAAAAATGGGCATTGTAGATGTTTTCCTGTCCTCCACTCACTGCCGACTTTGATTCCCCATTGACTTGCATTGGGTTTCGTGTTTCGATCGGCCCCCGACTTTTCGCAATAATCGGCCGATTTCTCCCGACCCGACTTTCGCGAAACCCAACTCGATCCTAAAAAAGTAAAAGTCGCTCAACTCTACTGGTCACTTTCCTCGCAGAGGTGTCAGCTATAATAAATGCCAGACCTTTGATTCCGGTATCATCCGACCCCGATGCTCCAATGATTGTCACTCCATCTACACTCCTCACGCAGAAGATCGGAGCTGTTCCAGTCCTTCCAGGAAACTTTGATCACAAAGACATTTTCAGATGTCAATTGAAGCAGGTACAACATCTGTCTAATGTATTCTGGCACCGATGGAAGATTGAATATCTGCATCTGCTTCATAACCGTCACAAATGGCAGGAGCCAACTCCTAACCTACAAGAAGATCTCGTCCTTTTAAAAGACAAAGAGGCTCATCATGACCACTAGCCGATGGGTCTCATCACCAAGGTTGTGCCCAGCGACGACGGAAAGACTCGGAAGATAGAAGTCAAGGTGACAAAAAGGGGGTTCAACTCGAATCGTCGTTCGCCCAGTCACTGAACTCGTGCTACTTCTACTGAAGGAGGACGTCACATGAACTGAACATTGTTGCTGGACTCCGTCACGGCAGGGAGCATACTTCCTCATACCCCAGCCGTGTTAGGACATAAAACGCACGTGCAACCGGACTTGAACACTTCTCCGTAGATTAAACATTACGATTGGATTGTTGGGTTGGTGGAAGAGTTTGCTTGTTGTGGCTTCTCCAACCCGAAGATGGGTTTTTCTACTGAATTCATATTCATTTTTTATTCAAGAACTATGCTTCATCGTTCAAGTATGGACTTGAATTGTTGCATTATTGTTGCATATTGTTTTTCTCTCTCTCTTTTCAGGTTCTATGTCGGCGTTGGACAGCAATAACTCATCACAGAGACGTTATGATTTCTGGAGATTTCAGATGGGGAGTGTTGTGTCCCATGAATGGGAACAACTTGTGTATTTTCTGTGTTATGCATTTAATTCTGCTGTTGCTAGGGAGAAGCTCTGCCATTGACGTTTGTCCCTTTGTCTCTCCTGTAGTTGATGATAGCCCTTGCTGCTCAATTCTTCTTCATTATCAGTTACTGTAGCCATCTTTGAATGCACATGTATACTTCTCTGTTTGGGATTACTCTTTTCACCTGCTCCCTTGTACTTAATACAAGATTTCAGAGAATATCAACTCTGTTTCTCCTGGACTCTTATTACAAGTCACTGCTAGCTGAGTTGGCACTGTCTGAGGACGCCTGGCATGTGAGTACAACAGTCATTCAGTTATCTAAGGGATTGATGGCTAAGGATTTAGAGACTCATACTGCCTTGAAGAGTCAGAATACGGATAAAGAGGAGCCGCCAAGGTTCTGATCCAGATCCAACACATTCAGCCACAGAAAGCCACACACTGTGCAGAGCCGCCGAAGTTCTGATCCCACACATACACTCTTTGGGTCATGCTCTACTGTGATGACATTATGGGATGTCAGGACACAAAAGACATGGGGCCACACACTGATCACATTATGGGATGTCAGGATATATACAGACGTGTGGTCACATACTGATCTCATTATGGGATGTCAGGATACATACAGACATGTGTGGTCACACACTGATCACATTATGGGATGTCAGGATACATACATACATGTGTGGTCATACACTGATCACATTATGGGATGTCAGGATACATACAGACATGTGGGGTCACACACTGATCACATTATGGGATGTCAGGATACATACAGACGTGTGGTCACACACTGATCACATTATGGGATGTCAGGACACATACAGACATGTGTGGTCCCACACTGATCTCATTATGGGATGTCAGGACACATACAGACATGTGGGGTCACACACTGATCACATTATGGGATGTCAGGACACATACAGACATGTGTGGTCACACACTGATCACATTATGGGATGTCAGGACACATACAGACATGTGTGGTCACACACTGATCACATTATGGGATGTCAGGACACATACAGACATGTGTGGTCACACACTGATCACATTATGGGATGTCAGGACACATACAGACACGTGGGGTCACACACTGATCACATTATGGGATGTCAGGACACATACAGACATGTGTGGTCCCACACTGATCTCATTATGGGATGTCAGGACACATACAGACATGTGGGGTCACACACTGATCACATTATGGGATGTCAGGACACATACAGACATGTGTGGTCCCACACTGATCTCATTATGGGATGTCAGGACACATACAGATATGTGTGGTCCCACACTGATCTCATTATGGGATGTCATGAAACATACAGACATGTGGGGTCACACACTGATCACATTATGGGATGTCAGGACACATACAGACACGTGGGGTCACACACTGATCACATTATGGGATGTCAGGACACATACAGACATGTGGGGTCCCACACTGATCTCATTCTGGGATGTCAGGACACATACAGACATGTGTGGTCCCACACTGATCACATTATGGGATGTCAGGACACATACAGACACGTGGGGTCACACACTGATCTCATTATGGGATGTCAGGACACATACAGACATGTGGGGTCACACACTGATCACATTATGGGATGTCAGGACACATACAGACATGTGTGGTCCCACACTGATCTCATTATGGGATGTCAGGACACATACAGACATGTGTGGTCCCACACTGATCTCATTCTGGGATGTCAGGACACATACAGACACGTGGGGTCACACACTGATCACATTATGGGATGTCAGGACACATACAGACACGTGATGTAGTTGTGATGCAGCCGATATAAATAAGGTGTTGAATCAGAATTGTTGGGGTCTTTGTCGTCACATTTATGGGCTGTGATTGACGTCCTCTGCTTCCCGCATGTCTGAAATGTCTGAAATCCCCTGGAACCATCTGACCCTTCACCACGTCTGCTCTCTATACTGTAGTGACAGATCGTTGTTTCGCAGAATCTATCTGTAAGCACAATCCTGCTGAAAGCAATAATTATAGATCCCTGTCAGGGCCGCACATTATCCCGAGGAAGGTGGGGAATTTCCATTCTCACAAAAATATCGAAATATCAGTCATTGCTGTCAAATAAAATCCAGACAAATAACTTATTGTGTCTCATTCTGGCTGATAAGGAGATTCAGTACACGGCACTCCAACATCTACTGCCTGATTGGCAATCCCCGAAAATGAGCATTACCATAGGTTATCTATGGGAAGGGTAAAAGTAGGAATTACAGCTCCAGTGAAGGGGATTGCGGGCAGCACAGCAGTGCGGAGGATTGCAAGGCACACAGCAGTGCGGGCTGCAGTGATGGGGATTGCAGGGAGCACAGCAGTGCGGGGGATTGCAAGGCACACAGCAGTGCGGGCTGCAGTGATGGGGATTGCAGGGAGCAAAACGGTGCAGGCTGCGGTGATGGGGATTGCAGGGAGCACAGCAGTGCGGGGGATTGCAAGGCACACAGCAGTGCGGGCTGCAGTGATGGGGATTGCAGGCAGCACAGCAGTGCGGGGGATTGCAAGGCACACAGCAGTGCGGGCTGCAGTGATGGGGATTGCAGGGAGCAAAACGGTGCAGGCTGCAGTGATGGGGATTGCAGGGAGCTCAGCGGTGCGGGCAGCAGTGATGGGGATTGCAGGGAGCACAGCAGTGCGGGGGATTGCAAGGCACACAGCAGTGCGGGCTGCAGTGATGGGGATTGCAGGGAGCAAAACGGTGCAGGCTGCAGTGATGGGGATTGCAGGGAGCTCAGCGGTGCGGGCAGCAGTGATGGGGATTGCAGGGAGCACAGCAGTGCGGGGGATTGCAAGGCACACAGCAGTGCGGGCTGCAGTGAAGGGGATTGCAGGCAGCACAGCAGTGCGGGGGATTGCAAGGCACACAGCAGTGCGGGCTGCAGTGATGGGGATTGCAGGCAGCACAGCAGTGCGGGGGATTGCAAGGCACACAGCAGTGCGGGCTGCAGTGATGGGGATTGCAGGGAGCAAAACGGTGCAGGCTGCAGTGATGGGGATTGCAGGGAGCTCAGCGGTGCGGGCAGCAGTGATGGGGATTGCAGGCAGCACAGCAGTGCGGGGGATTGCAAGGCACACAGCAGTGCGGGCTGCAGTGATGGGGATTGCAGGGAGCAAAACGGTGCAGGCTGCAGTGATGGGGATTGCAGGGAGCTCAGCGGTGCGGGCAGCAGTGATGGGGATTGCAGGGAGCACAGCAGTGTGGGGGATTGCAAGGCACACAGCAGTGCGGGCAGCAGTGAAGGGGATTGCAGGCAGCACAGCAGTGCGGGGGATTGCAAGGCACACAGCAGTGCGGGCTGCAGTGATGGGGATTGCAGGGAGCAAAATGGTGCGAGCTTCAGTGATGGCGATTGCAGGGAGCTCAGCGGTGCGAGCAGCAGTGACAGGGATTGTAAGGAGCACAGCTGTACAGGCTGCAGTGACGGGGATTGCTGGGAGCATAGTGGGGCATGCTGCAGTGATGGGGATTGCAGGGAGCACAGCGCTTTGTGGTGCTGTGATGGGGATTGCAGGGAGCACAGCATTTTGTGGTGCAGTGACGGGATTGCAGGGAGCACAGCGCTTTGTGGTGCTGTGATGGGGATTGCAGGGAGCACAGCGGTGCAGGCTGCAGTGATGGGGATTGCAGGGAGCATGGCGCTTTGTGGTGCAGTGATGGGGATTGCAGGGAGGGCAGTGGTGCAGGCTGCAGTGATGGGGATTGCAGGGAGCGCACTGGTGCAGGCTGCAGTGATGGGGATTGCAGGGAGCGCACTGGTGCAGGCTGCAGTGATGGGGATTGCAGGGAGCGCACTGGTGCAGGCTGCAGTGATGGGGATTGCAGGGAGCACAGCACTTTGTGGTGCAGTGATGGGGATTGCAGGGAGCACGGCGCTTTGTGGTGCAGTGATGGGGATTGCAGGGAGCACGGCGCTTTGTGGTGCAGTGATGGGGATTGCAGGGAGCACAGCGGTGCAGGCTGCAGTGATGGGGATTGCAGGGAGCACAGCGCTTTGTGGTGCAGTGATGGGGATTGCAGGGAGCATGGCGCTTTGTGGTGCAGGGATGGGGATTGCAGGGAGCGCACTGGTGCAGGCTGCAGTGATGGGGATTGCAGGGAGCGCACTGGTGCAGGCTGCAGTGATGGGGATTGCAGGGAGCACAGCACTTTGTGGTGCAGTGATGGGGATTGCAGGGAGCACGGCGCTTTGTGGTGCAGTGATGGGGATTGCAGGGAGCACGGCGCTTTGTGGTGCAGTGATGGGGATTGCAGGGAGCACAGCGGTGCAGGCTGCAGTGATGGGGATTGCAGGGAGCACAGCGCTTTGTGGTGCAGTGATGGGGATTGCAGGGAGCATGGCGCTTTGTGGTGCAGGGATGGGGATTGCAGGGAGCGCACTGGTGCAGGCTGCAGTGATGGGGATTGCAGGGAGCATGGCGCTTTGTGGTGCAGGGATGGGGATTGCAGGGAGCATGGCGCTTTGTGGTGCAGGGATGGGGATTGCAGGGAGCGCACTGGTGCAGGCTGCAGTGATGGGGATTGCAGGGAGCATGGCGCTTTGTGGTGCAGGGATGGGGATTGCAGGGAGCGTACTGGTGCAGGCTGCAGTGATGGGGATTGCAGGGAGCATGGCGCTTTGTGGTGCAGGGATGGGGATTGCAGGGAGCGCACTGGTGCAGGCTGCAGTGATGGGGATTGCAGGGAGCGCACTGGTGCAGGCTGCAGTGATGGGGATTGCAGGGAGCATGGCGCTTTGTGGTGCAGTGATGGGGATTGCAGGGAGCATGGCGCTTTGTGGTGCAGGGATGGGGATTGCAGGGAACGCACTGGTGCAGGCTGCAGTGATGGGGATTGCAGGGAGCGCACTGGTGCAGGCTGCAGTGATGGGGATTGCAGGGAGCATGGCGCTTTGTGGTGCAGGGATGGGGATTGCAGGGAACGCACTGGTGCAGGCTGCAGTGATGGGGATTGCAGGGAGCATGGCGCTTTGTGGTGCAGGGATGGGGATTGCAGGGAACGCACTGGTGCAGGCTGCAGTGATGGGGATTGCAGGGAGCGCACTGGTGCAGGCTGCAGTGATGGGGATTGCAGGGAGCACAGCACTTTGTGGTGCAGTGATGGGGATTGCAGGGAGGGCAGTGGTGCAGGCTGCAGTGATGGGGATTGCAGGGAGCATGGCGCTTTGTGGTGCAGGGATGGGGATTGCAGGGAGCGCACTGGTGCAGGCTGCAGTGCGGGCTGCAGTGACGGGGATTGCAGCGAGCGCAGTGGTATGAGCTGCAGTGCCTGTAGCCGGCAGTCTCCATGGTCTCTGATTTCCTGTCCTCTTTTTATCCATCCCTGATGTCCCGTTTAGTGATGGTTGAACTCGTGGATGTTGGGATCTGGTGGGTTTGGCCAATCATTTAAAAAGAGTTTGGTTCGGGTACCAGAACGTTACCTGAACCCAAATCAGAACCCGGACCCCATTCAGATGAATGTGGGCCAGAATATCCGTTGTTTGCCACAGTGTTATCTGTGTGACAGTGCAGGAAACACGGGCTCTGATCGCTGGTACGATCATTACCGCCGGTCAGAGAGCTGTGGTTCCCTCGCTGTCATAAGCGTCGGCTGATAGGGGAGTACTGCTGCCATCAGCCTCGTCCTGCTGCCGCTGACAGCTGCAGCCTGTCCCCTTCCACCACGACCTCGCTATTCCCCTCATTGTCTGTGCCCTTCCCCTCTTGTAACCTGCTGTGTCACAACCTTAGGCCACAGCTGCCAGTCACTAAATTAACCATCCGTATTTCTTTGTGGCCTCCTGATTTGTCTCTGCAATACAGTTTTTGCCCAAATAACTTTGATCAGTAAATGGGGTTTCCCGAGACTGCAACACAGTTTTAGCACAATCTAGTTTAATGCTGGAGGATCGATGTCACACGGGGCCGGATCCGACCTGACAAGTTCACTGGCAGCGCTATCACCAGCGAGACAATGGCGCCAGCACAACAAGATGGCCGTCTTTTCTATGGACTGGGACATGTGACTTCAGCAGCCAATCACAGAAGACCTTGCGTCATGATGTTGTGGATAGTTTCTGCGCCCTGAGTTTTTCTGCCGCTCCTCTGACCTCATCAACCCTGTCCGCCCATCCCCCGCTCGGCCTACAGCACCACTATCCGAGCCACCGTCCTACAAAGCCATCATTTACCGAACTGTCACCGAATATTGCCAACCTTGAGGAGAGATGCTCGGGGAGCTTCCGCTAAAAACACAATAATAATAAGTGCCAGAAAAAACCAGTTCACCGACCAAAGCGACTGAACGAAAACTGAGTAAATGAAAAACACCAAGAGGAATAACATGCAAATGGCAGCTGCAGAGGAGCCTGGTAATCCTCTGGTGTTCCCTGTGGCGGAGGGTGGCCCCCGGACCTGCGCTGTGGCCCCCGGACCTGAGCTGTGGCCCCCAGGACCTGAGCTGTGGCCCCCGGACCTGCGCTGTGGCCCCCAGGACCTGAGCTGTGGCCCCCAGGACCTGAGCTGTGGCCCCTAGGACCTGATCTATGGCCGCCGGACATGCGCTGTGGCCCCCGGACCTGCGCTGTGGCCCCTAGAACCTGAGCTGTGGCCCCCAGGACCTGAGCTGTGGCCCCCAGGACCTGCACTGTGGCCCCCGGACCTGCGCTGTGGCCCCTAGGACCTGATCTATGGCCGCCGGACATGCGCTGTGGCCCCCGGACCTGCACTGTGGCCCCCAGAACCTGAGCTGTGGCCCCCAGGACCTGAGCTGTGGCCCCCAGGACCTGCACTGTGGCCCCTAGGACCTGATCTATGGCCCCCAGACCTGCGCTGTGGCCCCCAGGACCTGATCTACAGCCCCCAGGACCTGAGCTGTGGCCCCCAGGACCTGAGCTGTGGCCCCCAGGACCTGCGCTGTGGCCCCTAGGACCTGAGCTGTGGCCCCCAGGACCTGCGCTGTGGCCCCCCGGACCTGCGCTGTGGCCCCCAGGACCTGAGCTGTGGCCCCCAGGAACTGCGCTGTGGCCCCCCCGGACCTGCGCTGTGGCCCCCAGGACCCGAGCTGTGGCCCCCAGGACCTGAGCTGTGGCCCCCAGGACCTGCGCTGTGGTCCCCCCGGACCTGTGCTGTGGCCCCCGGACCTGCGCTGTGGCCCCCAGGACCTGAGCTGTGGCCCCTAGGACCTGATCTATGGCCGCCGGACCTGCGCTGTGGCCCCCAGGACCTGAGCTGTGGCCCCTAGGACCTGATCTATGGCCGCCAGACATGCGCTGTGGCCCCCGGACCTGCGCTGTGGCCCCCAGAACCTGAGCTGTGGCCCCCAGGACCTGAGCTGTGGCCCCCAGGACCTGCACTATGGCCCCCGGACCTGCGCTGTGGCCCCTAGGACCTGATCTATGGCTGCCGGACATGCGCTGTGGCCCCCGGACCTGCACTGTGGCCCCCAGAACCTGAGCTGTGGCCCCCAGGACCTGAGCTGTGGCCCCCAGGACCTTCACTGTGGCCCCTAGGACCAAATCTATGGCCCCCGGACCTGCGCTGTGGCCCCCAGGACCTGAGCTGTGGCCCCCAGCATCTGATCTATGGCCGCCGGACATGCGCTGTGGCCCCCGGACCTGCACTGTGGCCCCCATGACCTGCACTGTGGCCCCCAGGACCTGAGCTGTGGCCCCCAGAACCTGCGCTGTGGCCCCCCGGACCTGCACTGTGGCCCCCAGGACCTGAGCTGTGGCCCCAAGGACCTGATCTACAGCCCCCAGGACCTGAGCTGTGGCCCCCGGACCTGCGCTGTGGCCCCCGAACCTGCGCTGTGGCCCCCGAACCTGCGCTGTGGCCCCCAGGACCTGATCTACAGCCCCCAGGACCTGAGCTGTGGCCCCCAGGACCTGCGCTGTGGCCCCCAGGACCTGAGCTGTGGCCCCCAGGACCAGCGCTGTGGCCCCCCGGACCTGCGCTGTGGCCCCACAGGACCTGCGCTGTGGCCCCCCCGGACCTGCGCTGTGGCCCCCATGACCTGAGCTGTGGACCCCCGGACCTGCGCTGTGGCCCCCAGGACCTGAGCTGTGTCCCCCGGACCTGCGCTGTGGCCCCCAGGACTTGAGCTGTGGCCCCCAGGACCTGCGCTGTGGCCCCCCGGACCTGCGCTGTGGCCCCCAGGACCTGAGCTGTGGCCCCCAGGACCTGAGCTGTGGCCCCCAGGACTTGAGCTGTGGCCCCCAGGACCTGCGCTGTGGCCCCCAGGACCTGCGCTGTGGCCCCCAGAACCTGCGCTGTGGCCCCCAGGACCTGCGCTGTGGCCCCCAGGACCTGCGCTGTGGCCCCCAGGACCTGAGCTGTGGCCCCTAGGACCTGATCTACAGCCCCCAGGACCTGAGCTGTGGCCCCCGGACCTGCACTGTGGCCCCCGAACCTGCGCTGTGGCCCCCGAGCCTGCGCTGCGGCCCCCAGGACCTGATCTACAGCCCCCAGGACCTGAGCTGTGGCCCCCAGGACCTGAGCTGTGGCCCCCAGGACCTGCGCTGTGGCCCCCAGGACCTGAGCTGTGGCCCCCAGGACCTGCGCTGTGGCCCCCCGGACCTGCGCTGTGGCCCCCAGGACCTGAGCTGTGGCCCCCAGGAACTGCGCTGTGGCCCCCCCGGACCTGCGCTGTGGCCCCCAGGACCCGAGCTGTGGCCCCCAGGACCTGAGCTGTGGCCCCCAGGACCTGCGCTGTGGTCCCCCCGGACCTGTGCTGTGGCCCCCGGACCTGCGCTGTGGCCCCCAGGACCTGAGCTGTGGCCCCTAGGACCTGATCTATGGCCGCCGGACCTGCGCTGTGGCCCCCAGGACCTGAGCTGTGGCCCCTAGGACCTGATCTATGGCCGCCAGACATGCGCTGTGGCCCCCGGACCTGCGCTGTGGCCCCCAGAACCTGAGCTGTGGCCCCCAGGACCTGAGCTGTGGCCCCCAGGACCTGCACTATGGCCCCCGGACCTGCGCTGTGGCCCCTAGGACCTGATCTATGGCTGCCGGACATGCGCTGTGGCCCCCGGACCTGCACTGTGGCCCCCAGAACCTGAGCTGTGGCCCCCAGGACCTGAGCTGTGGCCCCCAGGACCTTCACTGTGGCCCCTAGGACCAAATCTATGGCCCCCGGACCTGCGCTGTGGCCCCCAGGACCTGAGCTGTGGCCCCCAGCATCTGATCTATGGCCGCCGGACATGCGCTGTGGCCCCCGGACCTGCACTGTGGCCCCCATGACCTGCACTGTGGCCCCCAGGACCTGAGCTGTGGCCCCCAGAACCTGCGCTGTGGCCCCCCGGACCTGCGCTGTGGCCCCCAGGACCTGAGCTGTGGCCCCTAGGACCTGATCTACAGCCCCCAGGACCTGAGCTGTGGCCCCCGGACCTGCGCTGTGGCCCCCGAACCTGCGCTGTGGCCCCCGAACCTGCGCTGTGGCCCCCAGGACCTGATCTACAGCCCCCAGGACCTGAGCTGTGGCCCCCAGGACCTGCGCTGTGGCCCCCAGGACCTGAGCTGTGGCCCCCAGGACCAGCGCTGTGGCCCCCCGGACCTGCGCTGTGGCCCCACAGGACCTGCGCTGTGGCCCCCCCGGACCTGCGCTGTGGCCCCCATGACCTGAGCTGTGGACCCCTGGACCTGCGCTGTGGCCCCCAGGACCTGAGCTGTGTCCCCCGGACCTGCGCTGTGGCCCCCAGGACCTGAGCTGTGGCCCCCAGGACCTGAGCTGTGGCCCCCAGGACTTGAGCTGTGGCCCCCAGGACCTGCGCTGTGGCCCCCAGGACCTGCGCTGTGGCCCCCAGAACCTGCGCTGTGGCCCCCAGGACCTGCGCTGTGGCCCCCAGGACCTGCGCTGTGGCCCCCAGGACCTGAGCTGTGGCCCCCCGCACCTGCGCTGTGGCCCCCAGGACCTGAGCTGTGGCCCCCGGACCTGCGCTGTGGCCCCCAGGACCTGAGCTGTGGCCCCCAGGACCTGAGCTGTGGCCCCCAGGACCTGAGCTGTGGCCCCCAGGACCTGAGCTGTGGCCCCCAGGACTTGAGCTGTGGCCCCCAGGACCTGCGCTGTGGCCCCCAGGACCTGAGCTGTGGCCCCCAGGACCTGAGCTGTGGCCCCCAGGACCTGCGCTGTGGCCCCCAGGACTTGAGCTGTGGCCCCCAGGACCTGCGCTGTGGCCCCCAGGACCTGCGCTGTGGCCCCCAGGACCTGAGCTGTGGCCCCCAGGACCTGAGCTGTGGCCCCCAGGACCTGAGCTGTGGCTCCCCGGACCTGCGCTGTGGCCCCCCGGACCTGCGCTGTGGCCCCCCGGACCTGCGCTGTGGCCCCCCGGACCTGTGCTGTGACCCCCCGGACCTGTGCTGTGGCCCCCCGGACCTGCGCTGTGGCCCCTAGCACCTGATCTATGGACCCCAGGACCTGCGCCGTGGCCCCCCGGACCTGCGCCGTGGCCCCCCGGACCTGCGCTGTGGCCCCGCACTTTCCCTGATGACCTTTTAGGTCCTGAATTGGGGAAAGGATAAGAAACCCATCAAACAGCAGCGCATGGTGTAGGGCAGAGGTCTCGGTATTTGGGCGCATGAAGAACACATTCGAATGTGGGGGACGCGCTCTTGGAAGGACCAAGTGACAGTGGTAATGATACCATTTTTTCTAGTCACCTTTTGAACATTTTTGCTGTATTTGTATAATTTTTTCAGAGCTTGAGTCGTTATGGATGTGGTGATAACAAATGGGCACTTTTTGTGTTTACTTTAGCTTATACATAAAACAGCACTTTTAGTGGCAAAATATTTTTTCATGCTTTATTTTGATTTTTTTTTTAATGTTTACAATTTTGTTTCCCCCAATTGGCCACATACAGTAATATTGTCTCTCAATTACTAATACACAGTAATTCTGGTAAACATCTTATAGTAATATGTTCTATCCTGTTCCCATCTTGTCATAATGGCCCTATCTAGGTCCACATCTTGTCATAATGGACGTATCCTGGTCCCCATCTTGTCATAATGGCCCTATCCTGGTCCCCATCTTGTCATAATGGCCCTATCCTGGTCTCCGTCTTGTCATAATGGCCCTATCCTGGTCCCCATCTTGTCATAATGGCCCTATCCTGGTCCCCGTCTTGTCATAATGGCCCTATTCTGGTCCCCATCTTGTCATAATGGCCCTATCCTGGTCCCCATCTTGTCATAATGTCCCTATCCTGGTCCCCATCTTGTCATAATGTCCCTATCCTGGTCCCCATCTTGTCATAATGGCCGTATCCTGTCACCATCTTGTCATAATGTCCCTATCCTGGTCCCCGTCTTGTCATAATGTCCCTATCCTGTCACCATCTTGTCATAATGAACGTATCCTGTTCCCCATCTTGTCATAATGGCCCTATCCTGGTCCCCATCTTGTCATAATGGCCCTATCCTGGTCCCCATCTTGTCATAATGGCCCTATCCTGGTCTCCATCTTGTCATAATGGCCCTATCCTGGTCCCCGTCTTGTCATAATGGCCTTATCCTGGTCCCCATCTTGTCATAATGGCCCTATCCTGGTCCCCATCTTGTCATAATGTCCCTATCCTGGTCCCCATCTTGTCATAATGGCCGTATCCTGTCACCATCTTGTCATAATGTCCCTATCCTGGTCCCCGTCTTGTCATAATGTCCTTATCCTGTCACCATCTTGTCATAATGGACGTATCCTGTTCCCCATCTTGTCATAATGGCCCTATCCTGGTCCCCATCTTGTCATAATGGCCCTATCCTGGTCCCCATCTTGTCATAATGGCCCTATCCTGGTCCCCATCTTGTCATAATGGCCCTATCCTGGTCCCCATCTTGTCATAATGGCCCTATCCTGGTCCCCATCTTGTCATAATGTCCCTATCCTGGTTTCCATCTTGTCATAATGGCCTTATCCTGGTCCCCATCTTGTCATAATGGCCATATCCTGGTCCCCATCTTGTCATAATGGCCCTATCCTGGTCCCCATCTTGTCATAATGGCCCTATCCTCTATCATCATCTTGTAGCAATGTCCCCTTCTTGTACTAATGCCTCATCGTGGTCCCTTTCTTGTAGTAATGTGACCTTGTCTTCATCTTGAAATGCTGCTGCATTCTTACCCCTGCATTGTAGTTATGTCCTCATATTGAGGTTATCTTCCTCATCCAGTCTCCATATTGTAGTTATGTCGCCATCCAGGTGCCAGATATTGTATTATATCCCCATCCAGGTCCCCAAATTATAGTTATGTCCCCATATTGTAGTTATATCCCCATACAGTTCTCCATATTGTAGTTATGACCCCATATTGTAGCTATATCCCCATCCAGGTCTCCATATTGTAGTAATGTCCCCATATTGTAGTTATATCCCCATCCACGTCTCCATATTGTAGTCATGTCCCCATATTGTAGTTATATCACCATCCAGGTCTCCGTATTGTAGTTATGTACCCATATTGTAGCTATATCCCCATCCAGGTCTCCATATTGTAGTCATGTCCCCATATTGTAGTTATATCCCCATCCAGGTCTCCATATTGTAGTCATGTCCCCATATTGTAGTTATATCCCCATCCAGGTCTCCGTATTGTAGTTATGTACCCATATTGTAGCTATATCCCCATCCAGGTCTCCATATTGTAGTCATGTCCCCATATTGTAGTTATATCCCCATCCAGGTCTCCATATTGTAGTTATGTCCCCATACTGTAGTTATATCCCCATCCAGGTCTCCATATTGTAGTTATGTCCCCATATTGTAGTTATATCCCCATACAGTTCTCCATATTATAGTTATATCCCCATCCAGGGCTCCATATTGTAGTTATGACCCCATATTGTAGCTATATCCCCATCCAGGTCTCCATATTGTAGTTATGTCCCCATATTGTAGTTATATCCCTATCCATGTCTCCATATTGTAGTCATGTCCCCATATTGTAGTTATATCACCATCCAGGTCTCCGTATTGTAGTTATGTACCCATATTGTAGCTATATCCCCATCCAGGTCTCCATATTGTAGTCATGTCCCCATATTGTAGTTTCTGGGACGCAGAGGGTGTACCTCCGTGCCGTTAGTTCGGTACGGTGGGTCTTTTTGCCCCCTTTGCGTGGTTTTTGTAGGGTTTTGTGTTGACCGCAAAGTTACCTTTCCTATCCTCGCTCTGTTCAGAAAGTCGGGCCTCACTTTGCTAAATCTATTTCATCTCTACGTTTGTCTTTTCATCTTAACTCACAGTCATTATATGTGGGGGTTGCCTTTTCCTTTGGGGTATTTCTCTGAGGCAAGGTAGGCTTATTTTCTATCTTCAGGCTAGCTAGTTTCTCAGGCTGTACCGAGTTGCATAGGGAGCGTTAGGCGCAATCCACGGCTGCCTCTAGTGTGGTTGGAGAGGATTAGGGATTGCGGTCAGCAGAGTTCCCACGTCTCAGAGCTCGTTCTATGTTTTTGGGTTATTGTAAGGTCACTGTATGTGCTCTGACCTCTATGTCCATTGTGGTACTGAATTACCTTATCATAACAGTACCCCATACTGTAGCTATATCCCCATCCAGGTCTCCATGTTGTAGTTATGTCCCCATATTGTAGTTATATTCCCATCCAGGTCTCCATATTGTAGTTATGTACCCCATACTGTAGCTATATCCCCATCCAGGTCTCCATGTTGTAGTTATGTACCCCATACTGTAGCTATATCCCCATCCAGGTCTCCATGTTGTAGCTATATCCCCATCCAGGTCTCCATATTGTAGTTATGTACCCATGTTGTAGCTATATGGGGAAGATGTCATGAGACACTGGCGCAGGATCCGCGATCCATATAGGCGGAACATCAGCAGCGGGACAGGAGTGGGGATGCAGCACCTACAAAGTGGAAATATATTTATTCTGACCGCCTGGAATTTCTGGCTCCCAGTTTGGATTTCAGATTTCACACATCACACCACATTAGGCCGGTTTCACACATCAGTGGTTCCGGTACATGAGGTGACAGTTTCCTCACGTACCGGAAACACTGACTCACGTAGACACATTAAAATCAATGTGTCTCTGCACATGTCAGCGTGTTTTCACAGACTGTGTGTCCGTTTGAAAAACACGGAGACATGTCAGTGTTCGTGGGAGCGCATGTATTACACGGACCCATAAAAGTCAATGGGTCCGTGTAAAACAGGTACCGCACACGGATGCTGTCCGTGTGCAGTCCGTGTGCCATGCAGGAGACAGCGCTACAGTAAGCGCTGTCCCCCCAGCGTGGTGCTGAAGCCCCATTCATTTCTTCTCTCCAGCAGCGTTCGCTGGAGAGAAGATATGAAAAATCTTTTTTTTTTTGGTGTTTAAAAAAAAGATCCCTGTCCCCAACCCCCTCCCAACCCCTGTGCGCCCCCCTGCTGTTAGTAAAATACTTACCCGGCTCCCTCGCTGCTTCCTCTCCTCGCCACAGCTTCTCCTGTATGAGCGGTCATGTGGTGCCGCCCATTACAGTGATGAATATGCGGCTCCACCTCCCTTAACAAATAGCAAACATGGGAGAACATACAAACTCATTGCAGATGTTGTCCTTGGTGGGATTTGAACCCAGGACCCCCAGCGCTGCAAGGCTGAAGTGCTAACCTCTGAACCGTGCTGCCCTAATATGTAATAATAGTCGGTCACTGTGTGGTGGTAATATGTGATCTGTTCACGGTGTGGTGGTATTTGTCCCTTGTATATAGTATTATTCGGTCACTATGTGATGGTAATATGTGATCTGTTCACGGTGTGGTGGTATTTGTCCCTTGTATATAGTATTATTCGGTCACTATGTGATGGTAATATGTGATCTGTTCACGGTGTGGTGGTATTTGTCCCTTGTATATAGTATTATTCGGTCACTATGTGATGGTAATATGTGATCTGTTCATGGTGTGGTGGTATTTGTCCCTTGTATGTAGTATTATTCGGTCACTATGTGGTCTGGTCATGGTGTGGTGGTATTTCTTCCTCTATGTGATATTATTGGTCTTGGTATAGTGGATTGTGTTGTGTATGGCGGTCATTAGTTCTCTCTGATATTAATTAGGAGAAGATTCTTTATTTCCATTAGAGTTTTAATGCTTTGTATACAGCGGCGGAGATGCACTTACAGGGGGTTTCCTGTGGAAAAAAGTAATCACCTCTCCACAGGATAAGTGATAATGTATTGATTGGTGGGGTCTGACTGCTTGGACCCATTCAGCAATATGTGGAACTTTTTATCCCCATTAGACTGGAGTGGCATGTCCGACTAGATCACTGATCCATTCATTCCCTCAGTGGCTGCACTTGTTTTTTTCTGGAAGCCCCACAGAGAATGAATGGAGCTGCGGTCAGAAATCCCACCTGCCGCTGCATTTTAAAATAGGGATAAAAGTGTCCTGTCAGGGATAAAACGTCCCCATTCTTCCGATCGGTGCAGTTTCTAATGGTCGGATCTAAGCGATCACCTATCCTGTGGAGCCCATGGATCGGTGATAACTGGTTTTAACCAAGAACCCCATTAATGTAAACTACCGAAATTATACATCCCAGTATAGCTACTTTCACACTGGCGTTTTTTTTAATACGTCGCAATGCGTCGTTTAGGGGAAAAAACGCATCCTGCAAAGTTGTTTGCAGGATGCGTTTTTGCCCCATAGAGTTACATTACCGACGCATTGCGACGTATTGACACACGTCGCAACCGTCTTGCGACGGTTGCGCCATGTTGTGGCGGACCGCCGGGAGCAAAAACGTTAAATGTAACGTTTTTTGCAGCATACGGACCGCTTTTTCCGACCGTGCTTGCGCGGCCGGAACTCTGCCCCCACCTCCCCGCACCTCACAATGGGGCAGCGGATGCGCCGAAGAAATGCATCTGCTGCCTCCGTTGTGCGGCGCATCAAACGCTAGTGTCGGAATGTCGGCCCGACGCAATGCGACGGGGAGATTCCGGCGCTAGTGTGAAAGTAGCCTTATTGGGGCACACGGTAGATGTGCAGCAGCCGCCGGTGTTTTACAGCTGATGCTCCACTATAATGACAGATATTTGCATATAGCTGTAGGGTGGGTCCCTAGAGTCCATTCCCCTGGTGGGCCCCAGACACCCCAGTCCGACCCTGGCCGTGCACGTGATAGACGCAAGTTAAATATCCTACGCCGGTGGTCCAGGTTTGACGGGGATGTGGCCTCATTGCATGCCTGGTTAATTAAAAGGCCTTATCTGCAACAAGGACATACGGCACAGAATCTTGATTGGAGCCTGGAAGCTGACGTGGTGGTGGTAGGTCCAACTGGTTATTGCGCAGCCGCCGACCCATAATGGAAGAATTGAAGACTCTAGAGTCTCCAGTTCTCCCATAGGCCCCACTGTCTACAATTATAGACCTGTAGTGACTGTCAACCACAGCCAACAGCACTACCGAAAAATATTGTTTATAATTATAGACTTGGGACCATGAGTTTGGCAGCTTACGCACACGGATGTGTCTCCCATCAAGGGCTCCAATTAGTGTTGAGCATTCCGATACTGCAAATATTGGGTATCGGCCGATTTTCGCGGTATTGGAGTTCCGATACTGAGTTCCGATACTTTTGCAATATCGAATACCGGAATCGGAAGTTCCCATAATGCAATGAGCCAGTTTGATTTAATTCAGCCAATGAGGAATCCTAAGAAGTGTGGGCACATCCTGTTCTGCATGTTAGGCATGTAACTACTGGCATGGCTGTGATTGGCTGCTGAAATGATGTCATGATGCACTATAAAAGTCACCGCCGCCATTTTGGGTTCACTCTGCTGTGAATTCAGTTAGGGACAGGACGCTGTGTTCTGACTGAGGGCCAGTTTAGAGATAGCGATTTGCTTCATTGTGTTTTACCAAGGCTAATTTAGCAACCGCTGTGTGAGAACCTTGTTTTTGCCTTGCAGTGCTGTTCACAGCTGTCTGCAAGGTCTGTGTGTAGACACAAAAGAGAATAGTAAAACCAAAAACACTCAGTTTGAAAAAATGTTGCAGTAATCCGCAAATGCTAGTAAAAGATGTAAAAAACAGGGTATTTGGTTGATACGTTTTTTGCAAAAAATGTATACTAAGCTGCTCTACCAATCTTCACGGTATACCCTTATCAGAGCAGTCCTAACTAATGTATGCAATCCCTATCTGATGTATTTAAAAACCTGATCATCTGTATATAACCTGTGTGAACAGGGTTCAGAGAGGAAAAATCCATGTGTGCATACAGGGTAGAACAGCTTTTGTGCAGATAGCCCAAGAGGAGTGGTGGAACTCCCCAGTCTTGTAGACACGAGAGAACAATTATGGAAACAGGAACACATGGGCTACTTGCACAGTGAACAAGTCTGTATGATCATGTTCACACACCACCAAGAAACCTGAAGACACAAAAGAGAATAGTAAAACCAAAAACACTCAGTTTGAAAAAATGTTGCAGTAATCCGCAAGTGCTAGTAAAAGATGTAAAAAACAGGGTATTTGGTTGATACGTTTTTTGCAAAAAATGTATACTAAGCTGCTCTACCAATCTTCACGGTATACCCTTATCAGAGCAGTCCTAACTAATGTATGCAATCCCTATCTGATGTATTTAAAAACCTGATCATCTGTATATAACCTGTGTGAACAGGGTTCAGAGAGGAAAAATCCATGTGTGCATACAGGGTAGAACAGCTTTTGTGCAGATAGCCCAAGAGGAGTGGTGGAACTCCCCAGTCTTGTAGACACAAGAGAACAATTATGGAAACAGGAACACATGGGCTACTTGCACAGTGAACAAGTCTGTATGATCATGTTCACACATAATAAGGGTATACCGTGAAGATTGGTAGAGCAGCTTAGTATACATTTTTTGCAAAAAACGTATCAACCAAATACCCTGTTTTTTACATCTTTTACTAGCACTTGCGGATTACTGCAATATTTTTTCAAACTGAGTGTTTTTGGTTTTACTATTCTCTTTTGTGTCTTCAGGTTTCTTGGTGGTGTGTGAACATGATCATACAGACTTGTTCACTGTGCAAGTAGCCCATGTGTTCTTGTTTCCATAATTGTTCTCTAAGGTCTGTGTGTGTGAATGCAGCTCACTCTGTAATCTGTTCTGCAGCCACATCTGGTTGTAGTCTGCTCAGCGTGCGTCACTGCCTCATTTTGTTCAATTGTCCTTTTTTGCATTGGTGCTGGTGCACTTTTTTTGCAGATTTCTCCTATTAGTAGTTTTCCATCCGTATCCAGCTAGATTGCGTGCAAACACTATATATGAGTAGATAGAGGAGCTTTTCTGCAGCCTTGCAGCGCTGCTCACAGCTGTCTGCGAGGTCTGTGTGTGTGAGTGCAGCTCACGCTGTAGTCTGTTCTGCAGCCACATCTGGTTGTAGTCCGCTCAGCGTGCCTCACTGCCTCATACCGTTACATTGTCCTTTTTTGCATTCGTGCTGCTGCACATTTTTCCTGATTTCTCCTATTAGTGTGTTTCCATCCGTATTCAGCTAGATTGCGTGCACACAATATATTGGAGTAGATAGAGGAGCCTTGTGCCCTGCAGCCCCAGCCAGATTAGTATTAGCCTATTTTTTGGAGCCTCATCTATTGCATTGTAGGTTACCTTCCTGCATTGTAATAGCTACAACAAGTTTGTGATACTATCAGTTTGACATCTTTGGGCACATCCAGTGTCTTTTTGTGAAAAAAAAAACAAAAAGTTAATAAAGTTCACCAAACACTCCACTTTACAGTTGTGTAGGCCACATTAGCTCATATTAAAGTCTAGTCCACACTTTATAAAATTAGTGTTTCTTATACCTGTTAGGAGCTGTTCAGGAATAAGCACACTAAGCCCTTAGTACTTTTCTGCCTATCTTTATCAGTTTACCAAGATGAAGAAGGCAGGGAGTAAGGTACATGGTCGTGGAGCAGGGAGAGGACGTGGGGATTCTGTGCCTGCTGCAGGCACCAGCGACTCAGCATCCCCCAGTTTTACCAGGGAACAGTCCTTTATGCGCAGCTTTGTAGAAGCTCGCCGTACCCCACTGCTGCGGGACAAACAAATTGAAGCCGTTGTCGGATGGATGGCAGCTAACGCATCGATTTCAATAAGTGCCACATCCTCTCAGGCACAGAGCACTGAAGAGCACCCATCTGTCTCTTCACCACCTGCCAAATTGCCAGGCAGTCAGAGAGCCCAGGACAGGAGCCATCTCTGCTTCTGTTCTCTGAATCTCTTGGCTTGGAAACAGGGGGCCAGCCAAGCAGCATTTGAGAAATTGAAGAAGAGGCAGTATGCAGTGATGCGCAACTGCTTTGTCTCTCTGACTCTGAAGAGGCGGGTGGGCCAGTGCCTACGGTCAGCACACCTCAGTACGCATCTGATTATGAGACTCAGGTGCCAGTTTCTGGTGCGTACTGTGCTGCCGAGACTACCCAGGAGAAGCAGTAATTGGAAGAGGGTAGTGTAGATGATGAGGTCCTTGACCCATCATGGCGTGAGGTACAGGAAGGTGGTGGGAGCAGCTCTGAGGAAGAGATTCCCCGAACGGCCCAAAAAGGAGGACCCATTAGGAGCATGCCTCTTCCAAAATGGGCGCTCCCAAGACTTGCAGTGCCTGGTCCTTTTTTGACACAGTTGCAGATGACGTTTGCTTTTTCAAATGCAAGCTGTGTAATCAGAAAGTCAAAAGAGGGAAAAGTGTCAGCAACCTCAATACCACAAATATGTGGAAACATATGCAGACCAGGCACGTGGTGGAGTTACAAAGACACACTGAAGACCTAGGCCAACCTACAGCGCCACCTACCACCTTTTCAGCTTGTGTTGTAGCCTCTTCCTCCAGCTCACACACAGCTGGTTTGGCTTCCTCACAGGATCGCCATGGAAGAACCTCTGGCACTGTTGGACAGAGACAGAGTGTAATTCCACCCACAGCACCACGTTCCCAGTCATCCTCACACTCCCAGCCCAGTCTACAGCCATCGGTAGCACAGGCATGGGAGAAAAGGTGGCCATTCCCGGCAAACCACCCCCGAGCACAGGCTCTGAATGCTGGCATTGCAAAACTACTGTCCCTTGAAATGCTCTCATTCAGGCTGGTAACTTCATGGCATTGGCAGTCCCACAATACAACGTGCCCAACCACTTTTATTTCAGCAGGCAAGCCGTCCCTGCCCTGCGAAAGCATGTGGAGGGAAACATCAAACATGCGCTACTAAACGCCGTTAGTAGCAAGGTCCACCTCACCACCGATGCGTGGACCAGTCACCGTGGACAGGGACGATACCATTCCCTCACTGCCCATTGGGTAAATGTTGTGGAGCTGGGTACAGATGTTGAGAGTGGCGCTGTACGTGTTCTGCCAACTCCCAGGATTGCAGGAATCCAGTCTGTACACTGACTCCTCCTCATTCTCCAGTTCCTCTGAATCAGCGCTGCAGGAGCCGTCACGGTCTACCTCCACCTTGACCTGGAAACGCTTACCCATTACGACTGATATGAGCGCAGCCATGGCCAAACGTCAACAGGCCGCATTGAAATTTATTTCTTTGGGGAATATATTCAGTTTCTTCCTGAAAATGATTGCAAACACAAATTCTTTGGTATTATTATCTTCATTTAATTTGTCTTAAATGAAAAATTACAAAAAGAATTGTCCTAAAGCCAAATTGGATATAATTCCACACTAAACATAAAAAAGGGGGTGGACAAAAGTATTGGCACTGTTCGAAAAATCCTGTGATGCTTCTGTAATTAGTGTAATTAACAGCACCTGTAACTTACCTGTGGCACCTAACAGGTGTTGGCAATAACTAAATCACACTTGCAGCCAGTTGACATGGATTAAAGTTGACTCAACCTCTGTCCTGTGTCCTTGTGTGACCACACTGAGCATGGAGAAAAGAAAGAAGACCAAAGAACTGTCTGAGGACTTGAGAAACCAAATTGTGAGGAAGCATGAGCAATCTCAAGGCTACAAGTCCATCTCCAAAGACCTGAATGTTCCTGTGTCTACCGTGCACAGTGTCATCAAGAAGTTTAAAGCCCATGGCACTGTGGCTAACCTCCCTAGATGTGGACGGAAAAGAAAAATTGACAAGAGATTTCAACGCAAGATTGTGCAGATGTTGGATAAAGAACCTCAACTAACATCCAAACAAGTTCAAGCTGCCCTGCAGTCCGAGGGTACAACAGTGTCAACCCGTACTATCCGTCGGCGTCTGAATGAAAAGGGACTGTATGGTAGGAGACCCAGGAAGAACCCACTTCTTACCCCGAGACATAAAAAAGCCAGGCTGGAGTTTGCCAAAACTTACCTGAAAAAGCCTAAAACGTTTTGGAATAATGTTCTCTGATCAGATGAGACAAAAGTAGAGCTTTTTGGGCAAAGGCTGATGCCTTTGCATACATAGACTGTACAGGAGAAAAAAAGAGGCATTCAAAGAAAAGAACACGGTCCCTACAGTCAAACATGGCGGAGGTTCCCTGATGTTTTGGGGTTGCTTTGTTGCCTCTGGCACTGGACTGCTTGACCGTGTGCATAGCATTATGAAGTCTGAAGACTACCAACACATTTTGCAGCATAATGTAGGGCCCAGTGTGAGAAAGCTGGGTCTCCCTCAGAGGTCATGGGTCTTCCAGCAGGACAATGACCCAAAACACACTTCAAAAAGCACTAGAAAATGGTTTGAGAGAAAGCACTGGAGACTTTTAAGGTGGCCAGCAATGAGTCCAGACCTGAATCCCATAGAACACCTGTGGAGAGATCTAAAAATGGCAGTTTGGAGAAGGCAGCCTTCAAATATCAGGGACCTGGAGCAGTTTGCCAAAGAAGAATGGTCTAAAATTCCAGCAGAGCATTGTAAGAAACTGATTGATGGTTACCAGAAGCGGTTGGTCGCAGTTATTTTGGCTAATGGTTGTGCAAACAAGTTGCACTGCGCGCCGTTCACACTTCACCACCACTGAGTATGCCTCTATGAAGGACATCTGCCAGGTTTTGCGGGCCTTCGATGATTCCACACGGATGGCGAGTGCAGATGCCCCTTATCTGCCTGCTTGAAAAAACTCGGCAATCACTAAGGGAGGAGGTTCTGGAAGAGGTGGAGGATGAGGATTCACAAATGCCATCTGCTTCTGGACAGTGTGTGCAACGTGGTTCCTCACAAAGGCCTAGGCAGGGGACACTTTGTGAGGAGGATGAGGATTAGTCATTGGAGGAGGAAGACATCTGACAAGAGGAGGGAGATACACAATACTCCAGTAGTCAGTATGTAGAGCGAGGGTGGGGTGATGCAGAGCAGGCAGAGATCACGCCTCAAGCAGGGGACAGCGTTTCTTGGCCAGTTGGCAGTCTGCAGCACATGGTTGATTTCATGCTGCAGTGCCTGAGAAACGACCGCCGCATCGACCACATTCTCAACACGGCTGATTATTGGGTGTACACCCTCCTAGATCCTCGCTACCGGGACAACTTACAAAGCCTCATAACACCGTTGAACCAGGAGTGTAAATTGCGGGAGTACCAAGATACACTGGTGCAGTCCATCATGTTCTCCCTTCCAACTGAGAGCAGTGCTGCTAGTGCTTTACAGAGCAGCTCAGTGCTTCGAGGCAGTGGAGGAATCTCTACACAAAGAGGGAGCAGAAGCAGCGCCTCAGCACAAGGCAAGACCAGTATGGACCAAATGTGGCAAAGTTTTGTGTGCCCGCCACAAATGTCTACACCATCACAGACAGCTCCAGTCAGCAGGAGGCAACGTTTCCGTCAGATGGTGACAGACTACATGTCTTGCCCTCTCAGTGTTCTTCCACACGGCTCTTCCCCCTTCAAGTTTTGGGTCTCTAAGCTGGATACATGGCCAGGGCTTAGCCAGTATGCATTGGAGGTGCTGGCTTGCCCTGCTGCTGGTGTATTATCGTAACACGTCTTTAGTGCCGCAGGTGGTGTACTAACAGACCGTCGCATGCGACTATCCTCCGATAACATTGATCGGCTTACTTTTCTGAAAACGAACAAGGCCTGGATCTTGCAGGAATTTGCAGTCCTCTTCCAGATTAAATAATTGGTTGGCAGCAGTATCCAGGTGTCCTGTTGTGTTCATGTTTCTACCACCTGAACTGTAATCCCTGGTCTCCAACACCGCCAGTTGCTGCTCAGAAGTGTCATCTGCACAGTCAACACTTGCTACTATGTTATTTTGGTTCAGTAACGTCAGCTGATCCCCAGCTGTGTATCCGGCAATGTGTCCTGCTATCTCCACACTCACACTACAACAGATATTATACTTGCTCCAATTAGGCCTCAGCCTACACTCTGCTTCTCCTGGATTCCATGGGCTCCAACACCGCCAGTTGCTGCTCGGAAGTGCCGTCTCCACAGTCAACACTTGCTGCCGTGTTATTGGGGTTCAGTAACGTCAGCTGATCCCCTGCTGTGTATCCGGCAATTTCTCCTGTTCCGTCCACACTCACACTACAACAGATATTAAACTTGCTCCAACTAGGCCTCTGCTTACACTCTGTTTCGAGCATTGACCCTGGGCTCCAACACCGCTAGTTGCTGCTCAGAAGTGCCATCTGCACTGTCAACACTTGCTGCCGTGTGCGGTGCGGTGACCCACGTTAAAGCCAGGGGGCGCTGTGTGTGCACTTCAAGATGCGCTTAGAGGCATAAATTTGATGAGACAAAGTCCGGCAGGAGTGTAAATGGCCGGTGTGTGTGTTGCAGAGGAACACACTCTGCGCTGTCAGTCTGAAGTTAAGTTTCTGTGCTGGGACCTATAGTCTCACAAGTAATTGTGTAATGCTAATGGGAGACTGGCAGGGCTTGTTATGAGAGATGGGAGGGTCAAACTAGCCACACACACCCACACTCCAGGGGAGTGGTTACAAGTATGTAATGTGACCAGGGTGTGGGTCACATGGTTCCTGTGTATGGATCCGTTTGTTCCATGTGCTAGGTACTGGACGGTCAGTGTTGGAGTCTCCTGGCATTGGAGAAGTCCTGGAAGCACTGAGTGAGTCCTGCAATAGCCTGGGTGTTGGATTGTCCTGAAGTGGGCTGGAGTCCTGGAAGCACTGCTGAGGCTATGGACTGAATGGTCGAGGGTGTTAGATTGTCCTGGGATGGGCTGGAGTCCTGCAAGCACATGGTAAGAGTGTGAGTCCTGGAATGGTCAGAGTGTTAGATTGTCCTGGGATGGACTGGAGTACTGTAAGTGCAGCTCCCCAGAGTCCTTGTCGTTGCAGTAATGTCGCTCTTCCACCAGGGGGAGTGATGTTACGTCTGATGGTAACAAAGGAGTTCACCTTACCAGGTATCACAGCCACACACACACTTCACACTCAAGTCCACCAGGGGGAGCTAAGGGTTCTATCCACTAAGCCACTCCTCACACAGGGTAAAACTGGTGGGTTGGTTAGGAAGTGAGTCAGAACGAGGAGAGTCAGTGAGTCGGAGGAGAGGAGAGTTCCTGGCTGGAGACCGACGAGGAAAGGTCTCCAGGTCGAGCTGGCTGGGGTGATCCCTGGTCAGATCCAGACTGAAGTCTGAGGAGGAAGGAAAGAGGGACACGGAGCTGCGCCTGCAACCCATGCGGCAGCATCCTAAGAAAGGACAAGAAAGGAATTGTGCTGTAGTGAGTGAGAAAAGAAGTCATAGCAACAGGAGTGAAACATCAGTGGGAGACCAGCTAGAAGCAGGCTGCCTCCATCTGAGCGCAGATCCGGTGGCCGGACACCGAGGGAGTAATAGACTCTACGCTTTACTTTAGAGACCGGCAGGGCAGTGAATTCCAAGTTGGCTGTCCGACCTAAGCACCTAAGCAGACACGGTGGCAATTGTGGAAGAGGGGCGTCTCTAGGGTCCCTATAAAATAGCCTCAGGCCACCACCGTCATACAGGTGATGTCCTATCCATCTGGGGGACAGAGAGAGAGAAGTAACAACAGTGAGGACCTTATGGGAGCTTATGCAAGTAGGGACCTACTACGTTACTGTGCGCAAGGGGAAGGCTACTGATTTCCACCTGGATAAGGGGACTCTGGAATTGCCATCAGACCAGCCGGACTCTGCCTATCCTGTCATCCGGCACTCTGGACTGTGGATGCTGAAGCCTTCAGTAAAGGTAAAGAGACTGCACCCATTGTGTCCTCGTTATTCGCCGCGCCTTACATTATCCACCATCATCATCTACACTTCTGGGAAGTCCTGTGGAAATACTTCACCTGTGGGAAGGTATACCATCTAGCTGCCATAACACCACCCCAGTGGACCCCTAAGCAGCGTCGGTCACCCTGACCGAATACCACAGGTGGCGTCACGAACACTACCGTTATCTACAAACTCTGCCTTTTATTGGGCGCCCCTCATAGGGCCACGGTCCGGGTCGGGCCACCTTGACATCCTCGCTGAGGGAACTGAAGGACCCGGTACAGAGTACCCCATTGCCCTTACATGGGGGCGATCCATTTGTCACTGTCCCCTGTGTGGTATTATTTGCAGTGGTGAGGCTGGTGCTCTTTGCCGGCCAGTGCACTTGCCAGGGAAGTATTAGGTGACAGCGAGGGACTTAGGTTCATGACGGCGGCGGGGGATAGGACCCGCTTAGGGCATTAAGGGAGTTCAGGGACAGGTTCAGATTTGAGCTCAGGTGGTGACCATCCCCATTTTTCTATCTGTAGGGCCTTCCTCTCCCCCATATCCTCCCGTTGTGTGTGTGTATGGGTTGCGCCATCCGCTGACCTACCAAACGTTGGGTCGCAATATGTATTGTGACATCACCAACCATCACATTTTTCCGGTGCACCATCGCTCAATTGCAGGTCTTCGCCCAACTGATCCAGACCCTCACTGATAAGCTTAAGGAGCTGCGGTCTCAGGTGGTGCCGCAGTTTCAGCAGTTGTCGGGGTTCTGGGGCTCGGCTCATGTGCAGGCTCAACCGGAACCCAAAATATCTGTCCCTGACACGATCTCTGGAGGGAGAGATACATATTTGCTTTTTCAGGAGGCCTGCAAATTGTATTTAAGGCTCCTCCCTCATTCTTCAGGGAGTGAAGAACAGCATGTGGGGATAATAGTCTTCCTTCTCAAGGGTGATACCCAATCCTGGGCCTTCTCCCTGCCGACCGATTCACCATCTTTGCGGTTGGTGGATGAGTGTTTTGCGGCATTGGCGCTGGTGTATAAGAATCCTGATGGAGTCTCCCTAGTTGAGTCTCGACTCCATAAAATCAAGCAGGAGGCTGGCCGGCTGAGGGGTACTGCTCAGATTTCAGGAGGTGGGCCACTGACATTCAGTGGAATGACCCTGTCCTTAGGAGCCATTTTTGTCAGGGTCTGTCACCTAGGCTGCAAGATACTCCGATGCAATATGCTTCTCCTGGGTCATTGGAAGCTGCAATGTCCCTTGCTATCTGGGTGGATAGACGCCTCAGGGAGAGACATACACCAAATCTGCCGCCTGTTGTCCTTTGTAGAGAGGAGGACACAGTGGTGCAGATGGATGAACCTATGCAGGAGGGAGGAGTCTCATCTCAAACAGGGTTGCCTGTGGTTCGCCATGGTATGGGGGAATGTTTTTACTGTGGGCAGACTGGTCATTTCATCAATGTCTGCCCAGCTCGTGCCAAAGTATGTGCACCATCTCAAAAGTCATGTCTCCCTGTTCGTGTGGAGGAAGGTGACCAGGGTGTGTATATTTCTTCCATGTTTTCACCTCACTGCACCATCCCTGCTGAAGTGGTGGTGGTGGTGGGGGGTAACTGAGACTACACAAGTGCTTGTGGACAGTGGAGTTGGAGTAAATTTGGTGGATTCTCTCTTTGTCCAGACCCGTAGTCTGAGGGATAGGACGCTGGCGAGACCCCTAAGTGTTCAGGCAATTAACTCTGTCCCACTCAGCCAAGTTAGGGTGACCCACATCATAGATAATATAAATCTGTGTATAAGGACTCGTCATGAAGAGTCCCTGTTATGCTACGTCTTAGAGAGTATGTCAACTCCCATAGTCTTAGGCCTCCCCTGGTTGAAGAAACACAACCCGGTCATAGATTGGCAGTCCAGGGAAGTAGTCAGCAGTCGTGTAAGGACTGCTGCCCGGTAGCTATGACCTCTGCCGTCCTTCTTCAACCTACCCCTTCTCCAGTGGGGGCAGCGGAGGTGCTGCTAGGGAGTAGGGGCAAGACTCAACCCTCACCCCAAGTAAACCCTGTGTCTCGGAGTCCTCTTAGGAGGAGGGGTTAGGGGAGGGTGGTGGTTCCCTCTGTGGGTAGTGGGGGTATGAGTTTGGTGACACAAGGGGATGCCTCTGTTGTCGGTTCCTCAAAGAGTTCACCATCTTGTGGCAAACACATGTGTGGAAATAAACGTTCAGGTTCGGAACTGTGTGTGAATGAGTATGTATGGGGGTCCAACAAAAACATCAGATGGAAGTGTGCTACTGGGACCTGGAGTTCTATAGTGATCAGGCCGTATTGGGTGTTGACCATTCTCAGCCATTCCAGCTGGAGTTACCCCCAGTAATGGACGTACACAACACATTCCACAGGTCAGCGCTCTGGAGATTTGGGGCACCTACGAAGCCTACGTTTTTGTCATCTCCATTGGGCTGCGTTCGCCGTAAACCTGAGGATTAGGTGACTGCTGAGGTGAACTCTGGCAGACTGAGGCATCCTCACCGTGTGTCGTTTTCTGGTGAGGTCCAGTGTTGAGTGTCCAGAGGCCCTCATTGAAAGGGGTGTACTATCATGATCCATTTTTGGATTTGTGGCAGCTCTGGTTCCACTTTGTTTAACCCCTTTCTGACCTCGGACGGGATAGTATGTCTGAGATAAGAACCCCCGCTTTGATGCGGGCTCTGGCGGTGAGCCCGCATCAAAGCCGGGACATGTCAGCTGTTTTGAACAGCTGACATGTGCCCACAATAGTGACAGGTGGAATCGCGATCCACCCGCCGCTATTAACTAGTTAAATGTTGCTGTCAAACGCTGACAGCGGCATTTAACCAGCGCTTCCGGCCATTGGGCCGGAAATACGCGCATCGCCGACCCCGTCACATGATCGGGGGTCAGCGATGCCTCAGGATAGTAACCATAGAGGTCCTAGAGACCTCTATGGTTACTGATGCCGGATTGCTGTGAGCGCCACCCTGTGGTCAGCGCTCATAGCAATGCAGGAATTCAGCTACATAGGAGCGATCTGATGATCGCTCCCATGTAGCTGAGCCGATGGAGTTGTGCCTGCTTCTAGCCTCCCATGGAGGATATTGAAGCATGGCAAAAGTAAAAAAAAGGGAAATAATAAAAAAGTATAAAAGTTTAAATCACCCCCCTTTTGCCCCATTCAAAATAAAACAATAAAATAAAAATCAAACCTACACATATTTGGTATCACCGCGTTCAGAATCGCCCGATCTATCAATAAATAAAAGGATTAACCTGACCACAAAATGGCATAGCGTGAAAAAAATTTGAAACGCCAGAATTACGTTTTTTTGGTCGCTGCGACATTGCATTAAAATGCAATAACGGGTGTTCAAAAGAACGTATCTGCACAAAGGTGGTATCATTAAAACCGTCATCTCGGCATCCAAAAAAATAAGCCCTCACCTGACCCCAGATCATGAAAAATGGAGACGCTACGGGTATCGGAAAATTGCGTAATTTTTTTTTTTTTTTAGCAAAGTTTGGAATTTTTTTCACCACTTAGATAAAAATGACCTAGACATGTTTGGGGTCTATGAACTCACAATTACCTGGAGAATCAAAATATCAGCTCAGCTTTAGCATTTAGTGAACCTAGGAAAAAAGCCAAACAAAAAACAAGTGTGGGATTGCACTTTCTTTGCAGTATCACCGCACTTGGAATTTCCTGTTTTCCAGTACACGACATGGTTAAACCAATGATGTCGTTCAAAAGTGCAACTTGTTCCGCAAAAAATAAGCCCTCATATGGCCATATTGACAGAAAATTAAAAAAGTTATGGCTCTGGGAAGGAGGGGAGCGAAAAACGAACACGGAAAATCCCAAGGTCATGAAGGGGTTAAATGTAGCTTTTTTTCCTTTTAGTCCATGGGGATAATTTCAGTTTTTCTCCCCGCTGGCTATCTGGTGTAACTGCAGTGCTGCTGGGTCAGCTGATGTGGTGGTGACCACTCCCCCGTCCTATAAATGGTCGTCTGATGCATCAGCTGATATTGGTGGTGACCACTCCCCGTCCTATAAATGGTCGCCTGATGCATCAGCTGATGTTGGTGATAGAGTTTATCTTTGGAGACCAGCCGTGCAGGAGCTGCTCTCTGGTGTCAGCCACGTCTGGTGTTTGGAGTCCTGTATCTGCGGTGTCTGGGAGCTAAGTGCTGTAGTATCACATTGTCCCTTTGGTGCTTGTCACTGTCCCCGTGTGGTATTATCTGCAGTGGTGAGGCCAGTGCACTAGCCAGAGCAGTATTTGGTGACAGCGAGGGACTTTGATTCGTGATGGCGGTGGAAGAAGCCGCTTAGGGCATTACAGGAGTGCAGGGACAGGTTCAGGTGTGAGCTCGGGTGGTGACCATCCCCCATTTCCCTCTCTGTAGGGCCTTCCTCTCCTCAATACCCTCCAATTGTGCGTGTGCGTGCGCGTGCGTGTGCGTGTGTGTGTGCTGGGCCATCCACTGACCGACCACCTGTTGGGTCGCAATATGTATGGTGACACTGATATTGTGTTGTCTCTTTCCTGGCTTATTAGTCCCATACGTCTCTGTCCTCTTTCTCCTCCATCGTTTTCTGGGTTCTGTGCTATTGTGTGATGTCTCTTTGATTTGAGGACACATGGCTCCTCCTTACAATGTGGATGTCCTGTTCGCCCAGTGCCCTCTGGTAGTGTGATGGGCGACCATCGAGTCATGACCCATGTAGAATATCATGAAGCCTGCAACACAGGGACAGACCTGCAGCTGATGTTGGCGTCTCCTTCCGCCATAAATCTTGCATCATCTGTCAATAACGCACATGAAATTAAGTAAACAATTTGGGTAATTTGATTAAAATTAAATATTAAAGACCTTGCTTATTATAAGCCCCCCCCTCGTTAATTCTCTGTCGTAGTCACAGCAGAGCTTGTTGGGAGAGAAGTAATTAGAGGCCCAGACACTCGCCGGTGGCTGCAGTAATGGGAGCCATTCCTCCAGAGACATGGTTACTTAATTAAAATTGCTGTTATCAGATTTTTATAAAACGAATCATAGTGAATCCTGGAGAAGCACAAAGAAAGGGAAGAATACGTTCCCCCTGTTTAATGCCAGGCGTACGCTACCAGCAACTTCCACATTTCAGCAGTGGTGAGCAAACATGGTGTCAGGCCGGTGGCATCTGTCAGACAAGCTGAGGCCGCGGTGGGTCACCGGCTCCATTGTTCCTAAGCTTCGGGCCCTTTGGGGTTAGAAACTCATAGCTGAGGCGTTCAGAAGCTTCTGTAATTTCAGAAAAATCTGGATTGTGCAAAATTGTCAGCGCTTCTATTTCCCCTCATGGTGGAAGAGCGAGAATCCGCACTACACACAGAGCGATGTGGACCCAAGACTGCAAACTCCAGAGCCAAACTATAACCCGCGCCTTCCACGGCGTCACTCGGATCGTCACGTCGCCCTCTGGATTGTCCTCACCTTATCGTGTCCCTCAGCCTTATTTTCAGCTTCTTGTGCCCTTCAGCAACTTTCTCAATGTCTACCTCATTGTCACTTGTTAGCCTCATCTTCACCTTCTTCTCCTCGTAATTTTCCTTAGTGTTCTCCTCAATGTCTTCCACAGAAGATAGTGTTCCCCTCAATGTCTTCCTGATGTGATTTCCAGCATCCACCTCAGTGTAAGGCTACGGTCACACGGTCAGTATTTGGTCAGTATTTTCCATCAGTATTTGTAGCCAAAACCAGGAGTGGAACAATTAGAGGGGAAAGCTACTGTGTAATAGAAACACGTCACCACTCCTGGCTTTGGCTGACAAATACTGCTAGTGTGACCGTAGCCCTCAGCTTCACCCCCAACGTCTCCTCCAATGTCTCTCTCAGTGGGATCTTCAGTGTATATCTTTCTCTAGGATGATCCTCAGCATCTTCCTCAGTGTCTACTTCCATGCCATCCTGAATATCTTCCTCCAAAGTCTTCTTCAGCATCAGACTCAGCGTCTCGGAGTCGTCCTCCTTGTCTTCCTCAGTATTAGAGATGAGTGAACCTTGCAAGGTTCGGTTTACATCGCCAAACGTTCAGATATTTGCCGAACGGTTCAGCTAACGTTCCTGAACCTCATTAGATTTAAAGTGAGGCCGAACCAAACATATACACAACCCTGAAGCCCTGGAGATCTTTTCGGTTTCGCGTTTTTGTTTTTTGCTCCCCTCCTTCCAAAGCCATAAGTTGTTTGTTTTGATTTTTGTCCCCTTCCACCCCCCCTGCCATTATGATTCTCCAGGTCATTACGAGTTCCTAGACACCAAACATGACTAGGTTATTTTTTATCTAAGTGGTGAAGAAAAATTCCAAACTTTGCTAAAAAACCTTCCAAAAATGAAATTGCGCCATTTTCCAATATCTGTAGCGTCTCCATTTTTCGTGATCTCTGGACGGTTGAGGGCTTATTTTATGCATCCGAGTTGTCATTTTTAATGATACCATTTTGGTGCAGATTCGAACTTTTGATCGCCCGTTACTGCATTTTAATGCAATGTCGTGGAGCCCAAAAAAACATAATTTGGTCATTTTTAACTTTTTTGTTGCTACGCCATTTAGCGATCAGGTTAATCCTTTTCTCATATTGATTGGGTGATTCTGAAAGCGGCAATAACAAATGTGTAGGCTTGATTTTTGTTTCTTCTTTTTTTCAATGGGGCGAAAGGGGGGTGATGTGAACTTTTATATATATTTTTTTAATTTTCATATTTTTTAACTTTTTTTTTTTTTTTACTTTTGCCATGCCTCAATAGTCTCCATGGGATGCTAGAAGCTGGCATTGCCCGATCGGCCCTTCTACATAGGAGCGATGCTCAGATTGCCTCTATGTAGTAGAATTACTGCATTGCTATGAGCGCCGACCACAGGGTGGTGCTCACAGCAATCCGGCATCAACAACCATAGAGGTCTCAAGGAGACCTCTGGTTGTCATGCCGATGTGCCAATGACCCCCGATCATGTGACGGGGGTCACCGGTGCGTGCATTTCCGTCTGGAAGCGCATGTTAATTGTCGCTATCAGAGTTTTGACAGTGGAATTTAATTGGTTAATAGGTGCGGGTGGATCGTGATTCTACCCGTGCCTATTGCGAGCTGATGTCAACTGTTCAAAACAGCTGACATGTCCCGGCTTTGATGCGGTTCACCGCCAGAGCCCGCATCAAAGCGGGGGTACTGCCATCGAACGTACTATTCTGTCCGATAGCAGAAAGGGTTTAACGGGGGACAAAATGCTTCTCAATCAGCTAAAATTAGGGGCAGGCATCATGAAAACTGTAATCAATTGACCCACAGTAGAAATTTGTAAATGGCACAGCAGCAGTCAGCCATGGACCATGCATGAGGTATCAGGGTCTGGGCCAGCATTTGCAGCTTGGATTCTAAGTTTAAATTAAGACTAGGTGCAAGGAGCCCTGATTCCTCATGCAACACCTCCAATTTTTATTTTTCCAGCTACACTCATCCGGCACAAGCATCAGTTTCATAGGTCTTGGAGCCCTACTTACACAGGCAACACCCATATGAACTAGACCCAACTTGGAGTCTCCACATTTCAAAAATTGTTTGTAGCAACAGCAGGCACAGAAGGCACCACAAAGATGGCACATTCTGCAATAACATGAGATCAATACATGACACTAAGAACGACACCATCATCTGCCCAGTCTGCCACTGGGGTGCAAAAAACATTGGAGATCCATGACTTGATCATTTTGATGAAAGTAAGGCGGTCTACACTTTCAGGGCACAGTCAGATGAACTGGTCTGTCAGGACAACAACCAGCAGTGCTGAACACACATTCTGAGAGGACGCTGCCACATAAACGGCTGCTGCTGCTAATGTTTTTGTGATGACCCCTTGACATTCCCAGGATTTAAAGTATAGAACTGGGATGAACACTGTGTGCCTCATTGCTGTCAAGGAGAAAAC
Organism: Ranitomeya imitator; assembly: GCF_032444005.1. Lineage (NCBI taxonomy): Eukaryota > Metazoa > Chordata > Amphibia > Anura > Dendrobatidae > Ranitomeya > Ranitomeya imitator. The sequence goes on from NC_091288.1 coordinate 2,643,372, forward strand.
CACTCTTAAGATTGTATACAAGCGTGTTTCGATACTACAGCATGTGTGCATCACTTTCCAGGGGAAGAAAGCCTCTGGCAAAATTTACTCTTGTAGGATCTAACCGAGGCGCAACCCAGTAGTCGGCACTTACTAACCCTAGGAATACAGGCATCATGTGGAAGACAGTGCAGCAAGAAGGTGCTCACTTGTCTGGCGCTTCCATGAGGTCCAAGTACATGGTGTGTTGGTGTAGGGGAAAACAGTCAAGGTTGCTTCCTGCATCCCCTCCCGCCAACCATGGATAACAGAGAGGCGATCCTTATCCACTTCATCCCCTGACTGCTGCACGCCTATCACCTCTTCCTCCTTATCCTCCATTTTTTGTATTTGTTCCTCAGTTTCACTTTCACTAACAGTTTGTCTGGTATCATGGACCCCCCCTTGATCACTGTAATCCACCCTACCATGGCAGGCACCTGTGTGATGACCGTACAGAACTTGGAGATATCGTTACCACTTCCGCATCCTCCGCTGCTTCCACTTCTTCCTCCGGGACCATCACCTTCTCACATAGGCTATTCAAAGTGTGTGCCAGCATGTAGACGAACAGAATAGTGATGATGGCATCATCAGTGCTAACCATCTTAGTAGTCATTTTGACTCTTCATCACTGCAACATGTGCTGAGTGGTTAGCCAGTAGGCCGAAAGAACTCTGTAGCGATGCAAATCGATGACCTGTGGGGTGCAATAGACAGAAGTGAAAACACGGCAACCATGCTTTCTGCAGCAGCGCAACCAGATCAGGATAGCAGCGGAGAAATTTCTGTACTGCCAGGTTGAGGACATAAGCCATGCAAGGCATGTGTGTGAGGCGTAGGGCCGCCACCATTATTGCACACAGTCTTACCTTGCTCCGGATTCAGCGGAGCTAGCAATTGCTCAAACTAGGCCTGGAGAGCTGTCCACAACTCTTGACTTGTATGATTGTGATCTCCAAGGCATATTTTAATTTAAACACTACCTGGGTGCAATGAGCCCTGGTTGCGCAGTACAGAGGAGGGAGGATTCTCCCAGCACTGTTGGAAAGTATGTCTCATTAAGGAAGAGTTTGAGGGCACAGGTGGAGGCCCTAGAGGAGGTAGGGGAGCAACAAGCAGTGGAAGAAGTGTTAGATACAGAGGTTTGTCCATCAAGCCTTAAGGATTCCAAGTTTTGTGAAGCAGCCCCTTGACCACCTGCCCCCACAGCCACCAGAGTTACCCAGTGCCCAGTCAGTGAGATGTAACGCCCCTCATGTTTTCTCGTCCTGGTGTCAGAGGTGAAATGTACCCTGGCAGACAGAGATTTAGTCAAAGAACAGGTGATATTGTCTGCGACATGCAGGTGTAGCGCAGTCACAGCTTTCTTAGAGAAGTACTGGTGCTGGGCAACTGGTACTGGGGGACTGCGACGGCCATCAACTTTCTGAAAACGTCTATATCCACCAGGCAGAAAGGCTGCATTTCCGTGGCCTACAGATTGGAAATGGTAGCGTTCAAGCTCTTATATTTGGCATGTGTAGGAGGAAACCTTCTTAAACGAGACCACAACTGCGGGACCAATGGCTGGCTGCTGTGCTGAGACAGGGTGGAGTATGGTGAACCGGACAAACTGCTGGACTGTGAGTGAGGTGCAGACATGTGTGAGAACACTTGGCACGGTGACTGAGGAGAAAGAAGCAGCAGATATGGTTGATGGGATGCTCGGTGATTGTCGAGGCATGCTAGTCGGCATTTTAATGCAGTGAGATTCCCAGACTAAGACAGTTATTTACACATGTGCTGGTTCAAGCATGTAGTAGTCAAATTATTGCAATTTTTCCCTTCCCCATGACAGCACCGCACATGAGATGGTATCCGCCCTCAGGAACAGGAATCCTGTAGCAGAGATCAAAGAAGGGGGGCGGCACCTCTCTCAGTTTTGGTTTCCTGTTCCTTCAGGTGGGTGCCTGTGGCAAGCTGTATACTTTCAGGGGGATCCCCCTCTGATGAAGTGTGGTCCGGAGGCCGAGATCCATGGTAGGGGGAAGTAGCTGTTCGTGCCGTTGCACCTGTAATCCCAGCCGGAGGGGGCTGTCATATGCCGTGCTCACTCCCCCCCGCTGGACTCCCCGGCGGCCGCTCCTGTCAAGACGCTGGGCTGGGAGGAGGCATGCACATCATGACGCTGGCGCCGACTGAATGGGAGACGGCTTCTGGTCACACCGGAAGTGACGTCACACGCCGGGGGAAGATGGTGTGCTGGACACTTCAGGGAGGGAGTCGTTCCAGGGGCGCGCACATCACTCCTACCCCAATAAAAGAAGCAGCGTGCAACACATACAGCGGTAAACAGTGTCACATGAGGCATGGCAGACCCCGCTGTAGAACTACGCCCACCGGAGGATGAAGAAAAGCCACAGGCTACCGTGGTTCCCAGGGGGTTCGGTGGGTGAGTGCCTTTGTAAGGCAAAAAATACTGGAGTGACGGCCCTATATCATGATTTTCATTTATTTATTTATTTTTTTAGGGTAAAAAGGCAATGTCTAAAACGGAAAAACAGGGCATGTGCATTATGCAGGGAAACCCTCCCTAGAACATATGATAAACGATTCTGTCGCTCATGTATTGATAAAACAGTGGCCGAGGAATCACCGTCCCTGCTCCAAAACATAAAAACCATCATTTGAGATGAGGTGAAGATAACAGTAAAGGAGGAGTTAAAGCAGCAAACTGCATTCAGCTCCGAAAAGGCCACCCCTCGCCATCCTTCTACAGAAATCCAAAGTCCTGATATAGATTCAGAGGAGGAATCGGAAGAATTATCCCCCTCTGAGGACTCAGACCTGGACTCCTCAGACGATAAGGGTATGGCCACCATTATTTTTTTATCCAAAGATATCAGGAAATTACTTAAGCTGGTCAGTAGGGTTGAGCGACTTTTACGTTTTTAAGATCGAGTCGGGTTTTGCGAAACCCGACTTTCTCAAAAGTCGAGTCGTGTGAAATCGGCCGATTATCGCGAAAAGTCGGGGTTCGACCGAAACACGAAACCCAATGCAGGTCAATGGGAAAAATCTCTCTCTCTCTCTCCTACGACCTATGTCATCATGCTGCCCACGCTCCTTCATTGGCCGAAAAATGGCGCTAAACGCATCATACGAAACGCGACTTTGGCGCGAAGATCGCCGACCACATGGCTGATCCCACACTAGGGTCGGGTTTCATGAAACCCGACTTTGCCGAAATTCGGCGACTTTTGAATTGGTCCGATCCGTTTCGCTCAAGCCTACTGGTCAGGTCCACTATGGGGGTCGAAACACCCAGAGAGCAATGCACGGTTCAGGATTCCATGTTTAGTAACTTAGAAGGGTAAAAAGCGCAGGGTTTTTCCTTTTCATGACAATCTGCTGAATGTAATTAAAAGAGAGTGGAAGAAGCCTAACAAAAAGATGTCCATCCCACAGACGCTAAAACGTAAATACCCATTTGATGAGGGGGTCTGTGAAAAATGACTGGATGCGGCTATCACCAGTATGTCTAGATGCATAGCCCTACCATTCGAGAACATGGGTGCTTTAAAAGAACCCTTCAGCAAAAAAAAAGCCGATGCCTTTTTAAAATCCGCTTGGGAGGCGTCAGCATGGTCATTTAAACCTGGGGTAGCTGCCACTTGCACAGCTCCTGCTATGGTCAAGGGGCTTGAAGAATTGAGTGAAAAGATAAAAAAACAAATGCCCGAGAGAGGGGCTTTTGGAGGCAATACCTTCCTTGCAAATGGTTTTGGGATTCCTAGCGGACGCATCAGTTGACTCCGTTCGATGTGCCGCCCGTGCATGCACCCTATCTAATTCAGGGCACAGGGCACTTTGGCTAAAAAACGGGGCTGCAGCTTTTCAGTCAAAAGTAAAGCTCTGTTAAGTTCCTTGTGAAGGTCAGTACCTCTTCGGGAAGGCATTAGACAAGATTTTGGAGATAGAGTCAGATAAGAAGAAACGGTTCCCACCACCCCCCTTCTCAAGGTGCAGTTGGGGTGATGCTCGCTTGTCCTTTAAAGGTTCAGGGAATAGAGGTGGCCGGGGACCCTCAGACGACAGGTCCATGCGAGGAAAGCCCTGGAGGAAAAATAGGTGATTCCTCTTCAATAGGGCTCCCCCTAAATCACACCCCAAACTTCAATGACGCCAAAAGTCTGGTGAGGGGAAGACTTCGATATTTTCTCCACCAATGGTCAGCATTACCTCCCTCACAGTGGATAACCAATTCGTTATCCGTAGGCCTGCGAGTAAGTTTCCTCAGCCCTCGCCGTGGAGGATGATAATCACTCGGGTGGCCAAGAAAAATCAAGCCACACTAGAAAAAGAAGTTCAAATCCTCCTACAGAAAGAAGTGCTCATGAAAGTACCACAACACCTGATAGGAGAGGGATTCTACAGCACCTTTCTCCTCACACCAAAACCAGACGACTCACTGAGGACAATATTCAATTTAAATGCACTAAACCGATATATCCGGGTGGAGAGTTTAAAAATGGAAACTTTAAAGTCAGCAGTAAGGCTTCTTGATCCAGGCTGCTACATGGCGGTAACAGATCTAACCGGCGCTTACTACTATGTACCAATCTGCGGAGAACACCAGCGGTACCTAAGATTGGTAGGGAAGATTGCGCCAAACCCCACTCATCTACAACATCAGTGTCTTTCCTTCGGGATGTCAGTAGCCCCTTGTACATTCACAAAGATAATCTCCGAAATGGCGTCCTATGTGAGGATGGAAAATATGCTGCTGGCACCCTATTTGGACGACTTTCTTGCTGGGGCAGACGACAAGGAAAAATGCGCAAAGACAGTCACAAGAGTGCTAGAGGTGCTGACCAGTCTGGCTGGATAATACATTTCAAAAAGTCAAGGTTAATTCCCGCTCAGATACAGGAATTCCTGGGGATCCGACTGGATTCAGTCAAACAAGAATGCGTCCTCCCGGAGAGAAAGATCTGGACCATTCAACAAAAGATACGGCAGGTACAATTGGGTCAGCCCATCTCAGTAAGATCAGCAATGTCACTCTTGGGTGTCCTAACAGCGACAATCCCAGCAGTCCAGTGGGCGCAAGCCCATACAAGGGTGTTATAATGGCAGATCCTGTCCAAACAGGCAGTGGATCCATACAACTTAAATTGAAAGATTCTCCTATCATCATGGGTGCAAGAGTCATTAAAGTGGTGGCTGAGCACCAGAAACTTAAGCAACACTGTACCTTGGTCAATTCAAAACCAGGTGGTACTAACCACAGATGCAAGTCCATTAGGTTGGGGTGCACACCTATGGGACCAAATTCTGCAGGGTCCATGCGAACCCTCAAAGAGAGCAGCATCCTCCAACCTAAGAGTTAACAGCTGTAAGGCGAGCACTTCTTCATGCAGGGAAAGAAGTCCAAGGGAGACATGTCACAATATTGTCCGACAACAGCATTACTATAGCTTATATAAAATGACAAGGAGGTACAAGATCAACATCCCTGATGGCAGAAGCCAAAGAGCGGTTCAGATGGGCAGAAAGCAACATTTTGTCCCTATCAGGTACGCACTTCAGAGGGGCGGACAATCTTGTGGTGGATTTTTTAAGTCTTCACGTATTACACAAGGGAAAGTGGTCCCTGAATCAAGTATTTGGGAAAGCCTGTGCCATCTGGGGCTCACCAGAGGTGGATCTGTTTGCCACAAGGACAAATCGGAAGGTAAACCGGTTCTATTCCTTAAATCCAAGAGAACACACGGAAGGAGTGGATGCACTGCTGGATCGCTGGAAGCTTCACCTGGGGTACGCGTTTCCCCCAATTCCATTGATCCCGATAGTCTTAAAGAAAATTCAGGAAGACAAGGCACGGATAATCCTTGTCGCTCCATTTGGCCAAAAAGAGCATGGATCACATGGCTCAGACGCATGTCTCTCGGACCCATGGATCCTCCCGGATATCCCAAATCTCCTGCACCAGGGCCCAGTACTACATCCTCAAGTGCACAGACTCCATCTCACCACCTGGAATTTGAGAGGGGACTCTTTAGCAAAAGGTTTTTCAAACCCTTTAGTAACCACTTTGCTTGCTAGCAGAAAGAAGATAACATCGGACAAGTACCAAAAATATGGGAAAAATTCCTGGAGTTTTGAGGACGACAGTTGTCCAATACGAGTCAAAAAGTCCCAGTAACGGAAATTCTAGAATTCTTTCAAAAAGGGCTGGAAAGAGGGTTGTCTAACACCCTAAAAGTGCAAGTCTCTGCCCTAGGTGCATTGTTTGACCAAAAACTTGCCTAACACCCTTGCCTTGACATTGAAAACAGTGCTCCTGGCTGCCCGGACATCAGTTCGGCATATCTGCAAGCTATCTCTGTAAATCCCCCATATACTACCTTTCTGGAGGACAGAGTAATCATAAGAACTGACCCTGCCTTCCATCCAAAGGTCAATTTAAAATTTCACAGGGGCCAGGAAATAATTTTGCCCTCATTTTGTGCCAACTCAAAATCCCAGGGAGAACAAACCTTCCATTGTCTAGATGTCAGACGTTGCCTACTCCAATATATAGAAATCTCAAAATCATGGCGACAATCATCAGCCCTTTTTGTCTCCTTTTCAGGGGAGAAATGGGGAAAAAAGCTTCAAAATCAACTATCGCATGGTTTTCTTCGTATGGCTATTTCACGGTCTTACTCATCCTTAGGTCAGACTCCCCCCCCTTCACTAGGTGTAACAGCTCACTCTACAAGGGCCATAGCCATGTCCTGGGCTTAAAGGGCGAATGCGTCTGTAGAACAGATTTGCAGAGCAAATATAGCCTTTGGTAGAAAGGTGTTATCTGCTGCTGTCCCACCCTAGGAGTCTCTTCTATTTCTTCTTCTCTTGTGCGGTGCTGTCATGGGGAAGGGAAAAAATTATAATTATTTACCGGTAATTAGATTTTCCAGAGCCAGCCATGACAGCACCGCATTAATTCCCGCCCTATCTTGGTGCCCGTTGTGTGATGCACAAAAAAAAAGAAAAAAGGGGAAAAATTTTATTAAACATAAAAGAAGGTGAATAAGAGTGAAACAAACTAAGGAAAGAGGTGCCTCCCCCTTCTTTTATCTCTGCTACAGGTTTCCTGTTCCTGGGGGCGGATACCATCTCTCATGTGCGGTGCTGTCATGGCTCTGGAAAATCAAATTACCGGTAAGTAATTATCATTTGTCTCCTCTACTGAGGTTATTTTTTTGCAAATTTGGCAGATAACGTGAGTTGGGTCATCCTTTGCTGTCTCAAAAAAGGCCCAGGCTAGGCAACCTTTGTCACCCCTGCGAACGGCAGACTCGTGACTGGTGCTGGCCACATGCAGTGCTTGTCGTGGTTGCATCACTCCATATCAGTGTGGGAAGCCACAACGTAACCTTCTCATCTTCCTCCACCTTCTCTTCTGAGCTACTCAGCTGAGTACCTCTAGGTTCACACCAAGTGGGATCTACAACCTTATCGTCACCCTCTCTGTTCTACCACTTCTCGACTTGAGATTTACCCTCCTCTTCCTGCCTTGACACCACAGTACAGTACGCGAGCTCCTCTGGTATGAGTCTCATCAGGATCACCTCCACCCATGGTGGTTAAAAAAACATCAGAAAAAAGGCATAGATGCTTACCTGCCCAGGCCTACAAACAAATGCACTATCTGGGTGCAGTGGACCCAATTTAAGATGGCGGCACAGGTGCAGCAATACCAATAAAATAACCACTCTCAACCTACCAATCCATGGAGGGAGTGACTATTTGGTATATTAGTGCACAAAAATAATCTGTATGCGGCGCTGTTCACATACAGGTAGTGCAGAGCATCTGGTTTACAGCTTATTAGTGACGCCCATACTTATATCAGGTGGGCTGCCCAGTGCTAACCAAAATGCATCTTGTGTGAACAGGCGCCACAGTTTACAAAGCCATCTGGGCCCAAATGCACCCTGAAAGATAAATAAAGTGCAAAAAACACACATACAGTGATTAAAGTCTGGCGAAGAGGGTCTGGATTATGCTCTGACTCTACTACGTCCAGCCCCGGATCCAACAGGAAAAAATGTTGGGCATCGGTGAAGATGCTTTCCTCTGCTGGATTCTGTGAATCTTTGGAGCAGACCTCTGGTGCCCATAGAATGTGTGAACAGCTCTGCAGAACGGCCCATCTGTGGTTCCCCACAGTCAATTGGGTGTTTGGAAATTTGTGACACGTGGGGAAACAAGGTAGATTGGGGGGGCCACCTCTGAGAATTGCACTGTGTGTGATGTTAAGGTGGAGGAAGAGAGGCCACTTGATGCATCGCTTGCCATCCACTGGAGCACATGCTCTTTCTGAGCCTCATCTACAAGGTGTACCGCTGTGCGGCTTCCAAAGAGAGTGAGTAGAGTGGCCCGTTCAGTAACAGAAGTTGTCAGCGGTCTTTGGATAGGACGAGATGGTGTTTGTTCAGTTGAGCTTTCATCACCTTTACCACCTAACCGACACACACGTCAAACATCAAGCCTATTCCCCCTTCCACCACAACCTCGCTGTTTCCCACTCATGTTGCACAGTACGTACCCTTCGGCTCTTGTAACCTGCTGTTTCACAACCTTAGGCCCAGAGCTGTCAGTCATCTGTCACTAATTGAACAATCAGTATTTATTTTCCTGGATAATGTGCCTGAACAACGCTGTTATACCTAACGAATTTGATGAGCAAATGTGGTCTCCTGTTTCTCACTGCAATGCAGTTTTATCCCAAACTATTTGGATTACCAAATACGGCCTCCTGGCTGAACCCCTATATTAGGCCTAACCATTTTTAAGTGGAAATCTGGCCTCCTGATTTGTCTCTGCAATACAGTTTTTGCCCAAATAATTTTGATCAGCAAATGGGGTCTCCAGAGACTGCAACACAGTTTTAGCACAATCTAATTCGATGCTGGAGGATCGATGTCACATGGGGCCGGATCCGACCTGACTACCTGACAAGTTCACTGGCAGCGCTATCACGAGCAGCTTCTCTGCACTGTGACACTGAGACAATGGTGCTAGCAAAACAAGATGTCCGTCTTTTCTATGGACTGGAACATGTGACTTCAGCAGCCAGTCACAGAAGACCTTGTGTCATGATGATGTTGTGGATGATTTCTGTGCCCTGATTGGCTGCCGGAATGTACACACATTAAGATTTTTAAGGGGGTAAAAAAATTACACTCTGACCTCTCCATACTTCTTCCCTAATCAAATACGTCCCCCCGCTCATCATACAGCACCACTATCCTAGCCAAAGTGAAAATAAAAGCATTAGGCCATGTTCACACAGTGCGTTTTTTACCGCGGAACCGCGGCGGTTTTGCCGCTGCGGTTCCGCAGCTGTTTTCCATGCAGGGTACAGTACACTGTACCCTATGGAAAACAGGATACACTGTGCACATGGTCCGGAAATTGTAAAAAAAAAGCCGCGCTGAATAGCTCCTGGAAAAAAGAAGGAGCATGTCAATTCTTCTTCCTGAACCGCAGCGGTTCTGCACCCATAGACCTCCATTGTGAGGTCAAAATTGCAGTAAAACCCGCAGATCAAAAATATATCTGCGGGTTTTACTGCGATTTGATGTGCAGAACTGCTGCAGCAGGAAGTGCGGGGGAGCGGGCGGAAGTGCGTGGGCGGAGTGTGGCTGCCCCCCCGTGCTCCGATCCCGCCCCCCGTGCTCCGATGCCCCCCCCGTGCTCCGATGCCCCCCCCAGTGCTCCGATGCCCCCCCGTGCTCCGATGCCCTCCCCCAGTGCTCCGATGCCCCCCCCCGTGCCCTAATCTCCCCCCCTTATACTTACCCGGCGTCCCGGTGTCCGTCCGGCCGTCTTCTCCCTGGGCGCCGCCATCTTGCAAAATGGCGGGCGCATGCGCAGTGCGCCCGCCGAATCTGCCGGCCGGCAGATTCGCTCCAAAGTGCATTTTGATCACTGAGATATAACCTATCTCAGTGATCAAAATAAAAAAATAGTAAATGACACCCCCCCCACTTTGTCACCCCCATTGGTAGGGACAATAAAAAAATTAAGAATTTTTTTTTTTTTTTTCACTAAGGTTAGAATAGGGTTAGGGTTAGGGGTAGGGTTAGGGGTAGGGTTAGGGGTAGGGGTAGGGTTAGGGTTAGGGGTAGGGTTAGGGGTAGGGTTAGGGGTAGGGGTAGGGTTAGGGGTAGGGGTAGGGTTAGGGGTAGGGTTAGGGGTAGGGTTAGGGGTAGGGGTAGGGTTAGGGGTAGGGTTAGGGGTAGGGTTAGGGTTAGGGGTAGGGTTAGGGGTAGGGTTAGGGGTAGGGGTAGGGTTAGGGGTAGGGTTAGGGTATTTTCAGCCATTTTAGCCCTAAAAAGCTTCCTAGGAAACACACAGTAAAAAAAGGATAAAAAAACGCATCAAAAAACGCATCAAAAAACGCATCAAAAACGCATCAAAAAAGGACAAAAAAAGGACCTGCGTTTTCTGCCAAGAGCTGCAGTTTTTTAAAAAAAAGGATGGAAATCCTGAACGTGTGAACATACCCTTAGTGGAAATGCAATGATTTGCTCAACTGACCGAATTCTGCCAAATTTGATGAAAAAATGATCGAGAAACGGAGCACGAATCGGAATGTGCTGCGTTCAAGCCAAATTTGAGATTGGCAAACTTTCCGAACAAGTTTGCTCATCTCTTCTCAGTATCATACTCAGCGTATTTCTCAGAGCCTTCCTTAATGTCATGCTTATCGTCGTCCTTAACATTTTCCTTAGCGTCATCCTCATTGCCGTGCTCATCATCATCCTTAGTGTCTTCCTTAGCGTCATCCTCATTGCCGTGCTCATCATCATCCTTAATGTCATCCTTAGCGTCATCCTCATTGCCGTGCTCATCATCATCCTTAATGTCATCCTTAGCGTCATCCTCATTGCCGTGCTCATCATCATCCTTAGTGTCTTCCTTAGCGTCATCCTCATTGCCGTGCTCATCATCATCCTTAGTGTCTTCCTTAGCGTCATCCTCATTGCCGTGCTCATCATCATCCTTAATGTCATCCTTAGCGTCATCCTCATTGCCGTGCTCATCATCATCCTTAGTGTCTTCCTTAGCGTCATCCTCATTGCCGTGCTCATCATCATCCTTAGTGTCTTCCTTAGCGTCATCCTCATTGCCGTGCTCATCATCATCCTTAATGTCATCCTTAGCGTCATCCTCATTGCCGTGCTCATCATCATCCTTAATGTCATCCTTAGCGTCATCCTCATTGCCGTGCTCATCATCATCCTTAGTGTCTTCCTTATCGTCATCCTCATAGCCGTGCTCATCATCATCCTTAGTGTCTTCCTTAGCGTCATCCTCATTGCCGTGCTCATCATCATCCTTAGTGTCTTCCTTAGCGTCATCCTCATTGCCGTGCTCATCATCATCCTTAATGTCATCCTTAGCGTCATCCTCATTGCCGTGCTCATCATCATCCTTAGTGTCTTCCTTATCGTCATCCTCATAGCCGTGCTCATCATCATCCTTAGTGTCTTCCTTAGCGTCATCCTCATTGCCGTGCTCATCATCATCCTTAGTGTCTTCCTTAGCGTCATCCTCATTGCCGTGCTCATCATCATCCTTAATGTCATCCTTAGCGTCATCCTCATTGCCGTGCTCATCATCATCCTTAGTGTCTTCCTTAGCGTCATCCTCATTGCCGTGCTCATCATCATCCTTAGTGTCTTCCTTAGCGTCATCCTCATTGCCGTGCTCATCATCATCCTTAATGTCATCCTTAGCGTCATCCTCATTGCCGTGCTCATCATCATCCTTAATGTCATCCTTAGCGTCATCCTCATTGCCGTGCTCATCATCATCCTTAGTGTCTTCCTTATCGTCATCCTCATAGCCGTGCTCATCATCATCCTTAGTGTCTTCCTTAGCGTCATCCTCATTGCCGTGCTCATCATCCTTAATGTCATCCTTAGCGTCATCCTCATTGCCGTGCTCATCATCATCCTTAATGTCATCCTTAGCGTCATCCTCATTGCCGTGCTCATCATCATACTTAATGTCTTCCTTAGCGTCATCCTCATTGCCGTGCTGATCATCATCCTTAATGTCTTCCTTAGCGTCATCCTCATTGCCGTGCTCATCATCATCCTTAATGTCTTCCTTAGCGTCATCCTCATTGCCGTGCTGATCATCATCCTTAATGTCATCCTTATCGTCAACCTCATTGCCATGCTCATCATCATCCTTAGTGTCTTCCTTAGCGTCATCCTCAGCATCATTCTTAGTATGTTCCTCAGTGCCTTTCACAGCATCTTCCTCAACTTTACCATCAGCTTTACACTCACCATGTTATTCAGCATCACCCTGCGAGTCCTCCTGCGAGTTCTCCAGCATCACCATCAACCTTTTCCTCAGCATCATCTTCAGCATCATCCTTAGCGTCACCCTCTGCATGACCATCAGCATATTTCTCTGTGCCTGACTTAGGGTATTGAAAATGGTATACGGTTCTAATTAACTAATTAAAATAATTACATTGATGCAGAGTGACGATGGAGAATAATAGCCACAGCAGCCTTTATTGATTACAATATAAATAAAGCAAAAACGTAAATCGGCCTTCTTTCAGAGGAGATCTTGGATGGCCGACTAGAAAACACTGCATCTTTGCAGAAAACACCGGGCAGTACAAACTCAAATACTTCCCAGTCGCACCACTCCAACTCGGGGTTGACACACTGTGGTAGTACTGCCCACACAACCACTTCTATGTTCCCCAGAAAAGGTTCCAGCGGAAAGTAACCACACTGATTAAGGTTCACCATTAGTGATGAGCGAATATACTCGTTACTCGAGATTTCCTGAGCATGCTCGGGCGTCCTCCATTCAGCTGCGGCAAGAAAGACTAAATCTCCGAGCACTAAAGAAATACTCGGAGGACCCCCGAGCGTGCTCAGGAAATCTAGAGTAACGAGTATATTCGCTCATCACTAGTCACCATCCCTCTGATGTGCTCAAACCCCAATTAACCAAGGTCATCTCCGACCTCCTCACCTCCAGCTGCCATGAAAAGACAAACATAACAAATTGAATCCCTCACCGCCGAATTTGGTCAATGACACCACCAAAAATAAGGGCAGGTGGGAGGGACGTTCCCCGGTCCTGAATCCATGGAAGAAGCGTTGGTCCCTGGTCCCCTTCTTCTTTATAAAGGTACCCTACACTACACCTCCAACTATAACTTTTGCTCAATGAAAACCTAATGCCCCTTGTGTGACCCGTCCTTTTAACCCACTCCCCCATTTTTACCCTCTAGATGCCTAGGTGCAATAACTATCATTAACCCTTTCCCTACCTCCTAATTTCAAACTCCTGTCATGTCCGGGATTCCATGAGCCCTATCATTCCTCAGTGTCATCCTTGCTGTTTTCCTCAACATCACACTCAGCTTCTACCTCAGCGCCATCCTTGGCATCTTCCTCAGCTTTACACTCGGCATCTTCCTCAACGTCATCTTTAGCATCACCTCGGCGTTATCCTTCTTGGTGTCATATAGATTAACGATACTAGGAGACCACCCCCTCCATGAATTGTCGGTGTGTAAGTGTTCGGTTCACCAGTATTTATCATGGGTGTCTGTATAAATACAGCTGCCTTTGTTCTGTGACTTATTTTTCATTCTAAGTCCTTTTTAGTGAATCCAAACAACCCTGAGGATGGGGGGAAAAAAGGAACAACGCTGCTCACAATCTAAGTGCAGTAGAAACTAGGTGTAAATTGCACACTTATATAATTGCCCTCACCTAGTCAAAGAAAATATGAAGCATTGAAAGGGGATCCGACAGGAATCCAAGGTGAACGGTCTGCAGCTCGGCCGACTGGGCACACGAAAAAGGCCCTCAGACATCCGTGATAAAACAGTAGATGGCAAGGAAAATGCCAGTATGTAGCCGGTGCTCCCGTATAGAGATTCTCATAGATGTTATATATAAATATCTGTTTTATTGAGGTAATAAAAAATTACAGGACAACGCATTTCGACTCCTACAACCTGGAGTCTTCTTCAGCACTCCACCCTATTTGATCCTTTGGAAACTGAATGTATAAAAAGAGAGCGTGGCTGATCTTTACATATTATTTATTTTTTAATGACCCGATGAAGACTCCAGGTTGTAGGAGTCGAAACACGTTGCCCTGTAATTTTTTATTACTTCAATAAAGCAGATATTTATATATAACATCTATGAGAATCTGTATACGGGAGCGCCGGCCACATACTGGGATTTTCCTTGCTATCTCATTTCCTTTTTAGTGTTTTCCTCAGCACTATCTCCCACTTTTTCCTCTCTTTAGCATCCTTATCATTGTCTTCCTCAGCGTCTTCATCTCCTCTGAGCCTTCTTTATCAACTTCCCCACCATATTGCTCTCTAAGGCGTCTTCCTAGGCATCTCCCTCAGTGTCTTCCTCTCTAATGCTTCTTCCTTGGCGTATTCCTCGGTGCCTTCCTCACCGTCTTGCTCAGCTTTATCCTCCATGTCTTCCTCACTCTCTTCCTCAGAATCATCCTCGGCATCTTCCTTGGTGCCTTCTTCACCATCTTGCTCCGCTTCGTCCCCAGCATGTTCCTCTGCGTCTTCTTCATTGTCTTCCTTGGCGCCTTCCTCACCGTCTTGCTCTGCTTCATCCTCGGTGTGCTCATTGGCTCCTTCCTCAGTCTTCCTCAGTATCTTCGTTGGTGCCTTCCTTACCATCTTGCTCGGCTTCGCCCCCAGTGTGTTCCTCTGCGTCTTCTTCATTGTCTTCCTTGGTGCCTTCTTCACCATCTTGCTCCTCTTCGTCCCCAGTGTGTTCCTCTGCGTCTTCTTCATTGTCTTCCTTGGTGCCTTCTTCACCATCTTGCTCCACTTCGTCCCCAGTGTGTTCCTCTGCGTCTTCTTCACTGTCTTCCTTGGTGCCTTCTTCACCATCTTGCTCCTCTTCGCCCCCAGTGTGTTCCTCTGCTTCTTCTTCATTGTCTTCCTTGGTGCCTTCCTTACCATCTTGCTCTGCTTCATCCTCGGCGTGCTCATTGGCGTCTTCCTCAGTATCTTCGTTGGTGCCTTCCTTACCATCTTGCTCTGCTTCATCCTCGGCGTGCTCATTGGCTCCTTCCTCAGTCTTCCTCAGTATCTTCGTTGGTGCCTTCCTTACCATCTTGCTCTGCTTCATCCTCGGCGTGCTCATTGACTCCTTCCTCTGTCTTCCTCAGTATCTTCCTTGGCGCCTTCCTTACCATCTTGCTCTGCTTCATCCTCGGCGTGCTCATTGGCTCCTTCCTCAGTCTTCCTCAGTATCTTCGTTGGTGCCTTCCTTACCATCTTGCTCGGCTTCGCCCCCAGTGTGTTCCTCTGCGTCTTCTTCATTGTCTTTCTTGGTGCCTTCTTCACCATCTTGCTCCTCTTCGTCCCCAGTGTGTTCCTCTGCGTCTTCTTCATTGTCTTCCTTGGTGCCTTCTTCACCATCTTGCTCCGCTTCGTCCCCAGTGTGTTCCTCTGCGTCTTCTTCACTGTCTTCCTTGGTGCCTTCTTCACCATCTTGCTCTGCTTCATCCTCGGCGTGCTCATTGGCGTCTTCCTCAGTATCTTCGTTGGTGCCTTCCTTACCATCTTGCTCTGCTTCATCCTCGGCATGCTCATTGGCTCCTTCCTCAGTCTTCCTCAGTATCTTCGTTTTTGCCTTCCTTACCATCTTGCTCGGCTTCATTGTTAGCGTGTTCCTCAGCATCATCCTCGGCGTCTTCCTCATCGTCTGGCTCAGCATGCTCATCATTGACCTGAAGTAATAATGACCGTGTAGTGGCAGCATCTCCCCTGCTTGCTGTGCTTTGCAGCCACTCATATTTCTAGGTGTGTGATATCTATATGGCTATGTGCACACGTTGCAGATTATTTGCATTTTTTTAGCGTTTTTGCGCTATAAAAACGTTATAAAACCGCAAATAATCTGCATACATTAAGCATCCCATCATTTATAATGGAATCCGCAATTTCTGTGCACATGATGTGCGTTTTTCCGCATGAAAAACGCATTGCGGAAAAATAATGAACCTGTTCATTAATTTTGCGTTTTTTTCGCGGATTTCCCACTGTCTAATGCATTGGGAAATGTCCGGGAAAAACCGCGTCAAAACCGTGCAAAAAACGCATGCGGATTTCATGCGGAAATCTGGCAGAAATGTCCGGATTTCCACAGGAATTTTCTGCATGAATTCCTGAACGTGTGCACATCGCCTATAGGGTTCCTGACCTCTGGTGACCTTGGCCCACTTCTATTGTCCTTGGTTTTGAGGGCACACAGTGATTTATTGGGGATAAATTACATTAGATTTCATTTTCTAATGAATGAGATGAAATAAACTTCTTACAGCCGTGATTGTGGCTGCTGCTGTTTATGGAGACTTTCATCATTGTGTCTCAATCGGGACTGGATGTTCTCATATCTTCCTTCATTTTGTGCAGTTTTTGGCACATTTGGTGTCCACTTCTGCAATATGCAGATGAAAGAAGAGGTGTGAAGGTGAAATATGCCTCCGCAAGTGAATCCATCTGCTCCAGAGGTCTGACACGGAGAATCCCCGGATAATTCATCATTCCGTGACCCCCCAGGGGCCAAGTGCTGCGTCTATTTCAACTCTAAGACTTTCCAACATCGTTGAGGTTCTTTTCTTACTTGCAGCCATTGAGGGGTTAAGATCTGAGATCTGGTGATGAGCTGGTGACTACAACAAGATGGGAACTTTCCGTGGATATTTCAGAGCTTGATGTCAGACCAGTTCTTCAGGTTGGGGCCTGATGATGTTTCGATGTCTGCAGGTTGGTGGCCCCGTCCTATAATAGACACACGGACAAATATCATGGAATGTGTGTGGCAGATGCGGGAAACACTCGTGAAATGCGTGGCAGCTGGCAAACCCTGAGTGCTGAAGGGGTTAAGTGACCGCGGTAATGACCCCCATGTTGTGCCTGAGGATCTGTCAAGGCGTAACCCCTGATGTGTGGTCCGAAGGCTGAGCATCTGTGCGGGAACCACATGCATGGCCTGCTAATATCCTACATGTGTGCAGTATGGCCGTCCTAGTGACTGCACAGCGAGGCGCCATGTGATCGGCTGCTGAATATATCATGTATGAATTGGCCCCAACATGGAAGAGCATGCGCCAGGGGCCCAATACTCTGCACTGCTAAAGGCTTACCCCATCTGAGATCAGCATGATATTGGACGAGAGCCTGATTCCAGTGATGAGTCACTTTTCGGCTGCTTGTTGAAGTTTTGCAAGATCTACAGCGGGGAAAACAGATTTTATCAGTCCTCTGAATGCTGAGCCCTGCATAACTCCACCCACACCTCTGATTGGCAGCGTTCTCTGTATAACTCCGCCCACTACACTGACTGCCATCTTTCTGTGTGCACTTTGAATAGGCAGAAGCTGACAGTCAGTGGGCGGAGTTATCCCCAGATCATGAATATGGCAGCAGGTTTACTAGTCTTCTAATGATCAGGGCCGGTGCAGCTTCCCAGGGGCCCAGAGGTGCAGGCAGAGGAGTCTCTGTCTTCTGGCAACAGGGGCAAGAATTCAGTTTGACGTCCCCCCATGCACATATGTAATTTGCACACTTAGTCACATGTCGATGAGCTGCTCTTCCTAATTCAATGTTTAGTGAAAAGCAGAGAAGCTCGCGGTCACCTAACAGCGAAAGTATGAAAATCGCATATGATTGAAACGGCCATGTGATGACAGCTGTAACCAGCAAGCAGAACTCAATCCTGACAGTGAGGATATTACACGCTGTTAGGATTGGCTGCAGGGCTTTGTGAGGACACGGCATTGTATCTTAATTAACCAGACATCTATTTTCAGCAAGCCAGGAAGAATACACTGTTATCTATATGTTGATTTTTGAATGTATGTATTTCTTTCTGCTTCGTCAAGAAAACAGACTTTTGCTTGTGTAAGCCTGTAATATTGACTTGTAAAATGACATTTGATGTAACATAGTGCTCTTATCCTGGATGACTGGAGATAAAGGGGCATTGAACAATGATGTTTGCTGATATGTTGATTACACATTGTCCAGGCCAGATAGTTTGTTGACTTTAGAGGAGGAAAAACTGTGCAAATAGATTAATCAAATAATGTGACTTGATATCTACATTCTTCACCTTTACCTGTGAATACTGAATGAAGGACACCTGTTAACTATAAAAAGAGGTTATATGCCCCTGTAAGAAAGAGAGTCCGAGATTAAGCCAAGACATCTAGACACAGCGTCGGACTGGAGCACCTTGGGCCCACCAGAGAAAATCATTCTTGGGGCCCACAATGTAGCTACATAGAAATAGATACAAGACCACCAATTGTGCTGTAAAAAGCGCTAATATCAGGGTATAATATAAGGTAGTTCACGTCTTAATAATGTAGCAAGGGTTGGGGTAGCCCCCTCGCAGAATATAATTTAGCCCCCTCATAAAATATAACGCAGTCCCCTCTAATAGAATATAATGCAGCACCCCACAAAATATAATGCTACCCCCTCAGGTATAACACAGTCCCCACCATAGAATATAATGTAGCACCCTCATAGGGTATAATGCAGCCCCCTCATATAGTATAATGCAGCCACCACAGAATACAATGTAGTCAACTGAGAGAATGCAGCCCCACCACAGAATATAATGCAGCCCCCCCCATAGAGTATACTGTAGCCCCCCATAATATAATGTAGTCCCCTGAGAATAACGCAGCCCCACCACAGAATATAATGCAGCCCCCCCATAGAGTATACTGTAGCCCCCCATTATAATGTAGTCCCCTGAGAATAATGCAGTCCCCCCACAGAATATAATGTAGCCCCCTCATAAAGTATAATGCAGCCCCTCTCCACCCCCATCATTGTCCTCATCACCACCTCCATCATTGCCTCCTCCCCCACCATCATTGCCTCCCCTCACCCTCATTGACCATCACCTCCATCATTCCCTCACTCACCATGATTGCCCATCACCTCCATCATTGTCTCCCCCACCATCACTGCCATCATTGCCTCACCTCACCTCCATCATTGCCTCCCCACGACCACCATCATTGCCCATCACCTCCATCATTCTACCCCCAGCAATATCATTGTCCTTCACCACACACACCTCACCGGAGCTCATCACACACTCACACACACACACTCTCACACACACACACTCTCACACACACACACTCTCACACACACACACTCTGACACACACACACACTCTCACACACACACTCACACACACTCACACACTATTTAAAGAAACCTCACCTACTTTGCTGTCAGGGTAACAAGCTGTGTTTTTTTGAAGCTTCAAAAACTCACCTAATTATACAGCAGTCGGCTCTGCCCAAGTTGCCCCATGCTGAAGACTCAGGCACTGCACCCAGCCAGGCCAAAGACTTGATCCCCACCAGCCCAGAACTCGGCCCTTCCTGCAGTTGGGGAAAAGTCTGCCCATTGTGCCCACAAACATTATGTGCAGGGGTGTGCCTGGCAGGTTTGGGGTCCCCCTATCCCCAGAGCCCTGCAGGGACTGTAACCCATGCACCCACTACAGTTACCCCGCTCAGACCGTGTGCTTGCTGCTATGGTGACCGTCACTAAGGAGATGTAGCACTAGAGACCTCAGCAGACCCATATGTGGTGACGTGGGATTTGACATGGAGGGGTGTCTGTACTTGGCATGAGGGGCGCACATACACAGAGCCAGCAGCTGTACTGTAGACACAGGAGCGGGCAGGCTCCATGGACTAGTCTACAGCCGCAGCTGGCGCTAACTCCTGAGGTAAATCTCCCTCCACAGAGCACGGGCATGTAACTGCCGCGGCCACAGATAACAGCTGATGTGTGCAGCCCGGCTCTACCTGCGTCGTGCTCGTGTGCGTCACCCAGAGCAGCACCGCATCCACCTTCACCCGCTCCTGCAGCAGCAGCTCCAGCACGGCCGCCATTCAAAGCCTCGCGCGCCATCCACTGACGTCACGCACAGGGCGGGGTTAGCCACACGTGTATGGAGATGGGAAGAGGCGGAGTCAAAGTGGTATGCTGGTCACATGTGGGCGTGGCTTTCTGTAGAGCCTTATCTAGCTACAGTGATCAGAGGGGTCTACTACGGAGCTGGAGGGAGGAGGAAATGGCTACTACTTGGATAACGTCTTCAATGATGTAGCCTCCCATCAGAGTCTGCCCTGTGTTATGCCACATGAGCGCTGCTTGTGTGTGTGGTGCGGCTTTACATGCGGGCAGTGTTAGCTGCACCCTGCGGCTAACACTGCCCGCTATTAAAGAGAAATGGTATTCACGCCTCTCCACGCCCATAGGGGCGTGGGGAAGCGTGAATATTCATGTGGCTTTAGCAGCGGGGACAGGATTCTGTCTCCAGCTGCTGCTACTGGCACAGGGCGGGCCCCCTTGACTCAGGGGCCCTATAGCCACTAGCAAGGGGCCCCTGGAGCAGTGGGGGCCCTAGGAAGCTGCTGGCCAGTATGCCAGCGAGTGTCAGTGCCTGGGCCCACCGGAGAATCCTCCGGTTCCCCGGTGGGCCAGTCCGAGCCTGTCTAGACATCCAAAAGACCAGAGACTCTTTATAGCACACCAGCCAAGACATCATGCCTCCATCACAAGGGTCAAGTGCCTACTGCAAGGGGGTCCTCAGACCTGGGCATTTTCTTTGTCCCCACAAGTCCCAGTACGGTTTTCTGTTGATGCCTTTTTTGACAGTTTAGGTCTGATGTATGATAAACCCAACAGAATCCAGGTCGCTGAGGCTAAGATCATGAACCTGGCTCAGGGGGCTCGCACAGCTGATGACTACGTTACTGAGTTCCGGCAGTGGTCCACCGAAGTTCTATGGAACAATGATGCTCTCAGGTGCCAGTTCCAAAGAGGCCTTTCGGAGACACTTAAGGATGCTCTGGTCCTCCATGACACCCCTTGTTCTATGATGGAGGCCATGACTCAGGGGATGTGAATGGACTGCAGAATCCGTGAGAGACATGTTGAACAGCAGGCCACATGTTATACTTCCCTGGAGCAGGTCCATTTATCTAAGGTTAGAGTAGCCATTCTTTGTGTTGTGGAGAGAAGACGGAGACAAGATCTCGGACTCTGTC
The DNA here is from genome assembly GCF_032444005.1 of Ranitomeya imitator. Lineage (NCBI taxonomy): Eukaryota > Metazoa > Chordata > Amphibia > Anura > Dendrobatidae > Ranitomeya > Ranitomeya imitator. Next base: position 2,664,564 of record NC_091288.1, read on the forward strand.
TATACTGTAGTCTCTCTGGACATTTTCTTATGAATTGCCCAACTTGTCCTCAAGCTATCAAACCATCGGGAGAACGTCTGAGTCTGGGTGACTGCTGGGGAGGCCACCCAGACTCCCATGCACCTTTTCCTTCCTCTGATAAATACGATGATCTCCTTCGAGATCCAGGTGTTATCACATTAGCTTTTATTGACTGTTGGTCTGTTGCTAACTTTATTGATTTAAGACTGGTTTTGAAGATAGGGACAGCTAGTTTAGAAAGACCAATTCAAGTCATCGCCCTTGACAAGACGCGGTTAGCTCACAGTTTGGTCAAGAGGGCAACGGTGGATTTCACTCTCCAAGTGGCAGCACTCCACTCTGGATCCATCTCCTGCTTTGTGTTGGATAATTTACCTGCTGAATTGGTCCTGAGGTTTCCATGGTTGCAGATTCCCAATCCTGTTTTTGATTGGTGTCAGAAGGTGATTGTGAAATGGAGCCCCAATTGTTACAAGAAATGTCTAAAAAATTTACAGTACACACCAAAAGTTTGGACACACCTTCTCATTTAAAGATTTTTCTGTATTTTCATGACTATGAAAATTGTACATTCACACTGAATGCATCAAAACTATGAATTAACACATGTGGAATTATATACTTAACAAAAAAGTGTGAAACAACTGAAAATATGTCTTATATTCTAGGTTCTTCAAAGTAGCCACCTTTTGCTTTGATGACTGCTTTCAACACTCTTGGCATTCTCTTGATGAGCTTCAAGAGGTAGTTTGAGCATCACAGAGTTAATAATGTTTTACAATGACGAACAGAAAACATATAGAGGTTTAGAACTGTTTGTGAAATGAATAAACAAACATTTCTCAGGATTGTGTCACTATGATTATTGTCTGTCACATCTGTAAATGTTTTACAAGAAATGCAGCTATGTCATTGTCTGAATGCATTCGGTGTACAGTATTTTAATCTGGATTCCAAATCGCCATTTGTATATGCGCCATTTGTACATTTTAGACAACCAAAGTTATGGCTCTCAAGGAGAGAAACTAATATAGTGGAGAAAGCTATATTTTTAATTCATTTAATTTAATTAATTTTTTATTCACCAATGTGAGCAACCAGGCAACACAAATAGGAGCTTTTCAAGTGAGCTCTTTAAGGTACACAAATGTGAAGTCTTTGCCAACAAGTATGTGGTTTCACCAAGGGGGGGTACCTTTTTTATAAATATACAGTACTATTGCCATCACAGCCCTCCTTGCTCAAAATTCTGTGGCCTATAAAAGTACAGGACACGTTCACCCAGTTCATGTTGTCGGAGATAAGGAAGAGACATTGCATGAAACAGAGTTAAGAAGTAGGCCCAATGTAGGGGTGTGGGTCTCTGAGACTTGTTATGGAGTGCCTGGCCTGACAAGCATTTGCTCATGGGGGGGGGGGGGGAAGTATATTTAAAAAAAATATTTCATGTGGATCATAGACACCTTTGCCAATAAATTGACTGTCTGTAGCAGCACAGAACACGTGAACCCTGGTGATCTAGTGGTGGAGAATGAGGAGACATTGCTGAAGGCCTCATTACAAACCTAGGCCCAATGTAAAGGATTGTGTCTCCTACACTTGTAATGCCCTACACTAAGTGCCTATGGGCTGACAAATATTTCCCCAAGGGGGATACATTGATTAAAAACATACTATGGGCATCCGAGACACCCTTGCCAAAACATTGACGGTCTGTAGCAGCCCAGAGGAAATTAAGAATGGTGATCTAGTGCACAATGAGGAGACATAAAGCTTAATCATAATGAAATTAAACAAAGAAGTAAAAAATGGGAATCCACAGATGAAAGTAAATAACAAAAGGGAGGGGCGAACACAGGTTCATAGATTTGGAGCCTGAATGTGTCCAATGAGATATGTTTGTCCCTAGCAACAGCTCAGAGACAGGGCTATAAATAAAAATATAATTTAAAAGTCTTTGAATAATTTTCTATTGTTGAGGTATACACTACCTCATAACAGGACTGCCCAGAGATTGGGATAATGGAAAATAGAAGAATACAGGGGATATATAGACTTACATCTCTTTTTTATGATCTTTCCCCCTGTGGGAGTAACTTTTGTTTTGGTTTCCAATTAGTTACTGGCATAATATTTACACCCTTGCAAAAAAAAATGTGCCTTTGGCATCACTGAATCCATTCACTCTGGTGCTCTACTGGTTATGAATGATGAGGATGAGGATAAGGAGGAGGATAACAACAAACAGACCAAATCTGGAAGCGTATACCCATGTGTGGTTGTGAAGAGGTGAATGAGAATGCACCTCCCCAAAAGAGAAAATGTATTTGAGGTTATTTTTTGCTGTTTTCACTTGGTGGTGTACAGAAGTCTTTCCCAATCCAGCCCTTATTCATTTTATAAGAGTCAGCCTGTTAGCATTTTCAGTTGACAGGCGGATGCGCTTATATGTTCTAATTCCACCAGCAGCACAAAAAGCCCGCTCTGACAGAACGCTAGCAGCAGGACAGGCCAGGACCTCCAAGGCGTAGAGAGCCAGCTCATCCCACGCGTCCAGCTTGGATACCCAATAATTCAAAACCACATAGGAATCCTGGAGGACATTTGCGCGATCTGCAAGGTACTCACTCAGCATCTTCCCAAATATTGCACTTCTTGTGACAGCACCCCTTGCCTCTGTGCCAGCACGATGGGAGGGTCTGAGAAAACTGTCCCAGAACTTGGCCATTGTTCCCCTGCCTGAGCTGGATTGTACTTCTGTTTTTCTCGTTTGGACTCCTTGGTTGTACAACAAACTCTGACGTCTGCTGCCAGTGTTCTCACATGGGAATTTTCTAAGTAATTCCGCTACAAGAGCCCTCTGGTACTGCAACATTTTAGTACACCTCTCTGCCTCTGGCAGAAGAGATTGAAAGTTCTCCTTGTAGCGTGGGTCTAGAAGTATCCCCAACCAGTAATGAGTGTCACCCAACATTTTTATAATGTGAGGGTCACATGAAACGCAGCGCAACATAGTCAGCCATGCTTGCCAGACTGCTAACAGGCAAGACTTCCGTGTCCTCACCAACAGGATGACTGACCATGCTGTGTTCCTCCTCCTCATCCTCCTCCTCCCTGTCCTCAGGCCATCCCCACTGAACAGATGATATGACAGCTGTGTTTGTAGTACCGTCTATAGTGCATGAAAGTAGCTCCTCTTCTTCTTCTTCTTCCTCCTCCTCCTCATTGCCTACCAATCCACGTTGAGAAGACATGAGGCTGGGCTGAGTGTAATCCCCCTGTATGGTTCTTGTTCCATGTCCTTATGCTCTGCCTGCAATGCATCCTCTTTAATTGTGAGCAGAGAGGTGGTGTCATCGTTAGTCACCATCTTGGTGCAGTCCTCAATGTTTTGGAGGATGGTACATACAGTGGGGCAAAAAAGTATTTAGTCAGTCAGCAATAGTGCAAGTTCCACCACTTAAAAAGATGAGAGGTGTCTGTAATTTACATCATAGGTAGACCTCAACTATGGGAGACAAACTGAGAAAAAAAAATCCAGAAAATCACATTGTCTGTTTTTTTTTACATTTTATTTGCATATTATGGTGGAAAATAAGTATTTGGTCAGAAACAAAATTTCATCTCAATACTTTGTAATATATCCTTTGTTGGCAATGACAGAGGTCAAACGTTTTCTGTAAGTCTTCACAAGGTTGCCACACACTGTTGTTAGTATGTTGGCCCACTCCTCCATGCAGATCTCCTCTAGAGCAGTGATGTTTTTGGCTTTTCGCTTGGCAACACGGACTTTCAACTCCCTCCAAAGGTTTTCTATAGGGTTGAGATCTGGAGACTGGCTAGGCCACTCCAGGACCTTGAAATGCTTCTTACGAAGCCACTCCTTCGTTGCCCTGGCGGTGTGCTTTGGATCATTGTCATGTTGAAAGACCCAGCCACGTTTCATCTTCAATGCCCTTGCTGATGGAAGGAGGTTTGCACTCAAAATCTCACGATACATGGCCCCATTCATTCTTTCATGTACCCGGATCAGTCGTCCTGGCCCCATTGCAGAGAAACAGCCCCAAAGCATGATGTTTCCACCACCATGCTTTACAGTAGGTATGGTGTTTGATGGATGCAACTCAGTATTCTTTTTCCTCCAAACACGACAAGTTGTGTTTCTACCAAACAGTTCCAGTTTGGTTTCATCAGACCATAGGACATTCTCCCAAAACTCCTCTGGATCATCCAAATGCTCTCTAGCAAACTTCAGACGGGCCCGGACATGTACTGGCTTAAGCAGTGGGACACGTCTGGCACTGCAGGATCTGAGTCCATGGTGGCGCAATGTGTTACTTATGGTAGGCCTTGTTACATTGGTCCCAGCTCTCTGCAGTTCATTCACTAGGTCCCCCCGCGTGGTTCTGGGATTTTTGCTCACCGTTCTTGTGATCATTCTGACCCCACGGGGTGGGATTTTGCGTGGAGCCCCAGATCGAGGGAGATTATCAGTGGTCTTGTATGTCTTCCATTTTCTAATTATTGCTCCCACTGTTGATTTCTTCACTCCAAGCTGGTTGGCTATTGCAGATTCAGTCTTCCCAGCCTGGTGCAGGGCTACAATTTTGTTTCTGGTGTCCTTTGACAGCTCTTTGGTCTTCACCATAGTGGAGTTTGGAGTCAGACTGTTTGAGGGTGTGCACAGGTGTCTTTTTATACTGATAACAAGTTTAAACAGGTGCCATTACTACAGGTAATGAGTGGAGGAAAGAGGAGACTCTTAAAGAAGAAGTTACAGGTCTGTGAGAGCCAGAAATCTTGATTGTTTGTTTCTGACCAAATACTTATTTTCCACCATAATATGCAAATAAATTGTTAAAAAAACAGACAATGTGATTTTCTGGATTTTTTTTTCTCAGTTTGTCTCCCATAGTTGAGGTCTACCTATGATGTAAATTACAGACGCCTCTCATCTTTTTAAGTGGTGGAACTTGCACTATTGCTGACTGACTAAATACTTTTTTGCCCCACTGTATGTCGGACATCCATGTCCACTCCTGAGGTCTTATGTGTGGAGTCTGAACTGAATATCGACGGCCTTGTTGATGTGGGTAGTCAACAACTGCCCTCTTCTGCTCACAAATCCTTTCCAACATATGCAGCGTAGAGTTCCAGCTCGTGGGGACATCACACACTAGCTGGTGAGCTGGAAGCTGCAAGGGTGGCTGAAGCTGTAGCTCACTTTCTAAAATGGGCAGACAGACGGCGTACTTTCACTAGCAGCTCTGGGTAGCTTTTCAGAAAACGTTGAACCACGAGGTTAAGCCCATGGGCCAAGCAAGAAACGTGTGTGAGCTCACCTTGCCTCAGAGCCGCCACCAGGTTACGGCCATTGTCACACACGAACATGCCTGGCTGTAGGTTCAGCGGTGTCATCCAAACATCTGACAGCTCTTTCAGCGCTGTCCACAACTCTTCTGCATTGTGCTGTTTGTCACCTATGCAGATTAGTTTCAGCACAGCCTGTTGCCGCTTGGCTAAGGCAGTGCTGCAGTGCTTCCAGCTTCTGACTGTTGTGTTTATTTCAGAGATGGAGGATGAAAAAGAGGAGAAGGAGGAGGTGCAGGAGTTGTAGACTGTGGGGGCAACACTGATTGATGTAGTGCCAGCAATCCTCGGCGTGGGGAGGATGTGTTCCATCCCAAGGTCTGACTGCGGCTTCCACTATGTTAACCCAGTGTGCCGTCAGTGAGATGTACCATCCCTGCCCACAAGCACTTGTCCATGTGTCTGTGGCTAGGTGGACTTTCCCTGTAACAGCATTGTTGAGAGCACGGGTAATGTTGTGGGACACAAGCTGGTGTAATGCCGGTACGGCACACCGGGAGAAATGGTGGCGACTGGGAACAGAGTACCTTAGGACTGTGGGCTATTGGCTGGGTATTTCCGCTTGTGATCCAAAGACTGGGATATAGACAACTGAAGGCTGAGCTGGGACAAGGACGTGGACGGGCTTGAAGATGGTGCTGCTTGATTGTGGGCCACAACAAGTGCAGGGCTAGAGGCATCTTCACATGCACGGTAGACTGGGGATGGGCTTCTATGCAAAACAATGGAAGAAGCAGTGGTGTCACCTGAAGACAGTGGTCATGGAGCCTGGGGTTAGGCCCACAGTCGGGTGCTTTCCTGACATGTGCCTGATCATGCTGGTGGTGGTCAGGCTGGTTGTTTTGCTTCCTCTTCTGATGCAGGCATGGCAGGTGCTGCAAATGGCCTGTTTGGGGTTATCGGCAGAGTCTTTAAAAAATAACCAGACTCAGGAAGATCTAACAGTTGGAATGGCAACTTTCCTTATGTTGGTGTTACGGGGAGCGGATGCACGCCTTCTGTCTGTGGCCACCACACTGCTTCTTCCTGCCTGTTGGGGTGATATGCCTCCTTCCCCATGTGTCCTTCTGCCCTCGGTCTGCATGTCCTCCCGCCAGGTTGGGTCAGTCACAGTCATCCACTACCTCATCTTCCACATCCGCACCCTGCTCCTCCTCCTGACTTTCTGCCAATTGTCTCATCATCGTCCACCTCTTCTGACACTTTCCCACCATAGCCTTTGTGTGACCTGGGCTGGTCAATGCTTTGGGCATCTCTACATGCGATCTCATCTGTCCCCACTTCAAGTTGACTGGCCGAGAGTTCGGAATCTTGAAATGGAAAACTGAACAGCTCTTCAGAGTGTCCAAGTGTGGGATCAGTTGTCTCATGGCACATGGCATGGTGGGAGGAAGGAGGATCAGGGTGAGGAATATCCGGGCCACACTCACGGCTACTCTGACTTGACCTTGTGGAAGACGTGGTGGTGGCTAAGTGACTGGAAGCGTTATCCGCTATCCAACCAACAACCATTTCACACTACTCTGGCTTCAATAGTGGTGTGCTGCGGTCCCCTAGAAACTGGGACACGAAGGTCGAGCGAGAAGATGTGGGTCTTTGTTGTTGCCCACTTTCACCTTGTCCACGGCCTCGTCATCTGCATACACCATTAGCACCACGTCCACTTCCCCATCCCTTGCCCCTTGCCTTGCCCATTTTAAATGGACTATTGCACTATTGCACTATTGCACTATTTCAAATCCTCAACACAAATGTATTTATTAGTAGCAAAATAATATCTGATCCGTATTCCTTTAAATCTACGATTTTTCAAACCCAAACACCAGGCAGGCCCCAGCCTGACATAACAGACTGTATTCAATTTTTGGGCGCTTTTTGTGAAGTTAATTTATGCAAAATAGTGCTGTATATAAGTAGAGTATCAGACAGCAAATAAAATGGAACACCGGCCTACAATGCCCAAACTTCGAGCATTCAGATATGAGGGCTGTCATGGAAATGCCACACTGGCAAATATGTGGCCTTTTAATATTTTTTTTATGCTAAATAGTGCTGTATATAATTAGAGTAACAGACAGCAAAAACAGTGGTCCACCAGCCTAAAATGCCCAAACATGGAGCACGCAGATTTATGAGGCCTTTTTTGGTGAATTTAAAACACACAATAAAACAGTGGCATAAGGCTAGCACACACGACTATGCTACGTATGCCTGACAAACTATGATTTTTAAACAGGCCCCAGTCTGACAGAACAGTCTATTTTTTTTTTTGGGGGGGAGGGATTTTGGGGGGAAAAAAACGCAACTATCTATATAGTAAAGAAGCTGCAGCAGACAGTTATGCAGCTTTGGGAGGGATGCAGTGGGAGCAATGGACGCACGTACAGTGCCTGCAGGCCTTGCACTGATGTGGATATGCTGTGCCCTGCCTACCTAGAGCTGCAATCTTGGGACCCACGAATTAGCCCTAAAAAGGACTGCTGGTTTCTCAGGAGTTGTGGATGTAACAGTTGCAGACCTACACTAACTCTAAAACCACGATTCGGACCCTATCTCGGCAGCAGCTCTCCCTACTCTCGCTGAATCTGGAGCAGAATGCGGCGAACAGGGCAGCACCAGGTCTCTTATACTCGGGATGATGCTCTGTAGCCCAGCCAATCACTGTACGACCACAACAAAGATGGCTGTGTGGCGCCCCAGGGTCCTGGTCATCACAGTGGTATTGCTTTCCTCCAGGGGAGAGTGATGCTACGTTCGGAGGCAAGGAAAAATAACTGCATCCAGGTATCACAAACATGTAACACATTCATACTCTAGGCCACCAGGGGGAGCTTTTCATCCTATTTACTAGGTTACTCTAATATACAGTATATATATATATATATATATATATATTTATATATATATATATATATATCTGTAGGGAAAGTTAGTCAGTCCTTCAAGGAAGCTGTTCCTGGCAGGAGCGAATACCTGTCAAAGGACAGAGCAGAGGGTGCACGGAGCTGTGCATGCCCTAAGAGCTGCAGCTCCCAGAAAGAGACATTTCAGAAAGGAGAATTGTATTGGAGCGAGCGTGAAGGAAGGCAAAGCAAAGAAGAGGATACCAGAAGGGGACCAGCCCCGAACAGACTGCCTCCTTCTGAGGCGTAGAACACCAGTAGCCGGAACACCAAGAGACATCTGCAGCTGGTCCTGCAATTCCAAGAGGCGGAGAGAGCCCAGTGGGAGGCAGAGAGAGCCAAGCGGGAGGCCCAAGCTCAGAGGGCCCATGAACTGCAGATGGCCCAACTTGGGGCAGTACCATCTACCACACGGAACCATGAGTCAAGCAACGCTCCATCCCCTAAACCCCGGCCAGAGCACTTTCCTGTGATGGAAAAGGATAGGAACTTGGACACTTTTCTGCGGGCATTTGAGAAAACCTGCAGACAGTAATGGCTGCCTGGGGACCAATGGGCCAGATATTTGACCCCATGGCTCAAAGGCAAAGCTCTGGAGGCGTTTGCTTCTCTCCCTCTAGACCAAGATGAAGAATGAGACCTTCAAGCAGGCCCTGATAACGAAGTACCAGCTTACACCTGAGGTTTACTGTAGAAAGTTCTGGAACCTCCAACGTGGCCCATATGACAGTTACAATGATGTAGTGCATGGAATAGGGACCCACTTTGACCTGTGGACCAAAGGACTGTCAGTGACCACCTTTGCACAGCTGTGATACCTGATGATCAAAGACCAGTTCCTACATCTTTGCCCAGCTGAGGTGCGACAGTTCGTGATGGTGTAAGAGGGTGGTGCTGTTATGGACAGTAAGGAACACGCTGTCACTTTAAGAGGCTGCACCTCCTTGTCTGGCGTAATGGAATGTTCTGCTTCTCCCCTGCAATAATCGTTGTGATGAGCTAGTCTGTGCAGAGTGCAGGTGTGGAGCTGGAGCAGCGTGTGTGAGCTGAGGCTGCTGCAGAGAGGACTTGTTGTGCTGATAGCTGAAAGTGAGAAGAACTGTGTCCTCATATAGCCTGCTTAGTAAAGGCCAGGGAGGTTATACGTAGAGTAGCATCATCACTTGTTTGTTGTTTACATTTGCTTTTTAGACATATTTTGAGTCTGCAATAGTTGGAGCACCGTGCTGTTTTACGGAAAAGATAAAGTTTATTGCTCTTGTAAATTGTCTTTTGAAATTGTATTCCCCTGTTTGCATCTTCCTCATTCCCTTCCTTCCTTGCCTTCCAATATATCTACTCTTTGTTGTAGTCTTCCTGCACCGTGGTGGTCCCCCGGCCATCGCTTCAATGGACTGAGAACCCAAAGATGTGGATAAAGCAGCTCAGATTGCCGACGCCTATGAAGCCAACCGTAAATCGGAAGTGCAGAAGCCAGGCATCGCCAGCTAGAGAGAAGGTAAGCCTGCAACCAAGTTTAGAACCCCTGCCAGCCGACTCACCGGAGGCCCTGACCCCATTGCCAGCCCCAGACCTACCACCGATCTTCGCAAGCGTTTGCCTGCAATAGGTCTGGCCATATCAGCGCCAACTGTCCGGAGAAGCAGAAGAACCCCCCAGCCAAGGCCCCAGGGCCTAATGCAGCAGTTCTTTTCATGGGTGGGGTGGTTGGGAGGGTCTATGACAACGTGCAGCAAGTCACCATGAGGGGCCATGTCGCTAAAAGCCTCAAGGACACCGGGGTAGAACTATCCCTCATCTGACCCGAACTGGTGGCCCCTGAAGAGATTATTCCAGGGAAAACCCTGACTGTCACCAGGATTGAAGGCATCCGTTGTCCCTTGCCGTTGGCCTGGGTGTATATAGATTGGGGTTCCGGGAGCAGGGTGAAGGAAGTGGGGTTGTCCAATAACTTGCTCACCGATGTTTTATTGGGGCCTGATTTGGGGAGGATGGTTGCATATTATGTCCCTGACCTCCCTCCCCAATCTAATGCTGATGATAATGATGGGAAATTGCATGTGTTACCTGACAATGCATTACCATTTAATGATTTACCTGATAACCATTTTTCTTAAAATGCCAAGGGTGATACTGATGATGAAAATGTGCATGTTTGAGCTGCTAACCATTTATCTCCTAATGATGTGTCTACAGGTACAGGAGTGCTCAGCCATGTCACTCTGCAGGGTGAAAAGGCTGAGAAACCCCTAATGGGTGCAAGCAATGTTGCTAAGGGAAATGGGGAGATGCATGGAAACCGGGAGGAAGGTGATGCCGTGCAACTGACCAGAACCACAGAGGAAGGTAACTGGCCCATAAGTAGCACTGCCCCTGAGATGTTGGTGGTGCATGGGGAGGTAGTACCCATATCAGAGTCGATGATGGGTCTGTGGAAATCCCCGGGGAGACAGCCTACGTAGCTGCTGTCACCCACAGTCAGAGTGCCCAGAACGCAGATAACGTTCTGCCTTCTGGACCCTCCACAGTCACAGGGATGTCTGAACCAGAGATGGACCCAGAGCAGGTCCCAGAGGGTTCCAGTGGGGAAGGGAGCCTGATGTCGCTTCTGGCTTCCCCTAGCCAGGAGTTTCAGGCCGGTCTGCACACAGATGCGAGCCTAGAGAGTTTGAGACACCTTGCCGAGATGCCAACCTCCGTGATTGATAAGGAGGTGTTCTGGGAACGAGGGAGGTTGTACCGGGATACAGTACCCGGAAAATCTCAAAAGGAGTGGTTGAGGGAAAGACAGCTGGTCGTCCCACAGCAATTCCGGGGTGAGTTGTTGCGGATTGCCCATGAGATCCCGCTAGCTGGACACTTGGGGATCAGCAAAACTAAGGCCCGGCTGTCTCAACACTTCTATTGGCCTAAGATGGGGACAGATGTGTCAAACTACTGCCGCTCCTGTATCACTTGTCACAGAGTGGGGAAGGCAGGACCTGCTCTTAAGGCACCCCTGATCCCTTTACCAGTGATAGAGGAGCCTTTCCAGAGGATCACGGTGGGCATTGTGGGCCCGCTGGCCGTCCCCAGCAGCTCTGGAAAGCAATACATCCTTACTGTGGTAGACTATGCTACCCGGTACCCAGAGGCAGTAGCTCTGTCGTCAACTAGGGCAGATAAGGTGGCGGATGCCCTGTTGGCCATCTTTTTACAGGTAGGATTTCCCAAGGAAATGCTTACTGATCAAGGGACCCAATTTATGTCTCGCCTAATGGAGGCTCTCTGTAAGAGAATGCAGGTGAAGCACCTGGTATCGAGTGCGTATTACCCACAGACCAATGGTTTGTGTGAACGCTTCAATGGTACCCTCAAACAGATGCTACGCATGCTGGTTGAGACCCAAGGATGCGACTGGGAGTGGTATGTCCCACACCTGCTATTTTGCTTACCAAGACGTTCCGCATTCCTCGACGGGGTTCTCCCCCTTCGAACTCCTGTATGGCAGGCGAGTTCAGGGACCCCTTGGGTTGGTAAGGAAATCCTGGGATGAGTAGCCGAACCCTTCTGAAGTGTCCATCATGCATTGTCATGTGCGTCCATGACAAAATGCAGACCTTGACGCAGTTGGAGTATGACAACATGACGCAGGCCCAGGCCGATCAGAAGCACTGGTATGACCAAAATGCCCTGGAGTGAACTTACCAGGTGGGTCAGAAGGTGTGGGTGCTAGTCCCCGTACCAAAGGATAAGCTTCAGGCAGCCTGGGAAGGCCCGTACGTCGTCCACCAACAGTTCAACCTAGTCACCTACGTGGTCACGCTTGACCACGCTCAGGTTAGGCCAAAGGCATTTTACATCAATATGATGAAGATTCATCATGAACATGAAGCCTGCATCCTACTGGTCTACAACCTTCTCGAGGATGGGGAGGAAGACGCCCTCCTGGACATGCTGGCCTAAGCCAAGGCCAGTGGGTCCATCGAGGACATGGAGGTAAGCACCTTGTTAACCGAACCCCAGTGGTCGCAGCTGCGAACCAGGCTGGAACCCTTCTGGGCCGTGTTCTCCAACCGACCTGGAAGAACTGAGTTCATGGTCCACGAGGTGGACACCTGGTATCCTGTCCCACTACGGCGAACACCCTATTGGATCTCCGATGAGGTGCAGCAGGTTATGCACCAGGAGATCAATGAGATGTTACAGCTGCGGGTGATTCAACGGTCCAAAAGCGCATGGGCCTCACCTATAGTCCTCATGCCAAACAAGGATCAGACCACCCAGTTCTGCGTGGACTACAGGGGGCTCAATGCCATCACAGCCTCTGATGCGCACCCAGTGCCACGCATCAAGGAGCTGCTTGAGCGGTTAGCTGGTGTGAAATAATTGTCCGTAATGGATCCGATTCAGGGATACTGGCAGATTCCCCAGAGCACTGAGACGTAGGAGAAGTCCGCCTTTATCACACCCTTCGGACTGTACCAGTCCACGGTTATGCCATTCGGCATGAAGAATGCCCCTGCCACTTTCCAGCGGATGGTCAACCACCTTCATCGGGGACTGGAGAAGTAAGTGTTGGCGTACCTGGATGACATTGCCATTCTTTAGTCTCTCCTGGGAGGAACACCTGCAGCATCTCCAGGAGGTGCTCCAGTGAATTCAACAAGCAGGCCTGACCATCAAGCCGGGAAAGTGCCAGATGGGCATGAGAGAGGTCCACTACCTGGGGCATCAGGTAGGGAGGGCTCCATGAAGCCAGAGCCTGGGAAAGTGGATGCAATCGCATCCTGGCAAATCACCAGGACCAAGAAACAGGTGATGTCCGTCCTGGGCACTGCAGGGTACTATAGGCGCTTTGTACAAAACTATAGTAGCCTGGCAAAACCCTTGAAGGACCTCACCAGGAAGAGGCTACCCCAAACAGTCGACAGGACAAACAGCTGTGAGATGGCTTTCTGGGCTTTGAAAGCAGCCCTGCGCAACTCTCCCTTGTTAAAAGCAGTTGACCGATCCTGGTACAGACCGACGCCAGCGAGTTTGGCTTCGGTGCTGTGCTCAGCCAAGTCTACTCAGGGAACCAAGAGCACCCCGTGTTGTACCTAAGCTGGAAGCTTCTGCCGAGGTAAGTGGCCTATTCCATCATCGAGAAGGAGTGCCTGGCCAAGGTCTGGGCCCTGCAACGTTTTCAGCACTACCTGTATGGTTACACCTTTACTGTGGTGCCTGACCACAACCCTCTGCTCTGGCTTCAATCCATGTCTGGTACCAACTGAAGGATGCTGCACTGGAGCCTTGCCCTCCAGCAGTATGAATTTACGGTCAAACACAAAACGGGCAGCGAGCATGGAAACGTAGATGAGTCAAACCTGCCTCCATAGCGAGGTCCAAAAGAGGGAGGCGTCATGATAATATAAATATGCCATATTCTGAGTTTAATGAGAGAAAAATCCGGCACTCAAAAATCATGAAAGATTTGTTTATTTAATGATCCAATTATAATTCATAACGTAACGTTTCGGTCATTATGACCTTCATCAGACAGTGGATGCAGAAACAAGTGAAATCACTGGTATAGCATAAAGGACCCCAATAGGAGTTCGGATCAATGACAGGAACAATCCCATCTGCGGACATTACACACGCCGCTCCTTACGGTCGGCTACACTGGGATTGTTCCTGTCATTGATCCGAACTCCTATTGGGGTCCTTTATGCTATACCAGTGATTTCACTTGTTTCTGCATCCACTGTCTGATGAAGGTCATAATGACCGAAACGTTATGTTATGAATTATAATTGGATCATTAAATAAACAAATCTTTCATGATTTTTGAGTGCCGGATTTTTCTCTCATTATATTGAATAGGGGTTGGCATCCCTTCTCTGAGCACCTAATTAAAGGAGGAGTGACGTGATTGATAACTTATATTCTGAGTTTACTTCCAGAAGGTTCCATGGCTTTACAGACACGCTGTGGGCTTTCTGACCCCTCCCCCCCTTAAAACTGCATAGGAAACTCTTCTTCTCACTACACACTCTCTGCAATTTGATATCTGTGTGCAGCAGCCCCCAATGTGTAGTTTTTGGTGTTAAGCTGGCTAAAGGCAGCTGTGGTAACATGTGCTCTTTTGTTCATGTAAAACTTAGTAGGGCCTAACTTGTCCCGAATCAGTGAGATATAAAAGTTACATATTCCGAATGTCCCCTGTGAGATCTATAACCCACTGCAGTCTGTAGGATCCAAACCCAATGAAATCCAAGGAATGGATTTCTCCATAAGTGGGTCATGTATCCACTTCATGTTTATACATAAATGAAACCCATGTCATGCTGACCATTATGATAATTGTGTCTTTCTTCTATGAGGTTCACCCTGAAAGATATGGGTAATAGCTGGATTTCATATCTTTCAGAAATGGGAGTATTCAGCCACCCAGTGAGGTCACCACAGGGGGAGTGCCTTGGTTTTGGGCACAGGTATAAGATAGTGAGACCACATTTTCACTAGTCTTTGTTCAGGAAGCTATCTGAGAGACGCTCTGTCATGTATCTTGATGTATGGCCCCTCCCCCGCACCGCATGGTCTGCTAGGAAAGGACATAAGCAACTATAAGTTTATTTTCATCTTTGATCCCTTTTATTTTTGTAAGTGTCTGTACATGTGATACTTGTCTTCTTTCATAATATCTTTTTATACTTTTGGTAAACACTGCCAACCTTTTGGAGTAAAATATATAAAATTACTAGCTTAGTTTCTCCTTGCTCTATAACGTACTGTCACATCCTCGGAAGTGAATTTTTTTACTGATTGGGTTGGCTCCTGACCCTCTTTAATTAAGAAATAGGAGCTGGTGTCAGCAGAAGTGTTCTGAGCCTTTGGGAAAACTGGCAGCGACGGACAACATTGATAATTATTGTTCCTGCCTGAGTGGGAGTAGTTATATCGCCTTCGCTGCAGGGTGCCCATTAGCCAGTACATAGCAGGCAGCCTTTCTGGTGACTAATTATCCTAGGTGCAGTTCCCTGTCTGACCTGACGGTAAGGGGGGCGCCAAAGAGCTGCAAGTTCCAAACCGGAAGTGGGATATAAATAAATCCCCTTCAGAAAAGAATTGGGGGCAACCAAACAACCCGGGTCCATGACATATTGGTGTCAGCGGTGGGGATGATAAAAATATCCTCCGTGATTCACGACACTTATTATCTCTATATATACAGGTTATCAGTGATTATTCATCTCCTCCATTATCTCTAGATATACCGAGTTATCTGCAGTGTTTACTGCATCTCAGCAAATCTTTTTTTTTCATCTTTTATCACTTGATCTTTATTGATATGCCTTGTGGGCTTATATGTAATCTGACATAACAGTTAATCATATTTGTTTGTCACTCACCTGACCTTACAGATTAGATCATTCTCAACAATTACTTTGTATCATCCTTTTTATTTTCTGTGGCCCTGTCACTTTCCTCAGTGTCCCTTTTCCTGTGTAGCCCCTGTCTCCTGTAGCCCCCCGTCCCGTGTAGCCAGGGGTGGGGTTCGGCCGTCTCTCCCCGGTTCGATGGAACCGCTTGTTAAAAAAGCAGCCGCTTCCCCGAACCGGGAAGATTCAGAGCCCCAAACCGGTACCACACCTCCCAACCATCCCGTATCCCACGGGGCAGTCCCCGCGATCCCACGCTGCAGAGCCGCACACCACATACATGGCTGCCGCCGCTCTGTGCGCACAGGACCTGTGATGAGGTCATGGGAGGGGAGGAGTCAGGAGTCACATGATTAAGGGCCTCAGTGTATTGCAGGACTCTGGTGCTAGATGAGGGTAAGCTAAGCTTGTGTGTGGGGTCAGGAGGAGTTTACAGTGTGGATGTACCAGAGCTATGTGTACAAGGTGTACGGAGCGGAGCCGAGTGTGTGCCAGGTGTACGGAGCAGAGCCACGTGTGTACAAGGTGTACGGAGCAGAGCCACGTGTGTACAAGGTGTACGGAGCAGAGCCACGTGTGTACAAGGTGTACGGAGCAGAGCCACGTGTGTACGAGGTGTACGGAGCAGAGCCAGGTGTGTACGAGGTGTACGGAGCGGAGCCGTGTGTGTACGAGGTGTACGGAGCAGAGCCAGGTGTGTATGAGGTGCACAGAGCGGAGCCGGGTGTGGACAAGGTGAGCGGAGCTGCGTGCATAGGAGTAACTATGTGTGGCCACTATACTGTACGCAATATCATGTGCGGTCATTATACAGTAGGGAGCATCATGTGCAGCCATTATACAGTATGGAGCATCATGTGTGGCCATTATACAGTATGGAGCATCATGTGTGGGCATTATACAGTATGGAGCATCATGTGGGGCCATTATACAGTATGGAGCATCATGTGTGGGCATTATACAGTATGGAGCATCATGTGGGGTCATTATACAGTATGGAGCATCATGTGTGGGCATTATACAGTATGGAGCATCATGTGTGGCCATTGTACAGTATTGAGCATCATGTGCGGCCATTATACAGTATGGAGCATCATGTGTGGGCATTATACAGTATGGAGCATCATGTGTGGGCATTATACAGTATGGAGCATCATGTGGGGCCATTATACAGTATGGAGCATCATGTGTGGGCATTATACAGTATGGAGCATCATGTGGGGTCATTGTACAGTATGGAGCATCATGTGTGGGCATTATACAGTATGGAGCATCATGTGTGGGCATTATACAGTATGGAGCATCATGTGTGGGCATTATACAGTATGGAGCATCATGTGGGGCCATTATACAGTATGGAGCATCATGTGTGGGCATTATACAGTATGGAGCATCATGTGGGGTCAATATACAGTATGGAGCATCATGTGTGGGCATTATACAGTATGGAGCATCATGTGTGGCCATTATACAGTATGGAGCATCATGTGGGGTCATTATACAGTATGGAGCATCATGTGTGGGCATTATACAGTATGGAGCATCATGTGGGGTCATTATACAGTATGGAGCATCATGTGCGGCCATTATACAGTATGGAGCATCATGTGTGGCCATTATACAGTATGGAGCATCATGTGCGGTCATTATACAGTATGGAGCATCATGTGCGGCCATTATACAGTATGGAGCATCATGTGCGGCCATTATACAGTATGGAGCATCATGTGGGGTCATTATACAGTATGGAGCATCATGTGTGGGCATTATACAGTATGGAGCATCATGTGTGGCCACTATACTGTACGCAATATCATGTGTGACCATTATACAGTATGGAGCATCATGTGTGGCCATTATACAGTATGGAGCATCATGTGCGGTCATTATACAGTATGGAGCATCATGTGCGGCCATTATACAGTATGGAGCATCATGTGCGGCCATTATACAGTATGGAGCATCATGTGTGGCCATTATACAGTATTGAGCATCATGTGTGGCCATTATACAGTATGGAGCATCATGTGTGGCCATTATACAGTATGGAGCATCATGTGCGGCCATTATACAGTATTGAGCATCATGTGTGGCCATTATACAGTATGGAGCATCATGTGGGGTCATTATACAGTATGGAGCATCATGTGTGGCCATTATACAGTATGGAGCATCATGTGTGGCCATTATACAGTATGGAGCATCATGTGGGGTCATTATACAGTATGGAGCATCATGTGCGGCCATTATACAGTAAGGAGCATCATGTGCGGCCATTATACAGTATGGAGCATCATGTGGGGTCATTATACAGTATGGAGCATCATGTGTGGCCATTATACAGTATGGAGCATCATGTGGGGTCATTATACAGTATGGAGCATCATGTGTGGCCATTATACAGTATGGAGCATCATGTGTGGCCATTATACAGTATGGAGCATCATGTGTGGCCATTATACAGTATGGAGCATCATGTGCGGCCATTATACAGTATTGAGCATCATGTGCGGCCATTATACAGTATGGAGCATCATGTGGGGTCATTATACACTATGGAGCATCATGTGGGGCCATTATACAGTATGGAGCATCATGTGTGGGCATTAAACAGTATGGTGCATCATGTGCGGCCATTATACAGTATGGAGCATCATGTGTGGCCACTATACTGTACGCAATATCATGTGTGACCATTATACAGTATGGAGCATCATGTGTGGCCATTATACAGTATGGAGCATCATGTGCGGTCATTATACAGTATGGAGCATCATGTGCGGCCATTATACAGTATGGAGCATCATGTGCGGCCATTATACAGTATGGAGCATCATGTGTGGCCATTATACAGTATTGAGCATCATGTGTGGCCATTATACAGTATGGACCATCATGTGTGGCCATTATACAGTATGGAGCATCATGTGCGGCCATTATACAGTATTGAGCATCATGTGTGGCCATTATACAGTATTGAGCATCATGTGTGGCCATTATACAGTATGGAGCATCATGTGGGGTCATTATACAGTATGGAGCATCATGTGTGGCCATTATACAGTATTCAGCATCATGTGTGGCCATTATACAGTATGGAGCATCATGTGTGGCCATTATACAGTATGGAGCATCATGTGTGGCCATTATACAGTATGGAGCATCATGTGCGGCCATTATACAGTATGGAGCATCATGTGCGGCCATTATACAGTATGGAGCATCATGTGTGGTCATTATACAGTATGGAGCATCATGTGCGGCCATGATACAGTATGGAGCATCATGTGCGGCCATTATACAGTATGGAGCATCATGTGTGGCCATTATACATTATGGAGCATCATGTGCGGCTATTATACAGTATGGAGCATCATGTGCGGCCATTATACAGTATGGAGCATCATGTGTGGACATTATACAGTATGGAGCATCATGTGTGGCCACTATACTGTACGCAATATCATGTGTGGCCATTATACAGTATGGAGCATCATGGGCGGCCATTATACAGTATGGAGCATCATGTGTGGTTATTATACAGTATGGAGCATCATGTGTGGTTACTATACAGTATGGAGCATCATGTGCGGCCATTATACAGTATTGAGCATCATGTGTGGCCACTATACTGTGCGCAATATCATGTGTGGCCATTATACAGTATGGAGCATCATGTGCGGCCATTATACAGTATGGAGCATCATGTGCGGTCATTATACAGTATGGAGCATCATGTGCGGTCATTATACAGTATGGAGCATCATGTGCGGCCATTATACAGTATGGAGCATCATGTGGGGTCATTATACAGTATGGAGCATCATGTGTGGGCATTATACAGTATGGAGCATCATGTGCGGCCATTATACAGTATGGAGCATCATGTGCGGCCATTATACAGTATGGAGCATCATGTGTGGCCACTATACTGTACGCAATATCATGTGTGACCATTATACAGTATGGAGCATCATGTGTGGCCATTATACAGTATGGAGCATCATGTGCGGTCATTATACAGTATGGAGCATCATGTGCGGCCATTATACAGTATGGAGCATCATGTGCGGCCATTATACAGTATGGAGCATCATGTGTGGCCATTATACAGTATTGAGCATCATGTGTGGCCATTATACAGTATGGAGCATCATGTGTGGCCATTATACAGTATGGAGCATCATGTGCGGCCATTATACAGTATTGAGCATCATGTGTGGCCATTATACAGTATGGAGCATCATGTGGGGTCATTATACAGTATGGAGCATCATGTGTGGCCATTATACAGTATGGAGCATCATGTGTGGCCATTATACAGTATGGAGCATCATGTGGGGTCATTATACAGTATGGAGCATCATGTGCGGCCATTATACAGTAAGGAGCATCATGTGCGGCCATTATACAGTATGGAGCATCATGTGTGGGCATTAAACAGTATGGAGCATCATGTGCGGCCATTATACAGTATGGAGCATCATGTGCGGCCATTATACAGTATGGAGCATCATGTGTGGCCACTATACTGTGCGCAATATCATGTGTGGCCATTATACAGTATGGAGCATCATGTGCGGCCATTATACAGTATGGAGCATCATGTGCGGTCATTATACAGTATGGAGCATCATGTGCGGTCATTATACAGTATGGAGCATCATGTGTGGCCATTATACAGTATGGAGCATCATGTGCGGTCATTATACAGTATGGAGCATCATGTGCGGTCATTATACAGTATGGAGCATCATGTGCGGTCATTATACAGTACGGAGCATCATGTGTGGTCATTATACAGTATGGAGCATCATGTGCGGCCATTATACAGTATGGAGCATCATGTGTGGTCATTATACAGTATGGAGCATCATGTGCGGCCATTATACAGTATGGAGCATCATGTGCGGTCATTATACAGTATGGAGCACCATGTGTGGCCATTATACAGTATGGAGCATCATGTGTGGCCATTATACAGTATGGAGCATCATGTGTGGCCATTATACATTATGGAGCATCATGTGAGGCTAATATACAGTATGGAGCATCATGTGCAGCCATTATACAGTATGGAGCATCATGAGTGGCCATTATACAGTATGGAGCATCATGTGTGGCCACTATACTGTACGCAATATCATGTGTGGCCATTATACAGTATGGAGCATCATGGGCGGCCATTATACAGTATGGAGCATCATGTGTGGTTATTATACAGTATGGAGCATCATGTGTGGTTATTATACAGTATGGAGCATCATGTGCGGCCATTATACAGTATTGAGCATCATGTGTGGCCACTATACTGTGCGCAATATCATGTGTGGCCATTATACAGTATGGAGCATCATGTGCGGCCATTATACATTATGGAGCATCATGTGTGGCCATTATACATACTCTGAAGGGAGGTAAGAACATTTCTAAAACAATCCACAGTGAGGAGATTGGAACAAAACAAAATCCTCTAAACTGCATGCTCGCAAACGCCAGAAGCCTGACAAACAAGATGGAAGAACTAGAAGCAGAAATATCTACAGGTAACTTTGACATAGTGGGAATAACCGAGACATGGTTAGATGAAAGCTATGACTGGGCAGTCAACTTACAGGGTTACAGTCTGTTTAGAAAGGATCGTAAAAATCGGAGAGGAGGAGGGGTTTGTCTCTATGTAAAGTCTTATCTGAAGTCCACTTTAAGGGAGGATATTAGCGAAGGGAATGAGGATGTCGAGTCCATATGGGTTGAAATTCATGGAGGGAAAAATGGTAACAAAATTCTCATTGGGGTCTGTTACAAACCCCCAAATATAACAGAAAGCATGGAAAGTCTACTTCTAAAGCAGATAGATGAAGCTGCAACCCATAATGAGGTCCTGGTTATGGGGGACTTTAACTACCCGGATATTAACTGGGAAAGTGAAACCTGTGAAACCCATAAAGGCAACAGGTTTCTGCTAATAACCAAGAAAAATTATCTTTCACAATTGGTGCAGAATCCAACCAGAGGAGCAGCACTTTTAGACCTAATACTATCTAATAGACCTGACAGAATAACAAATCTGCAGGTGGTCGGGCATCTAGGAAATAGCGACCACAATATTGTACAGTTTCACCTGTCTTTCACTAGGGGGACTTGTCAGGGAGTCACAAAAACACTGAACTTTAGGAAGGCAAAGTTTGACCAGCTTAGAGATGCCCTTAATCTGGTAGACTGGGACAATATCCTCAGAAATAAGAATACAGATAATAAATGGGAAATGTTTAAGAACATCCTAAATAGGCAGTGTAAGCGGTTTATACCTTGTGGGAATAAAAGGACTAGAAATAGGAAAAACCCAATGTGGCTAAACAAAGAAGTAAGACAGTCAATTAACAGTAAAAAGAAAGCATTTGCACTACTAAAGCAGGATGGCACCATTGAAGCTCTAAAAAACTATAGGGAGAAAAATACTTTATCTAAAAAACTAATTAAAGCTGCCAAAAAGGAAACAGAGAAGCACATTGCTAAGGAGAGTAAAACTAATCCCAAACTGTTCTTCAACTATATCAATAGTAAAAGAATAAAAACTGAAAATGTAGGCCCCTTAAAAAATAGTGAGGAAAGAATGGTTGTAGATGACGAGGAAAAAGCTAACATATTAAACACCTTCTTCTCCACGGTATTCACGGTGGAAAATGAAATGCTAGGTGAAATCCCAAGAAACAATGAAAACCCTATATTAAGGGTCACCAATCTAACCCAAGAAGAGGTGCGAAACCGGCTAAATAAGATTAAAATAGATAAATCTCCGGGTCCGGATGGCATACACCCACGAGTACTAAGAGAACTAAGTAATGTAATAGATAAACCATTATTTCTTATTTTTAGGGACTCTATAGCGACAGGGTCTGTTCCGCAGGACTGGCGCATAGCAAATGTGGTGCCAATATTCAAAAAGGGCTCTAAAAGTGAACCTGGAAATTATAGGCCAGTAAGTCTAACCTCTATTGTTGGTAAAATATTTGAAGGGTTTCTGAGGGATGTTATTCTGGATTATCTCAATGAGAATAACTGTTTAACTCCATATCAGCATGGGTTTATGAGAAATCGCTCCTGTCAAACCAATCTAATCAGTTTTTATGAAGAGGTAAGCTATAGACTGGACCACGGTGAGTCATTGGACGTGGTGTATCTCGATTTTTCCAAAGCGTTTGATACCGTGCCGCACAAGAGGTTGGTACACAAAATGAGAATGCTTGGTCTGGGGGAAAATGTGTGTAAATGGGTTAGTAACTGGCTTAGTGATAGAAAGCAGAGGGTGGTTATAAATGGTATAGTCTCTAACTGGGTCGCTGTGACCAGTGGGGTACCGCAGGGGTCAGTATTGGGACCTGTTCTCTTCAACATATTCATTAATGATCTGGTAAAAGGTTTACACAGTAAAATATCGATATTTGCAGATGATACAAAACTATGTAAAGCAGTTAATACAAGAGAAGATAGTATTCTGCTACAGATGGATCTGGATAAGTTGGAAACTTGGGCTGAAAGGTGGCAGATGAGGTTTAACAATGATAAATGTAAGGTTATACACATGGGAAGAGGGAATCAATATCACCATTACACACTGAACGGGAAACCACTGGGTAAATCTGACAGGGAGAAGGACTTGGGGATCCTAGTTAATGATAAACTTACCTGGAGCAGCCAGTGCCAGGCAGCAGCTGCCAAGGCAAACAGGATCATGGGGTGCATTAAAAGAGGTCTGGATACACATGATGAGAGCATTATACTGCCTCTGTACAAATCCCTAGTTAGACCGCACATGGAGTACTGTGTCCAGTTTTGGGCACCGGTGCTCAGGAAGGATATAATGGAACTAGAGAGAGTACAAAGGAGGGCAACAAAATTAATAAAGGGGATGGGAGAACTACAATACCCAGATAGATTAGCGAAATTAGGATTATTTAGTCTAGAAAAAAGACGACTGAGGGGCGATCTAATAACCATGTATAAGTATATAAGGGGACAATACAAATATCTCGCTGAGGATCTGTTTATACCAAGGAAGGTGACGGGCACAAGGGGGCATTCTTTGCGTCTGGAGGAGAGAAGGTTTTTCCACCAACATAGAAGAGGATTCTTTACTGTTAGGGCAGTGAGAATCTGGAATTGCTTGCCTGAGGAGGTGGTGATGGCGAACTCAGTCGAGGGGTTCAAGAGAGGCCTGGATGTCTTCCTGGAGCAGAACAATATTGTATCATACAATTATTAGGTTCTGTAGAAGGACGTAGATCTGGGTATTTATTATGATGGAATATAGGCTGAACTGGATGGACAAATGGCTTTTTTCGGCCTTACTAACTATGTTACTATGTTACTATGTTACTATACAGTATGGAGCACTGTGGGGTCATTATACAGTATAAAGCATCATGTGTGGCCATTATACAGTATTGAGCATCATGTACGGCCATTATACAGTACGGAGCATCATGTGCGGTCATTATACAGTATTGAGCATCATGTACGGCCATTACACAGTATGGAGCATCATGTGCGGTCATTATACAGTATGGAGCATCATGTGCGGCCATTATACAGTATGGAGCATCATGTGCGGTCATTATACAGTATGGAGCATCATGTGTGGCCATTATACAGTATGGAGCATCATGTGCGGTCATTATGCAGTATGGAGCATCATGTGCGGTCATTATACAGTATGGAGCATTATGTGGGGCCATTATACAGTATGGAGCATCATGTGCGGTCATTATACAGTATTGAGCATTATGTGGGGCCATTATACAGTATGGAGCATCATGTGCGGTCATTATACAGCATGGAGCATCATGTGGGGCCATTATATAGTATTGAGCATCATGTGCGGTCATTAAACAGTATGGAGCATCATGTGCGGTCATTATACAGTATGGAGCATCATGTGCGGTCATTATACAGTATGGAGCATCATGTGCGGTCATTATACAGTATGGAGCATTATGTGGGGCCATTATACAGTATGGAGCATCATGTGCGGTCATTATACAGTATGGAGCATTATGTGGGGCCATTATACAGTATGGAGCATCATGTGTGGCCATTATACAGTATGGAGTATCATGTGCGGTCATTATACAGTATGGAGCATCATGTGCGGTCATTATACAGTATGGAGCATCATGTGTGGCCATTATACAGTATGGAGCATCATGTGCGGCCATTATACAGTATGGAGCATCATGTGCGGCCATTATACAGTATGGAGCATCATGTGCGGTCATTATACAGTACGGAGCACCATGTGTGGTCATTATACAGTATGGAGCATCATGTGCGGCCATTATACAGTATGGAGCATCATGTGTGGTCATTATACAGTATGGAGCATCATGTGCAGCCATTATACAGTATGGAGCATCATGTGCGGTCATTACACAGTATGGAGCATCATGTGTGGCCATTATACAGTATGGAGCATCATGTGTGGCCATTATACAGTATGGAGCATCATGTGTGGCCATTATACATTATGGAGCATCATGTGCGGCTATTATACAGTATGGAGCATCATGTGCGGCCATTATACAGTATGGAGCATCATGTGTGGCCATTATACAGTATGGAGCATCATGTGTGGCCACTATACTGTACGCAATATCATGTGTGGCCATTATACAGTATGGAGCATCATGGGCGGCCATTATACAGTATGGAGCATCATGTGTGGTTATTATACAGTATGGAGCATCATGTGTGGTTATTATACAGTATGGAGCATCATGTGCGGCCATTATACAGTATTGAGCATCATGTGTGGCCACTATACTGTGCGCAATATCATGTGTGGCCATTATACAGTACGGAGCACCATGTGTGGTCATTATACAGTATGGAGCATCATGTGCGGCCATTATACAGTACGGAGCATCATGTGTGGTCATTATACAGTATGGAGCATCATGTGCGGCCATTATACAGTATGGAGCATCATGTGCGGCCATTATACAGTATGGAGCATCATGTGCTGCCATTATACAGTATGGAGCATCATGTGCGGCCATTATACAGTATGGAGCATCATGTGCGGTCATTATACAGTACGGAGCATCATGTGGGGCCATTATACAGTATGGAGCATCATGTGTGGTCATTATACAGTACGGAGCATCATGTGCGGCCATTATACAGTATAGAGCATCATGTGCGGTCATTATACAGTATGGAGCATCATGTGCGGTCATTATACAGTATGGAGCATCATGTGCGGTCATTATACAGTATGGAGCATCATGTGCGGTCATTATACAGTATGGAGCATCATGTGCGGCCATTATACAGTATGGAGCATCATGTGTGGCCATTATACAGTATGGAGCACTGTGGGGTCATTATACAGTATGGAGCATCATGTGCGGCCATTATACATTATGGAGCATCATGTGTGGCCATTATACAGTATGGAGCACTGTGGGGTCATTATACAGTATAGAGCATCATGTGTGGCCATTATACAGTATTGAGCATCATGTACGGCCATTATACAGTACGGAGCATCATGTGCGGTCATTATACAGTACGGAGCATTATGTGGGGCCATTATACAGTATGGAGCATCATGTGCGGTCATTATACAGTATGGAGCATTATGTGGGGCCATTATACAGTATGGAGCATCATGTGTGGCCATTATACAGTATGGAGTATCATGTGCGGTCATTATACAGTATGGAGCATCATGTGTGGCCATTATACAGTATGGAGCATCATGTGCGGTCATTATACAGTATGGAGCATCATGTGCGGTCATTATACAGTATGGAGCATTATGTGGGGCCATTATACAGTATGGAGCATCATGTGTGGCCATTATACAGTATGGAGCATTATGTGGGGCCATTATACAGTATGGAGCATCATGTGCGGTCATTATACAGTATGGAGCATTATGAGGGGCCATTATACAGTATGGAGCATCATGTGCGGTCATTATACAGTATGGAGCATCATGTGCAGTCATTATACAGTATGGAGCATCATGTGCGGTCATTATACAGTATGGAGCATCATGTGTGGCCATTATACAGTATGGAGCATTATGTGGGGCCATTATACAGTATGGAGCATCATGTGCGGTCATTATACAGTATGGAGCATTATGAGGGGCCATTATACAGTATGGAGCATCATGTGCGGTCATTATACAGTATGGAGCATCACGTGGGGCCATTATATAGTATTGAGCACCATGTGCGGTCATTATACAGTATGGAGCATCATGTGCGGTCATTATACAGTATGGAGCATCATGTGCGGTCATTATAAAAGTATGGAGCATCATGTGGGGTCATTATACAGTATGGAGCATCATGTGTGGTCATAATACTGTATAGAGCATCATGTGCGGTCATTATACAGTATGGAGCATCATGTGCGGTCATACAGTACGGAGCATCATGTGCGGTCATTATACAGTATGGAGCATCATGTGTGGTCGTTATACAGTATGGAGCATCATGTGCGGTCATTATACAGTATGGAGCATCATGTGTGGCCATTATACAGTATGGAGCATCATGTGCGGTCATTATACAGTATGGAGCATCATGTGAGGCCATTATACAGTATGGAGCATCATGTGTGGCCATTATACAGTATGGAGCATCATGTGTGGTCATAATACAGTATGGAGCATCATGTGTGGCCATTATACAGTATGTAGCATCATGTGCGGTCATTATACAGTATGGAGCATCATGTGTGGCCATTATACAGTATGGATCATCATGTGTGGTCATAATACAGTATGGAGCATCATGTGTGGCCATTATACAGTATGGAGCATCATGTGCGGTCATTATACAGTATGGAGCATCATGTGCGGTCATTATACAGTATGGAGCATTATGTGGGGCCATTATACAGTATAGAGCATCATGTGTGGTCATTATACAGTATGGAGCATCATGTGTGGCCATTATACAGTATGGAGCATCATGTGTGGTCATTATACAGTATGGAGAATGATGTGTGGCCATTATACAGTATGGAGCATCATGTGTGGCCATTATACAGTATGGAGCATCATGTGCGGTCATTATACAGTATGGAGCATCATGTGTGGTCATTATACAGTATGGAGCATCATGTGTGGCCATTATACAGTATGGAGCATCATGTGCGGTCATTTTACAGTATGGAGCATCATGTGCGGTCATTATACAGTATGGAGCATCATGTGTGGCCATTATACAGCATTGAGTATCATGTGTGGCCATTATACAGTATGGAGCATCATGTGTGGCCATTATACAGTATGGAGCATCATGTGTGGCCATTATACAGTATGGAGCATCATCTGCGGTCATTATACAGTATGGAGCATCATGTGCGGTCATTATACAGTATGGAGCATTATGTGGGGCCATTATACAGTATGGAGCATCATGTGTGGCCATTATACAGTATGGAGCATCATGTGTGGCCATTATACAGTATGGAGCATCATGTGGGGCCATTATACAGTATGGAGCATCATGTGTGGTCATTATACCGTATGGAGCATAATGTGTGGCCATTATACAGTATGTAGCATCATGTGTTGCCATTATACAGTATGGAGCATCATGTGTGGCCATTATACAGTATGGAGCACTGTGTGGCCATTATGCAGTATGAAGCATCATGTGTGGCCATTGTACAGTATGGAGCATCATGTGGGGCCTTTATGCTGTATGAAGCATCATGTGTGGCAATTATACAGTATGGAGCATCATGTGCGGTCATTATACAGTATGGAGCATTATGTGGGGCCATTATACAGTATGGAGCATCATGTGTGGTCATTATACAGTATGGAGCATCATGTGCGGTTATTATACAGTATGGAGCATCATGTGTGGCCATTATACAGTATGAAGCATCATATGTGGCCATTATACAGTATGGAGCATCATGTGTGGCCATTATACAGTATTGAGCATCATGTGGGGCCATTATACTGTATTGATCATCATGTGGAGCCATTATACAGTATTGACCATCATGTGTGGCCATTATACAGTATTGACCATCATGTGGGGCCATTACACAGTATGGAGCATCATATGGAGCCACTATACTGTACGCAATATCATGTGTGACCATTATACAGTATTGAGCATCATGTGGGGATATTATACAGTGTGGAGCATCATGTGGGGCCATTATACAGTATTGAATGTCATGTGGGGCCATTATACAATATTGAGTATAGTGTGGCCATTATACAGTATGGAGCACTGTGTGGCCATTATACAGTATTGACTATCGTGGGGCCATTATACAGTATTGAGTATCGTGTGGGGCCATTATACAGTAAGGAGCATCTTGTGGAGCCATTATACAGTATTGAGCACTATGTGTGGCCATTATACAGTATTGATTATAGTGTGGCCATTATACAGTATGGAGCACTGTGTGGCCATTATACAGTATTGAGTATCGTGTGGCCATTATGCAGTATTGAGCACTATGTGTGGCCATTATACAGTATTGAGTATCGTGTGGCCATTATACAGTATTGAGCATCATATGGGGCCATTATGCAGTATTGAGTATCGTGTGGCCATTATACAGTATTGAGTATCGTGTGGCCATTATACAGTATTGAGCATCATATGGGGCCATTATACAGTATTGAGTATCGTGTGGCCATTATACAGTATTGAGTACTATGTGTGGCCATTATACAGTATGGAGCACTGTGTGGCCATTATACAGTATTGAGTATCTTGTGGCTATTATACAGTATTGAGCATCATGTGGGGCCATTATGCAGTATTGAGTATCGTGTGGCCATTATACAGTACTGAGCATCATGTGCGGTCATTATACAGTATGGAGCATCATGTGCGGTCATTATACAGTATGGAGCATTATGTGGGGCCATTATACAGTATGGAGCATCATGTGTGGCCATTATACAGTATAGAGCATTATGTGGGGCCATTATACAGTATGGGGCATCATGTGCAGTCATTATACAGTATGGAGCATTATGTGGGGCCATTATACAGTATGGAGCATCATGTGCGGTCATTATACAGTATGGAGCATCACGTGGGGCCATTATATAGTATTGAGCATCATGTGCGGTCATTATACAGTATGGAGCATCATGTGCGGCCATTATACAGTATGGAGCATCATGTGCGGTCATTATACAGTATGGAGCATTATGTGGGGCCATTATACAGTATGGAGCATCATGTGTGGCCATTATACAGTATGGAGTATCATGTGCGGTCATTATACAGTATGGAGCATCATGTGTGGCCATTATACAGTATGGAGCATCATGTGCGGTCATTATACAGTATGGAGCATCATGTGCGGTCATTATACAGTATGGAGCATTATGTGGGGCCATTATACAGTATGGAGCATCATGTGTGGCCATTATACAGTATGGAGCATCAAGTGTGGTCATTATACAGTATGGAGCATCATGTGTGGCCATTATACAGTATGGAGCATCATGTGCGGTCATTATACAGTATGGAGCATCTTGTGCGGTCATTGTACAGTATGGAGCATTATGTGGGGCCATTATACAGTATGGAGCATCATGTGTGGCCATTATACAGTATAGAGCATTATGTGGGGCCATTATACAGTATGGAGCATCATGTGCGGTCATTATACAGTATGGAGCATTATGTGGGGCCATTATACAGTATGGAGCATCATGTGCGGTCATTATACAGTATGGAGCATCACGTGGGGCCATTATATAGTATTGAGCATCATGTGCGGTCATTATACGGTATGGAGCATCATGTGCGGCCATTATACAGTATGGAGCATCATGTGCGGTCATTATACAGTATGGAGCATTATGTGGGGCCATTATACAGTATGGAGCATCATGTGTGGCCATTATACAGTATGGAGTATCATGTGCGGTCATTATACAGTATGGAGCATCATGTGTGGCTATTATACAGTATGGAGCATCATGTGCGGTCATTATACAGTATGGAGCATCATGTGCGGTCATTATACAGTATGGAGCATTATGTGGGGCCATTATACAGTATGGAGCATCATGTGTGGCCATTATACAATATGGAGCATCAAGTGTAGTCATTATACAGTATGGAGCATCATGTGTGGCCATTATACAGTATGGAGCATCATGTGCGGTCATTATACAGTATGGAGCATCTTGTGCGGTCATTATACAGTATGGGGCATTATGTGGGGCCATTATACAGTATGGAGCATCATGTGTGGCCATTATACAGTATGGAGTATCATGTGCGGTCATTATACAGTATGGAGCATCATGTGCGGTCATTATACAGTATGGAGCATTATGTGGGGCCATTATACAGTATGGAGCATTATGTGGGGCCATTATACAGTATGGAGCATCATGTGGGGCCGTTATACAGTATGGAGCATCATGTGGGGCCGTTATACAGTATGGAGCATCATGTGTGGTCACTATACAGCATAGAGCATCATGTGTGGCCATTATACAGTATGGAGCATCATGTGCGGTCATTATACAGTATGGAGCATCATGTGCGGTCATTATACAGTATGGAGCATCATGTGGGGCCATTACACAGTATGGAGCATCATGTACGGCCATTATACAGTATGGAGCATCATGTGCGGTCATTATACAGTATGGAGCATCATGTGCGGTCATTATACAGTATGGGGCATCATGTGCGGTCATTATACAGTATGGAGCATCATGTGCGGTCATTATACAGTATGGAGCATTATGTGGGGCCATTATACAGTATGGAGCATCATGTGTGGCCATTATACAGTATGGAGCATCAAGTGTGGTCATTATACAGTATGGAGCATCATGTGTGGCCATTATACAGTATGGAGCATCATGTGCGGTCATTATACAGTATGGAGCATCTTGTGCGGTCATTGTACAGTATGGAGCATTATGTGGGGCCATTATACAGTATGGAGCATCATGTGTGGCCATTATACAGTATAGAGCATTATGTGGGGCCATTATACAGTATGGAGCATCATGTGCGGTCATTATACAGTATGGAGCATTATGTGGGGCCATTATACAGTATGGAGCATCATGTGCGGTCATTATACAGTATGGAGCATCACGTGGGGCCATTATATAGTATTGAGCATCATGTGTGGTCATTATACAGTATGGAGCATCATGTGCGGCCATTATACAGTATGGAGCATCATGTGCGGTCATTATACAGTATGGAGCATTATGTGGGGCCATTATACAGTATGGAGCATCATGTGTGGCCATTATACAGTATGGAGTATCATGTGCGGTCATTATACAGTATGGAGCATCATGTGTGGCCATTATACAGTATGGAGCATCATGTGCGGTCATTATACAGTATGGAGCATCATGTGCGGTCATTATACAGTATGGAGCATTATGTGGGGCCATTATACAGTATGGAGCATCATGTGTGGCCATTATACAATATGGAGCATCAAGTGTAGTCATTATACAGTATGGAGCATCATGTGTGGCCATTATACAGTATGGAGCATCATGTGCGGTCATTATACAGTATGGAGCATCTTGTGCGGTCATTATACAGTATGGGGCATTATGTGGGGCCATTATACAGTATGGAGCATCATGTGTGGCCATTATACAGTATGGAGTATCATGTGCGGTCATTATACAGTATGGAGCATCATGTGCGGTCATTATACAGTATGGAGCATTATGTGGGGCCATTATACAGTATGGAGCATTATGTGGGGCCATTATACAGTATGGAGCATCATGTGGGGCCGTTATACAGTATGGAGCATCATGTGGGGCCGTTATACAGTATGGAGCATCATGTGTGGTCACTATACAGCATAGAGCATCATGTGTGGCCATTATACAGTATGGAGCATCATGTGCGGTCATTATACAGTATGGAGCATCATGTGCGGTCATTATACAGTATGGAGCATCATGTGGGGCCATTACACAGTATGGAGCATCATGTACGGCCTTTATACAGTATGGAGCATCATGTGCGGTCATTATACAGTATGGAGCATCATGTGCGGTCATTATACAGTATGGAGCATCATGTGCGGTCGTTATACAGTATGGAGCATCATGTGTGGTCGTTATACAGTATGGAGCATCATGTAAGGCCAATATACAGTATGGAGCATCATGTGTGGTCATTATACAGTATGGAGCATCATGTGTGGTCATTATACAGTATGGAGCATCATGTGCGGTCATTATACAGTATGGAGCATCATGTGTGGCCATTATACAGTATGGAGCATCATGTGCGGTCATTATACAGTATGGAGCATCATGTGAGGCCATAATACAGTATGGAGCATCATGTGTGGCCATTATACAGTATGGAGCATCATGTGCGGCCATTTTACAGTATGGAGCATTGTGTGCGGTCATTATACAGTATGGAGCATCATGTGCGGCCATTATGCAGTATGAAGCATCATGTGTGGCCATTGTACAGTATGGAGCATCATGTGTGGCCATTATACAGTATTGAGCATCATGTGGAGCCATTATACAGTATTGAGCATCATGTGGGGCCATTATACAGTATGGAGCATCATATGGAGCCACTATACTGTACGCAATATCATGTGTGACCATTATTCAGTATTGAGCATCATGTGGGGCCATTATACAGTGTGGAGCATCATGTGGGGCCATTATACAGTATTGAGTGTCATGTGGGGCCATTATACAATATTGAGTATAGTGTGGCCATTATACAGTATGGAGCACTGTGTGGCCATTATACAGTATTGACTATCGTGGGGCCATTATACAGTATTGAGTATCGTGTGGGGCCATTATACAGTAAGGAGCATCATGTGGAGCCATTATACAGTATTGAGCACTATGTGTGGCCATTATACAGTATTGATTATAGTGTGGCCATTATACAGTATTGAGTATCGTGTGGCCATTATGCAGTATTGAGCACTATGTGTGGCCATTATACAGTATTGAGTATCGTGTGGCCATTATACAGTATTGAGCATCATATGGGGCCATTATGCAGTATTGAGTATTGTGTGGCCATTATACAGTATGGAGCACTGTGTGGCCATTATACAGTATTGAGTATCGTGTGGCCATTATACAGTATTGAGTATCGTGTGGCCATTATGCAGTATTGAGCACTATGTGTGGCCATTATACAGTATTGAGTATCGTGTGGCCATTATACAGTATTGAGCATCATATGGGGCCATTATGCAGTATTGAGTATAGTGTGGCCATTATACAGTATGGAGCACTGTGTGGCCATTATACAGTATTGAGTATCGTGTGGCCATTATACAGTATTGAGTATCGTGTGGCCATTATACAGTATTGAGTACTATGTGTGGCCATTATACAGTATTGAGTATCGTGTGGCCATTATACAGTATTGAGTGTCATGTGGGGCCATTATACAATATTGAGTATAGTGTGGCCATTATACAGTATGGAGCACTGTGTGGCCATTATACAGTATTGACTATCGTGGGGCCATTATACAGTATTGAGTATCGTGTGGGGCCATTATACAGTAAGGAGCATCATGTGGAGCCATTATACAGTATTGAGCACTATGTGTGGCCATTATACAGTATTGATTATAGTGTGGCCATTATACAGTATTGAGTATCGTGTGGCCATTATGCAGTATTGAGCACTATGTGTGGCCATTATACAGTATTGAGTATCGTGTGGCCATTATACAGTATTGAGCATCATATGGGGCCATTATGCAGTATTGAGTATTGTGTGGCCATTATACAGTATGGAGCACTGTGTGGCCATTATACAGTATTGAGTATCGTGTGGCCATTATACAGTATTGAGTATCGTGTGGCCATTATGCAGTATTGAGCACTATGTGTGGCCATTATACAGTATTGAGTATCGTGTGGCCATTATACAGTATTGAGCATCATATGGGGCCATTATGCAGTATTGAGTATAGTGTGGCCATTATACAGTATGGAGCACTGTGTGGCCATTATACA
The DNA here is from genome assembly GCF_032444005.1 of Ranitomeya imitator. NCBI lineage: Eukaryota > Metazoa > Chordata > Amphibia > Anura > Dendrobatidae > Ranitomeya > Ranitomeya imitator. Next base: position 2,699,293 of record NC_091288.1, read on the forward strand.
GTATTGAGTATCGTGTGGCCATTATACAGTATTGAGTATCGTGTGGCCATTATACAGTATTGAGTACTATGTGTGGCCATTATACAGTATTGAGTATCGTGTGGCCATTATACAGTATTGAGCACTATGTGTGGCCATTGTACAGTATTGAGTATAGTGTGGCCATTATACAGTATGGAGCACTGTGTGGTCATTATACAGTATTGAGTATCGTGTGGCCATTATACAGTATGGAGCACTGTGTGGCCATTATACAGTATTGAGTATCGTGTGGCTATTATACAGTATTGAGCATCATGTGGGGCCATTATGCAGTATTGAGTATCGTGTGGCCATTATACAGTATGGAGCATCATGTGCGGTCATTATACAGTATGGAGCATCATGTGCGGTCATTATACATTATGGAGCATCATGTGGGGCCATTATACAGTATGGAGCATCATGTGTGGTCATTATACAGTATGGAGCATCATGTGTGGCCATTATACAGTATGTTGCATCATGTGTGGCCATTATACAGTATGGAGCACTGTGTGGTCATTATACAGTATTGAGTATCGTGTGGCCATTATACAGTATTGAGTATAGTGTGGCCATTATACAGTATGGAGCACTGTGTGGCCATTATACAGTATTGAGTATCGTGTGGCTATTATACAGTATTGAGCATCATGTGAGGCCATTATGCAGTATTGAGTATCGTGTGGCCATTATACAGTATTGAGCATCATGTGTGGCCATTATACAGTATGGAGCATCATGTGCGGTCATTATACAGTATGGAGCATCATGTGCGGTCATTATACAGTATGGAGCATCATGTGGGGCCATTATACAGTATGGAGCATCATGTGTGGTCATTATACAGTATGGAGCATCATGTGTGGCCATTATACAGTATTGAGTATAGTGTGGCCATTATACAGTATGGAGCACTGTGTGGTCATTATACAGTATTGAGTATAGTGTGGCCATTATACAGTATGGAGCACTGTGTGGCCATTATACAGTATTGAGTATCGTGTGGCCATTATACAGTATTGAGCATCATGTGGGGCCATTATACAATATTGAGCACTATGTGTGGCCATTATACAGTATTAAGCACTATGTGGGGCCATTATGCAGTATTGAGTATCGTGTGGCCATTATACAGTATTGAGCATCATGTGTGGCCATTATACAGTATTGAGTATCGTGTGGCCATTATACAGTATTGAGCACTATGTGTGGCTATTATGCAGTATTGAGTATCGTGTGGCCATTATACAGTATTGAGCATCATGTGGGGCCATTATACAATATTGAGCACTATGTGTGGCCATTATACAGTATTGAGCACTATGTGTGGCCATTATGCAGTATTGAGTATCGTGTGGCCATTATACAGTATTGAGCATCATGTGGGGCCATTATACAATATTGAGCACTATGTGTGGCCATTATACAGTATTGAGCACTATGTGTGGCCATTATGCAGTATTGAGTATCGTGTGGCCATTATACAGTATTGAGCATCATGTGGGGCCATTATACAGTATTGAGCACTATGTGTGGCCTTTATACAATATTGAGCATCATGTGGGGCCATTATACAGTATGGAGCACTGTGTAGCCATATTTTTTGTTTATAATTATTGTTTATGAAAGAGTGTGATCAGCAGTGCTAAATGGGTGTGGTTGGGACATGGATATGGGTGTGACTAGGTGTGAAATGGGTGTGGTCAGAGGCATGGCCTAAAATTTGCCACAAACTTGCTCCCTCTTTCCATTCTTCAAAAGTTGGGAGGTATGGATTGACTGCGCCCCTACTTGTATATGTTTGAGGAAAAGGTGTGTGTAAATGGGTGTGGCTTAAAATGGGTGTGGTTTTCCTACACAAACACAGAACCTGTTAAAAATTTGAATCCCACCCCTGCATGTAGCCCCTGTCCCGTGTAGCCCCTGTCCCCTACAACCCCTGTCCCGTGTAGCCACAGTCCCGTGTAGACCTTGTTTTTGTAGCTCTCCATTCCTTGCTTCGGGGGCTGTCACAATGAGTTCAGGAGTCCTGGAATAATTGCTTTATTAGAAAATAAATTACAGTCTCCGATGACCGCCAGTACAATCATCTCCTTATTATCCTCATCATCATCGTCATAATAAAATCTTTGGCTTGTTAGGACAGTTGTGACGGAGGTGGTCTCAGTCTAAAAAAGGTCTCTTAGCCATGGTGCCACCCTAGTCGCTGTCCTCTTTGTCCTGCACGGTGGTCGTGGAGTGGTTGTACAGCCCCTGTGCCATCAAGTGCAGCGCAAGCCCGTTCTTTAGTCCGGACGCCTTCTTGATCTTGGCCCGCTTATTCTGGAACCAGATCTTGATCTGAGACTCGTTGAGGTTGAGCTCTTGGGCCAAGGTCTGGCGCCGCTGCTCCGTGATATAGCGATTGGCCTGGAACTCAGCCTTCAACCGCTGCAGCTGTTCCGCAGTGAAAGCGGTGCGGGGCCGCTTATCCTCCTTATCACTCTTCTTCTTCTTCAGCTTTCGAGTGCGAGGTCCTGCGGAAAAGAGGAGGGGGACACTGATGAAGGGTCTGCAAGAAAAGAGGGAGACACTGATGAAAGGGTCTGCAAGTAAAGAGGGAGACACTGATGAAAGGGGCTACAAAAATAGAAGGGAACGCTGATGAAGGAGGCTACAAAAAAAGAGGGGGACACTGAATATGAGGAAAGGCTCAAGGGGTCATGGAGTATGCCACCAATATATCACAGAAAGCCAAATCCGCTGCCTCCAATCATCAGGACAAATACGTAATTGACGAGTGATGGAATAAGCCGCCGTGGCTTCCACCAATAGGATGATTGTTGGAGGATGCACAGTGAACGTATGGCATATACACCTTCAATTTCATCACATGGAATATATATATATACCCGAGTACGGTCACTGCCAGCTCCACAATAACAAAATGAACTCGTTGCCACCACCAATGGTTTATACAGGCAGCATATGGCTTTAGGGTGCGGTTTATAGAGCAAGAGGAAGAGAGCTATTACATTTTATCTTTAATCCAGTAAGATAGGCAGTGTTATATATTTTTTTATATAAAAATGATACAAAATGGGAACAAAACAAAACGATATATACAATTACATAAAATAAAAGGGATAACAAATGAGAATTACTAATCCTGATTTCCCAGAAATGGCTCAGAGCTTAATGGAGGCAGGCCCTAGGATGGAGAATCAGTACGAACCCACAGCGATCTCCCAAGCACTGACAAAATACCCTAACCCAATTAATGCTTTTTACTAGTTCAAAGTGATGCCCATGTTCCTCCCTTTATTGAGCACATGTAGGGGCTGATGCTGGATTGTGCTGGGTCTGCTAGAATTTTATCAGATCCCCAACTTACAAGATGTCTTCGCCCTCGGAGGTCCTAGGCTGAAGATATTGTCATCAGGCTCGGACTGGCCCACAGGGGAACAGGGGAATCCCCCGGTGGGCCCCAGTGGAGATCTAGGCCCCCAACCTTACTGTATGGGCAGTATTGTCATAATTTACTTGATTCTCTCTGTACAGAAAAAAGCAGAATCCCATCATTCATTAACCAAACTACCCAGTTCATTATTATATAGAGATATAGGTAAATTTGTGAACCAGGGTCAAGTAATATTTGTATGCAGGTGAAAAGTGGCCCCCCCCCCCAAAGTCCATGTTATTGGTGGGCCCTTGGAACCCCAGTCTGACACTGATTGTCGTCATATTTTTATGGTGATTTTAATTTACGTAGGGATAAAACATGGCGTGGATCGCATCATATATGGGACCATTATTAAGTTGGAGGGGTTCTAGTGGCCCCATCCCTTCACTATGACGCCGAAAATGTAACTCCCATAATTATCAAATCGATGCAAATCCCAATATTCCTAGCTGGACACTGGAGATGGAATGTGTCGCTGGAATTGTTCAGTTTTCCTTCGTCAGGAATTTCTTTCTTGGGGAACATTTTTCTCCTCCTACGTGTAAGCACATCTCAGCCTCGAAGTCTGTTTTCCTCAGCAGTTCTACTGTTTTAATCCCCTGTCTACAGCAGGAGGTCTCTGCTTCAAAGGTTGTTTTAAACAGTTTCCATCTCCCTTCCCCAAATGTTCAATGGGAAGCATTCTTCATATACAGTGTGAAGAGTCAGCTATTTCACCATTCTGGAGAGGTATCATGGACTTAGGATTCTCTCTGTGACATATTAAACACGGGACCCCATCATTCCTGCCAATCACAGCCAATTACTGGTCAGTGCAGATTACTGACTGCTGCCGATTACAAATCATAGGTCACTGTGCAGAGGAAGAAAATCAACCAAGAAACACTTTCATTATGCGACAATCAACTACAATGTATCATCAGGTAAGATTTCTAAGTAAAGTATACAGAGATATAATGATGAAAAGAGGGTGCAGATATGTAACGGGGAGAAGCGTACAGATATATAATGGGGAGGAGCGTACAGATATATAATGGGGAGGAGCGTACAGATATATAATGGGAGAAGTGTACAGATATATAATAGGGAGGAGCGTACAGATATATAATGGGGAGGAGCGTACAGATATATAATGGGGAGGAGCGTACAGATATATAATGGGGAGGAGCGTACAGATATGTAATGGGGAGGAGCGTACAGATATATAATGGGGAGGAGAGTACAGATATATAATGGGGAGGAGCGTACAGATATATAATGGGGAGGAGCGTACAGATATATAATGGGGAGGAGCATACAGATATGTAATGGGGAGGAGCGTACAGATATATAATGGGAGGAGCGTACAGATATATAACGGGGAGGAGCGTACAGATATATAATAGGAGGAGCGTACAGATATATAATGGGAGGAGCGTACAGATATATAATGGGAGGAGCGTACAGATATATAACGGGGAGGAGCGTACAGATATATAATAGGAGGAGCGTACAGATATATAACGGGGAGGAGCGTACAGATATATAACGGGAAGGAGCGTACAGATATATAATGGGGAGGAGCGTACAGATATATAATGGGGAGGAGCGTACAGATATATAATGGGGAGGAGCATGCAGATATGTAACGGGGAGGAGCATACAGATATATAATGGGAGGAGCGTACAGATATATAATGGGGAGGAGCATAGAGATATATAATGGGGAGGAGCGGACAGATATATAATGGGAGGAGCGTACAGATATATAACGGGGAGGAGCGTACAGATATATAATGGGGAGGAGCGTGCAGATATATAATGGGGAGGAGCGTGCAGATATGTAACAGGGAGGAGCGTACAGATATATAATAGGGAGGAGCGTACAGATATATAATGGGGAGCAGCGTACAGATATATAACGGGGAGGAGCATACAGATATATAATGGGAGGAGCGTACAGATATATAATGGGGAGGAGCGTACAGATATATAACGGGGAGGAGCATACAGATATATAATGGGAGGAGCGTACAGATATATAATAGGGAGGAGCGTACAGATATATAATGGGGAGGAGCGTACAGATATATAACGGGGAGGAGCGTACAGATATATAATGGGAGGAGCGTACAGATATATAATAGGGAGGAGCGGACAGATATATAATGGGAGGAGCGTACAGATATATAACGGGGAGGAGCGTACAGATATATATTGGGGAGGAGCGTACAGATATATAATGGGAGGAGCGTACAGATATATAACGGGAAGGAGCGTACAGATATATAATGGAGAGGAGCGTACAGATATATAACAGGAAGGAGCGTACAGATATATAACGGGAGGAACGTACAGATATATAACGGGGAGGAGCGCACAGATATATATTGGGAGGAGCGTACAGATATATAACGGAGAGGAGAGTACATATATAATGGGGAGGAGCATACAGATATATAATGGGAGGAGCGTACAGATATATAATCGGAGGAGTGTACAGATATATAACGGGGATGAGCGTACAGATATATAACGGGAGGGAGCGTACAGATATATAATGGGGAGGAGTGTGCAGATATGTAACGGGGAGGAGCGTAAAGATATATAATGGGAGGAGCGTACAGATATATAATGGGGAGGAGCGTACAGATATATAATGGGAGGAGCGTACAGATATATAACGGAGAGGAGAGTACATACAGTTAGGGCCAGAAATATTTGGACAGTGACACAAGTTTTGTTATTTTAGCTGTTTACAAAAACATGTTCAGAAATACAATTATATATATAATATGGGCTGAAAGTGCACACTCCCAGCTGCAATATGATAGTTTCCACATCCAAATCGGAGAAAGGGTTTAGGAATCATAGCTCTGTAATGCATAGCGTCCTCTTTTTCAAGGGACCAAAAGTAATTGGACAATGGACTCTAAGGGCTGCAATTAACTCTGAAGGCATCTCCCTCGTTAACCTGTAATCAATGAAGTAGTTAAAAGGTCAGGGGTGGATTCCAGGTGTGTGGTTTTGCATTTGGAAGCTGTTGCTGTGAGCAGACAACATGCGGTCAAAGGAACTCTCAATTGAGGTGAAGCAGAACATCCTGAGGCTGAAAAAAAAGAAAAAATCCATCAGAGAGATAGCAGACATGCTTGGAGTAGCAAAATCAACAGTTGGGTACATTCTGAGAAAAAAGGAATTGACTGGTGAGCTTGGGAACTCAAAAAGGCCTGGGCGTCCACGGATGACAACAGTGGTGGATGATCGCCGCATACTTAATTTGGTGAAGAAGAACCCGTTCACAACATCAACTGAAGTCCAGAACACTCTCAGTGAAGTAGGTGTATCTGTCTCTAATTCAACAGTAAGGAGAAGACTCCATGACAGTAAATACAAAGGGTTCACATCTAGATGCAAACCATTCATCAATACCAAAAATAGACAGAAAAACACCTCAAGAAGCCAGCTCAGTTCTGGAAAAGTATTCTATGGACAGATGAGACAAAGATCAACCTGGACCAGAATGATGGGGAGAAGAAAGGGAACGGCACATGATCCAAGGCACACCACATCCTCTGTCAAACATGGTGGAGGCAACGTGATGGCATGGGCATGCATGGCTTTCAATGGCACTGGGTCACTTGTGTTTATTGATGACATAAGAGCAGACAAGAGTAGCCGGATGAATTCTGAAGTGTACCGGGATATACTTTCAGCCCAGATTCTGCCAAATGCTGCAAAGTTGATTGGACGGCGCTTCATAGTACAGATGGACAATGACCCCAAGCATACAGCCAAAGCTACCCAGGAGTTCATGAGTGCCAAAAAGTGGAACATTCTGCAATGGCCAAGTCAATCTCCAGATCTAAACCCAATTGAGCATGCATTTCACTTGCTCAAATCCAGACTTAAGACGGAAAGACCCACAAACAAGCAAGACCTGAAGGCTGCGGCTGTAAAGGCCTGGCAAAGCATTAAGAAGGAGGAAACCCAGCGTTTGGTGATGTCCATGGGTTCCAGACTTAAGGCAGTGATTGCCTCCAAAGGATTTGCAACAAAATATTGAAAATAAAAATATTTTGTTTGGGTTATGTTTATTTGTCCAATTACTTTTGACCTCCTAAAATGTGGAGTGTTTGTAAAGAAATGTGTACAATTCCTACATTTTCTATCAGATATTTTTGTTCAACCCTTCAAATTAAACGTTACAATCTGCACTTGAATTCTGTTGTAGAGGTTTCATTTCAAATCCAATGTGGTGGCATGCAGAGCCCAACTCGCGAAAATTGTGTCACTGTCCAAATATTTCTGGCCCTAACTGTATATAATGGGGAGGAGCATACAGATATATAATGGGGAGGAGCATACAGATATATACTGGGAGGAGCGTACAGATATATAATGGGAGGAGTGTACAGATATATAACGGGGATGAGCGTACAGATATATAACGGGAAGGAGCGTACAGATATATAACGGGAAGGAGCGTACAGATATATAATGGGGAGGAGTGTGCAGATATGTAACGGGGAGGAGCGTAAAGATATATAATGGGAGGAGCGTACAGATATATAATGGGGAGGAGCGTACAGATATATAATGGGGAGGAGTGTACAGATATATAACGGGAAGGAGCGTACAGATATATAATGGGGAGGAGCGTACAGATATATAACGGGAAGGAATGTAGAGATATATAACGGGGAGGAGCGTACAGATATATAATGGGGAGGAGCGTACAGATATATAATGGGGAGGAGTGTGCAGATATGTAACGGGGAGGAGCGTAAAGATATATAATGGGAGGAGCGTACAGATATATAACGGGGAGGAGCGTACAGATATATAACGGGGAGGAGCGTACAGATATATAATGGGAGGAGCGTACAGATATATAATGGTAAGGAGCGTACAGATATATAATGGGGAGGAGCGTACAGATATATAATGGGGAGGAGCGTACAGATATATAATGGGGAGGAGCGTACAGATATATAATGGGAGGAGCGTACAGATATATAATGGGAGGAGTGTACAGATATATAATGGGGAGGAGTGTACAGATATATAATGGGGAGGAGCGTACAGATATATAATGGGGAGGAGCGTACAGATATATAATGGGGAGGAGCGTACAGATTTATAATGGTAAGGAGCGTACAGATATATAATGGGGAGGAGCGTACAGATATATAATGGGGAGGAGCGTACAGATATATAATGGGGAGGAGCGTACAGATATATAATGGGAGGAGCGTACAGATATATAATGGGAGGAGTGTACAGATATATAATGGGGAGGAGTGTACAGATATAAAACGGGGAGGATTCTACAGATATATAATGAGAGGAGCGTACAGATATATAATGGGGAGGAGCGTACAGATATATAATGGGGAGGAGCGTACAGATATATAACGGGGAGGAGCGTACAGATATATAACGGGGAGGAGCGTACAGATATATAATGAAGAGGAGCGTACAGATATATAATGGGAGGAGCGTACAGATATATAATGAGAGGTGCGTACAGATATATAATGGGGAGGAGCGTACAGATATATAATGAGAGGTGCGTACAGATATATAATGGGGAGGATCGTACAGATATATAATGGGAGGATCGTACAGATATATAATGGGGAGGAGCGTACAGATATATAATGGGAGGAGCGTACAGATATATAACGGGGAGGAGCGTACAGATATATAATGGGGAGGAGCGTACAGATATATAACGGGGAGGAGCGTACAGATATATAACGGGGAGGAGCGTACAGATATATAACGGGGAGTAGCACACAGATATATAACGGGGAGGAGCGTACAGATATATAATGGGAGGAGCGTACAAATATAGAATGAAGAGCAGTGTACAGATATATAATGGGGAGGAGCGTACAGATATATAATGGGGAGGAGCGTACAGATATATAATGGAGAGGAGCGTACAGATATATAACGGAGAGGAGCATACAGAAATATAATGGGGAGGAGCATACAGAAATATAATGGGGAGGAGCACACAGATATATAACGGGGAAGAGCGTACAGATATATAATGGGAGGAGCGTACAGATATATAATGGGGAGGAGCGTACAGATATATAATGGGGAGGAGCATACAGATATATAATGGGGAGGAGCGTACAGATATATAATGGGAGGAGCGTACAGATATATAATGGGGAGGAGCATACAGATATATAATGGGGAGAAGCGTACAGATATATAATGGGGAGGAGCGTACAGATATGTAACGGGGAGGAGCGGACAGATATATAATGGGAGGAGCGTACAGATATATAATGGGGAGGAGCGGACAGATATATAATGGGGAGGAGCGTACAGATATGTAACGGGGAGGAGCGGACAGATATATAATGGGGAGGAGCGTACAGATATATATTGGGAGGAGCGTACAGATATATAACGGAGAGGAGAGTACATATATAATGGGGAGGAGCATACAGATATATAATGGGGAGGAGCATACAGATATATAATGGGAGGAGCGTACAGATATATAATGGGAGAAGTATACAGATATATAACGGGGATGAGCGTACAGATATATAACGGGGAGGAGTGTATATATATATATATATAGTAAGAGTAACCTACATATATATTATGGGGAGGAGGTTACAGATATATAATGGGGAGGAGCATACAGATATATAACGGCGAGAAGCGTAGAGATATATAATGGGGAGGAGTGTACAGATATATAATGGGGAGCAGTGTACAGATATATAATGGGGAGCAGTGTACAGATATATAAAGGGGAGGAGCGTACAGATATATAATGGGAGGAGCGTGCAGATATATAATGGGAGGAGTGTACAGATATATAATGGGGAGGAGTGTACAGATATAAAACGGGGAGGAGTCTACAGATATATAATGAGAGGAGCGTACAGATACAGTGGGGCAAAAAAGTATTTAGTCAGTCAGCAATAGTGCAAGTTCCACCACTTAAAAAGATGAGATGCGTCTGTAATTTACATCATAGGTAGACCTCAACTATGGGAGACAAACTGAGAAAAAAAATCCAGAAAATCACATTGTCTGTTTTTTTAACAATTTATTTGCATATTATGGTGGAAAATAAGTATTTGGTCAGAAACAAAATTTCATCTCAATACTTTGTAATATATCCTTTGTTGGCAATGACAGAGGTCAAACGTTTTCTGTAAGTCTTCACAAGGTTGCCACACACTGTTGTTGGTATGTTGGGCCACTCCTCCATGCAGATCTCCTCTAGAGCAGTGATGTTTTTGGCTTTTCGCTTGGCAACACGGACTTTCAACTCCCTCCAAAGGTTTTCTATAGGGTTGAGATCTGGAGACTGGCTAGGCCACTCCAGGACCTTGAAATGCTTCTTACGAAGCCACTCCTTCGTTGCCCTGGCGGTGTGCTTTGGATCATTGTCATGTTGAAAGACCCAGCCACGTTTCATCTTCAATGCCCTTGCTGATGGAAGGAGGTTTGCACTCAAAATCTCACGATACATGGCCCCATTCATTCTTTCATGTACCCGGATCAGTCGTCCTGGCCCCTTTGCAGAGAAACAGCCCCAAAGCATGATGTTTCCACCACCATGCTTTACAGTAGGTATGGTGTTTGATGGATGCAACTCAGTATTCTTTTTCCTCCAAACACGACAAGTTGTGTTTCTACCAAACAGTTCCAGTTTGGTTTCATCAGACCATGGGACATTCTCCCAAAACTCCTCTGGATCATCCAAATGCTCTCTAGCAAACTTCAGACGGGCCCGGACATGTACTGGCTTAAGCAGTGGGACACGTCTGGCACTGCAGGATCTGAGTCCATGGTGGCGTAGTGTGTTACTTATGGTAGGCCTTGTTACATTGGTCCCAGCTCTCTGCAGTTCATTCACTAGGTCCCCCCGCGTGGTTCTGGGATTTTTGCTCACCGTTCTTGTGATCATTCTGACCCCACGGGGTGGGATTTTGCGTGGAGCCCCAGATCGAGGGAGATTATCAGTGGTCTTGTATGTCTTCCATTTTCTAATTATTGCTCCCACTGTTGATTTCTTCACTCCAAGCTGGTTGGCTATTGCAGATTCAGTCTTCCCAGCCTGGTGCAGGGCTACAATTTTGTTTCTGGTGTCCTTTGACAGCTCTTTGGTCTTCACCATAGTGGAGTTTGGAGTCAGACTGTTTGAGGGTGTGCACAGGTGTCTTTTTATACTGATAACAAGTTTAAACAGGTGCCATTACTACAGGTAATGAGTGGAGGAAAGAGGAGACTCTTAAAGAAGAAGTTACAGGTCTGTGAGAGCCAGAAATCTTGATTGTTTGTTTCTGACCAAATACTTATTTTCCACCATAATATGCAAATAAATTGTTAAAAAAACAGACAATGTGATTTTCTGGATTTTTTTTTCTCAGTTTGTCTCCCATAGTTGAGGTCTACCTATGATGTAAATTACAGACGCCTCTCATCTTTTTAAGTGGTGGAACTTGCACTATTGCTGACTGACTAAATACTTTTTTGCCCCACTGTATATAATGGGGAGGAGCGTACAGATATATAATGGGGAGGAGCGTACAGATATATAACGGGGAGGAGCGTACAGATATATAATGAAGAGGAGCGTACAGATATATAACGGGGAGGAGCGTACAGATATATAATGAAGAGGAGCGTACAGATATATAATGGGAGGAGCGTACAGATATATAATGAGAGGTGCGTACAGATATATAATGGGGAGGAGCGTACAGATATATAATGAGAGGTGCGTACAGCTATATAATGGGGAGGATCGTACAGATATATAATGGGAGGATCGTACAGATATATAATGGGGAGGAGCGTACAGATATATAATGGGAGGAGCGTACAGATATATAATGGGAGGAGCATACAAATATATAACGGGGAGGAGCGTACAGATATATAATGGGGAGGAGCGTACAGATATATATTACGGGGAGGAGCGTACAGATATATAACGGGGAGGAGCGTACAGATATATAACGGGGAGTAGCACACAGATATATAACGGGGAGGAGCGTACAGATATATAATGGGAGGAGCGTACAAATATAGAATGAAGAGCAGTGTACAGATATATAATGGGGAGGAGCGTACAGATATATAATGGGGAGGAGCGTACAGATATATAATGGAGAGGAGCGTACAGATATATAACGGAGAGGAGCGTACAGAAATATAATGGGGAGGAGCACACAGATATATAACGGGGAAGAGCGTACAGATATATAATGGGAGGAGCGTACAGATATATAATGGGGAGGAGCGTACAGATATATAATGGGGAGGAGCGTACAGATATATAATGGGAGGAGCGTACAGATATATAATGGGGAGGAGCGTACAGATATATAATGGGGAGGAGCGTACAGATATATAATGGGGAGGAGCGTACAGATATATAATGGGAGGAGCGTACAGATATATAATGGGGAGGAGCGTACAGATATATAATGGGGAGAAGCGTACAGATATATAACGGGGAGGAGCGTACAGATATATAATGGGGAGGAGCGTACAGATATATAACGGGGAGGAGCGTACAGATATATAATGGAGAGGAGCGTACAGATATATAATGGAGAGGAGCGTACAGATATATAATGGGGAGGAGCACACAGATATATAATGGAGAGGAGCGTACAGATATATAATGGGGAGGAGCACACAGATATATAATGGAGAGGAGCGTACAGATATATAATGGGGAAGAGCGTACAAATATATAATGGGAGAAGCGTACAGATATATAATGGGAGGAGCGTACAGATAAATAATGGGGAGGAGCGTACAGATATATAATGGGGAGGAGCGTACAGATATGTAATGGGGAGGAGCGTACAGATATGTAATGGGGAGGAGCGTACAGATATAGAATGGGGAGCAGCGCACAGATATATAACGGGGTGAAGCGAACAGATACAGAACGAATAGGAGCTCATGGATATATAATGGGGAGAAGCATACAGATATATAATAGGGAGGAGCGTAGAGATATATAATGGGGGAGCGGATATATATAATGGGGAGGAGTGTACAGGTTAATAATGGAGTGGAGCGTACACATATATAACGGGGAGAGGCGTGCAGATATATCAGGGGGAGGAGCGTACAGATATATAATGGGAGGAGCGTACAGATATATAACGGGAAGGAGCGTAGAGGTATGTAATGGGGAGGGAACAGATATATAATGGGGAGAAGCATAGAGATATATATTGGGGGAGCGTGCTGATATATAATGGGGAGGAACATACAAATATATAGGGGAGGAGCGTACAGATATATAATGGGGAGGAGCGTAGATATATAATGGGGAGGAGCGTACAGATATATAATGGGGAGGAGCGTACAGATATATAATGAGGAGGAGCGTACAGATATAAAATGGGGAGGAGCGTACAGATATATAATGAGAGGAGCGTACAGATATATAATGGGAGGAGCGTACAGATATATAATGGGGAGGAGCATACAGATATATAATGGGAGGAGCGTACAGATATATAATGGGGAGGAGCGTACAGATATATAATGGAGAGGAGCGTACATATATATAATGGGGAGGAGCGCACAGATATAAAATGGGAGGAGTGTACAGATATATAATGGGGAGGAGCGTAGAGGTATGTAATGGGGAGGGAACAGATATATAATGGGGAGAAGCATAGAGATATATATTGGGGGAGCGTGCAGATATATAATGGGGAGGAGCGTACAGATATATAATGGGAGGAGCGTACAGATATATAATGGGGAGGAGCGTACAGATATATAATGGGGAGGAGCGTACAGATATATAATGAAGAGGAGCGTACAGATATATAATGAAGAGGAGCGTACAGATATATAATGGGGAGGAGCGTGCAGATATATAATGGGGAGGAGCGTGCAGATATATAATGGGGAGGGGCGTACAGATATATAATGGGGAGGAGCGTACAGATATATAATGGGGAGGAGCGTACAGATATATAATGGGGAGGAGCGTACAGATATATAATGGGGAGGAGCGTACAGATATATAATGGGGAGGAGCGTACAGATATATAATGGGGAGGAGCGTACAGATATATAATGGGGAGGAGCGTACAGATATATAATGGGGAGGAGCATACAGATATTTAACGGGGAGGAGCTTACAGATATATAATGGGGAGGAGTGTGCAGAATAAATGATCACATTAATAAATAAATAAATGATTACAATGTAGCTCGACTGGAATAAATGATCACAATGTAGATCTGCTGGAATAAATGATCACAATGTAGATCTGCAGGAATAAATGATCACAATGTAGCTCCACTGGAATAAATGATCACAAGTAGATCAGCTGGAATAAATTATCACAATGTAGATCGACTGGAATATATGATCACAATGTAGATCTGGAGGAATAAATGATCACAATGTAGATTGGCTGAAATAAATGATCACAAGTAGATCAGCTGGAATAAATTATCACAATGTAGCTCCACTGGAATAAATGATCACAAGTAGATCAGCTGGAATAAATTATCACAATGTAGATCGACTGGAATATATGATCACAATGTAGATCTGCAGGAATAAATGATCACAATGTAGATCTGCAGGAATAAATGATCACAATGTAGATCGACTGGAATAAATGATCACAATGTAGATCTGCTTGAATAAATGATTACAATGTAGATCTGCTGGAATAAATGATCACAATGTAGATCTGCTGGAATAAATGATCACAATGTAGATCGACTGGAATAAATGATCACAATGTAGATCTGCAGGAATAAATGATCACAATGTAGATCGGCTGGAATAAATGATCACAATGTAGATCTGCTGGAATAAATGATCACAATGTAGATCGGCTGAAATAAATGATCACAATATAGATCGGCTGGAATAAATGATCACAATGTAGATCTGCTGGAATAAATGATCACAATGTAGATCTGCTGGAATAAATGATCACAATGTAGATCTGCTGGAATAAATGATCACAATGTAGATCTGCTGGAATAAATGACCACAATGTAGATCTGCTGGAATAAATGATCACAATGTAGATCGGCTGGAATCAATTATCACGGTGTAGATCTGCTGGAATAAAGGATCACAATTTAGATCTGCTGGAATAAAGGATCACAATGTAGATCTGCAGGAATAAACGATCACAATGTAGATCTGCTCAAATAAATGATCACAATGTAGATCGACTGGAATAAATGATCACAATATAGATCGGCTGGAATAAATGATCACAATGTAGATCTGCTGGAATAAATGATCACAATGTAGATCTGCTGGAATAAATGACCACAATGTAGATCTGCTGGAATAAATTATCACAATGTAGATCTGCTGGAATAAATGACCACAATGTAGATCTGCTGGAATAAAGGATCGCAATGTAGATCTGCTGGAATAAAGGATCACAATGTAGATCTGCAGGAATAAACAATCACAATGTAGATCTGCTCAAATAAATGATCACAATGTAGATCGATGCAATAAATGATCACAATGTAGATCGACTTGAATAAATGATCACAATGTAGATCTGCAGGAATAAATGATCACAAAGTAGATCTCCTGGAATAAATGATCACAATGTAGATCAACTGGAATAAATGATCACAATGTAGATCGGCTGGAATTAATGATCACAATGTAGATCTGCAGGAATAAATGATCACAATATAGATCGACTGGAATAAATGATCACAATGTAGATCTGCTGGAATAAATGATCACAATATAGATCGGCTGGAATAAATGATCACAATGTAGATCTGCTGGAATAAATTATCACAATGTAGATCTGCTGGAATGAATGATCACTATGTATATCGGCTGGAATTAATGATCACAATGTAGATCTGCTGGAATAAATGATCACAATATAGATCGGCTGCAATAAATGATCACAATGTAGATCGGCTGGAATAAATGATCACAATGTACATCTGCTGGAATAAATGATCACAATATAGATCGGCTGGAATAAATGATCACAATGTAGATCTGCTGGAATAAATGATCACAATGTAGATCTGCTGGAATAAAAGATCACAATATAGATCTGCTGGAATTAATGATCACAATGTAGATCGGCTGGAATTAATGATCACAATGTAGATCGGCTGGAATAAATGATCACAATGTAGATCTGCTGGAATAAATGATCACAATATAGATCGGCTGGAATAAATGATCACAATATAGATCTGCTGGAATAACTGACCACAATGTAGATCTGCTGGAACAAATGATCACAACGTAGATCTGCTGGAATAAATTATCACAATGTAGATCGGCTGGAATAAATGATCACAATATAGATCTGCAGGAATAAATTATCACATTGTGGATCGACTGGAATTAATGATCACAATGTAGATCGACTGGAATAAATGATCACAATGTAGATCGGCTGGAACAAATTATCACAACGTAGATTTGCTGGAATAAATGATCACAATGTAGATCTGCTGGAATAAATGATCACAATGTAGATCGGCTGGAATAAATGATCACAATGTAGATCGGCTGGAATAAATGATCACAATGTAGATCTGCTGGAATTAATGATCACAATGTAGATCTGCAGGAATAAATGATCACAATGTAGATCTGCTGGAATAAATTATCACAATATAGATCTGCTGGAATAAATGATCACAATGTAGATCTGCTGGAATTAATGATCACAATGTAGATCTGCAGGAATAAATGATCACAATGTAGATCTGCTGGAATAAATAATCACAATGTAGATCGACTGGAATAAATGATCACAATGTAGATCGGCTGGAATAAATGATCACAATGTAGATCTGCTGGAATTAATGATCACAATGTAGATCTGCAGGAATAAATGATCACAATGTAGCTCCACTGGAATAAATGACCACAATGTAGATCTGCTGGAATAAATGATCACAATGTAGATCTGCTGGAATAAATGATCACAATATAGATCTGCTGGAATAAATGATCACAATGTAGATCTGCTGGAATAAATAATCACAATGTAGATCGACTGGAATAAATGATCACAATGTAGATCGGCTGGAATAAATGATCACAATGTAGATCGGCTGGAATAAATGATCACAATGTAGATCGGCTGGAATTAATGATCACGATGTAGATCGGCTGGAATAAATGATCACAATGTAGATCTGCAGGAATAAATGATCACAATGTAGATCGGCTGGAATAAATGATCACAATGTAGATCTGCTGGAATAAATGATCACAATGTAGATCTGCATAAATAAATGATCACAATGTAGATCTGCTGGAATAAATGATCACAATGTAGATCTGCTGGAATAAATGATTACAATGTAGATCTGCTAAAATAAATTATCACAATGTAGATCGATGCAATAAATGATCACAATGTAGATCTGCATAAATAAATTATCACAATGTAGATCTGCTGGAATAAATGATCACAATGTAGATCTGCTGGAATAAATGATTACAATGTAGATCTGCTAAAATAAATTATCACAATGTAGATCGATGCAATAAATGATCACAATGTAGATCTGCATAAATAAATTATCACAACGTAGATCTGCTGGAATAAATGATCACAATGTAGATCTGCTAAAATAAATTATCACAATGTAGATCGATGCAATAAATGATCACAATGTAGATCTGCATAAATAAATTATCACAATGTAGATCTGCAGGAATAAATGATCACAATGTAGATCTGCTGGAATTAATGATCACAATGTAGATCTGCTGGAATAAATGATCACAATGTAGATCTGCTGGAATAAATGATCACAATATAGATCTGCAGGAATAAACAATCACAATGTAGATCTGCTCAAATAAATGATCACAATGTAGATCGATGCAATAAATGATCACAATGTAGATCTGCATAAATAAATTATCACAATGTAGATCGGTTGGAATAAATGATCACAATGTAGATCTGCTGGAATAAACGATCACAATGTAGATCGGTTGGAATAAATGATCACAATGTAGATCGACTGGAATAAATGATCACAATATAGATCGGCTGGAATAAATGATCACAATGTAGATCTGCTGGAATAAATGATCACAATGTAGATCTGCTGGAATAAATGACCACAATGTAGATCGGCTGGAATCAATTATCACGGTGTAGATCTGCTGGAATAAATTATCACAATGTAGATCTGCTGGAATAAATGACCACAATGTAGATCGGCTGGAATCAATTATCACGGTGTAGATCTGCTGGAATAAAGGATCACAATGTAGATCTGCTGGAATAAAGAATCACAATGTAGATCGATGCAATAAATGATCACAATGTAGATCGACTTGAATAAATGATCACAATGTAGATCTGCAGGAATAAATGATCACAATGTAGATATACTGGAATAAATGATCACAATGTAGATCTGCTGGAATTAAAGATCACAATGTAGATCTGCAGGAATAAATGATCACAACGTAGAACTGCTGGAATAAATGATCACAATATAGATCGGCTGGAATAAATGATCACAATGTAGATCTGCTGGAATAAATGATCACAATGTAGATCGGCTGGAATAAATGATCACAATGTAGATCTGCTGGAATACATGATCACAATATAGATCGGCTGGAATAAATGATCACAATGTAGATCTGCTGGAATAAATGATCACAACGTAGAACTGCTGGAATAAATGATCACAATATAGATCGGCTGGAATAAATGATCACAATGTAGATCTGCTGGAATAAATGATCACAATGTAGATCTGCTGGAATAAATGATCACAATGTAGATCTGCTGGAATTAATGATCACGATGTATATCGGCTGGAATAAATGATCACAATGTAAATCTGCTGGAATAAATTATCACAATATAGATCTGCTGGAATAAATGATCACAACGTAGATCTGCTGGAATAAATGATCACAATGTAGATCTGCTGGAATAAATTATCACAATATAGATCGGCTGGAATAAATGATCACAATATAGATCGGCTGGAATAAATGATCACAATGTAGATCTGCTGGAATAAATGATCACAATGTAGATCGGCTTGAATAAATGATCACAATGTAGATCTGCTGGAATAAATGATCACAATGTAGATCTGCTGGAATAAATGATCACAATGTAGATCTGCAGGAATAAATGATCACAATGTAGATCGGCTGGAATTAATGATCACAATGTAGATCTGCTGGAATAAATGATCACAATATAGATCAGCTGGAATAAATGATCACAATGTAGATCGACTGGAATAAATGATCACAATGTATATCTGCTGGAATAAATGATCACAATATAGATCGGCTGGAATAAATGATCACAATGTAGATCGACTGGAATAAATGATCACAATGTAGATCGACTGGAATAAATGATCACAATGTAGATCTGCTGGAATAAATGATCACAATGTAGATCTGCTGGAATAAATGATCACAATGTAGATCTGCTGGAATAAATGATCACAATGTAGATCTGCTGGAATAAATGATCACAATGTAGATCGGCTGGAATAAATGATCACAATGTAGATCTGCTGGAATAAATGATCACAATGTAGATCTGCTGGAATAAATGATCACAATATAGATCTGCTGGAATTAATGATCACAATGTAGATCGGCTGGAATTAATAATCACAATGTAGATCGGCTGGAATAAATGATCACAATGTAGATCGACTGGAATAAATGATCACAATGTAGATCGACTGGAATAAATTATCACAATGTAGATCTGCTGGAATAACTGATCACAATGTAGATCGGCTGGAATAAATTATCACAATGTAGATCTGCTGGAATAAATGATCACAATGTAGATCTGCTGGAATAAATGATCAGAATATAGATCTGCTGGAATAAATGATCACAATGTAGATCTGCTGGAATAAATGATCACAATGTAGATCGACTGGAATAAATGATCACAATGTAGATCTGCTGGAATAAATGATCACAATGTAGATCTGCTGGAATAAATGATCACAATATAGATCTGCTGGAATTAATGATCACAATGTAGATCGGCTGGAATTAATAATCACAATGTAGATCGGCTGGAATAAATGATCACAATGTAGATCGACTGGAATAAATGATCACAATGTAGATCGACTGGAATAAATTATCACAATGTAGATCTGCTGGAATAACTGATCACAATGTAGATCGGCTGGAATAAATTATCACAATGTAGATCTGCTGGAATAAATGATCACAATGTAGATCTGCTGGAATAAATGATCAGAATATAGATCTGCTGGAATAAATGATCACAATGTAGATCTGCTGGAATAAATGATCACAATGTAGATCGACTGGAATAAATTATCACAATGTAGATCTGCTGGAATTAATGATCACAATGTAGATCTGCTGGAATAAATGATCACAATATAGATCTGCTGGAATAAATGATCACAATGTAGATCTGCTGGAATAAATGATCACAATGTAGATCGACTGGAATAAATGATCACAATGTAGATCGGCTGGAATAAATGATCACAATGAAGATCGGCTGGAATAAATGATCACAATGTAGATCGGCTGGAATAAATGATCACAATGTAGATCGGCTGGAATTAATGATCACGATGTAGATCGGCTGGAATAAATGATCACAATGTAGATCTGCAGGAATAAATGACCACAATGTAGATCTGCAGGAATAAATGATCACAATGTAGATCTGCATAAATAAATGATCACAATGTAGATCTGCTGGAATAAATGATCACAGTGTAGATCGACTGGAATAAATGATCACAGTGTAGATCTGCTGGAATAAATGATCACAATGTAGATCTGCATAAATAAATGATCACAATGTAGATCGGTTGGAATAAATGATCACAATGTAGATCGGTTGGAATAAATGATCACAATGTAGATCTGCATAAATAAATGATCACAATGTAGATCGGTTGGAATAAATGATCACAATGTAGATCTGCAGGAAAAAATTATCACAATGTAGATCGGCTGTAATAAATGATCACAATGTACAGTAGATCTGCTGGAATAAATGATCACAATATGGATCGGCTGCAGTCTAGTTGTACAGTGTGTTTGGCAGGGAGAGAAGTTTCTGATTTCTCCTTTTCTTCCTCCATTTCTGCAGTTTGTGCATTAATCTGCGGACACGTGGTCGCTCCGGATATTGTGTCTCCTGTGAATCGTGATCATGTGCAAGGGGGATCACTGATCATGGGGGGATCACTGATCATGGGGCAATGTCTGCTCTTATGTTTATGAGGGACCGGTTTGTAACTAAGAAGGAGGGGAGAATGAGAAGAGGAAGAAGGAGGAGGAGGAGAAGAGGAAAAAAAGAGGAAGAAGTGGAAGGAGAAGAGAAATAAGAGGAAGTGGAAGAGGAAGAAGAAGATGAAGAGGAAGGAGAAGAAGAGGAAGAAGGAGGAGAAGCAGGAGAAGATGAAGGAGGAGAAGAGGAAAAAGAAGAGGAAAAAGATGAAGTGGAAGAAGGAGAAGAGAAATAAGAGGAAGTGGAAGAGGAAGAAGAAAAAGAAGAGGAAGGAGAATAAGAAGAAGATGAGGAAAAAGATGAAGAGGAAGAAGAAAAGAAAAGGAAGAAGAGGAAGGAGGAGAAGAAGAGGAAGGAGAAGAAGAGGAAAAGGATGAAAGAGGAAGAAGAATAGGAAGGAAACGAAAAAGAGGAAAAAGAAGAAGAGAAAGAAGAAGAATACTAATAAGAAGAAAAGGAAGAAGTGGAAGAAGGAGAAGAAGAGGAAGAAGAACAATAAGAAGAAGATGAAGAAAAAGAACAAGAAGAAGAGAAAGACGAGGAAGAAGAAGGAGAATAAGAAAAATAAGGAGAAAAAGAAGGAAATGAAGAAGGTGGAGAAGAAAAAGGAGATGAAGATGAAGGAGGAGGAGAAGAGGCAGAGGAAGAAGAAGAAGGAGCGGAGGAGGAAGAAGAATAAAAATAAGATGAAGAGGAAGAAGAAGAACATGAAGAAGAGAAGAAGAATAAGAGGAAGAAGAAGCGGAAAAAGTAAAAGAAGAAAAGGACGATGAAGAAGAAGAAGAGGAAAAAGTAGAAGAGGAAGAAGGAGAAGAGGAAGAAAACGAAAGAGGAGAAGGAGAAGAGGAAGTGGAAAGGGGAGAAGAAAAGGAAAAAGAAGGAGAAGAGAAAGAATGAGAAGAAGAAGAGGAAGGAGAAGAAGAGGAAGAGGAAGGAGTAGAAGAAGAAGAAGAGGAAGGAAAAGAAAAAGAAGAGGAAAAAGAAGGAGAGGAAGAAGAAGAAGAGGAAGAAGAAAAGGAAGAAGTGGAAGAAGGAGAAGAACAAGAGGAAGAAGAAAACAAAGAAGAGGAAGAAGATGAAGAAAAAGAACAAGAAGAAGAGGAAGAAGAAGTGGTATAAGGAGAAGAAGAGGAAGAAGAAGTGAAAGAAGGAGAATAAGAAGAATAAGGAGAAAAGGAGGAAATTAAGAAGGAGGAGAAGAAAAAGGAGATGAAGGGGAGGAGGAGGAGAAGAAAGAAGAGGAAGAGGAAGAAAAAGAAGAAGAAGAAAAAGAAGATGAAGAGGAAGAAGAAGAAACAGATGAGACGTAGAAGAAAAAGAAGAGGAAGAAGAGGAGGAAAAAGTAAAAGAAGAAGAGGACGATGAAGAAGAAGAAGAAGAGGGAGAAGGAGAAGAGGAAGAAGAAAAAGAAGTGGAAGAAGGAGATGAGGAAAAAGAAGAAGAGGAGAGAAAACAGGAAAAAAAGAGGAAGAAGAAGAAGGAAAAAGAAGAAGAGGAAGAAGAAGAAGGAGAAGAAGGAGAAAAACGAGGAGAAGAAGAAGAGGAAGAAGAATGAGGAGAAGACGAGGAAGAGGAAGAAGATTGAGAAGGAGAAGGAGGAGGAGATAAAAAAAAAGAAGGCGAAGAATAGCTATAATAAATGTAATAATAATAATACGAAGAAGAATGAAAACCATGATATTATTATTATTATTATTATTATTATTATTATTACTACTACTATTATTATCATCATTATTATTGTAGATTGTAAGCTTGTGAGCCGGGACCTCACCCCTAATGTCACTGCTTAAATCTTGTACATGTCCCCGCTTATTGTAGTATTGTAGTGCTGCGGAATATGTTGACGCTATATAAATAAAGATTATTATTATTACTGTAAAAGTATTATTATTGTTATTATTATTATCATTATTATTATTATTACTATTATTCTTGTTATTATTGTTATTATTATAATTGTTATTTCTATGATGATTATTATTATTATTGTTATTATTTATATTACTATTATTATCATTATTATTATTTCAATTTCTGTTGTTTTTTATTATTATTATCATCATTACTATTAGTATTATTACTATTATTTTCATTATTGTTGTTATTTCTATTATTATTATTACTACGATTATTATTATCATCATTATTATTGTTGATATCTCTATTATTGTTGTTATTGTTATTATTATCATCATCATTATCATTATTGTTATTGTTACTATTATTATGATTACTACCGATAACATTGATGTTAATAATAACAGTGATATCAGCGGCTCTGGGTGCAGGGGATTATCCGGATTATTAACAGCAGTCAGTATAATATAGCGTTATACTGGGGTTATAATGTGTGGACCGGATGTGTAGGGGATTATCCGGATTATTAACAGCAGTCAGTATAATATAGCGTTATACTGGGGTTATAATGTGTGGACCGGATGTGTAGGGGATTATCCGGATTATTAACAGCAGTCAGTATAATATAGCGTTATACTGGGGTTATAATGTGTGGACCGGATGTGTAGGGGATTATCCGGATTATTAACAGCAGTCAGTATAATATAGCGTTATACTGGGGTTATAATGTGTGGACCGGATGTGTAGGGGATTATCCGGATTATTTAGGAGCAGTCACATCTCTCCAGGGTCAGGCTGGGCTGTTCGGGTTCAGGATCCTCTTCCCCGGGAATAACGCGCACTCGGTGAATTATAATGTAAAGTGACCGGATTTTTATAATAACCCGATTACAGTCCTCATATACCGCCGTGTATATACTGGAGCCGGCTATACCGCCGTGTATATACTGGAGCCGGCTATACCGCCGTGTATATACTGGAGCCGGCTATACCGCCGTGTATATACTGGAGCCGGCTATACCGCAGTGTATATACTGGAGCCGGCTATACTGCCGTGTATATACTGGAGCCGGCTATACCGCAGTGTATATACTGGAGCCGGCTATACCGCCGTGTATATACTGGAGCCGGCTATACCGCCGTGTATATACTGGAGCCGGCTATACCGCCGTGTATATACTGGAGCCGGCTATACCGCCGTGTATATACTGGAGCCGGCTATACCGCCGTGTATATACTGGAGCCGGCTATACCGCAGTGTATATACTGGAGCCGGCTATACCGCCGTGTATATACTGGAGCCGGCTATACCGCCGTGTATATACTGGAGCCGGCTATACCGCCGTGTATATACTGGAGCCGGCTATACCGCCGTGTATATACTGGAGCCGGCTATACCGCAGTGTATATAGGGAAGCCGGCTATACCGCAGTGTATATAGGGAAGCCGGCTATACCGCAGTGTATATACTGGAGCCGGCTATACCGCAGTGTATATACTGGAGCCGGCTATACTGCAGTGTATATAGGGAAGCCGGCTATACCGCAGTGTATATAGGGAAGCCGGCTATACCGCAGTGTATATACTGGAGCCGACTATACTGCAGTGTATATACTGGAGCCGGCTATACTGCAGTGTATATAGGGAAGCCGGCTATACCGCAGTGTATATACTGGAGCCGACTATACTGCAGTGTATATACTGGAGCCGGCTATACTGCAGTGTATATAGGGAAGCCGGCTATACCGCAGTGTATATAGGGAAGCCGGCTATACTGCAGTGTATATAGGGAAGCCGGCAATACCGCAGTGTATACAGGGAAGCCGGCTATACCGCAGTGTATATAGGGAAGCCGGCTATACCGAAGTGTATATAGGGGAGCCGGCTATACCGCAGTGTATATAGGGAAGCCGGCTATACCGCAGTGTATTTAGGGAAGCCGGCTATACTGCAGTGTATATAGGGAAGCCGGCAATACCGCAGTGTATATAGGGAAGCCGGCTATACCGCAGTGTATATAGGGAAGCCGGCTATACCGCAGTGTATATAGGGAAGCCGGCTATACTGCAGTGTATATAGGGAAGCCGGCTATACCGCAGTGTATATAGGGGAGCCGGCTATACCGCAGTGTATATAGGGAAGCCGGCTATACTGCAGTGTATATAGGGAAGCCGGCAATACCGCAGTGTATACAGGGAAGCCGGCTATACCGCCGTGTATATACTGGAGCCGGCTATACCGCAGTGTATATAGGGAAGCCGGCTATACCGCAGTGTATACAGGGAAGCCGGCTATACCGCAGTGTATACAGGGAAGCCGGCTATACTGCAGTGTATATACGGAAGCCGGCTATACTGCAGTGTATATAGGGAAGCCGGCAATACCGCAGTGTATATACTGGAGCCGGCTATACTGCAGTGTATATAGGGAAGCCGGCTATACCGCAGTGTATATAGGGAAGCCGGCTATACCGCAGTGTATACAGGGAAGCCGGCTATACCGCAGTGTATATAGGGGAGCCGGCTATACTGCACTGTATATAGGGAAGCCGGCTATACCACAGTGTATATACTGGAGCCGGCTATACTGCAGTGTATATAGGGAAGCCGGCTATACTGCAGTGTATATAGGGAAGCCGGCTATACCGCAGTGTATATAGGGAAGCCGGCTATACTGCAGTGTATATAGGGAAGCCGGCTATACCGCAGTGTATATAGGGAAGCCGGCTATACTGCACTGTATATAGGGAAGCCGGCAATAAGGCAGTGTATACAGGGAAGTCGGCTATACCGCAGTGTATACAGGGAAGCCGGCTATACCGCAGTGTATACAGGGAAGTCGGCTATACCGCAGTGTATATAGGGAAGCCGGCTATACCGCAGTGTATACAGGGAAGTCGGCTATACCGCAGTGTATACAGGGAAGTCGGCTATACCGCAGTGTATATAGGGAAGCCGGCTATACTGCACTGTATATAGGGAAGCCGGCTATACTGCAGTGTATATAGGGAAGCCGGCTATACCGCCGTGTATATAGGGAAGCCGGCTATACTGCACTGTATATACTGGAGTCGGCTATACCGCAGTGTATATAGGGAAGCCGGCTATACCGCAGTGTATATACTGGAGCCGGCTATACCGCAGTGTATATACTGGAGCCGGCTATACCGCAATGTGTGTAGGGAAGCCGGCTATACCGCAGTGTATATAGGGAAGCCGGCTATACTGCAGTGTATATAGGGAAGCCGGCTATACCGCAGTGTATATAGGGAAGCCGGCTATACCGCAGTGTATATAGGGAAGCCGGCTATACCGCAGTGTATATAGGGAAGCCGGCTATACCGCAGTGTATACAGGGAAGTCGGCTATACCGCAGTGTATATAGGGAAGCCGGCTATACCGCAGTGTATATAGGGAAGCCGGCTATACTGCAGTGTATATAGGGAAGCCGGCTATACCGCAGTGTATATAGGGAAGCCGGCTATACCGCAATGTATACAGGGAAGCCGGCTATACCGCAGTGTATACAGGGAAGCCGGCTATACCGCAGTGTATATAGGGAAGCCGGCTATACTGCACTGTATACAGGGAAGCCGACTATACTGCACTGTATATAGGGAAGCCGGCTATACCGCAGTGTATATAGGGAAGCCGGCTATACTGCACTGTATACAGGGAAGCCGGCTATACTGCAATGTATACAGGGAAACCGGCTATACCGCAATGTATACAGGGAAGCCGGCTATACTGCAGTGTATATAGGGAACCCGGCTATACTGCAATGTGTATAGGGAAGCCGGTTATACCGCAATGTATACAGGGAAGCCGGCTATACCGCAATGTATACAGGGAAGCCGGCTATACTGCAGTGTATACAGGGAAGCCGGCTATACCGCAATGTATACAGGGAAGCCGGCTATACTGCAGTGTATACAGGGAAGCCGGCTATACCGCAATGTATACAGGGAAGCCGGCTATACCGCAATGTATACAGGGAAGCCGGCTATACTGCAGTGTATATAGGGAACCCGGCTATACTGCAATGTATACAGGGAAGCCGGCTATACTGCAGTGTATATAGGGAACCCGGCTATACCGCAATGTATACAGGGAAGCCGGCTATACTGCAATGTGTATAGGGAAGCCGGTTATACCGCAGTGTATACAGGGAAGCCGGCTATACTGCAATGTGCATATAGGGAAGCCGGCTATACCGCAGTGTATATAGGGAACCCGGCTATACTGCAATGCATATAGGGAAGCCGGCTATACTGCAGTGCATATAGGGAAGCCGGCTATACCGCAGTGTATACAGGGAAGCCGGCTATACTGCAGTGTATATAGGGAACCCGGCTATACTGCACTGTATATAGGGAAGCCGGCTATACTGCAGTGTATATAGGGAAGCCGGCTATACCGCAGTGTATATAGGGAAGCCGGCTATACTGCACTGTATATAGGGAAGCCGGCTATACCGCAGTGTATATAGGGAAGCCGGCTATACCGCAGTGTATATAGGGAAGCCGGCTATACCGCCGTGTATATAGGGAAGCCGGCTATACTGCACTGTATATAGGGAAGCCGGCTATACCGCAGTGTATATACTGGAGCCGGCTATACTGCAATGTATACAGGGAAGCCGGCTATACCGCAGTTTATGTAGTGGACCCCGCAATACCGCATAAATATTACAATGTACTGTGGCTGGATTGTTATAATATACAGGGACAGAATAATTATAATATACAGGGGCAGGATCGTTGTAATAGACAGAGGCAGGATCGTTATAATATACGGGGACAAGACTGTTATAATGTACAGGGACAGGATCATTATAATATACAGGGACAGGATTGCTATAATATGCAAGGGCAGGATTGTTATAAAATATAGGGACAGGATTTTTATAATATAAAGAGACAGGATTATTATAATATACAGGGGCAGGATCGTTATAATATACAGGGACAGGATCGTTACAATATAAAGGGACAGGATTGCTGTAATGTAAAGGGACAGGATTGTTATAATGTACAGGGGCAGGATTGTTATAATATACAGGACCGGATTGTTATAATGCACAGGGACAGGATTGATATAGTGTACATGGTCAGGGACATGATTATTGTAACATAGAGGGACAGAATTATTATAATATACAGGGACAGGATTGTTATAATATACAGGGACAGGATTGTTATAATATACAGGGACAGGACTGTTATAATGTACAGGGAAAGGATTATTATAATACACAGGGGCAGGATCGTTATAATACACAGGAACAAGATTACTGTAATATACAGGGAAAGTATAGTTATAATGTACAGGGACAGGATCGTTATAATATACAGGGTAAGGAATGTTATAATGTTCAGGGACAGGATTGTTATAATATACAGGGACAGGATTTTTATAATATACAGTGACTAGATCGTTATAATATACAGGGACGGGATAATTATGATGTACAGGGACATGATTGTTATAATAGAGAGGGACAGGGTTGTTATAATGTACAGGGGCAGGATTGTTATAATATACAGGGACAGGATTGTTGTAATATACAGTGCAGGATTGTTATAATATAGAGGGACAGGGTTGTTATAATGTACAGGGGCAGGATTGTTATAATATACAGGGACAGGATTGTTATAATATACAGGGACAGGATTGTTATAATATACAGTGCAAGATTGTTATAATGTACACGGAAAGGATTGTTATAATATACAGAGACAGGATTGTTATAATATACAAGGACAGGATTGTTATAATATACAGGGACAGGATTGTTATAATATACACGGACCGGATTGTTATAATATACAGGGACGGGATTGTTATAATATACAGGGACAGGATTGTTATAATATACAGGGAGAGGATTGTTATAATATACAGAGACAGGATTGTTATAATATACAGGGACCGGATTGTTATAATATACAAGGACAGGATTGTTATAATATACAGGGACAAGATTGTTATAATATACAGAGACAGGATTGTTATAATATACAAGGACAGGATCGTTATAATATACAAGGACAGGATCGTTATAATATACAGAAACAGGTTTGTTATAATATACAGAAACAGGATTGTTATAATATACAGGGACAGGATCGTTATAATATACAAGGACAGGATCGTTATAATATACAGGGACATGATTGTTATAATATACACGGACAGGATTGTTATAATATACAGGGACAGGATTGTTATAATATACAGAGGCAGGTTTGTTATAATATACAGAGA
The DNA here is from genome assembly GCF_032444005.1 of Ranitomeya imitator. Lineage (NCBI taxonomy): Eukaryota > Metazoa > Chordata > Amphibia > Anura > Dendrobatidae > Ranitomeya > Ranitomeya imitator. The sequence continues at coordinate 2,729,166 of NC_091288.1, forward strand.
CAGGATTGTTATAATATACAGGGACAGGATTGTTATACTATACAAGGACAGGATCGTTATAATATACAGGGACAGGATTGTTATAATATACAAGGACAGGATTGTTATAATATACAGGGACAGGATCGTTATAATATACAGGGACAGGATTGTTATAATATATAGAGACAGGTTTGTTATAATATACAGAGACAGGATCGTTATAATATACAGGGACAGGATCATTATAATATACAAGGACAGGATTGTTATAATATACAGGGACAGGTTTGTTATAATATGCAGAGACAGGTTTGTTATAATATACAGGGACAGGATTGTTATAATATACAAGGACAGGATCGTTATAATATACAGGGACAGGATTGTTATAATATACAAGGACAGGATTGTTATAATATACAGGGACAGGATCGTTATAATATACAGGGACAGGATCGTTATAATATACAGGGACATGATTGTTCTAATATACAAGGCCAGGATCGTTATAATATACAAGGACAGGATTGTTATAATATACAGGGACAGGATTGTTATAATATACAGAGACAGGTTTGTTATAATATACAGGGACAGGATTGGTATAATATACAGGGACAGGTTTGTTATAATATGCAGAAACAGGTTTGTTATAATATACAGGGACAGGATTGTTATAATATACAAGGACAGGATCGTTATAATATACAGGGACAGGATTGTTATAATATACAAGGACAGGATTGTTATAATATACAGGGACAGGATCGTTATAATATACAGGGACATGATTGTTATAATATACAAGGACGGGATTGTTATAATATACAAGGACAGGATCGTTATAATATACAGAGACAGGATTGTTATAATATACAGGGACAGGATTGTTATAACATACACGGACAGGATCGTTATAATGTACAGAACCGGATTGTTACAATGCACAGGGACAGGATTGATATAGTGTACATGGTCAGGGACGTGATTATTGTAATATACAGGGACAGAATTGTTATAATATAGAGAGACAGGATTGTTACAATGTACAGGGGCAGGATCGTTATAATGTACAGGGGCAGGATTGATATAATATACAGGGACAGGATCGTTATAATGTGCAGGGGTAGGACATATGTAATATACAGGGACATGATCGATATAATATATAGGACCGGATTGTTATAATATACAGGAAAGGGTTGATATAATATACAGGGACAGGATTGTTAACATTTACAGGACAGGATTGATATAATATACAAGGACAGGATTGTTATAATGTTCAGGGGCAGGCTTGATATAAAACACAGGACAGGATCGTTATAATATACAGGACAGGATAATTATAATATACAGGGACAGGCTTGATATAATGTACAGGGCAGGATCGTTATAATGTTCAGGGACAGGATCGTTATAATATACAGGGATAGGATTGTTATAATATACAGTGCAAGATTGTTATAATATACAGGGACAGGATTGTTGTAATATTCAGGGACAGGACTGTTATAATATACAGGACAGGATTGTTATAATATACAGATACAGGATTGTTATAATATTAATCGTCAGGATTGTTATAATATACAAGGCCAGGATTGTTGTAATATACAGGGACAGGATTGTTATAATATACAAGGACAGGATTGTTATAATATACAAGGACAGGATTGTTATAATATACAGGGACAGGATTGTTATAATATACAGAGACAGGATTGTTATAATATACAGAGACAGGATTGTTATAATATACAGGGACAGGATTGTTATAATATACACGGACAGGATTGTTATAATATACACGGACAGGATTGTTATAATATACAGGGACAGGATTGTTATAATATACAGGGACAGGATTGTTATAATATACAGGGACAGGATCGTTATAATATACAAAGACAGGATTGTTATAATATACAGAGACAGGATTGTTATAATATACAAGGGCAGGATTGTTATAATATACAGGGACAGGATTGTTATAATATACAGAGACAGGATTGTTATTATATACAAGGACAGGATCGTTATAATATACAGAGACAGGATTGTTATAATATACAGAGACAGGATTGTTATAATATACAAGGGCAGGATTGTTATAATATACAGAGACAGGATTGTTATAATATACAGGAACAGGATTGTTATAATATACACGGACAGGATTGTTATAATATACAGGGACAGGATTGTTATAATATACAGAGACAGGATTGTTATTATATACAAGGACAGGATTGTTATAATATACAAGGACAGGATTGTTGTAATATACACGGACAGGATTGTTATAATATACAGGGACAGGATTGTTATAATATACAGAGACAGGATTGTTATAATATACAGGGCAGGATTGTTATAATATACACGGACAGGATTGTTATAATATACAGAGACAGGATTGTTATAATATACAGGGCAGGATTGTTATAATATACACGGACAGGATTGTTATAATATACACGGACACGATTGTTATAATATACAGAGACAGGATTGTTATAATATACAGGGCAGGATTGTTATAATATACAGGGACAGGATTGTTATAATATACACGGACAGAATTGTTATAATATACGGAGACAGGATTGTTATAATATACAGGGACAGGATTATTATAATATACACGGACAGGATTGTTATAATATACACGGACACGATTGTTATAATATACAGATACACGATTGTTATAATATACAGAGACAGGATTGTTATAATATACACGGACAGGATTGTTATAATATACAGGGACAGGATTGTTATAATATACACGGACAGAATTGTTATAATATACGGAGACAGGATTGTTATAATATACAGGGACAGGATTATTATAATATACAGGGACAGGATTGTTATAATATACACGGACACGATTGTTATAATATACAGAGACAGGATTGTTATAATATACAGGGACAGGATTGTTATAATATACAGGGACAGGATTGTTATAATATACACGGACACGATTGTTATAATATACAGGGACAGGATTGTTATAATATACACGGACACGATTGTTATAATATACAGAGACAGGATTGTTATAATATACAGGGACAGGATTGTTATAATATACCCGGACAGGATTGTTATAATATACAGGGACAAAAATAGGGAAAAAGGAAAAAAATGGGAAGAAAATAAGTCAGCTCACCAATCCCTCAACAGTGCAATGATGTCCATGCACGGAGCCGCCTTGGTCAAGGGCGTAGTCCAGAGCCAGCAATGAAAAAGAAAAAATAATCTCCAGCATGGATCTTCTAAAAAGTCAATTTATTGAAAACACTTAAAAAGGCAAACATTTGCAAAAAAAAAAAAAGATGGAGGTCCCAGGAGGTCAACGCCGACGCGTTTCGACCATCAGGTCTTAGTCATGCCATGACTAAGACCTGATGGTCGAAACGCGTCGGCGTTGACCACCTGGGACCCCCATCTTTTTTTTTTTTTTTTTTGCAAATGTTTGCATTTTAAAGTGTTTTCAATAAATTGACTTTTTAGAAGATCCATGCTGGAGATTATTTTTTCTAATATACAGGGACAGGATTATTATAATATTCATCGTCAGGATCGTTATAATATACAGGCACAGGATCGTTATAATGTACAGGGACAGGATCGTTATAATGTACAGGGGTAGGACATATATAATATACAGGGACAGGATTGTTATAATATACAGGGACATGATCGATATAATATACAGGACAGGATTGTTATAATATACAGGACAGGATTGATATAATATACAGGACAGGACTGTTATAATGTACAGGTACATGCTTGATATAATGTATAATGGATTGTTATAATGTATAGTTACAGGCTTGATATAATGTACAGGGACCGGATTGTTATAATGTTCAGGGGCAGGCTTGAGGATCGTTATAATATACAGGACAGGATAATTATAATATACAGGGACAGGCTTGATATAATGTACAGGGCAGGATCGTTATAATGTTCAGGGACAGGATCGTTATAATATACAGGGACAGCATTGATATAATGTACATTTATTGGCTTGATATTATATACAGGACAGGATAATTATAATGTTCAGGGACAGGATTGATATAATACACAGGACAGGATCGTTAAAATATAGAGGACAGGATAATTATAATATACAGTTACAGGCTTGATATAATGTATAATGGATCGTTATAATGTTCAGGGACAGGCTTGATATAATGTATAATGGATCGTTATAATGTACAGTTACAGGCTTGATATAATGTTCAGGGACAGGCTTGATATAATGTACAGTTACAGGCTTGATATAATGTACAGGGACAGGATCGTTATAATGTACAGGAACAGGCTTGATATAATGTATAATGTACAGGGACAGGCTTGATATAATGTATAGGGACAGGATCGTTATAATGTACAGGTACAGGCTTGATATAATGTATAATGTACAGGTACAGGCTTGCTATAATGTATAATGTACAGGGACAGGCTTGATATAATGTATAATGTACAGGGACAGGCTTGATATAATGTACAGGGACAGGATCGTTATAATGTACAGGTACAGGTACAGGCTTGATATAATGTATAATGTACAGGGACAGGCTTGATATAATGTATAATGGATCGTTATAATGTTCAGGGACAGGCTTGATATAATATACAGGTACAGGCTTGATATAATGTATAATACACAGGGACAGGCTTGATATAATGTATAATCTACAGGTACAGGCTTGCTATAATGTACAGTTACAGGCTTGATATAATATACAGGTACAGGATCGTTATAATGTACAGGTAGAGGCTTGCTATAATGTATAATGGATCGTTATAATGTTCAGGGACAGGCTTGATATAATGTATAATCTACAGGGACAGGCTTGATATAATGTATAATCTACAGGGACAGGCTTGATATAATGTATAATGTACAGGGACAGGCTTGATATAATGTATAATCTACAGGGACAGGCTTGATATAATGTATAATCTACAGTTACAGGCTTGATATAATGTATAATGTACAGGGACAGGCTTGATATAATGTATAATCTACAGGGACAGGCTTGATATAATGTATGATCTACAGGGACAGGCTTGATATAATGTATAATCTACAGGGACAGGCTTGATATAATGTATAATCTACAGGGACAGGCTTGCTATAATGTATAATACACAGGGACAGGCTTGATATAATGTATAATCTACAGGGACAGGCTTGCTATAATGTATAATCTACAGGGACAGGCTTGATATAATGTATAATCTACAGGGACAGGCTTGATATAATGTATAATCTACAGGGACAGGCTTGATATAATGTATAATCTACAGGGACAGGCTTGATATAATGTATAATCTACAGGGACAGGCTTGATATAATGTATAATCTACAGGGACAGGCTTGCTCTAATGTATAATCTACAGGGACAGGCTTGATATAATGTATAATCTACAGGGACAGGCTTGATATAATGTATAATCTACAGGGACAGGCTTGCTCTAATGTATAATCTACAGGGACAGGCTTGATATAATGTATAATCTACAGGGACAGGCTTGCTCTAATGTATAATGTACAGGGACAGGCTTGATATAATGTATAATGTACAGGGACAGGCTTGATATAATGTATAATCTACAGGGACAGGCTTGCTATAATGTATAATCTACAGGGACAGGCTTGATATAATGTATAATGTACAGGGACAGGCTTGATATAATGTATAATCTACAGGGACAGGCTTGCTCTAATGTATAATCTACAGGGACAGGCTTGATATAATGTATAATCTACAGGGACAGGCTTGATATAATGTATAATCTACAGGGACAGGCTTGCTCTAATGTATAATCTACAGGGACAGGCTTGATATAATGTATAATCTACAGGGACAGGCTTGCTCTAATGTATAATGTACAGGGACAGGCTTGATATAATGTATAATGTACAGGGACAGGCTTGATATAATGTATAATCTACAGGGACAGGCTTGCTATAATGTATAATCTACAGGGACAGGCTTGATATAATGTATAATGTACAGGGACAGGCTTGATATAATGTATAATCTACAGGGACAGGCTTGCTCTAATGTATAATCTACAGGGACAGGCTTGCTCTAATGTATAATCTACAGGGACAGGCTTGATATAATGTATAATGTACAGGGACAGGCTTGCTCTAATGTATAATCTACAGGGACAGGCTTGATATAATGTATAATCTACAGGGACAGGCTTGATATAATGTATAATCTACAGGGACAGGCTTGCTCTAATGTATAATCTACAGGGACAGGCTTGATATAATGTATAATCTACAGGGACAGGCTTGCTCTAATGTATAATGTACAGGGACAGGCTTGATATAATGTATAATGTACAGGGACAGGCTTGATATAATGTATAATCTACAGGGACAGGCTTGCTATAATGTATAATCTACAGGGACAGGCTTGATATAATGTATAATGTACAGGGACAGGCTTGATATAATGTATAATCTACAGGGACAGGCTTGCTCTAATGTATAATCTACAGGGACAGGCTTGCTCTAATGTATAATCTACAGGGACAGGCTTGATATAATGTATAATGTACAGGGACAGGCTTGATATAATGTATAATCTACAGGGACAGGCTTGATATAATGTATAATGTACAGGGACAGGCTTGATATAATGTATAATCTACAGGGACAGGCTTGATATAATGTATAATCTACAGGGACAGGCTTGATATAATGTATAATGTACAGGGACAGGCTTGATATAATGTATAATCTACAGGGACAGGCTTGATATAATGTATAATCTACAGGGACAGGCTTGATATAATGTATAATGTACAGGGACAGGCTTGATATAATGTATAATCTACAGGGACAGGCTTGCTCTAATGTATAATGTACAGGGACAGGCTTGATATAATGTATAATCTACAGGGACAGGCTTGATATAATGTATAATGTACAGGGACAGGCTTGCTCTAATGTATAATGTACAGGGACAGGCTTGATATAATGTATAATCTACAGGGACAGGCTTGATATAATGTATAATCTACAGGGACAGGCTTGCTCTAATGTATAATGTACAGGGACAGGCTTGATATAATGTATAATCTACAGGGACAGGCTTGATATAATGTATAATGTACAGGGACAGGCTTGCTATAATGTATAATGTACAGGGACAGGCTTGATATAATGTATAATCTTCAGGGACAGGCTTGATATAATGTATAATGTACAGGGACAGGCTTGCTCTAGCGTCCCCGGGCCCCCGTGCGCTCTGCCCCGCAGCTCCCCGGGCACTCACCGGAGGACGGCCGGTCGGAGTAGCGGGTGCAGTACACCCAGGCGGGCCACACCATCGGGTCGCTCTTGTGTGCCGGGGGTCCCGGGTTGGGGTCGCCGGAGCTCTCCGAGGTGGAGTCGGAGTCCGGGCTGGGCGCCGGGTTGCCCTGGCGGGTGTGCAGGGGGCTGACGTTCTCCCGCCCGGGGGTCTCCTTCCTGCAGCCGAAGTCTGGACGTAGAATATTGTCTATGAAGAAGTTGGTGGTCCTCTGCGGAGGCGGCGGCGAGACCCCGTTATCCGCGTCACTGGGGGCTCCGGGACTCTGCTCCGTCTGATCCTCCATGGTGACACCCGGCAGCCCCGGAGCCCACCCGGCCGGGGACCCCGAGGAGGCAGCGCCTGTGAGCCCGACACTGACGGTGCTACAGCCCGGAGCGCCTCATCACCGGCCGCCGGCAGATCGAGCAACCCGCGACCCCCGATCACCGTCAGCAGCGCGATCCGTGCGCACCGCGATCCGTGCGCTCCGCTCCGCGCTCCGACTCCGCTGCCTCTGCTCTGCAGACTACCGGAAGCGCCAGAGAACTACTACACGTGTGACCGACCAATCAGACGCCGCGGAGGACGCCGACATTCCGCCAGCGACCAATCTGAGCGCACGGAGCCGAGCCCGAAATATCAATGTCACCGAACACAGGAGACGAGGAAGAAGAAGGAGAAGAGGAAGAAGAGGGAGAAGAGGAAGAAGAAGAGGAAGAGGGAGACGAATAGGAAGAGGAAGAAGGAGAAGAAGAAGAGGTAAGAGAAGAGGAAGAGGGAGACGAATAGGAAGAGGAAGAAGAAGAGGGAGAAGAAGGAGGAGAAGAGGAAGCAGAAGAAAAGGGAGAAGGAGAGGAAGAAGAGGAAGAGGGAGACGAAGAGGAAGAAGGAGAGGGAGAAGAAGGAGGAGAAGAGGAAGCAGAAGAAAAGGGAGAAGGAGAGGGAGAAGAGGAAGAGGGAGACGAATAGGAAGAGGAAGAAGAAGAGGGAGAAGAAGGAGGAGAAGAGGAAGCAGAAGAAAAGGGAGAAGGAGAGGGAGAAGAGGAAGAGGGAGACGAATAGGAAGAGGAAGAAGGAGAAGAAGAAGAGGTAAGAGAAGAGGAAGAAGGAGAAGAAGAAGAGGGAGAAGAGGGAGACGAATAGGAAGAAGAAGAGGGAGAGGGAGAAGAAGGAGGAGAAGAGGGAGAAGGAGGAGAAGAGGAAGAGGGAGAAGAGGAAGAGGAAGAAGAAGAGGGAGGAGAAGAGGAAGAAGGAGAAGAAGAAGAAGAAGAGGCATACGAATAGGAAGAGGAAGAAGGAGAAGAAGAAGAAAAGGGAGAAGAGGAAGAAGGAGAAGAAGAGGAAGGGGGAGAAGGAGAAGGAGAAGAGGAAGAGGGAGAAGAGGAAGAGGAAGAAGGAGAAAAAGAAAAGGGAGACGAAGAGGAAGAGAGAGAAGGAGAAGGAAGAAGAAGGAGAAGAAGAAGAAGAAAAGGGAGAAGAGGAAAAAGGAGGAGAAGAGGAAGAGGGAGAAGGAGAAGAAGAAAAGGGAGAAGAGGAAGAAGGAGAAGAAGAAGAAGAGGGAGAAGGAGAAGAAGAGGAAGAAGGAGAAGAAGAGGAAGAGGGAGACGAATAGGAAGAGGAAGAAGGAGAAGAAGAAGAGGTAAGAGAAGAGGAAGAAGGAGAAGAAGAAGAGGGAGACGAATAGGAAGAGGAAGAAGAAGAGGGAGAGGGAGAAGAAGGAGGAGAAGAGGAAGAAGGAGAAGAAGAGGAAGAGGGAGACGAATAGGAAGAGGAAGAAGGAGAAGAAGAAGAGGTAAGAGAAGAGGAAGAAGGAGAAGAAGAAGAGGGAGACGAATAGGAAGAGGAAGAAGAAGAGGGAGAGGGAGAAGAAGGAGGAGAAGAGGAAGAAGGAGGAGAAGAGGAAGAGGGAGAAGAGGAAGAGGAAGAAGAAGAGGGAGGAGAAGAGGAAGAAGGAGAAGAAGAAGAAGAAGAGGGAGACGAATAGGAAGAGGAAGAAGGAGAAGAAGAAGAAAAGGGAGAAGAGGAAAAAGGAGACGAGGAGGAAGGGGGAAAAGGAGAAGGAGAAGAAGAAGAGGAAGAGGGAGAAGAGGAAGAGGAAGAAGGATAAAAAGAAGAGGAAGAGAGAGAAGGAGAAGGAAGAAGAAGGAGAAGAAGAAGAAAAGGGAGAAGAGGAAGAAGGAGAAGAAGAAGAAGAAGAGGGGGACGAATAGGAAGAGGAAGAAGGAGAAGAAGAAGAAAAGGGAGAAGAGGAAGAAGGAGAAGAAGAGGGAGAGGGAAGAGGGAGAAGAAGAAGAGGGAGAAGAAGAAGAGGAAGAGGGAGAAGAGGAAGAGGAAGGAGAAAAAGAAAAGGGAGACGAATAGGAAGAGGAAGAGGGAGAAGAAGAGGGAGAGGGAGAAGAAGAAGAAGAGGAAGAGGGAGAAGAGGAAAAGGAAGAAGGAGAAAAATAAAAGGGAGACGAAGAGGAAGAGGGAGAAGAAGAGGAAGAGGGACAGGGAGAAGAAGAAGAGGAAGACGGAGAAGAGGAAGAGGAAGAAGGAGAAAAAGAAAAGGGAGACGAAGAGGAAGAGGGAGAAGGAGAAGGAAGAGGGAGAAGAAGAAGAAGAGGAAGAGGAAGAAGAAAAGGGAGACGAATAGGAAGAGGAAGAAGGAGAAGAAGAAGAGGAAGAAGGAGGAGAAGAAAAGGGAGAGGAAGAGGGAGAAGAAGAAGAAGAAGAAGAGGAAGAGGAAGAAGAAGAAGAAGAAAAGGAAGACAAATAGGGAGAGGAAGAAGGAGAAGAGGAAGAGGAAGAGGGAGAAGAAGAAGAGGAAGAGGGAGAGGGAGAAGAGGAAGAAGAAGAGGAAGAGGAAGAGGGAGAAGAAGAAGAGGGAGAGGGAGAAGAGGAAGAAGAAGATGAAGGTGAAGAAGGAGAAGAAGAGGAAGTAGAAGGAGAAGAAGAAGAAAAGAGAGACGAATAGGAAGAGGAGGAAGGAGAAGAAGGAGGAGGAGAAAAGGGAGACGAGTAGGAAGAGGAGGAAGAAGGAGAAGAGGGAGAAGAAGGAGAAGAAGAAAAGGAGAGGAAGAAGGAGAAGAGGAAGAGGGAGAAGGAGAAGAAGAATAATAATAATAAGAATAAGAAGATGAAGGTGAAGAAGGAGAAGAAGAGGAAGTAGAAGGAGAAGAGGAAGAAGAAGGAGAAAAGGAAGAAGAAAGAGAAAAAGAAGAAAAGGGAGATGAATAGGAAGAGGAGGAAGGAGAAGAAGAAGAGGAATAGGAAGAAGGAGGAGAAGAAGAAGAAAAGGAAGATGAATAGGAAGAGGAAGAAGGAGAAGAAGAGGAAGAGGAAGAAGAAGGAGAAAAAGAAGAAAAAGGAGAAGATGAGGAAGAGGAAGAAGGAGAAGAAGAGGAGGAAGAAGAAGAAAGAGAAGAAAAGGGAGACGAATAGGAAGAGGAAAAAGGAGAAGAAGAGGAAGAGGGAGGAGGAGAAGAAGAGGGAGAGGGAGAAGAGGAAGAAGGAGAAGAAGAAGAGGAAGAGAAAGAAGAAGAAAAGGAAGAAGAAGAAGAGGAAGAAGGAGAGGAAGAAGAAGGAGAAAAGGAAGAGGGAGAAGGAGTAGAAGAAGAAAAGGGAGACAAATAGGAAGAGAAAGAAGGAGAAGAAGAATAGGGAGAGAAAGAAGAAAAGGGAGATGAATAGGAAGAGGAAGAAGGAGAAGAGGAAGAGGAAGAAGAAAAGGGAGACGAATAGGAAGAGGAAGAAGGAGAAGAGGAAGATGGAGAAGGAGAAGAAAAGGGAGACGAATAGGAAAAGGAAGAAGGAGGAGAAGATGAGGAAGAGGAAGAAGAAGACATAGAAGAAGGAGAAGAAGAAGAAGATGAAGGTGAAGAAGAAGGAGAAGAAGAAGAAGAAGATGAAGGTGAAGAAGAAGAAGAAGAGGAAGAGGAAGAAGAAGAAGAAGAAGGAGAAGAAGAAAAGGGAGACGAAGAGGAGAAAGAAGGAGAAGAGGAAGAAGAAGAAGAAGAAGAGGAAGAGGGAGAAGAAGAGGAAGAGGAAAAAGGAGAATAAGAAGAGGAAGAGGGAGAAGAAGAAGAAAAGGGAGACGAATAGGAAGAGGAAGAAGAAGAGGGAGAAGAAGAAGAAGAAAAGGGAGACGAATAGGAAGAGGAAGAAGGAGAAGAAGAGGGAGAAGAAGAAGAAAAGGGAGAGGAAGAGGAAGAAGGAGAAGAAGAAGAGGAAGAAGGAGGAGGAGAAGAAAAGGGAGACGAATAGGAAGAGGAAGAAGCAGAAGAAGAATATGGAGAAAAAGAAGAAAAGGGAGACGAATGGGAAGAGGAAGAAGGAGAAGAGGAAGAGGGAGAAGAGGAAGAGGGAGAGGGAGAAGAGGAAGAAGGAGAAGAGGAAGAAGGAGAAGAAGAAGACTAAGAAGATGAAGGTGAAGAAGGAGAAGAGGAAGGAGAACAGGAAGAAGGAGAAAAAGAGGAAGAAGAAAAAGAAAAGGGAGACGAATAGGAAGAGGAAGAAGGAGAAGAAAAGAGAGACGAAGAGGAAGAAGGAGAAGAGGGAGAGGGAGAAGAGGAAGTGGGAGAGGGAGAAGAGGAAGAAGGAGAAGAGGAAGAAGGAGAAGAAGAAGACTAAGAAGATGAAGGTGAAGAAGGAGAAGAGGAAGGAGAACAGGAAGAAGGAGAAAAAGACGAAAAGGGAGACGAATAGGAAGAGGAAGAAGGAGAAGTAGAAGAGGAAGAAGGAGAAGAAGAAGAAGGTGAAGAAGGAGAAGAAGAGGAAGAAGAGGAAGAGGGAGAGGAGGAAGAAGGAGGAGGAGAAGAAGGAGGAGAAGAAAAGGGAGAGGAAGAGGGAGAAGAAGAAGAAGAAGAAGAAGAAGAAGAGGAAGAGGAAGAAGAAGAAGAAGAAGAAGAAGAAGAAAAGGAAGACAAATAGGGAGAGGAAGAAGGAGAAGAGGAAGAGGAAGAGGGAGAAGAAGAAGAGGAAGAGGGAGAGGGAGAGGGAGAAGAGGAAGAAGAAGAGGAAGAGGAAGAGGGAGAAGAAGAAGAGGAAGAGGGAGAGGGAGAAGAGGAAGAAGAAGATGAAGGTGAAGAAGGAGAAGAAGAGGAAGTAGAAGGAGAAGAAGAAGAAAAGGGAGACGAATAGGAAGAGGAGGAAGGAGAAGAAGGAGGAGGAGAAAAGGGAGACGAGTAGGAAGAGGAGGAAGAAGGAGAAGAGGGAGAAGAAGGAGAAGAAGAAAAGGAGAGGAAGAAGGAGAAGAGGAAGAGGGAGAAGGAGAAGAAGAATAATAATAATAAGAATAAGAAGATGAAGGTGAAGAAGGAGAAGAAGAGGAAGTAGAAGGAGAAGAGGAAGAAGAAGGAGAAAAGGAAGAAGAAAGAGAAAAAGAAGAAACGGGAGATGAATAGGAAGAGGAGGAAGGAGAAGAAGAAGAGGAATAGGAAGAAGGAGGAGAAGAAGAAGAAAAGGAAGATGAATAGGAAGATGAAGAAGGAGAAGAAGAGGAAGAGGGAGAAGAGGAAGAAGAAGGAGAAAAAGAAGAAAAAGGAGAAGAAGAGGAAGAAGGAGAAGAAGAGGAGGAAGAAGGAGAAAGAGAAGAAAAGGGAGACGAATAGGAAGAGGAAGAAGGAGAAGAAGAGGAAGAGGGAGGAGGAGAAGAAGAGGGAGAGGGAGAAGAGGAAGAAGGAGAAGAAGAAGAGGAAGAAGAAGAAAAGGAAGAGGAAGAGGAAGAAGAAGAAGAGGAAGAAGGAGAGGAAGAAGAAGAAGGAGAAAAGGAAGAGGGAGAAGGAGTAGAAGAAGAAAAGGGAGACAAATAGGAAGAGAAAGAAGGAGAAGAAGAATAGGGAGAGAAAGAAGAAAAGGGAGATGAATAGGAAGAGGAAGAAGGAGAAGAGGAAGAGGAAGAAGAAAAGGGAGACGAATAGGAAGAGGAAGAAGGAGAAGAGGAAGATGGAGAAGGAAAAGAAAAGGGAGACGAATAGGAAGAGGAAGAAGGAGGAGAAGATGAGGAAGAGGAAGAAGAAGAAGAAGGAGAAGAAGAAGAAGATGAAGGTGAAGAAGAAGGAGAAGAAGAAGAAGAAGAAGAAGATGAAGGCGAAGAAGGAGAAGAAGAGGAAGAAGAAGAAGAAGAAGGAGAAGAAGAAAAGGGAGACGAAGAGGAGGAAGAAGGAGAAGAGGAAGAAGAAGAAGGAGAAGAGGAAGAGGGAGAAGAAGAGGAAGAGGAAAAAGGAGAATAAGAAGAGGAAGAGGGAGAAGAAGAAGAAAAGGGAGACGAATAGGAAGAGGAAGAAGAAGAGGGAGAAGAAGAAGAAGAAAAGGGAGACGAATAGGAAGAGGAAGAAGGAGAAGAAGAGGGAGAAGAAGAAGAAAAGGGAGACGAATAGGAAGAGGAAGAAGGAGAAGAAGAAGAGGAAGAAGGAGGAGAAGAAGAAAAGGGAGACGAATAGGAAGAGGAAGAAGGAGAAGAAGAATATGGAGAAAAAGAAGAAAAGGGAGATGAATTGGAAGAGGAAGAAGGAGAAGAGGAAGAGGAAGAGTGAGAAGAGGAAGAGGAAGAGGGAGAAGAGGAAGAAGGAGAAGAAGAAGAGGAAGAAGAAAAAGAAAAGGTAGACGAATAGGAAGAGGAAGAAGGAGAAGAAGAGGGAGAAGAAGAAGAAAAGGGAGAGGAAGAGGAAGAAGGAGAAGAAGAAGAGGAAGAAGGAGGAGGAGAAGAAAAGGGAGACGAATAGGAAGAGGAAGAAGGAGAAGAAGAATATGGAGAAAAAGAAGAAAAGGGAGACCAATGGGAAGAGGAAGAAGGAGAAGAGGAAGAGGGAGAAGAGGAAGAGGGAGAGGGAGAAGAGGAAGAAGGAGAAAAAGAGGAAGAAGAAAAAGAAAAGGGAGACGAATAGGAAGAGGAAGAAGGAGAAGAAAAGGGAGACGAAGAGGAAGAAGGAGAAGAGGGAGAGGGAGAAGAGGAAGTGGGAGAGGGAGAAGAGGAAGAAGGAGAAGAAGAAGAATAAGAAGATGAAGGTGAAGAAGGAGAAGAGGAAGGAGAACAGGAAGAAGGAGAAAAAGACGAAAAGGGAGACGAATAGGAAGAGGAAGAAGGAGAAGTAGAAGAGGAAGAAGGAGAAGAAGAAGAAGGTGAAGAAGGAGAAGAAGAGGAAGGTGAAGAAGGAGAGGAAGAGGAAGAGGGAGAGAAAGAAGAAGAAAAAGAAGAAAAGGAAGAATAGGAAGAAAAGGAATAACAAGAGAAAGAAAAAAGAGAAAGAAGAAGAAGAGGAGGAAGAGGAAGAAGAGGAAGAAGAAGAGGAAGAAAAAGAGGAGGAAGAAGAGGAAGAAAAATAAGAAGAGGAAGAAGAAAAAGGAGAAGAAGAGGAAGAAGAAGAGGAAGAAGAAGAGGTCGAAGAAGAAGAGGAAGAAGAAGAGGAAGAAAAAGAAGAGGAAGAAGAAGAGAAAGAAGAGGAAGAGGAAAAAGAAAAATGAGAAGAAGAGGAAGAAGAAGAAAAAGAGGAAGAAGAAGAGGAAGAAGAGGAAGAAGAAGAGGATGAAGAAGAAGAGGAAGAAGAAGAGGAAGAAGAAGAAGAAAGATTAGAAGAATACAAAAATGAAGAAGGAAGAGAAGAAGAAGGAGAAGAAGGTCCCTGTCCTGGCTTCTGCCCTTGCCTCTGCCCCTGCTTCTGCCCCTGCCACTACCTCTGCACAAGCCTCTGCCCCTGCCCTTGCCCTGTCCTCTGCCCCTGTTCCTGCTTATGCCCTTGCCTCTGCCCCTGCCACTTCCTCTGCCCCTGCCCCTACCTCTGCCCTGGTATCTGCCCCTTCCTCTGCCCCTATCTCTGCCCCTGCCCTTGCCTCTGCTCCTGCAGAGGAAGAAGAGGAGGAAGAAGAAGAGGAAGTAAAAGAAGAGCAAGAAGAAGAAGAGGAAGAAAAAGAAGTAGAGGAAGATGAAGAGGAAGAAGAGGAAGAAATAAAAGAGGAAGACGAGCAAGAAGAAGAATAAGAGAAAGAAGAAGAAGAGGAAAAAAGAGGAAGAAGAAGAAGGAGGAGAAGCAGATGAAGAAGAAGGAGAAGAAGGAAGAGAAGAAGAAGGCACCTGCCCTGACCTCTGCCCCTGCCCCCGCCTCTGCCTCTGCCCCTACCTCTGCACCTGCCTCTTCCCCTGCCTCTACCCCTGCCCTGGCCTCTGCCCCTGCCCCTGTTCTGGACTCTGCCTCTGCCCCTGCCTCTGCCCCTGCCCCTACCTCTGCACCTGCCTCTGCCCCTGCCTCTATCCCTGCCCTGGCCTTTGCCTCTGCCCTTGCCCGTGTTCTGGCCTCTGCCTCTGCCCTTGCCTGTGCCCCTGCCTCTGCCCTTGCCTCTGCTCTTGTCTCTGCCTTTGCCCCTGCCCTGCCTCTGCCCTTGCCTCTGCCTCTGCCCTACCTCTGTCAATACATCTGCCCCTGCCAATACTCCTGCCCCTGCCTCTGCACCTGCCACTGCCCCTACCTTTGCCACTGCCCCTCCCTCTGCCCCTGCCCTTACCTCTGCTCCTGCCTTTGCCCCTGCCTCTGCACCTGCCTCTGCCCTTGCCTCTGCCCATTTGCAGCGCCCCAGAGATCTGGTCGTTGCAGTATGACACTCTGCCACTAAGGGGAGTGATGGTACGTGTCAGGAATCCCCTGATCGCTGCCACCAATTCGTCACGATTCACACCGTGACCGTCACACCTATGTCACGGGTTGGGGTGACTTTAGGCCAACAGACGGCTATCACAGGTGCAGGGGGGCTTATCTTAGTTATCCCTCCACTGCTAACAATGTGATGAGAAAACACACACAAGGCTATTGACCTCTTAGTTTACAGCAGGGGCTTATTCTAGGTATCCCACTGCTTTCAATATACCACAAACTGCAGGGATTTATGTATATCCTGCTTACAGTTCCACTTAACACTTGCAGCTCTCTGGCGCCCCCTTACTCTCAGGTCAGATTAGGTACTGCACCCTGGGTAATTAGTCGCCAGAAAGGCTGCCTGCTATATACTGGCTATTGGGCATGCTGCAGCAACGCGATAAACTACTCCCACTCATGCAGGAACAATAATTATCAACACCGCAGTCGCTACAACATCACCCCAAAAGCCTGCATGGTATCACTGCCACCAGCTTCGATTAAACGGGTCCGAAGCTAACCCAACACAGTAGCGTAATTCTCTTCCAGAGACTTAGGGTACGGTTGTTAGAGCATGGAGAATGAACTAACATATAATAGTATATCCCATAAAAAATTAGGCAGTGCTTTATCAAAAATATTTTATGAAGATGTTACAAATGAGACAATTGCAAATATGTACAAGGGTAATTATGAATTAAACAGGGATTAAATGAGAAAAGGTAACACTCACATGTTCAAAGCATGGCAGGCAACCAGGCTAGTGGAGTTTTTTCCATACGTCCCAGCTCATTGGATGTGCTGCTGGCTTCAGGAGAAGACAAGAAGTCAAGAAGTCTGAGCTGGGGAAGCCTGCCAGACACTTAAAACCTTAAGGCTGTGACATCACAGAAAGGCTGGCTTATCCAGACCCTCCTCTCTCTACATTCTGACTAAACTTTAAACTATTTTCTCTGATTTCTATAACTTCACTACAAAACATGTCAGAGTCATAACAAACCCATCATTCATCTCGGATTAACGTGGGCATTCTAATGAGATCAAATATGTCCTATCTGGGATACATATTTACAGAGAAATCTGTCATGATCCCAATGGCAGGGGATCACAAAAGGACAAGCACACAAAAAAACGGAACAAGCTCTAGGGTGATGGAAACTGAGCTGACCGCGATCCTGAACCTAATTCACAAAACTAGCAGTAGCCGGGGAACGTGCCTACGATGATTCTAGACGTATCGCGCCAGCCGAAGGACTAGCTTCCCCTATTAGAAGAAACAAAGACCTCTCTTGCCTCCAGAGAAACACCCCACAGAAATAGCAGCCCCCCACATGTAATGACGGTGAAATGAGAGGAAAGCACATACGTAGTAATGAAAAGAGATTCAGCAAAATGAGGCCCGCTAAAACTAGATAGCAGAGGATACAAAAGTGAACTGCGCGGTCAGCGAAAAACCCTACAAAAAACCATCCTGAAATTACCTGAACTCATGTGCCAACTCATGGAACATGAGGAGTAATATCAGCCCACTAGAGCAACCAGCAACAAGGAAACACATAACTGCAAGCTGGACTAAAACAAAAATAAAGCAAAACGTGGAACAGGAAAATCAAAAACTTAGCTTGTCCTGATGATTACAGAAGCGGAAAGCAGAGGTAACAAGACACACTGATTACATTGATCGCCGGCGAGGAAATGACAAGAAAGCCAGGTTAAATAGGAAACTCCCATATCCTGATAGAACAGGTGGACACCAGAGACCGCAGAGAACACAAGTCACCCAGTACCATCTGTAACCACCAGAGGGAGCCCAAAAACAGAATCCACAACAGTACCCCCCCTTGAGGAGGGGTCACCGAACCCTCACGAGAACCACCAGGGCGACCAGGATGAGCCCTATGAAATGCACGGACCAAATCAGCAGCATGAACATCAGAGGCAACCACCCAAGAATTATCCTCCTGACCATAACCCTTCCACTTGACCAAATACTGAAGTTTCCGTCTGGAAACACGAGAATCCAAGATCTTCTCCACAACATACTCCAATTCTCCCTCCACCAGCACCGGAGGAGGAGGCTCAAGCGAAGGAACAACAGGTACCTCATACTTCCGCAACAACGACCGATGGAACACATTATGAATAGCAAACGATGCCGGGAGATCCAAACGAAACGACACAGGGTTAAGAATTTCCAAGATCCTATAGGGACCGATAAACCGAGGCTTGAACTTAGGAGAAGAGACCTTCATAGGAACAAAACGAGAAGACAACCACACCAAGTCCCCAACACGAAGTCGAGGACCCACACGGCGACGGCGATTAGCAAACTGCTGAGCCCTCTCCTGGGACAACTTCAAATTGTCCACCACATGACTCCAAATCTGATGCAACCTATCCACCACCATGTCCACTCCAGGACAATCAGAAGGCTCCACCTGACCAGAGGAAAAACGAGGATGAAACCCCGAATTACAAAAGAAAGGAGAAACCAAGGTAGCAGAACTAGCCCGATTATTAAGGGCAAATTCGGCAAGCGGCAAAAAGGTAACCCAGTCATCTTGATCAGCAGAAACAAAACACCTTAAATAAGTTTCCAAGGTCTGATTAGTTCGTTCCGTCTGGCCATTTGTCTGAGGATGGAATGCAGACGAAAAGGACAAATCAATGCCCATCTTAGCACAGAACGTCCGCCAAAATCTAGACACAAACTGGGATCCCCTGTCAGAAACAATGTTCTCCGGAATCCCATGCAAACGAACCACGTTCTGAAAAAACAGAGGGACCAACTCAGAGGAGGAAGGTAACTTAGGCAAGGGGACCAGATGAACCATCTTAGAAAAGCGGTCACACACAACCCAGATGACGGACATTTTTTGAGAGACAGGGAGATCCGAAATAAAGTCCATGGAAATGTGCGTCCAAGGCCTCTTCGGGATAGGCAAAGGTGACAACAATCCACTGGCCCGAGAACAGCAAGGCTTAGCCCGAGCGCAAACTTCACAAGACTGCACAAAAGAACGCACATCCCTCGACAAGGAAGGCCACCAAAAAGACCTGGCCACCAAGTCTCTAGTACCAAATATTCCAGGATGACCTGCCAACGCAGAAGAATGGACCTCGGAGATGACTCTACTGGTCCAATTATCCGGAACAAACAGTCTTTCAGGCGGACAACGATCAGGTTTATCCGCCTGAAACTCCTGCAAAGCACGTCGCAAGTCTGGGAAGACAGCCGACAAAATCACCCCATCCCTAAGGATACCAGTGGGCTCAGAATTTCCAGGGGAATCAGGCACAAAACTCCTAGAAAGAGCATCCGCCTTCACATTCTTTGAACCTGGCAGGTATGAAACCACAAAATCGAAACGGGAGAAAAACAGTGACCAACGAGCCTGTCTAGGATTCAGACGCTTGGCAGACTCAAGGTAAATCAGATTTTTGTGATCAGTCAAGACCACCACACGATGTCTAGCACCCTCAAGCCAATGACGCCACTCCTCAAATGCCAACTTCATGGCCAAAAGCTCCCGATTACCAACATCATAATTCCGCTCAGTGGGCGAAAACTTTCTAGAAAAGAACGCACATGGCTTCATCACCGAGCAATCGGAGCTTCTCTGTGACAAAACCGCCCCCGCTCCAATCTCAGAAGCATCAACCTCAACCTGAAAAGGAAGCGAAACATCTGGCTGACGCAACACAGGAGCAGAAGAAAACCGGCGCTTAAGTTCCTGAAAGGCCTCCACAGCCACAGGAGACCAATCAGCAACATCAACACCCTTCTTAGTCAGATCCGTCAAAGGCTTAACAACACTAGAAAAATTAGTTATGAAACGACGATAAAAATTAGCAAAGCCCAAGAACTTCTGTAGACTGTAGAGATGTAGGCTGCGTCCAGTCACAAATAGCTTGAACCTTGACGGGATCCATCTCAATAGTAGAAGGGGAAAAAATATACCCCAAAAAAGAAATCTTCTGGACTCCAAAGAGACACTTTGAACCTTTTACAAACAAAGAATTGGCCCGCAGGACCTGAAACACCTTCCTGACCTGCTGAACATGGGACTCCCAGTCATCAGAAAAAAACAAAACATCATCCAAATACACAATCATAAATTTATCCAGATATTCACGGAAAATATCGTGCATAAAGGACTGGAAGACAGAAGGAGCATTAGAAAGTCCAAAAGGCATCACCAAATACTCAAAATGGCCCTCAGGCGTATTAAATGCGGTTTTCCACTCATCTCCCTGCTTAATCCGCACAAGATTATACGCACCCCGAAGATCAATCTTAGTGAACCATTTAGCCCCCTTAATGCGAGCGAACAAATCAGTCAACAATGGCAAAGGATACTGATATTTGACCGTAATCTTATTCAAAAGACGGTAATCTATACAAGGCCTCAAGGAACCATCTTTTTTGGCCACGAAAAAAAAACCTGCTCCCAAAGGAGATGAAGATGGACGGATATGTCCCTTTTCCAAGGACTCCTTAACATAATCCCGCATAGCAGTATGCTCTGGCACTGACAGATTGAACAAACGACCTTTAGGAAATTTACTGCCAGGAATCAAATCTATAGCACAATCGCAATCCCTGTGAGGAGGAAGCGAATTGAGCTTAGGCTCCTCAAAAACATCCCGATAATCAGACAAAAATACAGGAACCTCCGAAGGAGTAGATGAAGCGATAGAAATCGGAGGTGCATCATCATGAACCCCCTGACATCCCCAGCTTAACACAGACATCGCCTTCCAGTCCAAGACTGGGTTATGAGTTTGTAACCATGGCAGACCAAGCACTAAGACATCATGTAAATTATACAGTACCAGGAAGCGAATCACCTCCTGATGAACGGGAGTCATACGCATGGTCACGTGTGTCCAGTACTGAGGTTTATTCATAGCCAAAGGTGTAGAGTCAATTCCTTTCAAAGGAATAGGGACTTCCAGAGGCTCCAGACTAAACCCACAGCGGTTGGCAAATGACCAATCCATAAGACTCAGGGCAGCGCCTGAATCCACATAGGCATCGACGGAAATGGCTGATAATGAACAAATCAGAGTCACAGACAGAATGAACTTAGACTGTAAAGTACTAATGGCAACAGACTTATCAACCTTTTTTGTGCGTTTAGAGCATGCTGATATAACATGAGCTGAATCACCACAATAAAAACACAACCCATTTTTCCGCCTATAGTTTTGCCGTTCACTTCTGGACTGAATTCTATCACATGGTCTCAGGTGCCTGTTCAGAAGACACCGCCAAATGGTGCACAGGTTTGCGCTCCCGTAAACGCCGATCAATCTGAATAGCCATAGTCATAGACTCATTCAGACCTGTAGGCGCCGGGAACCCCACCATAACATCTTTAATGGCCTCAGAAAGGCCATCTCTGAATTTTGCAGCCAGAGCGCACTCATTTCACTGAGTAAGCACCGACCATTTCCGAAATTTCTGACAATATATTTCTGCTTCATCTTGCCCCTGAGAGAGAGCCAATAAAGCTTTTTCAGCCTGAATCTCTAGGTTAGGTTCCTCATAGAGCAAACCCAATGCCAGAAAAAACGCATCCACATTGAGCAACGCAGGATCCCCTGGTGCCAATGCAAATGCCCAATTCTGAGGGTCACCCCGCAGGAAAGATATTACAATTTTGACTTGCTGAGCAGGGTCTCCAGAGGAGCGAGATTTCAAAGAAAGAAACAACTTGCAATTGTTCCTAAAATTCAGAAAACTAGATCTATCTCCAGAAAAAAAACTCTGGGATAGGAATTCTAGGTTCAGACATAGGAGCATGTACAACAAAATCTTGTATATTTTGAACCTTAGCAGCAAGATTATTCAGGCTGGAAGCCAAACTCTGGACGTCCATGATAAACAGCTAAGGTCAGAGCCATTCAAGGATTAAGAGGAGGTAAGACGCAGCCAGGCTGCAATTAAGGCTAGGCAGCAACCTCTGAGGGAAGGAAAAAAAAAAAAAAAACTTCCTCAGACTACTTTTCCTCCTACTTCAGCCAATACGATTACCACTTTTTGGCCGGCGATACTGTCATGATCCCAATGGCAGGGGATCACAAAAGGACAAGCACACAAAAAAACGGAACAAGCTCTAGGGTGATGGAAACTGAGCTGACCGCGATCCTGAACCTAATTCACAACACTAGCAGTAGCCGGGGAACGTGCCTACGATGATTCTAGACGTCTCGCGCCAGCCGAAGGACTAGCTTCCCCTATTAGAAGAAACAGAGACCTCTCTTGCCTCCAGAGAAACACCCCACAGAAATAGCAGCCCCCCACATGTAATGACGGTGAAATGAGAGGAAAGCACATACGTAGTAATGAAAACAGATTCAGCAAAATGAGGCCCGCTAAAACTAGATAGCAGAGGATACAAAAGTAAACTGCGCGGTCAGCGAAAAACCCTACAAAAAACCATCCTGAAATTACCTGAACTCATGTGCCAACTCATGGAACATGAGGAGTAATATCAGCCCACTAGAGCAACCAGCAACAAGGAAACACATAACTGCAAGCTGGACTAAAACAAAAATAAAGCAAAACGTGGAACAGGAAAATCAAAAACTTAGCTTGTCCTGATGATTACAGAAGCGGAAAGCAGAGGTAACAAGACACACTGATTACATTGATCGCCGGTGAGGAAATGACAAGAAAGCCAGGTTAAATAGGAAACTCCCATATCCTGATAGAACAGGTGGACACCAGAGACCGCAGAGAACACAAGTCACCCAGTACCATCTGTAACCACCAGAGGGAGCCCAAAAACAGAATCCACAACAGAAATCCCTACTTCTTTACCAGATGGAGTTAGAGGCCCATGTTTTGCGGGATGGGTAGATACACCGAGTGAGAATATGAATATATATTTTCATGTTCTTAACGTAAACATGGTGCATAATATCGTACAAAAAAAAAACAAAGAATCTTTCATGAATTTTGGAGCCATTTTTCCAGTTCCAGCTAGTGCAGGTGGGAGGGGGCGAGGGACTTTCGTCGAGCCTGGAATTTATGACCCCAGGGCAATAAAACCCCCTTCTTGCATACAGTCCGTAGCCCAGAGAGAAACAAGGAGAGTCAGCTAGTGAAGGGGGGGTTTAGCCCACCTCATGAGCTGAAGAGCAACTAAACTTATATGATATTTCATACCATAT
Organism: Ranitomeya imitator; assembly: GCF_032444005.1. Lineage (NCBI taxonomy): Eukaryota > Metazoa > Chordata > Amphibia > Anura > Dendrobatidae > Ranitomeya > Ranitomeya imitator. The sequence goes on from NC_091288.1 coordinate 2,752,282, forward strand.
CGTGACAGTACGTCTGATGGCACTGAAGGAATTCTACTGACCAGGTATCACCAGCACACATTACACTTCACACTCCGGCCACTAGGGGGAGCAAAAGGCTTTATTTATTGGGCCCCTCCTCACACTGGTAAAACTAGGGTTTGGATAGAAAGTTAGTCAGAAGCTGACTGGGTTGGATTCAGGCAACATCCCGTGGCAGGGGGTGTTGCAGGCAGAAGACACAGGGGGGTCCTTGTCAGGCGTGGGAACCTGGCAGGCACCTAGCAACCAGAATTGAACGTTACAGAACCGCGCCTGCACACCCCGTGGCGGTATCCTAAGAAAGAGACACGAAGAGAAGGATATTGTGAGACAGTGAGAAATGAGATCAAGCACAAAGGAGAGCCAGTAGGAGTCATGCTGTGAGACCGAGGCAACATCCTACTGAGGCGCGTAGCCGGTGGCCGGAACACCGAGGGAGTAACTGACTCTACGCCTTACTTCAAACTCCACAGGACAGTTAATTTGCTGTCTCACCTAAACACCTACGAAGACATAGGGGGCAACAGTGGGAGAGGGGCGTCTCTAGGGTCCCGGAAGACCTCCAGGCCTTCCCATCATACGGGTGCGTCCTAGCCATAACATACCTGGGGGACGTTGAACTAGAAACATCTGGAACATATTAGAAAGAACGAACGAATGAGAACAGAAGTTGTGAGGACTATTCCGAATGCTCAGCAGGGAAGCACTACAACACACAGGCGCTATTGGTAGGCAACGATTTCCACCTGCAAAGGGAACTCTGGAAGTTCCCATCGGACCGGCCGGTCTCAGACAGCCCTGTTAACTGTGCCCTGGATTGAGGACTCTGAAGTCTTCAGTAAAGAGGTAAAGAGACTGCAACCCTGTGTCCTCCTTATTGACTGCACCTCGCACCATCACCAACCACCTTACTGGGAAGCCCTGGGGACACACTTCACCTGTGGGAAGGTGTACCATCCAGCTGCCATTCCATCACCCCAGCGGACCCCACAGCAGTGTCGGTCACCCTGACCGAGCACCACAGGTGGCGTCACGAACCCCTGACAGACTGTACCACCTTTATTGGACACCCCTTAGCAGGGTCACGGACCGGGTCTAGCCACCGTGACAGCTTCAGAACCGAACCAGAGAGGCCCGGTACCGAGAACGCGTGGCCCTGTGTCTGGGGGCGCTCCACATTCCTCTGCCCCTGCCTCTGCCCTTGCCTGTACCCCTACCCATTCCTCTGCCCCTGCCTCTGCACCTGCCTCTGCTCATGTCTCTGCCCCTGCCTCCGTCCCTGCCCCTGCCTCTGCCCCTGCCCCTGTTCTGGCCTCTGCCCTTGCCTGTGCCCCTGCCTCTGCCCTTGCCTCTGCCCATGTCTCTGCCTTTGCCCCTGCCTCTGCCCCTACCTCTGCCCCTGCCTCTGCCCTTGCCTCTGCTCCTGCAAAAGAAGAAGAGCAGGAAGAAGAAGAGGAAGAAATAGAAGAGGAAGACGAGCAAAAAGAAGAAGAAGAGAAAGAAGAAGAAGAGGAAAAAAGAGGAAGAAGAAGGAGGAGGAGGAGGAGAAGAAGAAGATGAAGAAGAGGGAGGAGAAGAAGAAGGAAGAGAAGAAGAAGGCACCTGCCCTGGCCTCTGCCTCTGCACCTGCCTCTGCCTTTACCTCTGCCCCTACCTCTGCACCTGCCTCTGCCCCTGCCTCTACCCCTGCCCTGGCCTCTGCTCCTGCCTCTGCTCATGTCTCTGTGCCTGCCCCTGTTCTGGTCTCTGCCTCTGCCCTTGCTTGTGCCCCTGCCTCTGCTCTTTCCTCTGCCCATGTCTCTGCCTTTGCCCCTGCCCCTGCCTCTGCCCTTGCCTCTGCCTCTGTCAATACATCTGTCCCTACCTCTGCCTCTGCCCCTACCGTTGCCACTGCCCCTCTCTCTGCCCTTGCCTTTGCCTCTGCCCCTGCCTCTTTCCCTGCCCCGGTTCTGGCCTCTGCCGCTGCATCTGCCTCTGCCCCTGCCTCTGCCCTTGCCTCTGCTCCTGCCTCTGCCCCTGCTCCTTCCCTGGCCTCTGCATCTGCCTCTGCCCTTGCCTTTGCCCCTGCCCATTCCTCTGCCCCTGCCTCTGCTCATGTCTCTGTCCCTGCCTCTGTCCCTGCCCCTGCCTCTGCCCCTGCCCCTGTTCTGGCCTCTGCCTCTGTCCTTGCCTGTGCCCCTGCCTGTGCCCCTGCCTCTGCCAGCTTTACTCTGACAGCTCTGCTCTGACAGCTCTGCTCTAACAGCTCTGTCTGTAAGATCTGCTCAGCTCTGACAGCTCTGCTTTGCTCTGGCAGCTCTGCTTTGCTCTGACAGCTCTGCTCTGACAGCTGTATTCTGACAGCTCTGCTTTGTTCTGACAGATCTTCTCTGACAGCTCTGCTGACTGCCTGGCTCTGGCTCTGCTCTGACAACTCTGCTTCGACAGCTCTGCTCTGCTCTGAAAGCTCTGCTTTGCTCTGACAGCTCTGCTTGCTTTGACAGTGCACAGTGTAAAGAGCTGCAGCTCTGTAATAACACACCGGGTCCATGAAGGGCAGTGTGAGTGCAGCGCCCCAGAGACCTGGTCATTGCAGTATGGCCCCAAGGCGAGTAGCGGTACGTCCGATGGCACTAAAGAGTTCTCCTGACCAGGTATCACCAGAACACATTACACTTCACACTCCGGCCACTAGGGGGAGAAAAAGGCTTTATTTATTGGGCCACTCCTCACACTGGTAAAACTAGGGGCTGGATAGGAAGTTAGTCACAAGCTGACTGGGTTGGAACCAGGCAACATTCCGTGGCAGGGGGTGTTGCAGGGAGAAGGCACAGGGGGGTCCCTGTCAGGCGTGGGAACCTGGCAGATGCCTAGCGAACAGAACAGAACGTAACGGAACCGCGCCTGCACACCTTGCGGTGGTATCCTAAGAGAGAGAAAAGAGGGGAAGAATATTGTGGAACAGTGTAAACGAGATCAGCACAAAGGAGAGCCAGTAAGAGTCGTGCCGAGAGAGGAAGGCAACATCTTACTGAAGCACGTAGTCGGTGGCCGGAACACCGTAGGAGTAACTGACTTCAGGCCTTACTTCAAATTCCGCTGGACAGTAGATTATAGGTTGGCTGTCTACCTACTACACCTACGTAGCCATAGGGGGCAACATTGGGAGAGGGGCGTCTCTAGGGTCCCGGAAGACCTCCAAGCCTTCCCGTCAAACGGGTGGCGTCCTAGCCATAACATATCTGGGGGACGTTAGAAACTAGCAACATCTGGAACCAAAGAACGAGAGAGAGAGAGAGAGCTGTAGAGAACGATCGAAGGAGAAACAGCAGTTGTGAGGACTATTCCGAATGCTCAGCAGGGTAGGACTACAACACACAGGCGCTATTGGTAGGCAACGATTTCCATCTGCGAGGGAAACTCTGGATGTGCCCATCGGACCGGCCGGTCTCTGATAGCCCGGTTGAACGTGCTCTGGACTGAGTGTACTGAAGCCTTCAGTAAAAGGTAAAGAGACTGCAACCCTGTGTCCTCGTTATTGATTGCGCCCTACACCATCACCATCCACCTTACTGGGAAGCCCCTGGGCATTTACTTCGCCTGTGGGAAGGTATACCATCCAGCTGCCACTCCATCACCCCAGCGGACCCCACAGCAGCGTCGGTCACCCTGACCGAACACCACAGGTGGCGTCACGAACCTCTGACAGACTGTACAAACCCCTTTACTGGATGCCCCTTAGCAGGGTCACGGACCGGGTCTAGCCACCGTGACAACCGCAGAACCGAAGGAGAAGGGACCAGTACCAAGTGACTTGTGGCCCTGCGTCTGGGGGCGCTCCATGAGCACAGGAGTATATACATATATATATATATATATGTGCACAGTGTCGTCTCCCCTCCCCTGACGGAGAGCAGATCACGGAGCGCAGGGTGGATACAGAGCAGCAGCAGATGGATGTATATATACACAGGTACAGAAAGTATTCAGACCCCTTTCAATTTTTCACTCTTTGTTTCATTGCAGCCATTTGGTAAATTCAGAAAAGTTCATTTTCTCTCAATAATGTACACTCCGCACCCCATCTTGACTGAAAATAACAGAAATGTAGAAATTTTTGCTAATTTCTTAAAAAAGAAAAACTGAAATATCACATGGCCATAAGTGTTCAGCCCCTTTGCTCAGACTCTCATATGTAAGTCCCATGCTGGCCATTTCTTGTGATCCTCCTTGAGATGGTTCTACTCCTTCATTGGAGTCCAGCTGTGTGTAATTACACTGACAGGACTTGGTTTGGAGCGGCGCACACCTGTCTATATAAGACCTCACAGCTCACAGTGCATGTCAGACCAAATGAGAATCATGAGGCCAAAGGAACTGGCCAAGGAGCTCAGAGACAGAACTGTGGCCAGGCACAGATCTGGCCAAGGTTACAACAGAATTTCTGCAGGACTCAAGGTTCCTAAGAGCATACTTAATAGTATGGAATAACTCGACCCCAAGTAGTGGTATAGGTGTGAAGCTGACATTTTCGGAATGTGCATAAATAAACCTACACACAAGTGCATTTTCTAATTTCCTGCACCAGCGGAATTCGAGAAATCGATTACTACTTAACCGGGTCATACAGATACCTCATGTTTGGCCTTAAATTAACACCCAGCTCATGTTTGGGAGAATGCTAGTTTTGGGGTCCTTCTACGAGGTTCATACCCCGAGATATGTTTAATAGATGGTTTTCCATACCTTTCCAAAGGGGGTGTATCCAGCCCCTCAGTGATGACACTAGCAGAGGGTATCAGAGATTTAGCCTCATTTTAGGAGCAGTCCTTGCCCAGGAAAAGAGCTAACAGCAGCTTTGCAAGCTGCTCTGATGCATTTTGATGTCGCCTCTCCACCCACCACATGGTGTGCCATGATCTGAAATGATATGAGAGAACTGTAAGTGTTTTTTCAACTTTAATCCTTTTTTATTTGTAATAGTTCTGTACATAATATTATTGTCTCAACTTGTAATATCGTTTTTTTAAACTTTTTGTAAACACTGCCTAATATTTCTGGAGTAAAGTTATAATATCTACTAGCTTCGTTTTCCTTGCTCCAAAACGTACCTCCAACATCCTCTGAGGTAAATTATGCTGCTGATTGGGTTGGCTCATGACCCGCTATTAGTCATAGTAATAGGAGCTGGTGGCAGCAAAGTGACGGAAAGAGCAGGCTGGAGCGAGCCGCCCCACCCCCTCCCACGGGCGGCATACGAGGAAGCCGACATGACAGGGGGTTTGGAGCCAGGGACAGGTGAAGCGGGGTTAATCCAGGAAGGGGGAGGGAATTACTGGAGGAATGTGGGGCTATAGTGGTGATGGGGGGTGGAGTCTGTCACTTCCAGCTCAGGAAGCAGTTGAGCAGTCCCGCCCACCCGCCCTCTTTTTCTGTTGTTCTTATGTTGGGTTTAGTCAATGCTTTGGGTCATAGTGGCTCTAGGCGGTGGGAGGGGTCCTTGGAGTTGGTGCTAAATTGGCCTGGGGGATCCATCGGGATATGGATTCTTCAGTTGGTATAAGTTTTGGTTTCGGGTCTGGTGGTTTGGGGGAATCTTGGCAACGGTGGGCCAGATTCCTAAGTTGGAAGTGGATAATGGTAACCCTATGGGATATTTTGGTGCTCTCGAGCCTGTGGGGTAACGGCTGAGAGTAAACTATGGTTGGTTTTCTGTCCACTAGTTTATCCTATGGTTAACACCAGATTTTTAGCTTCAAGGACCCCTCCCCAGCTTATTATTATACTGTTATGTGTTTTGTTTGTTTATAATAAAGGCCAATTATTTCCAATTTGGGAGTTATGTCGTTATTTTGGGTTGGAGGAGAGGGTCAGAGACCCATGAGAGGGTGTTTACTACCTGGGTATCGACAATACCAACGTCAAGGGTTTTATAAGTGTATTGCCTGACTGCGGTTGGAAATAGTTATATCGCCCTCACTGCAGTGTGTGCCCAATAGCCATTACATAGCAGGCAGCCTTTCTGGTGACTAATTATCCTGGGTGCAGTTCCCTGACTGACCTGAGGGTAAGGGGGCGCCAGAGAGCTGCAAGTTCCAAACCGGTACTAAGAAGTGGGATATAAAAAAATCCCTGATGAAGAGGGGGCAACCAAACACCCCCGGTTCATGACAGTAAGTTTTCATATTTTTATCCCGTTTCACATCATAACAGTTTATTCATATTTGTATTTTGTCTCTTTTTGTAATATCGTTTATAACTTTTGTAACCACTGCCGATACTTCCGGAGTAAAATTATAAATTTGGCAGCTTCTTCTTCTTGTCCTATGAGCGATCCGCCACATACTCCGTGCAAATTCAAGTTACCAAATGGGTGTCTAATCCACCAATAAGAGGTCAGTGGTGGCAGCATATTTGTCGTATTTATGTGGTGTTGGTGACTTGATGGTGACTGGATCGATGTACATATATGTTCCTACTAGGAACCGGTGGTATATATCCATCCCGTCACATCACGTGCTGCAATATTCTACATAAATTAGAGCAGCTGCGCTCATTCTCTTATCCTCTGTCTATACCCTTATTGGTCAGCAAGGTAAGGAGGAGCCAGAGAGCTGCTGGTTCCCACTAAGTTCGTGGCATACCTGTACAATGACACTATATACAGAGCTCCTCTGTAAAATGTCACTGGTGATCCCTGTATTACCTGTACACTGACACTATATATATAGATCCTGTGTATAATGTCACCAGTGATCACTGTATTACCTGTACACTATATACAGAGCTCATGTGTATAATGTTACTAGTGATCTCTGTATTTCCTATACACTAACACTATATACAGAGCTCCTATGTATAATGTCACCAGTGATCACTGTCAGTGATGAGCGAGTATACACATTGCTCGGGTTTTCCCCAGCACGCTCGGGTGATCTCCGAGTATTTGTTAGTGTTCGGAGATTAAGTTTTTATCGTGGCAGCTGAATGATTTACAGCTATTAGCCAGCTTGAATACATGTGGGGATTCCCAAGCAACCAGGCAACCCCCACATGTACTCAGCCTGGCTAATAGCTGTAAATCATTCAGCTGAGGTGATAAAAACTTAATCTCCGAACACTAACAAATACTCGGAGATCACTGAAGCGTTCTCGTGAAAACCCGAGCAACGAGTATATTCGCTCATGACTAATCACCGTATTGCCTGTACACTATACACTAGAGTTGAGCGACTTTTGCTTTTTTACGATCGTTTCGGGTTTTGCAAAACCCGACTTTCTCAAAAGTCGAGTGGGGTGTAATCGGCCGATTATTGCGAAAAGTCGGGGGCCGACTGAAACACGAAACCCAATGCTAGCCAATGGGGTATCAAAGTCGGCAGTGAGTGGAGGACAGGAAAACACCAACAGTGCCCATTTTAATGTCAAAAACATCAATTCGTATTACTGAAGCTTGTCAATCTTAATTTACTTTATAATAATAGTTAGGCATCGAAAACTGAGGGTCATTTGGCTAAAGTTGTGGGGGGTAGGGCTGGCTCAAGATTTTCGTGGGCCCGGGAAATGCGGAATACGTCACGGCGGTGGAGCAGGGAGAGGTAAGTATTTCAACTTTGCAAGTGCTGCGATCCTGAGCAAGCAGGGGGGCCCACTAGTTGGCATTGGCACAGGGCCCCTCATAGTACGGCGGTGTGTTTGATGGCGGGCGGCGCCTCCCAATGCCAGATACACTTTTGCGTACTATGAGGGGCCCTGTGCCAGTGCCAACGAATATGCCCCCGCACCTGATGAAGGAACCTGCACTTTCATCTGCACCTTCCTCTTTGTCCCCGTGTAAGGTGGTATAGTATGCGGGAAGGGGAACCTGACTTTCAGCAGGGTCAGATTCTGGCTGTGTAGAGTGCAAAGGTAATGTAGTGGTCTGGGTCAATGTACCAGCAGACACATCTAGCAGTGGCTGGGCAATGGGCAGGATGAGGAGGAAACACAGATATAGGCTCCAATAATAAAGTAGACTAAATGCAGTTCAAAAGTGGTAACAGGACTAAACAGGCGGCATTGCTTTATTCAGTGGAGGAGAAAAGCAAGGAGCGGCAGACACCGTTAGTAGGCCCAACCAAACAAGTAGGCCGAATGCAGTTTAATATCCAAAACAGGATGAAAATTGAGGCTCAGCTTTGTACAGTGGAGGAGAACAACAAGCAGTGGCTGTTACAGAACCCCCAGCACCAAGAATATGTTATGCAGTATATATTATGTATAATAGGTTCCATGTGAAATGCATCAGTCCACAGGCTGCGCCCCTGGTCAGAGGGGACAAGATATTCTCCTTCTGACCTCCCCCACCTTTGTAATTCCCACAGTAAATATCAGCAGGCTCTGGCCCCCTGCGGCTATTGTAATGTATGTCTGGCCTGCTTTTTTATTGGCCTGCCCTGTGTATCTGTGTTATATATTCTGTGTGCTGTGAATAAAGTGTGTTCTTTTAGTCAGCTTTTATATGCTCTCACGTAATCAAGGAATTCCAGCCAGCGTCCTTCATTCAGAATTCTGCAAAAGCAGAGTGGACCTCCTGAAACACGGGGGGTGCTGAAAGAGGTACTACAGCACAGTAGACCCTGTTACACTGGTGGCAGAAAGAGGGATGTGATACCCCTTCTACAGGAAGAAAGGAATGAATGGAAAACAACTACCAGAAGTTAAAGAGGGCTACATTAAAAGATCTGGTGGAAGCCCGAGGGTTAATCGCCAGCAACAAAACAAAAGCGGATTTGATAGCAGCCATCATGGAACACGACAGTGCAGCGCCCCCCAATGTGAACGTGGAGGAGACTGAATTCCAGAGGGAGGTAAAGAACAGACTGGCGTTCTATGGCCCAAACCCTGCAGTAGAGATCATACGAGAGGTGATGGCTGATGTGCGTACTGATCTGAAGGAAGAGATGGCCGAGCGGACCAGGATAGAGCTAGCCAAGATGGAGATGGCCGAGCGGACCAGGATAGAGCTAACCAAGATGGAGATGGCAGAGCGGACCAAAGTGGAGCTGGCCAAGATGGAGATGGCAGAGCGGACCAAAGTGGAGCTGGCCAAGATGGAGATGGCAGAGCGGAGGGAGGAGAGTCAGCGAGCAAGGGGAGCTCTGGCCTTCGACCAGGTACCTTCAACAGTAAGCCACAAAAAGATCCAGTATAATGCCTTCCGACAGTTGGGGGAGGCAGAGGAAGACATTGATGGCTTTCTGCAGGACTTTGAGCGGCAGTGTGCCCTTCATCAAGTGAAGCCGGAGGAACGGGTTCAGATTTTGGCCAGCAAGCTGACAGGCCGGGCAGCGGACGCCTATCGCACGGTACCTGGTGAGGGCTGTATGGACTATGAGCAGATCAAAGAAGTGATCTTGGCCCGGTATGCGCTGACACCAGAAGCATACCGCCAAAAGTTCCGCGGACTTATAAAACGAGTAACCGATACCCACGCTGAATGGGCCTATAAATTACGGTGGTCACTGCTACAGTGGGTACAAGGGAGCCAAGCAACCACAAAGGAGGACGTCCTCCAGCTCTTCTTGTTAGAACGATTCTTTAATGGACTAAACCCCGAGACACAGGAATGGCTTCGGGACAGGCGGCCAATGACTCTTGAGGAAACCGCTCGTCTGGCCGATGAACATCATGACGCCAGGAGGCCTCAGTTGTCCGGATCAAAGATGGTCACTAGGGGTCCGCCCATGGACCTGGAGGGCCCCAAACCACCGAAGATTGTAGGGGGACCAGCTAGAAACCCAGCCTACCACAGTTCCCCTGGGGCGTGATGCCACACCTGCCGTCAGCTGGGCCACCTGCAAAGACAATGTCCCAACCGGACTCAGCATACCCAGTGGCCAAAGGCGGGAACAGCTACCTTCCGCCGGGCCGCTGTACACTGCTACCAAGGCGAAGCTGACCCGGCATTGGGGGCTACAACTAACCAAGGGGTGGAAGACATGGAGGAAGTGCTGCATGAAGTAGACCCCGTGCAGGCAGCCCAGGCAGATAATCGACAACAGCATCGACAGGTCGTGTGGGTTAATGGGAAACGCATGCAGGGACTAAGAGATTCCAGAGTAACTTTGACCCTTGTGAAGCCTCATCTCGTCCGGGACCAAGAGAAGACGGACCGGACAGTGGCAGTCCGTGTAGCAGGGGGAGCCATACATCGACTACCCACTGCCTGGATTCACCTGAACTGGGGAGTCGGGGATGGCCTTGTTGAGGTCGGCTTGATGGAGGATTTGCCTGCAGACGTTTTGCTGGGAAATGATTTGGGGCCCATGTTGTCTGCCTTCTCGGTTGCCCCTCTGGCTGAGACATATCCTGTGACCACCCGGAGACAAACTCGAGCTGCGGAGGCGGAATCACACTCAGATGAGGCTCAGGTAAGACATCACAGCCCTACACGTATTCCCATAGCCAGACACATTTCTTGGGCCACCCCAGATGAATTTAAGAGGGAGGTACTTGAGGATCCTTCATTGGAGGGATATCGTGGGAAGGCACAGGAGGGCAGAGGGGTACTGGAAGGGGAACAGTTTATATGGAAGCAGGAACTCCTCTACCGGATCACAGAGCAGCACCACACAGGGACGAGCCCCACTATAAAATGACAGCTGGTAGTTCCCAAGAAGTATAGGCAGGAGTTACTGCGAATCTCTCATGACATACCCTTGGCCGGGCACTTCGGCGTCAGTCGCACCAGGCATCGTCTGACACAAAACTTCTTTTGGCCGGGGGTAACCTATGATGTTCGTCAATACTGCCAGACCTGTGACAGTTGCCAGCGCATTGGCAAGAGGGGAGATCGAAGCAAGGCCAAATTACGCCCCCTCCCCATTGTGGAGGAACCATTTAGCCGAGTAGCGGTCGATCTGATAGGGCCGTTAGCCAAACCCAGTCCGTCAGGGAAAAGGTATATATTGACAGTGGTAGATTATGCCACACGGTATCCAGACGCGGTTGCATTACCTAACACACTGGCAGAGACAGTGGCGGCTGCCCTGCTCCAGGTTTTCTCACGGGTTGGCTTTCCCCCGGGAGATTATCTCAGACCAGGGAACCCAGTTTACAGCAGAGGTGACCAACCAACTGTGGAAGCTGTGCGGCGTAAAGTCCATTAGAAGCGCCCTGAAGAGGTAGTGGCTATCTGTGCACCTGAAGCAGAGGATTTAGCCAGACTTCCCTTGCCTGATGTCTTAGGGGAGAGGACTCAGTCTAAAACATGGGACCAGGTACACTGGGGTGAACACTTAGCTCCCCGGGAGAGACAGCAGGCGGAGGAGTTGTTGAGGCAGCGACAGAGGATGTTTTCAGGGAAACCCAGGTACACTCACCTGGCACAACACAAGGTTGAGACCCAGGATCAGACCCCATTGCGACAACCCCCCTTCCGCGTCCCTGAGTCTGTACGAGAAGGGATGCGACAAGAGATACAAGAGATGTTGCGTTTAGGGGTCATTGAAGAGTCAGATAGTCCCTGGGCATCCCCCGTAGTGTTAGTGCCCAAGAAGGATGGGACTACACGGTTTTGTGTAGACTATCGTAAGCTCAATGAGAAAACAGTGACGGATGCATATCCCATGCCGCGTGTGGATGACTTGTTAGACCGGCTGGCAGGGGCAAAGTATTTGACCACCATCGATCTATGCAAAGGCTACTGGCAGATTTCCCTTAGTCCTGATGCTATTCCCAAGTTGGCATTTGTCACCCCGTTTGGTTTATTCCAGTTTCGAGTTATGCCATTCGGGATGAAGACTTCCCGGGCGACCTTCCAGAGGCTGGCTGACCGGCTTCTGGATGGTCTCCAGGACTATGCGTGTGCCTACCTGGATGACATAGCCATCTACTGCGCAACATGGGAAGAGCATCTAAATCACCTAGAGACAGTATTGGACAGGATCCACAAGGCCGGAATCACCCTGAACCCAAACAAGTGTCACGTGGGCAAAGCAGAGGTTCAGTATTTAGGGCATTGGGTGGGAAGTGGGAAACAGAGACCAGAACCAGCCAAGATTGAGGCCATAGCCAAATGGCCCACCCCACGCACTAAAACCCAGGTCATGGCGTTTCTAGGGACAGCGGGGTATTACAGGAAATTTGTTTCCAATTACAGCAGCGTGGCCAAGCCCCTCACTGATCTGACCCATAAGAACCAACCCCGCCAGGTAACCTGGACCCCAGAGTGTGAGGAAGCCTTCCACCAGCTAAAGGACGCCCTCACCAGTACCCCTGTATTGGCCGCACCCGATCCAACTGAACGTTTCCTTGTTCACACAGACGCTTCTATGTTTGGATTGGGGGCAGTACTAAGCCAAGTCGGGCCGGACGGCCAAGAACACCCGGTAGCTTTCCTGAGTCGGAAACTACTGCCCCGTGAACTAAGCTATGCGGCCATCGAGAAGGAGTGCCTGGCAATAGTATGGGCACTCAAAAAGTTACAACCATATTTGTATGAACGACAGTTTTCCCTCCTAACGGACCATAATCCCCTAGTCTGGCTTAATCGGGTCTCCGGAGACAACGCCAGATTACTGCGGTGGAGTTTAGCCCTACAACCTCTGGACTTCACCATCCACTACAGACCCGACAAACAAAACGGTAATGCCGATGGACTAAGTCGACAAACGGAAGTCGTACCAACCCCATAAACTTCGGTCATCCCCAAACTGATCCGTTAAGGATCAGACTGTGTATGCCGATCGCGTCGCTGAAAAGGGGAGCCATGTTACAGAACCCCCAGCACCAAGAATATGTTATGCAGTATATACAGTTAGGTCCATATATATTTGGACAGAGACAACATTTTTCTGATTTTGGCTATAGACATTACCACAATGAATTTTAAACAAAACAATTCAGATGCAGTTGAAGTTCAGACTTTCAGCTTCATTTGAGGGGATCCACATTAAAATTGGATGAAAGGTTTAGGAGTTTCAGCTCCTTAACATGTGCCACCCTGTTTTTAAAGGGACCAAAAGTAATTGGACAGATTAAATAATTTTAAATTAAAATGTTCATTTCTTGTACGTGGTTGAAAACCCTTTGTTGGCAATGACTGCCTGAAGTCTTGAACTCCTGGACATCACCAGACGCCGTGTTTCCTCCTTTTTAATACTCTGCCAGGCCTTCACAGCGGTGATTTTTAGTTGCTGTTTGTTTGTGGCCTTTCTGTCTGAATTTAGTCTTTAACAAGTGAAATACATGCTCAATTGGGTTGAGATCAGGTGACTGACTTGGCCATTCAAGAATATTCCACTTTTTTGCTTTAATAAACTCCTGGGTTGCTTTGGCTTTATGTTTTGGGCCATTGTCCATCTGTAGTATGAAACGACGACCAATCAGTTTGGCTGCGTTTGGCTGGATCTGAGCACACAGTATGGCGGCTCTGAATACCTCAGAATTTATTCCTGTGTCACATCATCAATAAACACTAGTGACCCAGTGCCACTGGCAGCCATGCATGCCCACGCCATCACACTGCCTCCGCCGTGTTTATGCATGCCCGCGCCATCACACTGCCTCCGCCGGGTTTATGCATGCCCGCGCCATCACACTGCCTCCGCCGGGTTTATGCATGCCCGCGCCATCACACTGCCTCCGCTGGGTGTTACAGATGATGTGGTATGCTTTGGATCATGAGCTGGACCACGCCTTCGCCATACTTTTCTCTTTCCATCATTCTGGTAGAGGTTGTTCTTGGTTTCATCTGTCCAAAGAATGTTCTCCCAGAACTGTGCGGCTTTTTTAGATGTTTTTTAGCAAAGTCCAGTTTAGCCTTTTTATTCTTGATGCTTATGAGTGGCTGCACCGTGCAGTGAACCCTCTGTAGTTACTTTCATGCAGTTTTCTCTTTATGGCAGATTTGGATATTGATCCGCCGACCTCCTGGAGAGTGTTGGTCACTTGGTCGGCTGTTGTGAAGGGGTTTCTCTTCACCATGGAGATTATTCTGCGATCATCCACCACTGTTGTTTTCCGTGGGCGCCCAGGTCTTTTTGCATTGATGAGTTCACCAGTGCTTTCTTTCTTTCTCAGGATGTAGCAAACTGTAGATTTTGCCTCTCCTAATATTGTAGCAATTTCTCGGATGGGTTTTTTCTGTTTTCGCAGCTTAAGGATGGCTTGTTTCACCTGCATGGAGAGCTCCTTTACCGCATGTTTACTTCACCCATAAAACCCATGGGTTGCCATAAAGGCAACAGGTTTCTGCTAATAACCAAGAAAAATTATCTTTCACAATTGGTGCAGAATCCAACCAGAGGAGCAGCACTTTTAGACCTAATACTATCTAATAGACCTGACAGAATAACAAATCTGCAGGTGGTTGGGCATCTAGGAAATAGCGACCACAATATTGTGCAGTTTCACCTGTCTTTCACTAGGGGGACTTGTCAGGGAGTCACAAAAACATTGAACTTTAGGAAGGCAAAGTTTGAACAGCTTAGAGATGCCCTTAATCTGGTAGACTGGGACAATATCCTCAGAAATAAGAATACAGATAATAAATGGGAAATGTTTAAGAACATCCTAAATAGGCAGTGTAAGCGGTTTATACCTTGTGGGAATAAAAGGACTAGAAATAGGAAAAACCCAATGTGGCTAAACAAAGAAGTAAGACAGGCAATTAACAGTAAAAAGAAAGCATTTGCACTACTAAAGCAGGATGGCACCATTGAAGCTCTAAAAAACTATAGGGAGAAAAATACTTTATCTAAAAAACTAATTAAAGCTGCCAAAAAGGAAACAGAGAAGCACATTGCTAAGGAGAGTAAAACTAATCCCAAACTGTTCTTCAACTATATAAAAGAATATAAACTAAAAGTAAAAGAATAAAAACTGAAAATGTAGGCCCCTTAAAAAATAGTGAGGAAAGAATGGTTGTAGATGACGAGGAAAAAGCTAACATATTAAACACCTTCTTCTCCACGGTATTCACGGTGGAAAATGAAATGCTAGGTGAAATCCCAAGAAACAATGAAAACCCTATATTAAGGGTCACCAATCTAACCCAAGAAGAGGTGCGAAACCGGCTAAATAAGATTAAAATAGATAAATCTCCGGGTCCGGATGGCATACACCCACGAGTACTAAGAGAACTAAGTAATGTAATAGATAAACCATTATTTCTTATTTTTAGTGACTCTATAGCGACAGGGTCTGTTCCGCAGGACTGGCGCATAGCAAATGTGGTGCCAATATTCAAAAAGGGCTCTAAAAGTGAACCTGGAAATTATAGGCCAGTAAGTCTAACCTCTATTGTTGGTAAAATATTTGAAGGGTTTCTGAGGGATGTTATTCTGGATTATCTCAATGAGAATAACTGTTTAACTCCATATCAGCATGGGTTTATGAGAAATCGCTCCTGTCAAACCAATCTAATCAGTTTTTATGAAGAGGTAAGCTATAGGCTGGACCACGGTGAGTCATTGGACGTGGTATATCTCGATTTTTCCAAAGCGTTTGATACCGTGCCGCACAAGAGGTTGGTACACAAAATGAGAATGCTTGGTCTGGGGGAAATTGTGTGTAAATGGGTTAGTAACTGGCTTAGTGATAGAAAGCAGAGGGTGGTTATAAATGGTATAGTCTCTAACTGGGTCGCTGTGACCAGTGGGGTACCGCAGGGGTCGGTATTGGGACCTGTTCTCTTCAACATTCATTAATGATCTGGTAGAAGGTTTACACAGTAAAATATCGATATTTGCAGATGATACAAAACTATGTAAAGCAGTTAATACAAGAGAAGATAGTATTCTGCTACAGATGGATCTGGATAAGTTGGAAACTTGGGCTGAAAGGTGGCAGATGAGGTTTAACAATGATAAATGTAAGGTTATACACATGGGAAGAAGGAATCAATGTCACCATTACACACTGAATGGGAAACCACTGGGTAAATCTGACAGGGAGAAGGACTTGGGGATCCTAGTTAATGATAAACTTACCTGGAGCAGCCAGTGCCAGGCAGCAGCTGCCAAGGCAAACAGGATCATGGGGTGCATTAAAAGAGGTCTGGATACACATGATGAGAGCATTATACTGCCTCTGTACAAATCCCTAGTTAGACCGCACATGGAGTACTGTGTCCAGTTTTGGGCACCGGTGCTCAGGAAGGATATAATGGAACTAGAGAGAGTACAAAGGAGGGCAACAAAATTAATAAAGGGGATGGGAGAACTACAATACCCAGATAGATTAGCGAAATTAGGATTATTTAGTCTAGAAAAAAGACGACTGAGGGGCGATCTAATAACCATGTATAAGTATATAAGGGGACAATACAAATATCTCGCTGAGGATCTGTTTATACCAAGGAAGGTGACGGGCACAAGGGGGCATTCTTTGCGTCTGGAGGAGAGAAGGTTTTTCCACCAACATAGAAGAGGATTCTTTACTGTTAGGGCAGTGAGAATCTGGAATTGCTTGCCTGAGGAGGTGGTGATGGCGAACTCAGTCGAGGGGTTCAAGAGAGGCCTGGATGTCTTCCTGGAGCAGAACAATATTGTATCATACAATTATTAGGTTCTGTAGAAGGACGTAGATCTGGGGATTTATTATGATGGAATATAGGCTGAACTGGATGGACAAATGTCTTTTTTTGGCCTTACTAACTATGTTACTATGTTACTATGTTACTTCACAGCAAAACCTTCCAAATGCAGCACCGCACCTCAAATCAACTCCAGACCTTTTATCTGCTTAATTGAGAATGACATAACGAAGGGATTGCCCACACCTGTCCATGAAATAGCTTTGGAGTCAATTGTCCAATTACTTTTGGTCCCTTTAAAAACAGGGTGGCACATGTTAAGGAGCTGAAACTCCTAAACCCGTCATCCAATTTTAATGTGGATCCCCTCAAATGAAAGCTGAAAGTCTGAACTTCAACTGCATCTGAATTGTTTTGTTTAAAATTCATTGTGGTAATGTCTATAACCAAAATTAGAAAAATGTTGTCTCTGTCCAAATATATATGGACCTAACTGTATTATGTATAATAGGTTCCATGTGAAATGCATCAGTCCACAGGCTGCGCCCCTGGTCAGAGGGGAAAAGATATTCTCCTTCTGACCTCCCCCACCTTTGTAATTCCCACAGTAAATATCAGCAGGCTCCGGCCCACTGCGGCTATTGTAATGTATGTCTGGCCTGCTTTTTCTATTGGCCTGCCCTGTGTATCTGTGTTATATATTCTGTGTGCTGTGAATAAAGTGTGTTCTTTTAGACTGGAAATACGTGGAGTAGCAGTCAGCTTTTATATGCTCTCACGTAATCAAGGAATTCCAGCCAGCGTCCTTCATTCAGAATCCAGCAAAAGCAGAGTGGACCTCCTGAAAAACGGGGGGTGCTGTTGTGAATTCTGTTATCGAACTCCCTCCTGTGGTCATGAATGGTACTTCGGCGAGTTCTGTCCATGGACTCCCTCTGGTGGCTGTGAGTAGAGCTGCTGGTTCTGAGGTTCCTTCCACAGGTGACCTAGTTTATTCTTTGGCTGGCTGCTCTATTTAACTCCACTCAGATCGTTACTCCATGCCAGCTGTCAATGTTCTAGTACTGGTTCAGTTCGCTCTTGGATCTTTCTGGTGACCTGTCTACTCCAGCAGAAGCTAAGTCCCTGCTAGTTTATTTGTTGTTCTTTGTTTTCTTGTCCAGCTTGCTATCATGATTTTGCCTTGCTAGCTGGAAGCTCTGGGATGCAGAGTGGCACCTCCGCACCGTGAGTCGGTGCGGGGGTCTTTTTGCACACTCTGCGTGGTCTTTTTGTAGTTTTTTGTGCTGACCGCAAAGTTACCTTTTCTATCCTCAGTCTGTTTAGTAAGTCTGGCCTCCCTTTGCTGAAACTTGTTTCATTCCTGCGTTTGTGACTTTCATCTTAACTCACAGTCAATATTTGTGGGGGGCTGCCTTTTTCTTTGGGGAATTTCTCTGAGGCAAGGTAGGCTTTATTTCCTATCTCTAGGGGTAGTTAGCTCTTAGGCTGTGAAGAGGCGTCTAGGCAGAGTCAGGAACGCTCCACGGCTATTTCTAGTGTGTGTGATAGGATTAGGGGTTGCGGTCAGCAGAGCTCCGACTTCCCAGAGCTTGTCCTGTGTTAGTTTAACCATCAGGTCATTCCGGGTGCTCCTAACCACCAGGTCATAACAGTACAGGTGGCCCAAAGTGTTAATGCATCTCAATAGAGGGATAAGAGAAGTTCTGAGACCATTTTTTTTCCTCTGCAGTGTGTTTTGTCTTTCTTTTCCCCTTAACCTCTGGGTGGTTCAGGACACAAGTGTAGATATGGACATTCAAGGTCTGTCCTCTTGTGTGGATCATCTCACTGCAAGGGTACAAAACATTCAAGATTTTGTGGTTCAGAATCCGATGTTAGAGCCTAGAATTCCAATTCCTGATTTGTTTTCTGGGGATAGATCTAAATTCCTGAATTTCAAAAATAATTGTAAACTGTTTCTTGCTTTGAAACCCCGCTCCTCTGGTGACCCCGTTTGGCAAGTAAAAATCATTATTTCTTTGTTGCGTGGCGACCCTCAAGACTGGGCATTTTCCCTTGCGCCAGGAGATCCTGCATTGCATGATGTAGATTCGTTTTTTCTGGCGCTTGGATTGCTTTATGATGAACCAAATTTAGTGGATCAGGCAGAGAAAATCTTGCTGGCTTTGTGTCAGGGTCAGGATGAAGCGGAGGTGTACTGTCAGAAGTTTAGAAAGTGGTCTGTGATGACTCAGTGGAATGAGTGTGCCCTGGCGGCAATTTTCAGAAAGGGTCTTTCTGAAGCCCTTAAGGATGTTATGGTGGGATTTCCCACGCCTGCTGGTCTGAATGAGTCTATGTCCTTGGCCATTCAGATCGATCGGCGCTTGCGTGAGCGCAAAGCTGTGCACCATTTGGCGGTATTATCTGAGCATAAACCTGAGCCTATGCAATGTGATAGGACTTTGACCAGAGCTGAACGGCAAGAACACAGACGTCGGAATGGGCTGTGTTTTTACTGTGGTGATTCCACTCATGCTATCTCCGATTGTCCTAAGCGCACTAAGCGGTTTGCTAGGTCTGCCACCATTGGTACGGTACAGTCTAAATTTCTTTTGTCCGTTACTCTGATTTGCTCTTTGTCGTCCTATTCTGTTATGGCATTTGTGGATTCAGGCGCTGCCCTGAATTTGATGGACTTAGAGTTTGCCAGGCGCTGTGGTTTTTTCTTGGAACCCTTGCAGTATCCTAATCCATTGAGAGGAATTGATGCTACGCCTTTGGCCAAGAATAAGCCTCAGTACTGGACTCAATTGACCATGTGCATGGCTCCTGCACATCAGGAGGATATTCGCTTTTTGGTGTTGCATAATCTGCATGATGTGGTCGTTTTGGGGTTGCCATGGCTACAGGTCCATAATCCAGTATTGGATTGGAAATCTATGTCTGTGTCCGGCTGGGGTTGTCAGGGGGTACATGGTGATGTTCCATTGCTGTCAATTTCGCCTTCCACTCCTTCTGAAATCCCTGAGTTTTTATCAGATTACCGGGATGTATTTGAAGAGCCCAAATCTGGTGCCCTACCTCCTCATAGGGACTGCGATTGTGCTATTAATTTGATTCCTGGTAGTAAGTTTCCTAAGGGCCGACTGTTCAATTTATCTGTGCCAGAACACGCCGCTATGCGGAGTTATATAAAGGAATCCTTGGAGAAAGGGCATATCCGCCCGTCGTCATCACCGTTGGGAGCAGGGTTCTTTTTTGTGGCCAAGAAGGATGGTTCTTTGAGACCTTGTATTGATTACCGCCTTCTTAATAAAATTACAGTCAAATTTCAGTATCCTTTGCCGCTACTGTCTGATTTGTTTGCTCGGATTAAGGGGGCTAGTTGGTTCACCAAGATAGATCTTCGAGGGGCGTATAATCTTGTGCGTATTAAATAGGGCGATGAATGGAAAGCAGCATTTAATACACCCGAGGGCCATTTTGAGTACCTGGTGATGCCATTCGGGCTTTCTAATGCTCCATCTGTGTTTCAGTCCTTTATACATGACATCTTCCGAAAGTACCTGGATAGATTTATGATTGTATATTTGGATGATATTTTGGTCTTTTCGGATGATTGGGAGTCTCACGTGAAGCAGGTCAGAATGGTGTTCCAGGTCCTTCGTGCGAATTCCTTGTTTGTGAAGGGGTCTAAATGTCTCTTTGGAGTTCAGAAGGTTTCATTTTTGGGTTTCATTTTTTCCCCTTTCTACTATCGAGATGGACCCTGTTAAGGTTCAGGCCATTTATGATTGGACTCAGCCTACATTTGTGAAGAGCCTGCAGAAGTTCCTGGGCTTTGCTAATTTTTACCGTCGCTTCATCGCTAATTTTTCTAGTGTTGTTAAACCGTTGACTGATTTGACCAAGAAAGGTGCTGATGTGGTCAATTGGACCTCTGCGGCCGTTGAGGCTTTTCAGGAGTTGAAGCGTCGTTTTTCTTCTGCCCCTGTGTTGTGCCAGCCAGATGTTTCGCTCCCGTTTCAGGTCGAGGTTGATGCTTCTGAGATTGGAGCAGGGGCTGTTTTGTCTCAAAGAAGTTCTGATGGCTCGGTGATGAAACCCTGTGCCTTCTTTTCTAGAAAGTTCTCGCCTGCTGAGCGCAGTTATGATGTTGGCAATCGAGAGTTGTTGGCTATGAAGTGGGCATTCGAGGAGTGGCGACATTGGCTTGAAGGAGCCAAGCATCGCGTGGTGGTCTTGACGGATCACAAGAATTTGACTTATCTCGAGTCTGCCAAACGGTTGAATCCTAGACAGGCTCGATGGTCGCTGTTTTTCTCCCGTTTCGATTTTGTGGTTTCATACCTTCCGGGCTCTAAGAATGTGAAGGCAGATGCCCTTTCAAGGAGTTTTGTGCCCGACTTTCCGGGTGTTCCTGAACCGGCTGGTATTCTCAAAGAGGAGGTAATTTTGTCTGCCATCTCCCCTGATTTGCGGCGGGTGCTGCAGAAATTTCAGGCTGATAGACCTGACCGTTGTCCAGCGGAGAAACTGTTTGTCCCTGATAGATGGACTAGTAGAGTTATCTCTAAGGTTCATTGTTCGGTGTTAGCTGGTCATCCTGGAATCTTTGGTACCAGAGATTTGGTGGCTAGATCCTTTTGGTGGCCTTCCTTGTCACGGGATGTGCGTTCTTTTGTGCAGTCCTGTGGGACTTGTGCTCGGGCTAAGCCCTGCTGTTCTCGTGCCAGTGGGTTGCTTTTGCCCTTGCCGGTCCGGAAGAGGCCCTGGACGCATATTTCCATGGATTTTATTTCAGATCTCCCTGTCTCTCAAAGGATGTCGGTCATCTGGGTGGTTTGTGATCGCTTCTCTAAGATGGTCCATTTGGTACCCTTTTCTAAATTGCCTTCCTCCTCTGATTTGGTGCCATTGTTTTTCCAGCATGTGGTTCGTTTGCATGGCATTCCGGATAACATCGTCTCGGACAGAGGTTCCCAGTTTGTTTCGAGGTTTTGGCGGTCCTTTTGTGCTAAGATGGGCATTGATTTGTCTTTTTCTTCGGCTTTCCATCCTCAGACAAATGGCCAAACCGAACGAACCAATCAGACTTTGGAGACATATCTGAGATGCTTTGTTTCTGCTGATCAGGATGATTGGGTGTCCTTTTTGCCTTTGGCTGAGTTCGCCCTTAATAATCGGGCCAGCTCGGCTACTTTGGTTTCGCCTTTTATCTGTAATTCTGGTTTCCATCCTCGTTTTTCTTCAGGGCAGGTTGAGCCTTCGGACTGTCCTGTTGTGGATTCTGTGGTGGACAGATTGCAGCAAATTTGGACTCACGTAGTGGACAATTTGACATTGTCCCAGGAGAAGGCTCAACGTTTCGCTAACCGCCGGTGCTGTGTTGGTCCCCGACTTCGTGTTGGGGATTTGGTTTAGTTGTCGTCTCGTTATGTTCCTATGAAGGTTTCCTCTCCTAAGTTTAAGCCTCATTTCATTGGTCCTTATAAGATTTCTGAAGTTCTCAATCCTGTGTCATTTCGTTTGGCCCTTCCAGCTTCTTTTGCCATCCATAATGTGTTCCATAGGTCGTTATTGCGGAGATACGTGGCGCCTATGGTTCCCTCCGTTGACCCTCCTGCCCCGGTGTTGGTCGAGGGGGAGTTGGAGTATGTGGTGGAGAAGATTTTAGATTCTCGTATTTCGAGACGGAAACTCCAGTACCTGGTCAAGTGGAAGGGTTATGGTCAGGAGGATAATTCCTGGGTTGTTGCCTCTGATGTTCATGCTGCCGATCTGGTTCGTGCCTTTCACTTGGCTCGTCCTGATCGGCCTGGGGACTCTGGTGAGGGTTCGGTGACCCCTCCTCAAGGGGGGGGTACTGTTGTGAATTCTGTTATCGAACTCCCTCCTGTGGTCATGAATGGTACTTCGGCGAGTTCTGTCCATGGACTCCCTCTGGTGGCTGTGAGTGGAGCTGCTGGTTCTGAGGTTCCTTCCACAGGTGACCTAGTTTATTCTTTGGCTGGCTGCTCTATTTAACTCCACTCAGATCGTTACTCCATGCCAGCTGTCAATGTTCTAGTACTGGTTCAGTTCGCTCTTGGATCTTTCTGGTGACCTGTCTACTCCAGCAGAAGCTAAGTCCCTGCTAGTTTATTTGTTGTTCTTTGTTTTCTTGTCCAGCTTGCTATCATGATTTTGCCTTGCTAGCTGGAAGCTCTGGGATGCAGAGTGGCACCTCTGCACCGTGAGTCGGTGCGGGGGTCTTTTTGCACACTCTGCGTGGTCTTTTTGTAGTTTTTTGTGCTGACCGCAAAGTTACCTTTTCTATCCTCAGTCTGTTTAGTAAGTCTGGCCTCCCTTTGCTGAAACTTGTTTCATTCCTGCGTTTGTGACTTTCATCTTAACTCACAGTCAATATTTGTGGGGGGTTGCCTTTTTCTTTGGGGAATTTCTCTGAGGCAAGGTAGGCTTTATTTCCTATCTCTAGGGGTAGTTAGCTCTTAGGCTGTGAAGAGGCGTCTAGGCAGAGTTAGGTACGCTCCACAGCTATTTCTAGTGTGTGTGATAGGATTAGGGGTTGCGGTCAGCAGAGCTCCCACTTCCCAGAGCTTGTCCTGTGTTAGTTTAACCATCAGGTCATTCCGGGTGCTCCTAACCACCAGGTCCATAACAGGGTGCTGAAAGAGGTACTACAGCACAGTAGACCCCGTTACAGTGGCATACACCGTTAGTAGGCCCAACCAAACAAGTAGGCCAAATGCAGTTTAATATCCGAAACAGGATGAAAATTGAGGGTCAGCTTTGTACAGTGGAGGAGAACAACAAGCAGCGGCAGACACCGTTAGTAGGCCCAACCAAACAAGTAGGCCAAATGCAGTTTAATATCCAAAACAGGATGAAAATTGAGGCTCAGCTTTGTACAGTGGAGGAGAACAACAAGCAGCGGCAGACACCGTTAGTAGGCCCAACCAAACAAGTAGGCCAAATGCAGATTAATATCTGAAACAGGATGAAAATTGAGGCTCAGCTTTGTACAGTGGAGGAAAACAATAAGCAGTGGCAGACACAGTTATTAGGCCCAACCAAACAAGTAGGCCAAATGCAGTTTAATATTTCAAACAGGAGTAAACTGGCGGCTCAGCTTTGTTCAGTGGAGGACAACTGTAATGGGAGGCAGACACAGTTAGTAGGCCTAAATAAGTAAGTAGGCTAAATGCAGTTCAAAATTGGTAACTGGAGTACACAGGCGGCATAGCTTTGTTCAATGGAGGAGAAAAGCAAGGAGCGGCAGACACCATTAGTAGACCAAACGAAACAAGTAGGCCAAATGCAGTTTAATATCTGAAACAGGATGAAAATTGAGGCTCAGCTTTGTACAGTGGAGGAGAACAACAAGCAGCGGCAGACACCGTTAGTAGGCCCAACCAAACAAGTAGGCCAAATGCAGTTTAATATCTGAAACAGGATGAAAATTGAGGCTCAGTTTTGTACAGTGGAGGAGAACAACAAGCAGCGGCAGACACCGTTAGTAGGCCCAACCAAACAAGTAGGCCAAATGCAGATTAATATCTGAAACAGGATGAAAATTGAGGCTCAGCTTTGTACAGTGGAGGAGAACAATAAGCAGTGGCAGACACAGTTATTAGGCCCAACCAAACAAGTAGGCCAAATGCAGTTTAATATTTCAAACAGGAGTAAACTGGCGGCTCAGCTTTGTTCAGTAGAGGACAACTGTAATGGGAGGCAGACACAGTTAGTAGGCCTAAATAAGTAAGTAGGCTAAATGCAGTTCAAAATTGGTAACTGGAGTACACAGGCGGCATAGCTTTGTTCAATGGAGGAGAAAAGCAAGGAGCGGCAGACACCGTTAGTAGACCAAACGAAACAAGTAGGCCAAATGCAGTTTAATATCTGAAACAGGATGAAAATTGAGGCTCAGCTTTGTACAGTGGAGGAGAACAACAAGCAGCGGCAGACACCGTTAGTAGGCCCAACCAAACAAGTAGGCCAAATGCAGTTTAATATCTGAAACAGGATGAAAATTGAGGCTCAGTTTTGTACAGTGGAGGAGAACAACAAGCAGCGGCAGACACCGTTAGTAGGCCCAACCAAACAAGTAGGCCAAATGCAGTTTAATATCTGAAACAGGATGAAAATTGAGGCTCAGTTTTGTACAGTGGAGGAGAACAACAAGCAGCGGCAGACACCGTTAGTAGGCCCAACCAAACAAGTAGGCCAAATGCAGATTAATATCTGAAACAGGATGAAAATTGAGGCTCAGCTTTGTACAGTGGAGGAGAACAATAAGCAGTGGCAGACACAGTTATTAGGCCCAACCAAACAAGTAGGCCAAATGCAGTTTAACCCCTTCATGACCCAGCCTATTTTGACCTTAAAGACCTTGCCGTTTTTTGCAATTCTGACCAGTGTCCCTTTATGAGGTAATAACTCAGGAACGCTTCAACGGATCCTAGCGGTTCTGAGATTGTTTTTTCGTGACATATTGGGCTTCATGTTAGTGGTAAATTTAGGTCAATAAATTCTGCGTTTATTTGTGATAAAAACGGAAATTTGGCAAAAATTTTGAAAATTTCGCAATTTTCACATTTTGAATTTTTATTCTGTTAAACCAGAGAGATATGTGACACAAAATAGTTAATAAATAACATTTCCCACATGTTTACTTTACATCAGCACAATTTTGGAAACAAAATTTTTTTTTGTTAGGAAGTTATAAGGGTTAAAATTTGACCAGCGATTTGTCATTTTTACAACGAAATTTACAAAACCATTTTTTTTAGGGACCACCTCACATTTGAAGTCAGTTTGAGGGGTCTATATGGCTGAAAATACCCAAAAGTGACACCATTCTAAAAACTGCACCCCTCAAGGTACTCAAAACCACATTCAAGAAGTTTATTAACCCTTCAGGTGCTTCACAGCAGCAGAAGCAACATGGAAGGAAAAAATGAACATTTAACTTTTTAGTCACAAAAATTATCTTTTAGCAACAATTTTTTTATTTTCCCAATGGTAAAAGGAGAAACTGAACCACGAAAGTTGTTGGCCAATTTGTCCTGAGTACACTGATACCTCATATGTGGGGGTAAACCACTGTTTGGGCGCACGGCAGGGCTTGGAAGGGAAGGAGCGCCATTTGACTTTTTGAATCAAAAATTGGCTCCACTCTTTATCGGACACCATGTCACGTTTGGAGAGCCCCCGTGTGCCTAAAAATTGGAGCTCCCCCACAAGTGACCCCATTTTGGAAACTAGACGCCCCAAGGAACTTATCTAGATGCATAGTGAGCACTTTGAACCTCCAGGTGCTTCACAAATTAATCCGTAAAAATGAAAAAGTACTTTTTTTTCACAAAAAAATTCGTTTAGCCTCAATTTTTTCATTTTCACATGGGCAACAGGATAAAATGGATCCTAAAATGTGTTGGGCAATTTCTCCTGAGTACACCAATACCTCACATGTGGGGGTAAACCACTGTTTGGGCACATGGTAAGGCTCGGAAGGGAAGGAGCGCCATTTGACTTTTTGAATGAAAAATTATTTCCATCGTTAGCGGACACCATGTCGCGTTTGGATAGCTCCTGTGTGCCTAAACATTGGCGCTCCCCCACAAGTGACCCCATTTTGGAAACTAGACCCCCCAAGGAACTTATTTAGATGCCTAGTGAGCACTTTAAACCCTCAGGTGCTTCACAAATTGATCTGTAAAAATGAAAAAGTACTTTTTTTTCACAAAAAAATTCTTTTCGCCTCAATTTTTTCATTTTCACATGGGCAGTAGGGTAAAATGGATCATAAAATTTGTTGAGCAATTTCTCCCGAGTACGTCGATACCTCATATGTGGGGGTAAACCACTGTTTGGGCACTCGGCAGGGCTCGGAAGAGAAGGCGCGCCATTTGACTTTTTGAATGGAAAATTAGCTCCAATTGTTAGCGGACACCATGTCGCGTTTGGAGAGCCCCTGTGTGCCTAAACATTGGAGCTCCCCCACAAGTGACCCCATTTTGGAAACTAGACCCCCCAAGGAACTTATCTAGATGCATATTGAGCACTTTAAACCCCCAGGTGCTTCACAGAAGTTTATAACGCAGAGCCATGAAAATAAAAAATAATTTTTCTTTCCTCAAAAATGATTTTTTAGCCTGGAATTTCCTATTTTGCCAAGGATAATAGGAGAAATTGGACCCCAAATATTGTTGTCCTGTTTGTCCTGAGTACACAGATACCCAATATGTGGGGGTAAACCACTGTTTGGGCGCACGGCAGGGCTCGGAAGGGATGGCACGCCATTTGGCTTTTTAAATGGAAAATTAGCTCCAATCATTAGCGGACACCATGTCACGGTTGGAGAGCCCCTGTGTGCCTAAACATTGGAGATCCCCCAGAAATGACACCATTTTGGAAACTAGACCCCCAAAGGAACTAATCTAGATGTGTGGTGAGGACTTTGAACCCCCAAGTGCTTCACAGAAGTTTATAACGCAGAGCCATGAAAAAAAAAAAAAAATTATTTTCTCAAAAATGATCTTTTAGCCTGCAATTTTTTATTTTCCCAAGAGTAACAGGAGAAATTTGACCCCAAAAGTTGTTGTCCAGTTTCTCCTGAGTACGCTGATACCCCATATGTGGGGGTAAATCACTGTTTGGGCACATGCCGGGGCTCGGAAGAGAAGTAGTGACGTTTTGAAATGCAGACTTTGATGGAATGCTCTGTGGGCGTCACGTTGCGTTTGCAGAGCCCCTGATGTGGCTTAACAGTAGAAACCCCCCACAAGTGACCCCATTTTGGAAACTAGACCCCCAAAGGAACTTATCTAGATGTGTGGTGAGCACTTTGAACCCCCAAGTGCTTCATAGAAGTTTATAATGCAGAGCCGTGAAAATAATAAATACGTTTTCTTTCCTCAAAAATAATTATTTAGCCCAGAATTTTTTATTTTCCCAAGGGTTACAGAAGAAACTGGACCCCAAAAGTTGTTGTCCAGTTTCTCCTGAGTACGCTGATACCCCATATGTGGGGGTAAACCACTGTTTGGGCACATGCCGAGGCTCGGAAGTGAAGTAGTGACGTTTTGAAATGCAGACTTTGATGGAATGCTCTGCGGGCGTCACGTTGCGTTTGCAGAGCCCCTGATGTGCCTAAACAGTAGAAACCCCCCACAAGTGACCCCATTTTGGAAACTAGACCCCGAAAGGAACTTATCTAGATGTGTGGTGAGCACTTTGAACCCCCAAGTGCTTCATAGAAGTTTATAATGCAGAGCCGTGAAAATAATAAATACGTTTTCTTTCCTCAAAAATAATTATTTAGCCCAGAATTTTTTATTTTCCCAAGGGTTACAGGAGAAATTGGACCCCAAAAGTTGTTGTCCAGTTTCTCCTGAGTACGCTGATACCCCATGAGTGGGGGTAAACCACTGTTTGGGCACACGTCAGGGCTCGGAAGTGAGGGAGCGCCATTTGACTTTTTGAATACGAGATTGGCTGGAATCAATGGTGGCGCCATGTTGCGTTTGGAGACCCCTGATGTGCCTAAACAGTGGTAACCCCTCAATTCTAACTCCAACACTAACCCCAACACACCCCTAACCCTAATCCCAACTGTAGCCATAACCCTAAACACAACCCTAACCGCAACACACCCCTAACCACAACCCTAACCCCAACACACCCCTAACCATAACCACAACCCTAATTCCAACCCTAACCCTAAGGCTATGTGCCCACGTTGCGGATTCGTGTGAGATATTTTCGCACCATTTTTGAAAAATCCGCGGGTAAAAGGCAGTGCGTTTTACCTGCGGATTTTCCGCGGATTTCCAGTGTTTTTTGTGCGGATTTCACCTGCGGATTCCTATTGAGGAACAGGTGTAAAACGCTGCGGAATCCGCACAAAGAATTGACATGCTGCGGAAAATACAACGCAGCGTTTCCGCGTGGTATTTTCTGCACCATGGGCACAGCGGATTTGGTTTCCATATGTTTACATGGTACTGTAAACCTGATGGAACACTGCTGCGAATCCGCAGCCAAATCCGCACCGTGTGCACATAGCCTAATTCTAAAGGTATGTGCACACGCTGCGGAAAACGCTGCGGATCCGCAGCAGTTTCCCATGAGTTTACAGTTCAATGTAAACCTACGGGAAACAAAAATCGCTGTGCCCATGCTGCGGAAAAACTGCACGGAAACGCAGCGGTTTACATTCCGCAGCATGTCACTTCTTTGTGCGGATTCCGCAGCGGTTTTACAACTGCTCAAATAGAAAATCGCAGTTGTAAAACCGCAGTGAAATGCGCAGAAAAACCGCGGTAAATCCGCCATAAATCCGCAGCGGTTTAGCACTGCGGATTTATCAAATCCGCAGCGGAAAAATCCGCAGAGGACCAGAATACGTGTGCACATACAGAAACCCTAACCCTAGCCCTAACCCTACCCCTACCCCTAGCCCTAACCCTAACCCTACCCCTACCCCTACCCCTAGCCCTAACCCTACCCCTAGCCCTAACCCTAACCCTAGCCCTAACCCTACCCCTAACCCTAACCCTACCCCTAACCCTACCCCTAACCCTACCCCTAACCCTAACCCTAACCCTATTCTAACATTAGTGGAAAAAAAAAATTTCTTTATTTTTTTATTGTCCCTACCTATGGGGGTGACAAAGGGGGGGGGTCATTTATTATTTTTTTTATTTTGATCACTGAGATAGATTATATCTCAGTGATCAAAATGCACTTTGGAACGAATCTGCCGGCCGGCAGATTCGGCGGGCGCACTGCGCATGCGCCCGCCATTTTGGAAGATGACGGCGCCCAGGGAGAAGACGGACGGGACCCCGGCTGGATCGGTAAGTATGATGGGGTGGTGGGGGACCACGGGGGGGGGGATCGGAGCACGGGGGGGGAATCGGAGTGCGGGAGGGGTGGAACGGAGCACGGGGGGCGTGGAACGGAGCACGGGGGGGCTGGAATGGAGCACGGGGGGGTGGAACGGAGCACCGGGGGGGGTGGATCGGAGTGCAGGGGGGGTGATTGGAGCACGGGGGGGTGATTGGAGCACGGGGGGAGCGGACAAGAGCACGGGGGGGAGCGGAGCACTGGACGGAGGGGAGCCGGAGCAGTGTACCGGCCAGATCGGAGGGCTGGGGGGGCGATCGGAGGGGTGGGGTGGGGGCACACTAGTATTTCCAGCCATGGTCGATGATATTTCAGCATCGGCCATGGCTGGATTGTAATATTTCACCCGTTATAATGGGTGAAATATTACAAATCGCTCTGATTGGCAGTTTCACTTTCAACAGCCAATCAGAGCGATCGTAGCCACGAGGGGGTGAAGCCACCCCCCCTGGGCTAAACTACCACTCCCCCTGTCCCTGCAGATCGGGTGAAATGGGAGTTAACCCTTTCACCCGATCTGCAGGGACGCGATCTTTCCATGACGCCGCATAGGCGTCATGGGTCGGAATGGCACCGACTTTCATGACGCCTACGTGGCGTCAAAGGTCGGGAAGGGGTTAATATTTCAAACAGGAGTAAACTGGCGGCTCAGCTTTGTTCAGTAGAGGACAACTGTAATGGGAGGCAGACACAGTTAGTAGGCCTAAATAAGTAAGTAGGCTAAATGCAGTTCAAAATTGGTAACTGGAGTACACAGGCGGCATAGCTTTGTTCAATGGAGGAGAAAAGCAAGGAGCGGCAGACACCGTTAGTAGACCAAACGAAACAAGTAGGTCAAATGCAGTTTAATATCTGAAACAGGATGAAAATTGAGGCTCAGCTTTGTACAGTGGAGGAGAATAACAAGCAGCGGCAGACACCGTTGGTAGGCCCAACCAAACAAGTAGGCCAAATGCAGTTTAATATCTGAAACAGGATGAAAATTGAGGCTCAGCTTTGTTCAGTGGAGGAGAACAACAAGCAGCGGCAGACACCATTATTAGGCCCAACCAAACAAGTAGGCCAAATGCAGTTTAATATTTGAAACAGGAGTAAACTGGCGGCTCAGCTTTGTTCAGTGGAGGACAACTGTAATGGGAGGCAGACACAGTTAGTAGGCCTAAATAAGTAAGTAGGCTAAATGCAGGTCAAAATTGGTAACTGGAGTACACAGGCGGCATAGCTTTGTTCAATGGAGGAGAAAAGCAAGGAGCGGCAGACACCGTTAGTAGACCAAACCAAACAAGTAGGCCAAATGCAGTTTAATATCTGAAACAGGATGAAAATTGAGGCTCAGCTTTGTACAGTGGAGGAGAACAACAAGCAGCGGCAGACACCGTTAGTAGACCCAACCAAACAAGTAGGCCAAATGCAGTTTAATATCTGAAACAGGATGAAAATTGAGGCTCAGCTTTGTTCAGTGGAGGAGAACAACAAGCAGCGGCAGACACCATTATTAGGCCCAACCAAACAAGTAGGCCAAATGCAGTTTAATATTTGAAACAGGAGTAAACTGGCGGCTCAGCTTTGTTCAGTGGAGGACAACTGTAATGGGAGGCAGACACAGTTAGTAGGCCTAAATAAGTAAGTAGGCTAAATGCAGGTCAAAATTGGTAACTGGAGTACACAGGCGGCATAGCTTTGTTCAATGGAGGAGAAAAGCAAGGAGCGGCAGACACCGTTAGTAGACCAAACCAAACAAGTAGGCCAAATGCAGTTTAATATCTGAAACAGGATGAAAATTGAGGCTCAGCTTTGTACAGTGGAGGAGAACAACAAGCAGCGGCAGATACCGTTAGTAGGCCCAACCAAACAAGTAGGTGAAATGCAGTTTAATATCTGAAACAGGATGAAAATTGAGGCTCAGCTTTGTTCAGTGGAGGAGAACAACAAGCAGCGGCAGACACCATTAATAGGCCCAACCAAACATGTAGGCCAAATGCAGTTTAATATTCGAAACAGGAGTAAACTGGCGGCTCAGCTTTGTTCAGTGGAGGACAACTGTAATGGGAGGCAGACACAGTAGGCCTAAATAAGTAGGTAGGCTAAATGCAGGTCAAAATTGGTAACTGGAGTACACAGGCGGCATAGCTAGGTACTGGGGTGGGCTCCTCTGCTGAGTAGCAGACAGTGGTAGTAGGTGCAAAGTATTAACTTGTCTAAATGGAGGCAAGGGGCCCCTGTCCCCTGTATATTTTAACTATCATCTACCATTTCAACAAATTTGTATTGGCAGTGCCATTGAAGGATTTAACAGCACAGACTACACAGTGGTGGAGCAGGGAGAGGTAAGTATTGCAAGTGGTAGAGCAAAGTTCGAGCTGGGGGGGAACACTGTTTTGTGGGCGGCGGTACTGGCACAAGGCCTCTCATATTACGACGGTGTGTCTGACGTTGGTTGTGCACCACCACTGTCAGAGACACTTCATTGTACTATGAGGGACCCTGTGCCAGTGCCGTCGCCCAAGAGTGGGCGCACCCACCTGTCCAGGCAAACGGCACTCGCACGGGTGCTTGCGCCAAGTGGTGACCACGGCCCTGTGGGGGGAGTCAGCCATTTAGGGAGGTGTAAAAATGGCCTATGGTGGACATTCAGCAGCTGCAAATGGAGGAATTGGAGCAGTCAGTAAGAGGAGGCCAAAAGCAAGACATTTTTCAGGAAAGCTACGTGTCTGCAGGAGAAGGTGGGGCAAAATAATTTGAAATCCATGATTGGTTCATTTTAATGAAGGTTAGATCATCAACATTTTGGGTAGCCAGACGAGTCCTTTTTTCGGTCAGTATTGAAACAGCAGCACTGAAGACTCTTTCTGATAGCACACTAGAAGCAGGGCAAGCGAGCTCCTGCAATGCATATTCTGCCAATTCAGGCCAGGTGTCTATTTTAGATGCCCAGTAATCAAA
This sequence comes from Ranitomeya imitator, assembly GCF_032444005.1. Lineage (NCBI taxonomy): Eukaryota > Metazoa > Chordata > Amphibia > Anura > Dendrobatidae > Ranitomeya > Ranitomeya imitator. Next base: position 2,784,641 of record NC_091288.1, read on the forward strand.
GGGGAATGACCTGTGAGAGAGAACATCGATAAGGGCGGAAAAATAGTTGGTAACCATACTGGACAAATGTTGTCTCCTGTCACTTTGAATTGATGCTGCAGTACCTGTCGTGTCTGCGGTCATTGCGAAATCACTCCACAACCTGGTCATAAAACCCCTCTGTCCAACGCCACTTCTGATTTGTGCACGTCTAACACCTCTGCCATGTTGCTCCCTATGGCTCGTGTGAGAACCATCACCGGCGCTGTGTGCTGGGAATGCCTGAACCAAACGGTCTACAAGAATTGCTTGTTTGGTAGCCAGTATTTGCTCAAGGTTCTCATGTGGCATGATATTTTGTAATTTCCCTTTATAGCGTGGATCCAGGAGGCAGATCAACCAGTAATCGTCATCAGTCATCATTTTGATAGTGCGGGGGTCCCTTTTTAGGATACGCAAGGCATACTCAGCCATGTGGGCCAATGTTCCAGGTGACAATTCACTGCTTGTGCTGGGTTGAGGAGCAGTTTCTTGCAAATCAACATCACTTGTCTCCCGCAAAAAACAGGTACCTGACCTTGCAATGCCACCAGTTTCTATTGCCCCCTGAGAAGCTTCCTCATCAAAAAAATATTCATCCCCATCATTCTCCTCCTCCTCCTCTTCGTCCGCCACCTCGTCCAGGAGACTTCCCTAAGCAGACAATGGCTGACTGTCATCAAGGCTTCCCTCCTCCTCGGCTGCAGACGCCAGCTCCTTAATGTGCGTCAAACTTTGCATCAGCAGACGCATTAGTGGGATGCTCATGCTTATGATGGCGTCGTCTGCACTTACCAGCCGTGTGCATTCCTCAAAACACTGAAGGACTTGACAGAGGTCTTGTAGCTTCAACCACTGCACACCAGACAACTCCATGTCTGCCATCCAACTGCCTGCCCGTGTATGTGTATCCTCCCACAAACACATAACAGCCCGCCTCTGTTCGCACAGCCTCTGAAGCATGTGAAGTGTGGAGTTCCACCTTGTTGCAACGTCGATTATTAGGCGGTGCTGGGGAAGCTTCAGCGATCGCTGATGGTTCAGCATACGGCTGGAGTGTACGGGCGACCGGCGGATGTGCGAGCAAAGTCTTCGCACCTTCAGGAGCAGGGCTGGTAACTCCGGATAATTTTTGAGGAAGCACTGCACCACCAGGTTCAAGGTGTGAGCCAGGCAAGGTATGTGTTTCAGTTCTGAAATGGCTATGGCAGCCGTAAAATTCCTTCCATTATCACTGACTACCTTGCCTGCCTCAAGATGTACACTGCCCAGCCATAACTGAGTTTCTTGCCGCAATTACTCGGCCAGTACTTCCGCGGTGTGTCTGTTGTCGCCCAAACACTTCATTTCCAAAACAGCCTGCTGACGCTTACCACTAGCTGTTCCGTAATGGGACACCTCGTGTGCAATACTGGCAGCTGCGGATGGAGTGGTCATGCGACTGCGGTCTGTGGACGAGCTTTTGCTTCTGGAGGAGGAGGAGGAGGGGTGGCAACCGCCTACAGCCAACTGTTTCCTAGACCGTGGGAAAGGCAGAACTGTCCCACTATTGCTGTCCCCTGTGGACCCTGCATCCACCACATTAACCCAGTGTGCCTTGATGGACACGTAACGTCCCTGGCCATGCCTACTGGTCCATGCATATGTTGTGAGGTGCACCTTTCTACTGACTGATTGCCTCAGTGCATGGACAATGCGTTCTTTGACATGCTGGTTGAGGGCTGGGATGGCTTTTCTCGCAAAGAAGTGTCGACTGGGTAGGTCATAGCGTGGTACTGCGTAGGCCATCAGGGCTTTGAAAACTTCACTTTCAACCAACCGATATGGCATCATCTCTAACGAGATTAGTCGAGCAATGTGGGCGTTCAAACCCTGTGTACGTGGATGACAGGATGAGTACTTTCTTTTCCTAACAAGAGTCTCTTGTAGGGTGAGCTGGACTGGAGAGCTGCATATGGTGGAACTAGCGGGGGTGGTGGTGGACATGGCAGATTGAGAGAGGGTTGGTGATGGTATTCTTGATGTTTGCTTACATACAGTGTTTCCTACCAAGAACCTTGTGATTCCCTGAATGCTTTGGCCTTGCGACAATAACTCCACATTTGCTGCTGGTGGGGTCCTAACCGGCGGGCTTACAGTGAGGGAAGCAATGTAGCGTTGCTGACTACCTTCATTCTGAGCAGGTGCACCAACGGTACTGGACGTTTGGTAGTTAGTCCAGGCTTACAAGTGCATGCTGGTTAAATGTCTAAGCATGCACGTTGTATTTAAATTTTGAAGATTCTTCCCTCTGCTAAAGGTCTTTGAGCATTTCTTACAGATAACTTTGTGCTGATCATTCGGATCTTGGTTAAAAAATTCCCACACTGCACTCTTCCTACTATGGAACACCTTTTCAGGCATTGCGCGCTATGCTACTTTCACCGGATGGCCACGCTGTCCTAAAACTGTTTTTGTTTTTGACAAACGTTTTTGGCCTGATACGGGCCTGCCAGATGACAGCTGTTGCGATGTAGATGGCTGCGGTGGCTCCTCCTCCTCCGCTTCTGAGCTACTGGCAGCGGCACCCTCTTCCCCCAATGGCTGCCAATCTGGGTCAACAACTGGGTCATCTATCACCTCCTCTTCTACGTCCTGTGCACCTTCCTCTGTGTCACCGTGTAAGGTGCTATAGCGTTCGTGATGGGGCACCATAGTCTCATCAGGGTCAGATTCTGGCTCAGTACACTGCGAGGGCAATGTAGTGATCTGAGTCAATGGAACAGCATAATAATCTGGCTGTGGCTGTGCATCAGTGCACTCCATGTCCGATTCATCTTGTAATGGGCAGTTAACAATTTCCCGTTCTAACCCAGGCACGGTATGTGTAAAGAGCTCCATGGAGTAACCTGTAGTGTCGCCTGACGCAGCCTTCACTTTTGGTTTGGGTGAAGGACACAAGGAAGCGACTTGTTCCTGACCGGGAGCATCCACTGTCGACTCACTGCTTTTATATTTGGAACTTTCTGAAGAGGATGCGAAAGAGCTAGAGGCTGAGTCAGCAAGGAAAGCCAAAACTTTTTCCTGCTGCTCCGGCTTTAAAAGCTGTTTTCCTACTCCCAGATAAGGGAGCCTTCGAGGCCTTGTGTAGCCAGACGATGACGCTGGCTCAACACCTCCAGCCATAACGTTGTTGCACCCTCTCACAATGAAGCTAGTCAGCAACGCTACATTCCTTCCCTCACTGTAAGCCCACCGTTTACCACACCACCTGCAGTAAATGTGGAGGTTTCATCGCAAGGCAAAAGCAGTCAGGGAATAACCAGTTTCATAGTAGGAAACACTGTATGTAAGCCAACAGCAAGAATACCATCACCAACCGTCTCTCAATCTGCCATGTCCACCGGCACCCCCGCTAGTTCCACCATATGCAGCTCTCCAGTCCAGCTCACCCTACAAGAGACTCTCGTTAGGAAAAGAAAGAACTCATCCTCTCATCCACGTACACAGGGTTTGAACGCCCACATTGCTAGACTAATCTCGTTAGAGATGATGCCCTACCGGTTGGTTGAAAGCGAAGCTTTCAAAGCCCTGATGGACTACGCAGTACCACGCTATGACCTACCCAGTTGACACTTCTTTGCGAGAAAAGCCATCCCAGCCCCCCACCAGCATGTAAAAGACCGAATCGTCCATGCGCTCAGGCAATCTGTGAGTAGAAAGGTGCACCTGACAACAGATGCATGGACCAGTAGGCATGGCCAGGGACGTTATGTGTCCATCACGGCGCACTGGGTTAATGTGGTGGATGCAGGGTCCACAGGGGACAGCCATAATGGGACAGTTCTGCCTAGCCCATGGTCTAGGAAACACTTGGCTCTAGGCATTCGCCCCCCCTCCTCCTCTTCCTCCAGAAGCGAAAGCTCGTCCACAGACCGCAGTCACACGACCACTCCATCCGCAGCTGCCACTGTTGCACACGGGGTGTCCCATTATCGAACAGCTAGTGGTAAGCGTCAGCAGGCTGTGTTAGAAATGAAGTGTTTGGGCGACAACAGACACACCGTGGAAGTACTGGCCGAGTACTTGCAGCAACAAACTCAGTCATGGCTGGGCAGTGTACATCTTGAGGCAGGCAAGGTAGTCAGTGATAACGGAAGGAATTTTATGGCTGCCATAGCCCTTTCAGAACTTAAACACATTCCTTGCCTGGCTCACACCTTGAACCTGGTGGTGCAGTGCTTCCTGAAAAGTTATCCGGAGTTACCAGCCCTGCTCCTGAAGGTGCGAAGACTTTGCTCGCACATCCGCCGTTCGCCCGTACACTCCAGCCGTATGCTGAACCATCAGCGATCACTGAATCTTCCCCAGCACCACCTAATAATCGACGTTGCAACAAGGTGGAACTCCACACTGCACATGCTTCAGAGACTGTGCGAACAGAGGCGTGCTGTCATTTATATGTGGGAGGATACACATACACGGGCAGGCACTTGGATGGCAGACATGGAGTTCTCTGGTGTGCAGTGGTCAAAGCTACAAGACCTCTGTCAAGTCCTTCAGTGTTTTGAGGAATGCACACGGCTGGTAAGTGCAAACGACGCCATCATAAGCATGAGCATCCCACTAATGCGTCTGCTGATGCAAAGTTTGACGCACATTAAGGAGCAGGCGTCTGTAGCCGAGGACAAGGGAAGCCATGATGACAGTCAGCCATTGTCTGGTCAGGGAAGTCTCCTGGATGAGGTGGCGAACGAAGAGGAGGAGGAGGAGAATGATGGGGATGAATATTTATGGGAGGAGGATGCTTCTCAGGAGGCAATACAAACTGGTGGCATTGCAAGGCCAGGTTCAGGGTTTTTGTGGTACACAAGTGATATTGATTTGCAAGAAAGTGCTCCTCAACCCAGCACAAGCAGTAAATTGACACCTGGAACATTGGCCCACATGGCTGAGTATGCCTTGCGTATCCTAAAAAGTGACCCTCGCATTATCAAAATGATGACCGATGACGATTACTGGTTGGCCTGCCCCCTGTATCCACGATATAAAGGAAAATTACAAAATATCATGCCACATGAGAACCTTGAGCAAATATTGGCAACCAAACAAGCAACTCTTGTAGATCGTTTGGTTCAGGCATTCCCAGCACACAGCGGCGGTGATGGTTCTCACACGAGCCGTAGGGGGCAACATGGCAGAGGTGATAGAGGTGCACAAATCAGAAATGGCGTTGGACAGAGGGGTTTTATGGTCAGGTTGTGGAGTGATTTCGCAATGACCGCTGACACGACAGGTACTGCTGCATCGATTCAAAGTGACAGGGGACAACATTTGTCCAGTATGGTTACCAACTACTTTTCCTCCCTTATCGATGTTCTCCCTCACAGGTGGCGTCACGGACATTACCGTTAACTACAAACTCTACCCCTTTTATTTGGGCGCCCCTCATAGGGCCACGGTCCGGGTCGGGCCACTGTGACATCCCAGCTGAGGGAACTGAAGGACCCAGTACCGAGTACCCCATTGCCCTTACGTGGGGGCGCTACAAAAATTCTTGGCGTCACGAACAGGATCTACTTAAGCCTGAAAAAATCGGGTCATGTGCGCCTAGGAACTGTGTCAGAATCGTCTTGGAACTGTGAATTGCTTAAAGAACTGTGTATTGCCATTTGCTGCCAAAAATTCCCGCCAAAATCGCCGCCATTACCACGCCACGAGGAGCGCTGGAGGAGAAGGGCGTGGTGTTGTGGGCGTGAACGAACTGAGAAGCGTGAAAAAGAATGGCCGCCCAGTCTAAATGTCTCTGTACCTTGAGGACGTGTCCGTCAGCAGCCGAGATCCGCCTCCTGATCCTCAATGGCGGGCGGAGACAAAGAAAACGAAACCTCCCTAGAAGAAGAGAGCGGGAAAAAGATGAGGAGGACAGCAGCCACGTGGAGGACGCCATGGCAAGTCACCCGGAGCCAGAGCGTGGGGTCGGAGCAGGAGACTCCCCCAGCTACCCAGAAGGGTACCGTAGCCAAGTCCTCACTGCTGATGCTGAATCCCTGCAGCACGGAATGGAGGAGCTAATTGATCAGCTCTTGTGGCTGCAGGTGAAGACTAAGTCCTCATACCAGGTGGTACCTGCGGAAGAACTACAGACGCTGACGCCATTCCCTGCACCGCCACTGGGACCGCTACCGACGCCGTCGCTGGTGGAGCCAGTCGAGACCCAGGACACCGAGGTGGCAGGTAAGGACGCTGGCCCTGCCCCGGTGACTGAAGGCCTGCTTGTGGGCCCTTTCGCAGGGCCACCTCCCCGCGGTACTCACCGCCTCCAGCGCCTAGAGCCCTGGGACCAGGCCACGGGTATGGAGCCACTCCTAAAGGCCCCGATCGCGCCCACCACCCTGCCGGGTGAGGTCTACGCGGGGCGGACTGTATGCCGCTGGGTGAACCCCGGGTAAAATTTTATGGGGTTTCCCGGGGTCAAACAGCAAGAGGGGGAGACGGTGGAGGTCCTCAGCTGGGAGGATTATCAGGCCCAACTTGACCAGAAGTGGGAGGCGCAGGAGGCAGAATACCAGGCCAAGCATCAGGCCTACCACCTAAAGGACCTTGCAGTCAAGGTCAAGGCCCGCAAGGACTGCAGCACCCACCAGGCCCCGCAGAGGCAGGCCAGAGTCGTGACTTTTAGACTCAGTGGAGGTTGGGGCTTTATAAAGGAGCCTGGGTTGTACGCGGAGGTATTCGTGAACCGCCGGGACGTGGAGTCGCATCTCCGGGAGGGACACCCTGATCGGGACCTATACCCGGATGACACCGTGACATATACCAGGCACTTCGGTAAGAAGGGCTGGTTTGCCCTCAACGTGCATAAAAAGAGGGACCCTGTCGTGCACCAGGCTAAAGCCCCAGCTCAATCTACTCCCATGGCAACAGTGCCCCCTTGTGTCCAGGCATCTGCTGTCACGAAGACTACAACGAGCACCATTGTCAGGACCACTACAGTGAACAACGTGCCCTGCAGAAAGAAATCAGAGCCCTAATGCGGAGACAGCAAGTGGAGCTGACTGGTGGTGAAATTGGCCGGGTCACAGTGAGTGATTCGAACCCCATTGCAATACCCCCCAGGAGTGAAATGTTAATATGGTGTCGAGCAGCCATGGGTCTTGGGGGCAAAGACTATCAGGCCCTGGTAGAACCTGTGTATTCAGATAATAGGCCTACCCTCCTGACAGCCAGAGGGGTGGTTGACGTCCGCAAGGGGAGGGTGCCGGTACGTGTTCTTAACTGCGGGGAGGAGGAAGTCCACATAACCAAATATGTCACACTTGCCAAGCTGTTTACTGTTAATAATAGCGTGATACAGGCACCCGAGCCCTTGGTCCCGTCCAATCCAGCGACAACGATTCTGCAGGGCAATCGAAAGATTGGTATCAAGAATTACATGTGGGCACTGATGCTACTCCATCTCACCAGATACAGGGGGCCTACAGGGTGGTTCACGATTATGAGCGGGTATTCAGCAAGCACCCCCTTGATTTCGGGCGGGTAAAAGGGATTCAACACCATATTCCCACAGGAGATCACCCACCCATAAAAGAAAGATACCGTCCTGTACCCCCAGCTCATTATCAGTGTGCCAAGGACATGTTGCGAGAGATGAAGGGGGCTGGGGTAGTGAGAGACAGCTGTAGCCCCTGGGCAGCTCCATTAGTTCTCGTTAGGAAGAAAGATGGCACCATGAGGATGTGTGTGGATTATAGGCAACTAAACCGCATTACACATAAGGACGCATACCCCCTGCCTAGGATAGAGGAGTCCTTGGCTGCGTTAAAGTCTGCTAATTACTTCTCTACTTTAGATCTCACCAGTGGGTATTGGCAGGTTCCCGTGGCAGAGGCGGACAAGGAAAAGACGGCCTTCACCACACCGATGGGTTTCTGCGAGTTCAACTACATGCCCTTCGGATTGTGTAACGCCCCAGGGACATTCCAGAGGATGATGGAGTGCTGTTTGGGACACAAGAACTTTGAGACCGTGCTGCTGTATCTGGACGATGTCATTGTCTTCTCCAAGACCTATGAAGACCACTTGAAGCACCTGGCTGAGGTGTTTGAAGCCCTGTCCAACTTTGGCTTAAAGGTGAAACCGTCCAAATGCCATCTGCTCAAACCCAAAGTGCAGTACCTGGGCCATGTGGTGAGTGCTGAAGGAGTGGCCCCAGACCCCGACAAGGTCACGGTGATAAAGGGCTGGCCGCAGCTCGGTAAACTCCACAAAGTCCGACAGTTCCTCGGGTTGGTGGGCTACTACCGGAGGTTTATCAAAGACTTCACCAAGAAGGCCGCGCCGTTGCAAGACCTGTTGGTGGGCCAACCCAAGAAACCCAAGAGTAAGAATACCCCGTTTGATTGGAACGAAGGACTGGAAGAATCGTTCACCTGCTTAAAGTCGGCGCTGACGGGAGAAGAGGTACCAGCCTACCCTGAATATGACCATCCGTTTGTATTGTATACGGATGCCAGCAACGTGGGGCTGGGAGCTGTGCTGTCCCAGGTCCAGAAGGGCAAGGAAAGAGTAATCGCTTATGCCAGCAGGAAACTTCGCCCCACTGAAAGGAACCCTGACAACTACAGTTCCTTTAAGCTGGAGTTCCTCGCCGTCGTTTGGGCCGTGACGGAGAGGTTCAAGCACTACCTGGCCTCAGCAAAATTCACCATCTTCATGGATAATAATCTGCTAACGCACTTGGACACAGAAAAACTCGGTGCCTTGGAGCAGCGGTGGATGGCCCGGTTGTCCAATTACGATTTCACTATCAAGTACCGGGCAGGGCACAAGAATATGAATGCCGATGCATTGTCCCGGATGCCTCACTTGCCTGAAATGGGGGAGGATCCAGAAGCATTTGAAGAGGTAGAGCTGCCCGCTTTCCATCGCCCCAAGGCAACCCAGTGTTCCCATCAGGTGGAGAACAGGCGCAGGAATCAACAAGGCGCCCCGTTGGATCCCCTGCCCCATCACGGGTGGACAGAGAACCAGGATGGCGACCCTGCGGTCCGTCGAGTGAAAGAGCTCCTGACGCAGGCAGGTTTGCATCCCGGCCCGGATGATCCACCAGAGGCATTACAGTTGTGGAAGGAGAGGGGCAAACTGTTTATCCATGATGGCAAGCTGTGCCGGAGGAGCATCGACCCACGCACTCATGAATTGGTATGGCAGATCGTAGTCCCAGGACAAGATGTACCCATGGTCCTGGGGGCATACTACGATGGGACGGGGCACTTCGGGTGGAGAAAACTGGAGAGGCTACTCTGTGGGAGGTTCTACTGGATTGGTATGAAGAAAGCCATCGAGAAGTGGTGTCGAGAGTGTGGCCCCTGTAGCCTACGCCGGAAGGATCGTGACAGCCAACGGGCTCCCTTGTAGCCCATCATCACCAAACGGCCGCTCGAGTTGGTCGCGCTGGATCACGTGAAGCTAACACCTTGCCGGTCAGGTTATATCTACGCTCTCACCATTGCGGACCACTACTTCAGATTCCTGGTAGTCGTACCTGTCAAAGATTTAACAGCTAGGACGGCTGCCAAAACCTTCCAGCAGTACTTCTGTAGACCCCATGGGTACCCAGGTGACCGATCAAGGGCCGGCATTTGAGGCGGAGGTGTTCCAAGAGTTCTGCAATTTGTACGGGTGTAAGAAGATCAGAACCACGCCGTACCACCCACAAACCAACGGGATGTGTGAGAAGATGACCCAAGTGGTGATCGACTTACTGAAGACTTTACCGGTAGAGAAGCAGAACTTGTGGCCCACAAGGTCTAGCAAGTTACCCGACGATCTGGACATGGGGGTCTTGACCCCTGAAGATATATCGCCAGATGCGGATTGGGATACCGAGAGGCAGCAAAGGTACCGCAAAGTACAGGAATGTGTAGAAAGAAGTCTCACCCAAGCCAGACAAAAACAAGAAAGGGACTATAATCAGTATGCTCCCGCGGCTCCATTGTCACCCGGTAAGCAGGTACTCAAACGAAAGAGGAGACTACACAAGCTTGATGACCAATGGGAAGCAGAACCGTATACCATTCTGCCCTCCGATTTCGACAATACAAAGGTCTGTCTCATCAGTAAAGACGGAGGGGAAACCTCAACGGCCATATCCAGAGACCACCTTAAAATATGCCCTGATAAGCTGAGGGATGGGGAAACAGACCCCGAGACTTCTCCTCCCGTGGAAGAGGAGAAGATGATACACACTGTTCTTGGCGATTTTCCCCAGTCGTGGACTCAAATAAATCAGGCCATTGTGGTACCTGTCTTAACGTTTCGTCAACTGAAACCGCCAGAATTAAATGTGGTGCCAGGGCATCCGGACCCGCAAGCGCAGCCGACCCCACCAGAAGATGCGATGCCAACGGTCGAGCCAGCGGGCCCTCCCTCTGCCATCGGTGAATCTGCCATGCCCACCACTAGTAGTGGCAGCTCTGAGAACTCCAGCATGCCAGTGTTGCCCAGACTCACTATCACTAGATGTGTAGCTAGAAGACAGTGCACTACACTAGCGATAGCAAGCGTAGCGGGCCCTGTCAGGCCAGTAGCAACCCCTGCGCTGCGGACGTCCACGCGTAGCACTAAGAATCAAACTCCACTTCGCTATAAAACTTGGAGATATTAACGATGGTTGCTATTTGGTTGAAAATGTTTGTGTAAATATCTTTGTTACGGTTTAAGAATGGACAATGGTGTGATGGACAGTGAATCGCTCCAAAACTTTCACAGGAACCCCTTTGTTAACCGGGGTCCCTGCTACTTCAAGGTTGCACCTACTGAACTGAGAGTCATGAACTATGCATGGCCAACCTTTTGCAACGTCCAAGCGTCCTCACCTCCCATAACGGGAAGCACTGTTATATTTACTTGTTCATAGTATTTGTGTTTTCTACTAACATGTATTGTTATTCTTCTTTTCCCAGTCCGGGAGTACTGGATTTAACCGGGGGGAGTGCAGCGCCCCAGAGTCCTGGTCGTTGCAGTAATGTCGCTCTGCCGCTAAGGGGAGTGATGTTGCGTCTGATTGCACTAAAGGAGTTCACCTGACCAGGTATCACAGCACACATTACACTTCACACTCCGGCCACTAGGGGGAGCAAAAGGCACTATGTACTAGGCCACTCCTCACACTCTGGTAAAACTGGGGGTTGGATAGGAAGTTAGAACAGAAAGTAACCTGGGAGAGCTCCAGGGAGGACCGGTCAGAAATGGGTTCCTGGCAGGGGCCTAGCAGAAAGGACTGATTGTTACAGAGCCGCGCCTGCACTACCTTGCGGCGGCATCTTAACCCCTTCCCGACCCATGACGCCACGTAGGCGTCATGAAAGTCGGTGCCAATCCGACCCATGATGCCTATGTGGCGTCATGGAAAGATCGCGTCCCTGCAGATCCGGTGAAAGGGTTAACTCCCATTTCACCCGATCTGCAGGGACAGGGGGAGTGGTAGTTTAGCCCAGGGGGGGTGGCTTCACCCCCTCGTGGCTACGATCGCTCTGATTGGCTGTTGAAAGTGAAACTGCCAATCAGAGCGATTTGTAATATTTCACCTATTATAACTGGTGAAATATTACAATACAGCCATGGCCGATGCTGAAATATCATCGGCCATGGCTGGAAACACTAATGTGCCCCCACCCCACCCCACCGATCGCCCCCCCAGCCCCCCGATCTGGCCGGTACACTGCTCCGGCTCACCTCCGTCCAGTGCTCCGCTCCCCCCCGTGCTCTTGTCCGCTCCCCCCGTGCTCCAATCACCCCCCCGTGCTCCAATCACCCCCCCTGCACTCCGATCCACCCCCCGTGCTCCGTTCCACCCCCCGTGCTCCGTTCCACGCCCCCCGTGCTCCGTTCCACGCCTGCCGCGCTCTGATTCCCCCCCCATGCTCCGATCCCCCCCCCCATGCTCCCCCCCACCCCATCATACTTACCGATCCTGCCGGGCTCCGTCCGTCTTCTCCCTGGGCGCCGCCATCTTCCAAAGTGGCGGGCGCATGCGCAGTGCGCCCGCCGAATCTGCCGGCCGGCAGATTCGTTCCAAAGTGCATTTTGATCACTGAGATAGATTATATCTCAGTGATCAAAATAAAAAAAAAAATAAATGACCCCCCCCACTTTGTCACCCCCATAGGTAGGGACAATATAAAAATAAAGAAATTTTTTTTTTCCACTAATGTTAGAATAGGGTTAGGGTTAGGGGTAGGGTTAGGGGTAGGGTTAGGGTTAGGGGTAGGGTTAGGGGTAGGGTTAGGGGTAGGGCTAGGGTTAGGGCTAGGGGTAGGGTTAGGGGTAGGGTTAGGGGTAGGGTTAGGGCTAGGGGTAGGGTTAAGGGTAGGGTTAGGGTTAGGGCTAGGGCTAGGGTTAGGGCTAGGGTTAGGGTTAGGGGTAGGGTTAGGGGTAGGGTTAGGGGTAGGGTTTGGGATGTGCACACGTATTCTGGTCCTCTGCGGATTTTTCCGCTGCGGATTTGATAAATCCGCAGTGCTAAACCACTGCGGATTTATGGCGGATTTACCGCGGTTTTTTCTGCGCATTTCACTGCGGTTTTACAATTGCGATTTTCTATTGGAGCAGTTGTAAAACAGCTGCGGAATCCGCACAAAGAAGTGACATGCTGCGGAATGTAAACCGCTGCGTTTCCGTGCAGTTTTTCCGCAGCATGTGTACAGCGATTTTTGTTTCCCATAGGTTTACATTGAACTGTAAACTCATGGGAAACTGCTGCGGATCCGCAGCGTTTTCCGCAGCGTGTGCACATACCTTTAGAATTAGGCTATGTGCACACGGTGCGGATTGGCCGCTGCGGATTCGTAGCAGTTTTCCATCAAGTTTACAGTACCATGTAAACATATGAAAAACCAAATCCGCTGTGCCCATGGTGCGGAAAATACAGCGCGGAAACGCTGCGTTGTATTTTCCGCAGCATGTCAATTCTTTGTGCGGATTCCGCAGCGTTTTACACCTGTTCCTCAATAGGAATCCGCAGGTGAAATCCGCACAAAAAACACTGGAAATCCACGGAAAATCCGCAGGTAAAACGCAGTGCCTTTTACCCGCGGATTTTTCAAAAATGATGCTGAAAAATCTCACACGAATCCGCAACGTGGGCACATAGCCTTAGGGTTAGGGTTGGAATTAGGGTTGTGGTTAGGGGTGTGATTAGGGTTATGGCTACAGTTGGGATTAGGGTTAGGGGTGTGTTGGGGTTAGTGTTGGAGGTAGAATTGAGGGGTTACCACTGTTTAGGCACATCAGGGGTCTCCAAACGCAACATGGCGCCACCATTGATTCCAGCCAATCTCGTATTCAAAAAGTCAAATGGTGCTCCCTCACTTCCGAGCCCTGAAGTGTGCCCAAACAGTGGTTCACCCCCACATATGGGGTACCAGCGTACTGAGGACAAACTGCGCAACAATTACTGGGGTCCAATTTCTCCTGTTACCCTTGTGAATCTAAAAAAATGCTTGCTAAAACTTCATTTTTGAGGAAAGAAAAATGATTTTTTATTTTCACGGCTCTGCATTATAAACTTCTGTGAAGCACTTGGGGGTTCAAAGTGCTCACCACATATCTAGATAAGTTTCTTGGGGGGTCTAGTTTCCAAAATGGGGTCACTTGTGTGGGGTTTCTACTGTTTAGGCACACCAGGGGCTCTGCAAACGCAACGTGATGCCCGCAGACCATTCCATCAAAGTCTGCATTTCAAAAGTCACTACTTCCCTTCGGAGCCCCGACGTGTGCCCAAACAGTGGTTTACCTCCACATATGGGGTATCAGCGTACTCAGGAGAAACTGGACAACAACTTTTGGGGTCAAATTTCTCCTGTTACCCTTGGGAAAAAAAATTCTGGGCTAAATAATTATTTTTGAGGAAAGAAAACGTATTTATTATTTTCACGGCTCTGCATTATAAACTTCTATGAAGCACTTGGGGGTTCAAAGTGCTCACCACACATCTAGATAAGTTCCTTTCGGGGTCTAGTTTCCAAAATGGGGTCACTTGTGGGGGGTTTCTACTGTTTAGCCACATCAGGGGCTCTGCAAACGCAACGTGACGCCCACAGAGCATTCCATCAAAGTCTGCATTTCAAAACGTCACTACTTCACCTATCGAGCCCCGGCATGTGCCCAAACAGTGGTTTACCCCCACATATGGGGTATCAGCGTACTCAGGAGAAACTGGACAACAAATATTGGGGTCAAATTTCTCCTGTTACCCTTTGGAAAATAAAAAATTGCAGGCTAAAAGATCATTTTTGAGAAAATAATTTTTTTTTTTTATTTTCATGGCTCTGCGTTATAAACTTCTGTGAAGCACTTGGGGGTTCAAAGTCCTCACCACACATCTAGATTAGTTCCTTTGGGGGTCTAGTTTCCAAAATGGGGTCATTTGTGGGGGATCTCCAATGTTTAGGCACACAGGGGCTCTCCAAACGTGACATGGTGTCCGCTAATGATTGGAGCTAATTTTCCATTTAAAAAGCCAAATGGCGTGCCATCCCTTCCGAGCCCTGCCGTGTGCCCAAACAGTGGTTTTCCCCCACATATGGGGTATCAGCGTACTCAGGACAAACTGGACAACAATATTTGGGGTCCAATTTCTCCTATTATCCTTGGCAAAATAGGAAATTCCAGGCTAAAAAATCATTTTTGAGGAAAGAAAAATTTTTTATTTTCATGGCTCTGCGTTATAAACTTCTGTGAAGCACCTGGGGGTTTAAAGTGCTCAATATGCATCTAGATAAGTTCCTTGGGGGGGTCTAGTTTCCAAAATGGGGTCACTTGTGGGGGAACTCCAATTTTTAGGCACACGGGGGTTCTCCAAACGTGACATGGTGTCCGCTAAAGAGTGGAGCCAATTTTTGATTCAAAAAGTCAAATGGCGCTCCTTCCCTTCCAAGCCCTGCCGTGCGCCCAAACAGTGGTTTACCCCCACATATGAGGTATCAGAGTACTCAGGACAAATTGGACAACAACTTTCGTGGTTCAGTTTCTCCTTTTACCATTGGGAAAATAAAAAAATTGTTGCTAAAAGATAATTTTTGTGACTAAAAAGTTAAATGTTAATTTTTTCCTTCCATGTTGCTTCTGCTGCTGTGAAGCACCTGAAGGGTTAATAAACTTCTTGAATGTGGTTTTGAGCACCTTGAGGGGTGCAGTTTTTAGAATGGTGTCACTTTTGGGTATTTTCAGCCATATACAGGTCCTTCTCAAAAAATTAGCATATAGTGTTAAATTTCATTATTTACCATAATGTAATGATTACAATTAAACTTTCATATATTATAGATTCATTATCCACCAACTGAAATTTGTCAGGTCTTTTATTGTTTTAATACTGATGATTTTGGCATACAACTCCTGATAACCCAAAAAACCTGTCTCAATAAATTAGCATATTTCACCCATCCAATCAAATAAAAGTGTTTTTTAATAACAAACAAAAAAACCATCAAATAATAATGTTCAGTTATGCACTCAATACTTGGTGGGGAATCCTTTGGCAGAAATGACTGCTTCAATGCGGCGTGGCATGGAGGCAATCAGCCTGTGACACTGCTGAGATGTTATGGAGGCCCAGGATGCTTCAATAGCGGCCTTAAGCTCATCCAGAGTGTTGGGTCTTGTGTCTCTCAACTTTCTCTTCACAATATCCCACAGATTCTCTATGGGGTTCAGGTCAGGAGAGTTGGCAGGCCAATTGAGCACAGTAATACCATGGTCAGTAAACCATTTACCAGTGGTTTTGGCACTGTGAGCAGGTGCCAGGTCGTGCTGAAAAATGAAATCTTCATCTCCATAAAGCATTTCAGCCGATGGAAGCATGAAGTGCTCCAAAATCTCCTGATAGCTAGCTGCATTGACCCTGCCCTTGATGAAACACAGTGGACCAACACCAGCAGCTGACATGGCACCCCACACCATCACTGACTGTGGGTACTTGACACTGGACTTCAGGCATTTTGGCATTTCCTTCTCCCCAGTCTTCCTCCAGACTCTGGCACCTTGATTTCCGAATGACATGCAAAATTTGCTTTCATCAGAAAAAAGTACTTGGGACCACTTAGCAACAGTCCAGTGCTGCTTCTCTGTAGCCCAGGTCAGGCGCCTCTGCCGCTGTTTATGGTTCAAAAGTGGCTTTACCTGGGGAATGCGGCACCTGTAGCCCATTTCCTGCACACGCCTGTGCACGGTGGCTCTGGATGTTTCCACACCAGACTCAGTCCACTGCTTCCTCAGGTTCCCCAAGGTCTGGAATCGGTCCTTCTCCACAATCTTCCTCAGGGTCCGGTCTCCTCTTCTCGTTGTACAGCGTTTTCTGCCACATTGTTTCCTTCCAACAGACTTACCATTGAGGTGCCTTGATACAGCACTCTGGGAACAGCCTATTTGTTGAGAAATTTCTTTCTGGGTCTTACCCTCTTGCTTGAGGGTGTCAATGATGGCCTTCTTGACATCTGTCAGGTCGCTAGTCTTAAGGCCCCTTCACATTAAGCGACGCTGCAGCGATACCGACAACGATCCGGATCGCTGCAGCGTCGCTGTTTGGTCGCTGGAGAGCTGTCACACAGACCGCTCTCCAGCGACCAACGATGCCGGTAACCAGGGTACACATCGGGTAACTAAGCGCAGGGCCGCGCTTAGTAACCCGATGTTTACCCTGGTTACCATGCTAAAAGTAAAAAAAAACAAACACTAGATACTTACCTACCGCCGTCTGTCCTCCAGCGCTGCGCTCTGCTTCTCTGCTCTCCTCCTGTACTGTCTGGGAGCCGGAAAGCAGAGCGGTGACGTCACCGCTCTGCTTTCCGGCTCACAGACAGTACAGGAAGAGTGCAGAGCACAGCGCTGGAGGACAGACGGCTGTAGGTAAGTATCTAGTGTTTGTTTTTTTTTACTTTTAGCATGGTAACCAGGGTAAACATCGGGTTACTAAGCGCGGCCCTGCGCTTAGTTACCCGATGTTTACCCTGGTTACCAGTGAAGACATCGCTGGATCGGCGTCACACATGCCGATCCAGCGATGTCAGCAGGAGTCCAGCGACGAAATAAAGTTCTGGACTTTATTCAGCGACCAACGATCTCCCAGCAGGGGCCTGATCGTTGGTCGCTGTCACACATAACGATTTCATTAAGGATATCGTTGCTACGTCACAAATAGCAACGATATCGTTAACAATATCGTTATGTGTGAAGGTACCTTTACCCATGATGGGGGTTTTGAGTAATGAACCAGGCAGGGAGTTTATAAAAGCCTCAGGTATCTTTTGCATGTGTTTAGAGTTAATTAGTTGATTCAGAAGATTAGGGTAATAGGTCGTTTAGAGAACCTTTTCTTGATATGCTAATTTATTGAGACAGGTTTTTTGGGTTATCAGGAGTTGTATGCCAAAATCATCAGTATTAAAACAATAAAAGACCTGACAAATTTCAGTTGGTGGATAATGAATCTATAATATATGAAAGTTTAATTGTAATCATTACATTATGGTAAATAATGAAATTTAACACTATATGCTAATTTTTTGAGAAGGACCTGTAGACCCCTCAAACTGACTTCAAATGTGAGGTGGTCCCTAAAAAAATGGTTTTGTAAATTTCGTTGTAAAAATGACAAATCGCTGGTCAAATTTTAACCCTTATAACTTCCTAACAAAAAAAAATTTTGTTTCCAAAATTGTGCTGATGTAAAGTAAACATGTGGGAAATGTTATTTATTAACTATTTTGTGTCACATATCTCTCTGGTTTAACAGAATAAAAATTCAAAATGTGAAAATTGCGAAATTTTCAAAATTTTCGCCAAATTTCCGTTTTTATCACAAATAAACGCAGAATTTATTGACCTAAATTTACCACTAACATGAAGCCCAATATGTCACGAAAAAACAATCTCAGAACCGCTAGGATCCATTGAAGCGTTCCTGAGTTATTACCTCATAAAGGGACACTGGTCAGAATTGCAAAAAACGGCAAGGTCTTTAAGGTCAAAATAGGCTGGGTCATGAAGGGGTTAAGAAAGGACACGAAGCGAAGTATATTGTGGAGCAGTGAGAAACAGGATCAGAGTACGAAGGAGATAGAACCAGAAGGAGTCGTGCCCCTAAGACCGTGGCAACATCCTTCTGAGGCGCGTAGCCGGTGGCCGGAGCACCGAGGAAGTAACAGACTCTACGCATTACTTCAAACAGCGGCAGGACAGTTAATTACAGGTTGGCTGTCTCATCTAAATCACCTGAACGGACATAGGAGGCAATCGTGGGAGAGGGGCGTCTCTAGGGTCCCAGAATAACTCCAGGCCTACCTGTAATACGGGTGCATCCTAGCCATATCATACTGGGGGGACGGAGAGAAGAGAAAGAACGGATACGACAGTTGTGAGGACTATCCCGTGGTGCTCAGCAGGGAAGCACTACAACACACAGGCGCTAGTTGGCAGGCACTGATTTCCACCTGCAAAGGGAACTCTGGATGTGCCTTCGGACCGGCCGGTCTCAGCCAGCCCTGTTAGCAGTGCTCTGGATTGCGGATCCCGAGACCTTCAGTAAAAGGTAAAGAGACTGCAACCCTGTGTCCTTGTTATTCCTCGCGTTCTGCACCACGCACCATCACCTTTTATTGGACGCCCATTAGCAAGGTCACGGACCAGGTCTAGCCACTATGACAACCCCGGACCGAAGTACCCCGCGGCCCTGCGTCTGGGGGCGCTCCAACAGCCACTATCAAGGCCAGTAGGAAGCCGGTCACATCGGCTATATACTTAAAGATCTGGAAGCGCTTCTCTCTGGAGGGTGGCAGGTCTGAGGTTGCGACAGACACTCCGGACATTCCTTGAATCCTAAACTTTCTGCAGGCTGGGATCAACAAGGGCCTTAGGCCAAGCACTCTGAAGGTGCAGATCTCGGCACTTAGCTTCTTCCTTGACTACCCCATAGCTTCTCACCCATGGGTGGTTAGATTTATTAGAACTACTCAGAGGTTGCACCCCAGCATCAGGCAATTGACTCCTCCAGGGGCCTCAACCTGGTCCTCAGATTCCTGTGGAAAGGCGCATACGCCTCGTCTGATAATATGCCCATTTCAACACTCACACGAAAGACAGCATTTCTAGTGGCAGTCACCACGGCCAAGAGGGTGGGGGAAATCCAGGCCCTATGCACTAGGGACCCGTACCTACAGATTAGAGAGGATAGTCTAATCCTTAAACTTGATCCCCTTTTTACCCCAAAGGTATGCTCAGCCAAAACCAGAAATCAGGAGATTGTGTTGCCTTCATTTTGTAGTAACCCTGCCAACGCAAAAGAAAAAGCCCTCCATTCCCTTGATATCAGGCAAACAGTCTTAGATTACCTAGTAGCCACTAGTTCCTGGTGGGTAGATCCAAACCTGTTCATTCTTTTTGGGGGAAAGAATAGGGGTAAGAGGGCCTCTAAGGCCTCCATTGCTCGTTGATCACATCTGTGATTTCCGAGGCCTACCAGTCTGAAGGGGTTCCTCCTCCAGGGGATCTTCATGCCCATTCTACTCGAGGGATATCTACCTCCTGGGCTGAGAGGGCAGGTGCCTCTCTTGAGCAGATTTGTAGGGTAGCAACATGGGCAAGCACCAATACCTTTTGTAAACATTATAAACTTGATGTCTTGTCTGGTCAGCATACTGCATTTGGGAGAAAGGTTCTCCAAGTGGTAATCCCACCCTAAGGAGGTGCTGTCAGGAGGGGCGTCCTGGAAAATAGGCATTAGTCCTACCGGTAATTATGTTTCCAGGAGTCCATCCTGACAGCACTGGTAGTTCCCTCCCTGGTTTGATGTGATGACATCACATGTAATGTGTTTCTGACATATGATGTAATATGTTTTTGTCATTAAAGTATTGTTTGCATTTCCATGAAGCGGTTCTTGTTACAACACTGAGGATTTGGGGGTGGGACATGACCTTTAAACTCTCGTGTGTTTCCTGTCCCAGCAAGGGGGAGGAGGACGTCCTTCATGGTGCTGTCAGGATGGACTCCTGGAAACATAATTACCGGTAGGACTAAGGCCTATTTTTCTTGCCATAATACAAATTCTAACAGTCTATTCAGTAGGACTATCAGCTGTGTATCCACCAGACTTCTGCTCAACACAACTGATGGTCCCAACCCCATTTATAAGGCAAGAAATCCCACTTATTAACCCTGACAGGGCACACCTGTGAAGTGAAAACCATTCCCGGTGACTACCTCTTGAAGCTCATCAAGAGAATGCCAAGAGTGTGCAAAGCAGTCATCAAAGCATAAGGTGGCTACTGTGAAGAACCTAGAATATAAGACATATTTTCAGTTGTTTCACACTTTTTTGTTAAGTATATAATTCCACATGTGTTAATTCATAGTTTTGATGCCTTCAGTGTGAATGTACAATTTTTATAGTCATGAAAATACGGAAAAATCTTTAAATGAGAAGGTGTGTCCAAACTTTTGGTCTGTACTGTGTACCAGGATGGGGAATATATTCTGTTGTGAGAAATGTGTTTCCCTCCTTCCTGATTTCATTATTCTTTCGTATGTTTGTGACACATATAAGTTTCCGATCACTAAACAAATGTCAATATTAGACAAAGAGCAGATTATAAACAGGGAAAAGGAAATCCAAACCTGCAGGGCCCTGTGTGAGAAAGTGATTGCCCCCCTAAAACATCAATGATCTGTGGTTTATCACATTCCCCTGCTGAGGAGGACTTGACAGCAGTGGTCATCTGGGAACTCTGCCATGCGGCCATTTTTGCCCATTTGGTTTCTTATGGTGGAGTCATGAAAACTGAGGCAAGTGAGGCAAGTGAGGCAAAGGAGGCCTGCAGTTCATTGGATATTGTTGTGGGGTCTTTTGTGACCTCTTGGATGAGTCATCGGTGCGGTCTCCTCTCTGCTCATTTCTATTACTGTGATGTAGAGCGCCTCCTGCTGGATCATTAGCTGCTCTTCTCCTCTCTGCTCATTTCTATTACTGTGATGTAGAGCGCCCCCTGCTGGATCATTAGCTGCTCTTCTCCTCTCTCTGCTCATTTCTATTACTGTGATGTAGAGCGCCTCCTGCTGGATCATTAGCTGCTCTTCTCCTCTCTGCTCATTTCTATTACTGTGATGTAGAGCGCCCCCTGCTGGATCATTAGCTGCTCTTCTCCTCTCTGCTCATTTCTATTACTGTGGTGTAGAGCGCCCCCTGCTGGATCATTAGCTGCTCTTCTCCTCTCTGCTCATTTCTATTACTGTGGTGTAGAGCGCCCCCTGCTGGATCATTAGCTGCTCTTCTCCTCTCTGCTCATTTCTATTACTGTGGTGTAGAGCGCCCCCTGCTGGATCATTAGCTGCTCTTCTCCTCTCTGCTCATTTCTATTACTGTGGTGTAGAGCGCCCCCTGCTGGATCATTAGCTGCTCTTCTCCTCTCTCTGCTCATTTCTATTACTGTGATGTAGAGCGCCTCCTGCTGGATCATTAGCTGCTCTTCTCCTCTCTGCTCATTTCTATTACTGTGATGTAGAGCGCCCCCTGCTGGATCATTAGCTGCTCTTCTCCTCTCTGCTCATTTCTATTACTGTGGTGTAGAGCGCCTCCTGCTGGATCATTAGCTGCTCTTCTTCTCTCTGCTCATTTCTATTACTGTGGTGTAGAGCGCCCCCTGCTGGATCATTAGCTGCTCTTCTCCTCTCTGCTCATTTCTCTTACTGTGGTGTAGAGCGCCTCCTGCTGGATCATTAGCTGCTCTTCTCCTCTCTGCTCATTTCTATTACTGTGATGTAGTGCGCCCCCTGCTGGATCATTAGCTGCTCTTCTCCTCTCTGCTCATTTCTCTTACTGTGGTGTAGAGCGCCCCCTGCTGGATCATTAGCTGCTCTTCTCCTCTCTGCTCATTTCTATTACTGTGATGTAGAGCGCCCCCTGCTGGATCATTAGCTGCTCTTCTCCTCTCTGCTCATTTCTATTACTGTGGTGTAGAGCGCCCCCTGCTGGATCATTAGCTGCTCTTCTCCTCTCTGCTCATTTCTATTACTGTGATGTAGAGCGCCTCCTGCTGGATCATTAGCTGCTCTTCTCCTCTCTGCTCATTTCTATTAATGTGATGTAGAGCGCCTCCTGCTGGATCATTAGCTTCTCTTCTCCTCTCTCTGCTCATTTCTATTAATGTGATGTAGAGCGCCCCCTGCTGGATCATTAGCTGCTCTTCTCCTCTCTCTGCTCATTTCTCTTACTGTGGTGTAGAGCGCCTCCTGCTGGATCATTAGCTGCTCTTCTCCTCTCTGCTCATTTCTCTTACTGTGGTGTAGAGCGCCCCCTGCTGGATCATTAGCTGCTCTTCTCCTCTCTCTGCTCATTTCTCTTACTGTGGTGTAGAGCGCCCCCTGCTGGATCATTAGCTGCTCTTCTCCTCTCTGCTCATTTCTCTTACTGTGATGTAGAGCGCCCCCTGCTGGATCATTAGCTGCTCTTCTCCTCTCTCTGCTCATTTCTCTTACTGTGGTGTAGAGCGCCTCCTGCTGGATCATTAGCTGCTCTTCTCCTCTCTGCTCATTTCTCTTACTGTGGTGTAGAGCGCCCCCTGCTGGATCATTAGCTGCTCTTCTCCTCTCTCTGCTCATTTCTCTTACTGTGGTGTAGAGCGCCCCCTGCTGGATCATTAGCTGCTCTTCTCCTCTCTGCTCATTTCTCTTACTGTGATGTAGAGCGCCCCCTGCTGGATCATTAGCTGCTCTTCTCCTCTCTGCTCATTTCTCTTACTGTGATGTAGAGCGCCCCCTGCTGGATCATTAGCTGCTCTTCTCCTCTCTGCTCATTTCTCTTACTGTGATGTAGAGCGCCTCCTGCTGGATCATTAGCTGCTCTTCTCCTCTCTGCTCATTTCTCTTACTGTGGTGTAGAGCGCCCCCTGCTGGATCATTAGCTGCTCTTCTTCTCTCTGCTCATTTCTATTACTGTGGTGTAGAGCGCCCCCTGCTGGATCATTAGCTGCTCTTCTCCTCCCTGCTCATTTCTATTACTGTGATGTAGAGCGCCCCCTGCTGGATCATTAGCTGCTCTTCTCCTCTCTGCTCATTTCTATTACTGTGATGTAGAGCGCCCCCTGCTGGATCATTAGCTGCTCTTCTCCTCTCTCTGCTCATTTCTCTTACTGTGGTGTAGAGCGCCCCCTGCTGGATCATTAGCTGCTCTTCTCCTCTCTGCTCATTTCTCTTACTGTGATGTAGAGCGCCCCCTGCTGGATCATTAGCTGCTCTTCTCCTCTCTGCTCATTTCTCTTACTGTGATGTAGAGCGCCCCCTGCTGGATCATTAGCTGCTCTTCTCCTCTCTGCTCATTTCTCTTACTGTGATGTAGAGCGCCCCCTGCTGGATCATTAGCTGCTCTTCTCCTCTCTCTGCTCATTTCTCTTACTGTGATGTAGAGCGCCCCCTGCTGGATCATTAGCTGCTCTTCTCCTCTCTCCTCATTTCTATTACTGTGATGTAGAGCGCCCCCTGCTGGATCATTAGCTGCTCTTCTCCTCTCTCTGCTCATTTCTCTTACTGTGGTGTAGAGCGCCTCCTGCTGGATCATTAGCTGCTCTTCTCCTCTCTGCTCATTTCTCTTACTGTGGTGTAGAGCGCCCCCTGCTGGATCATTAGCTGCTCTTCTTCTCTCTGCTCATTTCTATTACTGTGGTGTAGAGCGCCCCCTGCTGGATCATTAGCTGCTCTTCTTCTCTCTGCTCATTTCTATTACTGTGGTGTAGAGCGCCCCCTGCTGGATCATTAGCTGCTCTTCTCCTCTCTCTGCTCATTTCTCTTACTGTGGTGTAGAGCGCCCCCTGCTGGATCATTAGCTGCTCTTCTCCTCTCTGCTCATTTCTCTTACTGTGATGTAGAGCGCCCCCTGCTGGATCATTAGCTGCTCTTCTCCTCCCTCTGCTCATTTCTCTTACTGTGGTGTAGAGCGCCCCCTGCTGGATCATTAGCTGCTCTTCTCCTCTCTGCTGATTTCTATTACTGTGGTGTAGAGCGCCCCCTGCTGGATCATTAGCTGCTCTTCTCCTCTCTCTGCTCATTTCTCTTACTGTGGTGTAGAGCGCCCCCTGCTG
The DNA here is from genome assembly GCF_032444005.1 of Ranitomeya imitator. Classification (NCBI taxonomy): domain Eukaryota; kingdom Metazoa; phylum Chordata; class Amphibia; order Anura; family Dendrobatidae; genus Ranitomeya; species Ranitomeya imitator. Next base: position 2,808,769 of record NC_091288.1, read on the forward strand.
GATCATTAGCTGCTCTTCTCTCCTCTCTGCTCATTTCTATTACTGTGGTGTAGAGCGCCTCCTGCTGGATCATTAGCTGCTCTTCTCCTTTCTCTGCTCATTTCTCTTACTGTGGTGTAGAGCGCCTCCTGCTGGATCATTAGCTGCTCTTCTCCTCTCTGCTCATTTCTATTACTGTGATGTAGAGCGCCCCCTGCTGGATCATTAGCTGCTCTTCTCCTCCCTCTGCTCATTTCTCTTACTGTGGTGTAGAGCGCCCCCTGCTGGATCATTAGCTGCTCTTCTCCTCTCTGCTGATTTCTATTACTGTGGTGTAGAGCGCCCCCTGCTGGATCATTAGCTGCTCTTCTCCTCTCTCTGCTCATTTCTCTTACTGTGGTGTAGAGCGCCTCCTGCTGGATCATTAGCTGCTCTTCTCTCCTCTCTGCTCATTTCTCTTACTGTGGTGTAGAGCGCCCCCTGCTGGATCATTAGCTGCTCTTCTCTCCTCTCTGCTCATTTCTATTACTGTGGTGTAGAGCGCCTCCTGCTGGATCATTAGCTGCTCTTCTCCTCTCTCTGCTCATTTCTCTTACTGTGGTGTAGAGCGCCTCCTGCTGGATCATTAGCTGCTCTTCTCTCCTCTCTGCTCATTTCTCTTACTGTGGTGTAGAGCGCCCCCTGCTGGATCATTAGCTGCTCTTCTCTCCTCTCTGCTCATTTCTATTACTGTGGTGTAGAGCGCCTCCTGCTGGATCATTAGCTGCTCTTCTCCTCTCTCTGCTCATTTCTCTTACTGTGGTGTAGAGCGCCCCCTGCTGGATCATTAGCTGCTCTTCTCTCCTCTCTGCTCATTTCTATTACTGTGGTGTAGAGCGCCTCCTGCTGGATCATTAGCTGCTCTTCTCCTCTCTGCTCATTTCTATTACTGTGATGTAGAGCGCCTCCTGCTGGATCATTAGCTGCTCTTCTCCTCTCTCTGCTCATTTCTATTACTGTGATGTAGAGCGCCCCCTGCTGGATCATTAGCTGCTCTTCTCTCCTCTCTGCTCATTTCTATTACTGTGGTGTAGAGCGCCTCCTGCTGGATCATTAGCTGCTCTTCTCCTTTCTCTGCTCATTTCTCTTACTGTGGTGTAGAGCGCCTCCTGCTGGATCATTAGCTGCTCTTCTCCTCTCTGCTCATTTCTATTACTGTGATGTAGAGCGCCCCCTGCTGGATCATTAGCTGCTCTTCTCCTCTCTGCTCATTTCTATTACTGTGGTGTAGAGCGCCCCCTGCTGGATCATTAGCTGCTCTTCTCCTCTCTCTGCTCATTTCTCTTACTGTGATGTAGAGCGCCTCCTGCTGGATCATTAGCTGCTCTTCTCCTCTCTCTGCTCATTTCTCTTACTGTGATGTAGAGCGCCTCCTGCTGGATCATTAGCTGCTCTTCTCCTCTCTCTGCTCATTTCTCTTACTGTGATGTAGAGCGCCTCCTGCTGGATCATTAGCTGCTCTTCTCCTCTCTGCTCATTTCTATTACTGTGATGTAGAGCGCCTCCTGCTGGATCATTAGCTGCTCTTCTCCTCTCTCTGCTCATTTCTATTACTGTGATGTAGAGCGCCTCCTGCTGGATCATTAGCTGCTCTTCTCCTCTCTGCTCATTTCTATTACTGTGATGTAGAGCGCCTCCTGCTGGATCATTAGCTGCTCTTCTCCTTTCTCTGCTCATTTCTCTTACTGTGATGTAGAGCGCCTCCTGCTGGATCATTAGCTGCTCTTCTCCTCTCTCTGCTCATTTCTATTACTGTGATGTAGAGCGCCCCCTGCTGGATCATTAGCTGCTCTTCTCCTCTCTCTGCTCATTTCTATTACTGTGATGTAGAGCGCCCCCTGCTGGATCATTAGCTGCTCTTCTCCTCTCTGCTCATTTCTCTTACTGTGGTGTAGAGCGCCTCCTGCTGGATCATTAGCTGCTCTTCTCCTCTCTCTGCTCATTTCTCTTACTGTGATGTAGAGCGCCTCCTGCTGGATCATTAGCTGCTCTTCTCCTCTCTCTGCTCATTTCTCTTACTGTGATGTAGAGCGCCTCCTGCTGGATCATTAGCTGCTCTTCTCCTCTCTCTGCTCATTTCTATTACTGTGGTGTAGAGCGCCCCCTGCTGGATCATTAGCTGCTCTTCTCCTCTCTGCTCATTTCTCTTACTGTGATGTAGAGCGCCCCCTGCTGGATCATTAGCTGCTCTTCTCCTCTCTGCTCATTTCTATTACTGTGATGTAGAGCGCCCCCTGCTGGATCATTAGCTGCTCTTCTCCTCTCTGCTCATTTCTCTTACTGTGATGTAGAGCGCCCCCTGCTGGATCATTAGCTGCTCTTCTCCTCTCTGCTCATTTCTCTTACTGTGGTGTAGAGCGCCCCCTGCTGGATCATTAGCTGCTCTTCTCCTCTCTCTGCTCATTTCTATTACTGTGATGTAGAGCGCCCCCTGCTGGATCATTAGCTGCTCTTCTCCTCTCTGCTCATTTCTATTACTGTGATGTAGAGCGCCCCCTGCTGGATCATTAGCTGCTCTTCTCCTCTCTCTGCTCATTTCTATTACTGTGATGTAGAGCGCCCCCTGCTGGATCATTAGCTGCTCTTCTCCTCTCTCTGCTCATTTCTATTACTGTGATGTAGAGCGCCCCCTGCTGGATCATTAGCTGCTCTTCTCCTCTCTCTGCTCATTTCTATTACTGTGGTGTAGAGCGCCTCCTGCTGGATCATTAGCTGCTCTTCTCCTCTCTGCTCATTTCTATTACTGTGGTGTAGAGCGCCCCCTGCTGGATCATTAGCTGCTCTTCTCCTCTCTGCTCATTTCTATTACTGTGGTGTAGAGCGCCTCCTGCTGGATCATTAGCTGCTCTTCTCCTTTCTCTGCTCATTTCTCTTACTGTGGTGTAGAGCGCCCCCTGCTGGATCATTAGCTGCTCTTCTCCTTTCTCTGCTCATTTCTCTTACTGTGATGTAGAGCGCCCCCTGCTGGATCATTAGCTGCTCTTCTCCTCTCTGCTCATTTCTATTACTGTGGTGTAGAGCGCCTCCTGCTGGATCATTAGCTGCTCTTCTCCTTTCTCTGCTCATTTCTCTTACTGTGGTGTAGAGCGCCCCCTGCTGGATCATTAGCTGCTCTTCTCCTCTCTCTGCTCATTTCTATTACTGTGATGTAGAGCGCCCCCTGCTGGATCATTAGCTGCTCTTCTCCTCTCTCTGCTCATTTCTATTACTGTGATGTAGAGCGCCCCCTGCTGGATCATTAGCTGCTCTTCTCCTCTCTGCTCATTTCTATTACTGTGGTGTAGAGCGCCTCCTGCTGGATCATTAGCTGCTCTTCTCCTTTCTCTGCTCATTTCTCTTACTGTGGTGTAGAGCGCCCCCTGCTGGATCATTAGCTGCTCTTCTCCTCTCTGCTCATTTCTATTACTGTGGTGTAGAGCGCCTCCTGCTGGATCATTAGCTGCTCTTCTCCTTTCTCTGCTCATTTCTCTTACTGTGGTGTAGAGCGCCCCCTGCTGGATCATTAGCTGCTCTTCTCCTTTCTCTGCTCATTTCTCTTACTGTGATGTAGAGCGCCCCCTGCTGGATCATTAGCTGCTCTTCTCCTCTCTGCTCATTTCTCTTACTGTGGTGTAGAGCGCCCCCTGCTGGATCATTAGCTGCTCTTCTCCTCTCTCTGCTCATTTCTATTACTGTGATGTAGAGCGCCCCCTGCTGGATCATTAGCTGCTCTTCTCCTCTCTCTGCTCATTTCTATTACTGTGATGTAGAGCGCCCCCTGCTGGATCATTAGCTGCTCTTCTCCTCTCTCTGCTCATTTCTATTACTGTGGTGTAGAGCGCCTCCTGCTGGATCATTAGCTGCTCTTCTCCTCTCTGCTCATTTCTATTACTGTGGTGTAGAGCGCCTCCTGCTGGATCATTAGCTGCTCTTCTCCTTTCTCTGCTCATTTCTCTTACTGTGATGTAGAGCGCCCCCTGCTGGATCATTAGCTGCTCTTCTCCTCTCTGCTCATTTCTATTACTGTGATGTAGAGCGCCTCCTGCTGGATCATTAGCTGCTCTTCTCCTCTCTGCTCATTTCTCTTACTGTGATGTAGAGCGCCCCCTGCTGGATCATTAGCTGCTCTTCTCCTCTCTGCTCATTTCTATTACTGTGATGTAGAGCGCCCCCTGCTGGATCATTAGCTGCTCTTCTCCTCTCTCTGCTCATTTCTATTACTGTGATGTAGAGCGCCCCCTGCTGGATCATTAGCTGCTCTTCTCCTCTCTCTGCTCATTTCTATTACTGTGATGTAGAGCGCCCCCTGCTGGATCATTAGCTGCTCTTCTCCTTTCTCTGCTCATTTCTCTTACTGTGATGTAGAGCGCCCCCTGCTGGATCATTAGCTGCTCTTCTCCTCTCTGCTCATTTCTATTACTGTGATGTAGAGCGCCCCCTGCTGGATCATTAGCTGCTCTTCTCCTCTCTCTGCTCATTTCTATTACTGTGATGTAGAGCGCCCCCTGCTGGATCATTAGCTGCTCTTCTCCTCTCTCTGCTCATTTCTATTACTGTGATGTAGAGCGCCCCCTGCTGGATCATTAGCTGCTCTTCTCCTCTCTCTGCTCATTTCTATTACTGTGGTGTAGAGCGCCTCCTGCTGGATCATTAGCTGCTCTTCTCCTTTCTCTGCTCATTTCTCTTACTGTGGTGTAGAGCGCCTCCTGCTGGATCATTAGCTGCTCTTCTCCTCTTTGCTCATTTCTATTACTGTGGTGTAGAGCGCCCCCTGCTGGATCATTAGCTGCTCTTCTCCTCTCTCTGCTCATTTCTCTTACTGTGGTGTAAAGCGCCCCCTGCTGGATCATTAGCTGCTCTTCTCCTCTCTGCTCATTTCTCTTACTGTGATGTAGAGCGCCTCCTGCTGGATCATTAGCTGCTCTTCTCCTCTCTGCTCATTTCTCTTACTGTGGTGTAGAGCGCCCCCTGCTGGATCATTAGCTGCTCTTCTCCTCTCTCTGCTCATTTCTCTTACTGTGGTGTAGAGCGCCTCCTGCTGGATCATTAGCTGCTCTTCTCCTCTCTGCTCATTTCTCTTACTGTGGTGTAGAGCGCCCCCTGCTGGATCATTAGCTGCTCTTCTCCTCTCTCTGCTCATTTCTCTTACTGTGGTGTAAAGCGCCCCCTGCTGGATCATTAGCTGCTCTTCTCCTCTCTGCTCATTTCTATTACTGTGATGTAGAGCGCCCCCTGCTGGATCATTAGCTGCTCTTCTCCTCTCTGCTCATTTCTATTACTGTGATGTAGAGCGCCCCCTGCTGGATCATTAGCTGCTCTTCTCCTCTCTGCTCATTTCTATTACTGTGATGTAGAGCGCCCCCTGCTGGATCATTAGCTGCTCTTCTCCTCTCTGCTCATTTCTATTACTGTCGTGTAGAGCGCCTCCTGCTGGATCATTAGCTGCTCTTCTCCTCTCTCTCCTCATTTTTATTACTGTGGTGTAGAGCGCCCCCTGCTGGATCATTAGCTGGTCTTCTCCTCTCTGCTCATGTCTATTACTGTCGTGTAGAGCGCCTCCTGCTGGATCATTAGCTGCTCTTCTCCTCTTTGCTCATTTCTATTACTGTGGTGTAGAGCGCCCCCTGCTGGATCATTAGCTGCTCTTCTCCTCTCTATGCTCATTTCTATTACTGTGATGTAGAGCGCCCCCTGCTGGATCATTAGCTGCTCTTCTCCTCTCTGCTCATTTCTCTTACTGTGATGTAGAGCGCCTCCTGCTGGATCATTAGCTGCTCTTCTCCTCTCTATGCTCATTTCTATTACTGTGGTGTAGAGCGCCCCCTGCTGGATCATTAGCTGCTCTTCTCCTCTCTATGCTCATTTCTATTACTGTGGTGTAGAGCGCCCCCTGCTGGATCATTAGCTGCTCTTCTCCTCTCTCTGCTCATTTCTATTACTGTGGTGTAGAGCGCCCCCTGCTGGATCATTAGCTGCTCTTCTCCTCTCTGCTCATTTCTCTTACTGTGGTGTAGAGCGCCCCCTGCTGGATCATTAGCTGCTCTTCTCCTCTCTATGCTCATTTCTATTACTGTGGTGTAGAGCGCCTCCTGCTGGATCATTAGCTGCTCTTCTCCTCTCTGCTCATTTCTCTTACTGTGGTGTAGAGCGCCCCCTGCTGGATCATTAGCTGCTCTTCTCCTCTCTATGCTCATTTCTATTACTGTGGTGTAGAGCGCCTCCTGCTGGATCATTAGCTGCTCTTCTCCTCTCTGCTCATTTCTCTTACTGTGGTGTAGAGCGCCCCCTGCTGGATCATTAGCTGCTCTTCTCCTCTCTCTGCTCATTTCTATTACTGTGGTGTAGAGCGCCTCCTGCTGGATCATTAGCTGCTCTTCTCCTCTCTCTGCTCATTTCTCTTACTGTGGTGTAGAGTGCCCCCTGCTGGATCATTAGCTGCTCTTCTCCTCTCTCTGCTCATTTCTCTTACTGTGATGTAGAGCGCCCCCTGCTGGATCATTAGCTTCTCTTCTCCTCTCTGCTCATTTCTATTACTGTGGTGTAGAGCGCCCCCTGCTGGATCATTAGCTGCTCTTCTCCTCTCTGCTCATTTCTCTTAATGTGATGTAGAGCGCCCCCTGCTGGATCATTAGCTGCTCTTCTCCTCTCTCTGCTCATTTCTCTTACTGTGATGTAGAGCGCCCCCTGCTGGATCATTAGCTGCTCTTCTCCTCTCTGCTCATTTCTATTACTGTGGTGTAGAGCGCCCCCTGCTGGATCATTAGCTGCTCTTCTCCTCTCTGCTCATTTCTCTTAATGTGATGTAGAGCGCCCCCTGCTGGATCATTAGCTGCTCTTCTCCTCTCTCTGCTCATTTCTCTTACTGTGATGTAGAGCGCCCCCTGCTGGATCATTAGCTGCTCTTCTCCTCTCTGCTCATTTCTCTTACTGTGGTGTAGAGCGCCCCCTGCTGGATCATTAGCTGCTCTTCTCCTCTCTGCTCATTTCTATTACTGTGGTGTAGAGCGCCTCCTGCTGGATCATTAGCTGCTCTTCTCCTCTCTCTGCTCATTTCTATTACTGTGATGTAGAGCGCCTCCTGCTGGATCATTAGCTGCTCTTCTCCTCTCTGCTCATTTCTCTTACTGTGATGTAGAGCGCCCCCTGCTGGATCATTAGCTGCTCTTCTCCTCTCTGCTCATTTCTCTTACTGTGGTGTAGAGCGCCCCCTGCTGGATCATTAGCTGCTCTTCTCCTCTCTGCTCATTTCTATTACTGTGATGTAGAGCGCCTCCTGCTGGATCATTATCTGCTCTTCTCCTCTCTGCTCATTTCTCTTACTGTGGTGTAGAGCGCCTCCTGCTGGATCATTATCTGCTCTTCTCCTCACTGCTCATTTCTATTACTGTGGTGTAGAGCGCCTCCTGCTGGATCATTAGCTGCTCTTCTCCTCCCTGCTCATTTCTCTTACTGTGATGTAGAGCGCCCCCTGCTGGATCATTAGCTGCTCTTCTCCTCTCTGCTCATTTCTATTACTGTGATGTAGAGCGCCTCCTGCTGGATCTATAGCTGCTCTTCTCCTCTCTGCTCATTTCTATTACTGTGATGTAGAGCGCCTCCTGCTGGATCATTAGCTGCTCTTCTCCTCTCTCTGCTCATTTCTATTACTGTGGTGTAGAGCGCCTCCTGCTGGATCATTAGCTGCTCTTCTCCTCTCTGCTCATTTCTCTTACTGTGATGTAGAGCGCCTCCTGCTGGATCATTAGCTGCTCTTCTCCTCTCTCTGCTCATTTCTATTACTGTGATGTAGAGCGCCCCCTGCTGGATCATTAGCTGCTCTTCTCCTCTCTCTGCTCATTTCTCTTACTGTGATGTAGAGCGCCCCCTGCTGGATCATTAGCTGCTCTTCTCCTCTCTCTGCTCATTTCTATTACTGTGGTGTAGAGCGCCTCCTGCTGGATCTATAGCTGCTCTTCTCCTCTCTGCTCATTTCTATTACTGTGATGTAGAGCGCCTCCTGCTGGATCATTAGCTGCTCTTCTCCTCTCTCTGCTCATTTCTATTACTGTGGTGTAGAGCGCCTCCTGCTGGATCATTAGCTGCTCTTCTCCTCTCTGCTCATTTCTCTTACTGTGATGTAGAGCGCCCCCTGCTGGATCATTAGCTGCTCTTCTCCTCTCTGCTCATTTCTATTACTGTGGTGTAGAGCGCCCCCTGCTGGATCATTAGCTGCTCTTCTCCTCTCTCTGCTCATTTCTATTACTGTGATGTAGAGCGCCCCCTGCTGGATCATTAGCTGCTCTTCTCCTCTCTGCTCATTTCTCTTACTGTGATGTAGAGCGCCCCCTGCTGGATCATTAGCTGCTCTTCTCCTCTCTGCTCATTTCTCTTACTGTGGTGTAGAGCGCCCCCTGCTGGATCATTAGCTGCTCTTCTCCTCTCTGCTCATTTCTATTACTGTGGTGTAGAGCGCCTCCTGCTGGATCATTAGCTGCTCTTCTCCTCTCTCTGCTCATTTCTCTTACTGTGATGTAGAGCGCCTCCTGCTGGATCATTAGCTGCTCTTCTCCTCTCTCTGCTCATTTCTCTTACTGTGATGTAGAGCGCCTCCTGCTGGATCATTAGCTGCTCTTCTCCTCTCTCTGCTCATTTCTATTACTGTGATGTAGAGCGCCTCCTGCTGGATCATTAGCTGCTCTTCTCCTCTCTGCTCATTTCTATTACTGTGATGTAGAGCGCCTCCTGCTGGATCATTAGCTGCTCTTCTCCTCTCTGCTCATTTCTCTTACTGTGATGTAGAGCGCCTCCTGCTGGATCATTAGCTGCTCTTCTCCTCTCTGCTCATTTCTCTTACTGTGGTGTAGAGCGCCCCCTGCTGGATCATTAGCTGCTCTTCTCCTCTCTGCTCATTTTTATTACTGTGATGTAGAGCGCCCCCTGCTGGATCATTAGCTGCTCTTCTCCTCTCTGCTCATTTCTATTACTGTGATGTAGAGCGCCTCCTGCTGGATCATTAGCTGCTCTTCTCCTCTCTGCTCATTTCTATTACTGTGATGTAGAGCGCCTCCTGCTGGATCACTAGCTGCTCTTCTCCTCTCTGCTCATTTCTCTTACTGTGGTGTAGAGCGCCCCCTGCTGGATCATTAGCTGCTCTTCTCCTCTCTGCTCATTTCTCTTACTGTGATGTAGAGCGCCCCCTGCTGGATCATTAGCTGCTCTTCTCCTCTCTGCTCATTTCTCTTACTGTGATGTAGAGCGCCCCCTGCTGGATCATTAGCTGCTCTTCTCCTCTCTGCTCATTTCTCTTACTGTGATGTAGAGCGCCCCCTGCTGGATCATTAGCTGCTCTTCTCCTCTCTCTGCTCATTTCTCTTACTGTGGTGTAGAGCGCCTCCTGCTGGATCATTAGCTGCTCTTCTCCTCTCTGCTCATTTCTCTTACTGTGATGTAGAGCGCCCCCTGCTGGATCATTAGCTGCTCTTCTCCTCTCTGCTCATTTCTCTTACTGTGATGTAGAGCGCCCCCTGCTGGATCATTAGCTGCTCTTCTCCTCTCTCTGCTCATTTCTCTTACTGTGGTGTAGAGCGCCTCCTGCTGGATCATTAGCTGCTCTTCTTCTCTCTCTGCTCATTTCTATTACTGTGGTGTAGAGCGCCCCCTGCTGGATCATTAGCTGCTCTTCTCCTCTCTCTGCTCATTTCTATTACTGTGGTGTAGAGCGCCTCCTGCTGGTTCATTAGCTGCTCTTCTCCTCTCTGCTCATTTCTCTTACTGTGGTGTAGAGCGCCTCCTGCTGGATCATTAGCTGCTCTTCTCCTCTCTGCTTATTTCTATTACTGTGGTGTAGAGCGCCCCCTGCTGGATCATTAGCTGCTCTTCTCCTCACTGCTCATTTCTATTACTGTGATGTAGAGCGCCTCCTGCTGGATCATTAGCTGCTCTTCTCCTCTCTGCTCATTTCTATTACTGTGGTGTAGAGCGCCCCCTGCTGGATCATTAGCTGCTCTTCTCCTCACTGCTCATTTCTATTACTGTGATGTAGAGCGCCTCCTGCTGGATCATTAGCTGCTCTTCTCCTCTCTGCTTATTTCTATTACTGTGGTGTAGAGCGCCCCCTGCTGGATCATTAGCTGCTCTTCTCCTCACTGCTCATTTCTATTACTGTGATGTAGAGCGCCCCCTGCTGGATCATTAGCTGCTCTTCTCCTCTCTCTGCTCATTTCTATTACTGTGGTGTAGAGCGCCTCCTGCTGGATCATTAGCTGCTCTTCTCCTCTCTCTGCTCATTTCTATTACTGTGATGTAGAGCGCCTCCTGCTGGATCATTAGCTGCTCTTCTCCTCTCTCTGCTCATTTCTATTACTGTGATGTAGAGTGCCCCCTGCTGGATCATTAGCTGCTCTTCTCCTCTCTGCTCATTTCTATTACTGTGATGTAGAGCGCCCCCTGCTGGATCATTAGCTGCTCTTCTCCTCTCTGCTCATTTCTATTACTGTGGTGTAGAGCGCCCCCTGCTGGATCATTAGCTGCTCTTCTCCTCTCTGCTCATTTCTATTACTGTGGTGTAGAGCGCCCCCTGCTGGATCATTAGCTGCTCTTCTCCTCTCTCTGCTCATTTCTATTACTGTGGTGTAGAGCGCCCCCTGCTGGATCATTAGCTGCTCTTCTCCTCTCTGCTCATTTCTCTTACTGTGATGTAGCGCGCCCCCTGCTGGATCATTAGCTGCTCTTCTCCTCTCTGCTCATTTCTATTACTGTGATGTAGAGCGCCCCCTGCTGGATCATTAGCTGCTCTTCTCCTCTCTGCTCATTTCTATTACTGTGGTGTAGAGCGCCTCCTGCTGGATCATTAGCTGCTCTTCTCCTCTCTCTGCTCATTTCTCTTACTGTGATGTAGAGCGCCCCCTGCTGGATCATTAGCTGCTCTTCTCCTCTCTGCTCATTTCTATTACTGTGGTGTAGAGCGCCCCCTGCTGGATCATTAGCTGCTCTTCTCCTCTCTGCTCATTTCTATTACTGTGGTGTAGAGCGCCCCCTGCTGGATCATTAGCTGCTCTTCTCCTCTCTATGCTCATTTCTATTACTGTGATGTAGAGCGCCCCCTGCTGGATCATTAGCTGCTCTTCTCCTCTCTGCTCATTTCTATTACTGTGGTGTAGAGCGCCCCCTGCTGGATCATTAGCTGCTCTTCTCCTCTCTGCTCATTTCTATTACTGTGGTGTAGAGCGCCCCCTGCTGGATCATTAGCTGCTCTTCTCCTCTCTGCTCATTTCTCTTACTGTGGTGTAGAGCGCCCCCTGCTGGATCATTAGCTGCTCTTCTCCTCTCTCTGCTCATTTCTCTTACTGTGGTGTAGAGCGCCTCCTGCTGGATCATTAGCTGCTCTTCTCCTCTCTGCTCATTTCTCTTACTATGATGTAGAGCGCCCCCTGCTGGATCATTAGCTGCTCTTCTCCTCTCTGCTCATTTCTCTTACTGTGGTGTAGAGCGCCTCCTGCTGGATCATTAGCTGCTCTTCTCCTCTCTCTGCTCATTTCTATTACTGTGATGTAGAGCGCCTCCTGCTGGATCATTAGCTGCTCTTCTCCTCTCTCTGCTCATTTCTATTACTGTGGTGTAGAGCGCCCCCTGCTGGATCATTAGCTGCTCTTCTCCTCTCTCTGCTCATTTCTCTTACTGTGGTGTAGAGCGCCCCCTGCTGGATCATTAGCTGCTCTTCTCCTCTCTCTGCTCATTTCTATTACTGTGATGTAGAGCGCCCCCTGCTGGATCATTAGCTGCTCTTCTCCTCTCTGCTCATTTCTATTACTGTGGTGTAGAGCGCCCCCTGCTGGATCATTAGCTGCTCTTCTCCTCTCTGCTCATTTCTATTACTGTGATGTAGAGCGCCTCCTGCTGGATCATTAGCTGCTCTTCTCCTCTCTGCTCATTTCTCTTACTGTGATGTAGAGCGCCTCCTGCTGGATCATTAGCTGCTCTTCTCCTCTCTGCTCATTTCTATTACTGTGGTGTAGAGCGCCCCCTGCTGGATCATTAGCTGCTCTTCTCCTCTCTCTGCTCATTTCTATTAATGTGATGTAGAGCGCCCCCTGCTGGATCATTAGCTGCTCTTCTCCTCTCTCTGCTCATTTCTATTAATGTGATGTAGAGCGCCCCCTGCTGGATCATTAGCTGCTCTTCTCCTCTCTGCTCATTTCTATTACTGTGATGTAGAGCGCCCCCTGCTGGATCATTAGCTGCTCTTCTCCTCTCTGCTCATTTCTATTACTGTGATGTAGAGCGCCCCCTGCTGGATCATTAGCTGCTCTTCTCCTCTCTCTGCTCATTTCTATTACTGTGATGTAGAGCGCCTCCTGCTGGATCATTAGCTGCTCTTCTCCTCTCTGCTCATTTCTCTTACTGTGATGTAGAGCGCCTCCTGCTGGATCATTAGCTGCTCTTCTCCTCTCTGCTCATTTCTATTACTGTGGTGTAGAGCGCCCCCTGCTGGATCATTAGCTGCTCTTCTCCTCTCTCTGCTCATTTCTATTAATGTGATGTAGAGCGCCCCCTGCTGGATCATTAGCTGCTCTTCTCCTCTCTCTGCTCATTTCTATTAATGTGATGTAGAGCGCCTCCTGCTGGATCATTAGCTGCTCTTCTCCTCTCTCTGCTCATTTCTATTACTGTGGTGTAGAGCGCCTCCTGCTGGATCATTAGCTGCTCTTCTCCTCTCTCTGCTCATTTCTATTACTGTGGTGTAGAGCGCCTCCTGCTGGATCATTAGCTGCTCTTCTTCTCTCTGCTCATTTCTATTACTGTGGTGTAGAGCGCCCCCTGCTGGATCATTAGCTGCTCTTCTCCTCTCTCTGCTCATTTCTATTAATGTGATGTAGAGCGCCCCCTGCTGGATCATTAGCTGCTCTTCTCCTCTCTGCTCATTTCTATTACTGTGATGTAGAGCGCCCCCTGCTGGATCATTAGCTGCTCTTCTCCTCTCTCTGCTCATTTCTATTAATGTGATGTAGAGCGCCTCCTGCTGGATCATTAGCTGCTCTTCTCCTCTCTCTGCTCATTTCTCTTACTGTGGTGTAGAGCGCCCCCTGCTGGATCATTAGCTGCTCTTCTCCTCTCTCTGCTCATTTCTATTACTGTGGTGTAGAGCGCCTCCTGCTGGATCATTAGCTGCTCTTCTCCTCTCTGCTCATTTCTCTTACTGTGATGTAGAGCGCCCCCTGCTGGATCATTAGCTGCTCTTCTCCTCTCTCTGCTCATTTCTATTAATGTGATGTAGAGCGCCCCCTGCTGGATCATTAGCTGCTCTTCTCCTCTCTGCTCATTTCTATTAATGTGATGTAGAGCGCCCCCTGCTGGATCATTAGCTGCTCTTCTCCTCTCTCTGCTCATTTCTATTAATGTGATGTAGAGCGCCTCCTGCTGGATCATTAGCTGCTCTTCTCCTCTCTCTGCTCATTTCTATTAATGTGATGTAGAGCGCCCCCTGCTGGATCATTAGCTGCTCTTCTCCTCTCTGCTCATTTCTCTTACTGTGATGTAGAGCGCCCCCTGCTGGATCATTAGCTGCTCTTCTCCTCTCTGCTCATTTCTATTAATGTGATGTAGAGCGCCCCCTGCTGGATCATTAGCTGCTCTTCTCCTCTCTCTGCTCATTTCTATTAATGTGATGTAGAGCGCCCCCTGCTGGATCATTAGCTGCTCTTCTCCTCTCTCTGCTCATTTCTATTAATGTGATGTAGAGCGCCCCCTGCTGGATCATTAGCTGCTCTTCTCCTCTCTGCTCATTTCTCTTACTGTGGTGTAGAGCGCCCCCTGCTGGATCATTAGCTGCTCTTCTCCTCTCTCTGCTCATTTCTATTACTGTGATGTAGAGCGCCTCCTGCTGGATCATTAGCTGCTCTTCTCCTCTCTGCTCATTTCTATTACTGTGGTGTAGAGCGCCTCCTGCTGGATCATTAGCTGCTCTTCTCCTCTCTGCTCATTTCTATTACTGTGATGTAGAGCGCCCCCTGCTGGATCATTAGCTGCTCTTCTCCTCTCTGCTCATTTCTATTACTGTGGTGTAGAGCGCCCCCTGCTGGATCATTAGCTGCTCTTCTCCTCTCTCTGCTCATTTCTATTACTGTGATGTAGAGCGCCCCCTGCTGGATCATTAGCTGCTCTTCTCCTCTCTGCTCATTTCTCTTACTGTGATGTAGAGCGCCTCCTGCTGGATCATTAGCTGCTCTACTCCTCTCTCTGCTCATTTCTATTACTGTGGTGTAGAGCGCCTCCTGCTGGATCATTAGCTGCTCTACTCCTCTCTCTGCTCATTTCTATTACTGTGGTGTAGAGCGCCCCCTGCTGGATCATTAGCTGCTCTTCTCCTCTCTGCTCATTTCTCTTACTGTGATGTAGAGCGCCTCCTGCTGGATCATTAGCTGCTCTACTCCTCTCTCTGCTCATTTCTATTACTGTGGTGTAGAGCGCCCCCTGCTGGATCATTAGCTGCTCTTCTCCTCTCTCTGCTCATTTCTCTTACTGTGATGTAGAGCGCCTCCTGCTGGATCATTAGCTGCTCTTCTCCTCTCTCTGCTCATTTCTCTTACTGTGATGTAGAGCGCCCCCTGCTGGATCATTAGCTGCTCTTCTCCTCTCTGCTCATTTCTATTACTGTGGTGTAGAGCGCCTCCTGCTGGATCATTAGCTGCTCTACTCCTCTCTCTGCTCATTTCTATTACTGTGATGTAGAGCGCCCCCTGCTGGATCATTAGCTGCTCTTCTCCTCTCTGCTCATTTCTCTTACTGTGATGTAGAGCGCCTCCTGCTGGATCATTAGCTGCTCTTCTCCTCTCTGCTCATTTCTCTTACTGTGATGTAGAGCGCCTCCTGCTGGATCATTAGCTGCTCTTCTCCTCTCTGCTCATTTCTCTTACTGTGATGTAGAGCGCCTCCTGCTGGATCATTAGCTGCTCTACTCCTCTCTCTGCTCATTTCTATTACTGTGATGTAGAGCGCCCCCTGCTGGATCATTAGCTGCTCTTCTCCTCTCTGCTCATTTCTCTTACTGTGGTGTAGAGCGCCCCCTGCTGGATCATTAGCTGCTCTTCTTCTCTCTGCTCATTTCTATTACTGTGGTGTAGAGCGCCTCCTGCTGGATCATTAGCTGCTCTTCTTCTCTCTGCTCATTTCTATTACTGTGGTGTAGAGCGCCTCCTGCTGGATCATTAGCTGCTCTTCTCCTCTCTGCTCATTTCTCTTACTGTGGTGTAGAGCGCCCCCTGCTGGATCATTAGCTGCTCTTCTTCTCTCTGCTCATTTCTATTACTGTGGTGTAGAGCGCCCCCTGCTGGATCATTAGCTGCTCTTCTCCTCTCTCTGCTCATTTCTCTTACTGTGGTGTAGAGCGCCCCCTGCTGGATCATTAGCTGCTCTTCTCCTCTCTCTGCTCATTTCTATTACTGTGGTGTAGAGCGCCTCCTGCTGGATCATTAGCTGCTCTTCTCCTCTCTGCTCATTTCTATTACTGTGGTGTAGAGCGCCTCCTGCTGGATCATTAGCTGCTCTACTCCTCTCTCTGCTCATTTCTATTACTGTGGTGTAGAGCGCCCCCTGCTGGATCATTAGCTGCTCTTCTCCTCTCTCTGCTCATTTCTATTACTGTGATGTAGAGCGCCCCCTGCTGGATCATTAGCTGCTCTTCTCCTCTCTCTGCTCATTTCTATTACTGTGGTGTAGAGCGCCCCCTGCTGGATCATTAGCTGCTCTTCTCCTCTCTGCTCATTTCTCTTACTGTGGTGTAGAGCGCCCCCTGCTGGATCATTAGCTGCTCTTCTCCTCTCTCTGCTCATTTCTATTACTGTGATGTAGAGCGCCCCCTGCTGGATCATTAGCTGCTCTTCTCCTCTCTGCTCATTTCTATTACTGTGGTGTAGAGCGCCCCCTGCTGGATCATTAGCTGCTCTTCTCCTCTCTCTGCTCATTTCTATTACTGTGGTGTAGAGCGCCCCCTGCTGGATCATTAGCTGCTCTTCTCCTCTCTCTGCTCATTTCTATTAATGTGATGTAGAGCGCCTCCTGCTGGATCATTAGCTGCTCTTCTCCTCTCTGCTCATTTCTATTAATGTGATGTAGAGCACCCCCTGCTGGATCATTAGCTGCTCTTCTCCTCTCTCTGCTCATTTCTCTTACTGTGATGTAGAGCGCCCCCTGCTGGATCATTAGCTGCTCTTCTCCTCTCTGCTCATTTCTCTTACTGTGATGTAGAGCGCCCCCTGCTGGATCATTAGCTGCTCTTCTCCTCTCTGCTCATTTCTATTACTGTGGTGTAGAGCGCCCCCTGCTGGATCATTAGCTGCTCTTCTCCTCTCTCTGCTCATTTCTATTACTGTGGTGTAGAGCGCCCCCTGCTGGATCATTAGCTGCTCTTCTCCTCTCTGCTCATTTCTCTTACTGTGATGTAGAGCGCCCCCTGCTGGATCATTAGCTGCTCTTCTCCTCTCTCTGCTCATTTCTATTACTGTGATGTAGAGCGCCTCCTGCTGGATCATTAGCTGCTCTTCTCCTCTCTGCTCATTTCTATTACTGTGGTGTAGAGCGCCTCCTGCTGGATCATTAGCTGCTCTTCTCCTCTCTGCTCATTTCTATTACTGTGATGTAGAGCGCCCCCTGCTGGATCATTAGCTGCTCTTCTCCTCTCTGCTCATTTCTATTACTGTGGTGTAGAGCGCCTCCTGCTGGATCATTAGCTGCTCTTCTCCTCTCTGCTCATTTCTCTTACTGTGGTGTAGAGCGCCCCCTGCTGGATCATTAGCTGCTCTTCTCCTCTCTGCTCATTTCTCTTACTGTGATGTAGAGCGCCCCCTGCTGGATCATTAGCTGCTCTTCTCCTCTCTGCTCATTTCTCTTACTGTGATGTAGAGCGCCTCCTGCTGGATCATTAGCTGCTCTTCTCCTCTCTGCTCATTTCTCTTACTGTGGTGTAGAGCGCCTCCTGCTGGATCATTAGCTGCTCTTCTCCTCTCTGCTCATTTCTCTTACTGTGATGTAGAGCGCCTCCTGCTGGATCATTAGCTGCTCTTCTCCTCTCTGCTCATTTCTGTTACTGTGATGTAGAGCGCCCCCTGCTGGATCATTAGCTGCTCTTCTCCTCTCTGCTCATTTCTCTTACTGTGATGTAGAGCGCCTCCTGCTGGATCATTAGCTGCTCTTCTCCTCTCTGCTCATTTCTCTTACTGTGGTGTAGAGCGCCTCCTGCTGGATCATTAGCTGCTCTTCTCCTCTCTGCTCATTTCTGTTACTGTGATGTAGAGCGCCCCCTGCTGGATCATTAGCTGCTCTTCTCCTCTCTGCTCATTTCTCTTACTGTGATGTAGAGCGCCTCCTGCTGGATCATTAGCTGCTCTTCTCCTCTCTGCTCATTTCTGTTACTGTGATGTAGAGCGCCCCCTGCTGGATCATTAGCTGCTCTTCTCCTCTCTGCTCATTTCTCTTACTGTGATGTAGAGCGCCTCCTGCTGGATCATTAGCTGCTCTTCTCCTCTCTCTGCTCATTTCTATTACTGTGGTGTAGAGCGCCCCCTGCTGGATCATTAGCTGCTCTTCTCCTCTCTGCTCATTTCTCTTACTGTGGTGTAGAGCGCCCCCTGCTGGATCATTAGCTGCTCTTCTCCTCTCTGCTCATTTCTCTTACTGTGGTGTAGAGCGCCTCCTGCTGGATCATTAGCTGCTCTTCTTCTCTCTGCTCATTTCTCTTACTGTGGTGTAGAGCGCCCCCTGCTGGATCATTAGCTGCTCTTCTCCTCTCTCTGCTCATTTCTATTACTGTGATGTAGAGCGCCCCCTGCTGGATCATTAGCTGCTCTTCTCCTCTCTGCTCATTTCTCTTACTGTGATGTAGAGCGGCTCCTGCTGGATCATTAGCTGCTCTTCTCCTCTCTGCTCATTTCTATTACTGTGATGTAGAGCGCCCCCTGCTGGATCATTAGCTGCTCTTCTCCTCTCTCTGCTCATTTCTATTACTGTGGTGTAGAGCGCCCCCTGCTGGATCATTAGCTGCTCTTCTTCTCTCTGCTCATTTCTATTACTGTGGTGTAGAGCGCCCCCTGCTGGATCATTAGCTGCTCTTCTCCTCTCTCTGCTCATTTCTCTTACTGTGATGTAGAGCGCCTCCTGCTGGATCATTAGCTGCTCTTCTCCTCTCTCTGCTCATTTCTATTACTGTGGTGTAGAGCGCCCCCTGCTGGATCATTATCTGCTCTTCTCCTCTCTCTGCTCATTTCTCTTACTGTGATGTAGAGCGCCTCCTGCTGGATCATTAGCTGCTCTTCTCCTCTCTGCTCATTTCTCTTACTGTGGTGTAGAGCGCCTCCTGCTGGATCATTAGCTGCTCTTCTCCTCTCTCTGCTCATTTCTATTACTGTGATGTAGAGCGGCTCCTGCTGGATCATTAGCTGCTCTTCTCCTCTCTCTGCTCATTTCTATTACTGTGATGTAGAGCGCCCCCTGCTGGATCATTAGCTGCTCTTCTTCTCTCTGCTCATTTCTATTACTGTGGTGTAGAGCGCCCCCTGCTGGATCATTAGCTGCTCTTCTTCTCTCTGCTCATTTCTATTACTGTGGTGTAGAGCGCCTCCTGCTGGATCATTAGCTGCTCTTCTCCTCTCTCTGCTCATTTCTATTACTGTGATGTAGAGCGGCTCCTGCTGGATCATTAGCTGCTCTTCTCCTCTCTGCTCATTTCTATTACTGTGGTGTAGAGCGCCTCCTGCTGGATCATTAGCTGCTCTTCTCCTCTCTGCTCATTTCTATTACTGTGATGTAGAGCGCCTCCTGCTGGATCATTAGCTGCTCTTCTCCTCTCTCTGCTCATTTCTATTACTGTGATGTAGAGCGCCCCCTGCTGGATCATTAGCTGCTCTTCTTCTCTCTGCTCATTTCTATTACTGTGGTGTAGAGCGCCCCCTGCTGGATCATTAGCTGCTCTTCTTCTCTCTGCTCATTTCTATTACTGTGGTGTAGAGCGCCTCCTGCTGGATCATTAGCTGCTCTTCTCCTCTCTCTGCTCATTTCTATTACTGTGATGTAGAGCGGCTCCTGCTGGATCATTAGCTGCTCTTCTCCTCTCTGCTCATTTCTATTACTGTGGTGTAGAGCGCCTCCTGCTGGATCATTAGCTGCTCTTCTCCTCTCTCTGCTCATTTCTATTACTGTGGTGTAGAGCGCCCCCTGCTGGATCATTAGCTGCTCTTCTCCTCTCTCTGCTCATTTCTCTTACTGTGATGTAGAGCGCCTCCTGCTGGATCATTAGCTGCTCTTCTCCTCTCTCTGCTCATTTCTATTACTGTGGTGTAGAGCGCCCCCTGCTGGATCATTAGCTGCTCTTCTCCTCTCTGCTCATTTCTCTTACTGTGATGTAGAGCGCCCCCTGCTGGATCATTAGCTGCTCTTCTCCTCTCTCTGCTCATTTCTATTAATGTGATGTAGAGCGCCCCCTGCTGGATCATTAGCTGCTCTTCTCCTCTCTCTGCTCATTTCTATTAATGTGATGTAGAGCGCCTCCTGCTGGATCATTAGCTGCTCTTCTCCTCTCTCTGCTCATTTCTATTAATGTGATGTAGAGCGCCTCCTGCTGGATCATTAGCTGCTCTTCTCCTCTCTCTGCTCATTTCTATTAATGTGATGTAGAGCGCCCCCTGCTGGATCATTAGCTGCTCTTCTCCTCTCTGCTCATTTCTCTTACTGTGGTGTAGAGCGCCCCCTGCTGGATCATTAGCTGCTCTTCTTCTCTCTGCTCATTTCTATTACTGTGGTGTAGAGCGCCTCCTGCTGGATCATTAGCTGCTCTTCTCCTCTCTCTGCTCATTTCTATTACTGTGGTGTAGAGCGCCTCCTGCTGGATCATTAGCTGCTCTTCTCCTCTCTCTGCTCATTTCTCTTACTGTGGTGTAGAGCGCCTCCTGCTGGATCATTAGCTGCTCTTCTCCTCTCTCTGCTCATTTCTCTTACTGTGATGTAGAGCGCCCCCTGCTGGATCATTAGCTGCTCTTCTCCTCTCTCTGCTCATTTCTATTACTGTGGTGTAGAGCGCCTCCTGCTGGATCATTAGCTGCTCTTCTCCTCTCTGCTCATTTCTATTACTGTGGTGTAGAGCGCCCCCTGCTGGATCATTAGCTGCTCTTCTCCTCTCTCTGCTCATTTCTATTACTGTGGTGTAGAGCGCCCCCTGCTGGATCATTAGCTGCTCTTCTCCTCTCTGCTCATTTCTATTACTGTGATGTAGAGCGCCTCCTGCTGGATCATTAGCTGCTCTTCTCCTCTCTCTGCTCATTTCTATTAATGTGATGTAGAGCGCCTCCTGCTGGATCATTAGCTGCTCTTCTCCTCTCTGCTCATTTCTATTACTGTGGTGTAGAGCGCCCCCTGCTGGATCATTAGCTGCTCTTCTCCTCTCTCTGCTCATTTCTATTACTGTGGTGTAGAGCGCCCCCTGCTGGATCATTAGCTGCTCTTCTCCTCTCTGCTCATTTCTATTACTGTGATGTAGAGCGCCTCCTGCTGGATCATTAGCTGCTCTTCTCCTCTCTCTGCTCATTTCTATTAATGTGATGTAGAGCGCCCCCTGCTGGATCATTAGCTGCTCTTCTCCTCTCTGCTCATTTCTCTTAATGTGATGTAGAGCGCCTCCTGCTGGATCATTAGCTGCTCTTCTCCTCTCTCTGCTCATTTCTATTAATGTGATGTAGAGCGCCTCCTGCTGGATCATTAGCTGCTCTTCTCCTCTCTCTGCTCATTTCTATTACTGTGATGTAGAGCGCCCCCTGCTGGATCATTAGCTGCTCTTCTCCTCCCTCTGCTCATTTCTCTTACTGTGGTGTAGAGCGCCTCCTGCTGGATCATTAGCTGCTCTTCTCCTCACTGCTCATTTCTATTACTGTGGTGTAGAGCGCCTCCTGCTGGATCATTAGCTGCTCTTCTCCTCTCTCTGCTCATTTCTATTAATGTGATGTAGAGCGCCCCCTGCTGGATCATTAGCTGCTCTTCTCCTCTCTCTGCTCATTTCTATTACTGTGGTGTAGAGCGCCCCCTGCTGGATCATTAGCTGCTCTTCTCCTCTCTGCTCATTTCTCTTACTGTGGTGTAGAGCGCCTCCTGCTGGATCATTAGCTGCTCTTCTCCTCTCTCTGCTCATTTCTCTTACTGTGATGTAGAGCGCCTCCTGCTGGATCATTAGCTGCTCTTCTCCTCTCTCTGCTCATTTCTCTTACTGTGATGTAGAGCGCCCCCTGCTGGATCATTAGCTGCTCTTCTCCTCTCTGCTCATTTCTCTTACTGTGATGTAGAGCGCCCCCTGCTGGATCATTAGCTGCTCTTCTCCTCTCTGCTCATTTCTCTTACTGTGGTGTAGAGCGCCCCCTGCTGGATCATTAGCTGCTCTTCTCCTCTCTGCTCATTTCTATTACTGTGGTGTAGAGCGCCCCCTGCTGGATCATTAGCTGCTCTTCTCCTCTCTGCTCATTTCTATTACTGTGGTGTAGAGCGCCCCCTGCTGGATCATTAGCTGCTCTTCTCCTCTCTCTGCTCATTTCTCTTACTGTGATGTAGAGCGCCTCCTGCTGGATCATTAGCTGCTCTTCTCCTCTCTGCTCATTTCTATTACTGTGATGTAGAGCGCCCCCTGCTGGATCATTAGCTGCTCTTCTCCTCTCTGCTCATTTCTCTTACTGTGATGTAGAGCGCCCCCTGCTGGATCATTAGCTGCTCTTCTCCTCTCTCTGCTCATTTCTCTTACTGTGATGTAGAGCGCCTCCTGCTGGATCATTAGCTGCTCTTCTCCTCTCTGCTCATTTCTCTTACTGTGGTGTAGAGCGCCTCCTGCTGGATCATTAGCTGCTCTTCTCCTCTCTCTGCTCATTTCTATTACTGTGGTGTAGAGCGCCTCCTGCTGGATCATTAGCTGCTCTTCTCCTCTCTGCTCATTTCTATTACTGTGGTGTAGAGCGCCCCCTGCTGGATCATTAGCTGCTCTTCTCCTCTCTCTGCTCATTTCTCTTACTGTGGTGTAGAGCGCCTCCTGCTGGATCATTAGCTGCTCTTCTCCTCTCTGCTCATTTCTATTACTGTGGTGTAGAGCGCCCCCTGCTGGATCATTAGCTGCTCTTCTCCTCTCTCTGCTCATTTCTCTTACTGTGGTGTAGAGCGCCTCCTGCTGGATCATTAGCTGCTCTTCTCCTCTCTGCTCATTTCTATTACTGTGATGTAGAGCGCCCCCTGCTGGATCATTAGCTGCTCTTCTCCTCTCTCTGCTCATTTCTATTACTGTGGTGTAGAGCGCCTCCTGCTGGATCATTAGCTGCTCTTCTCCTCTCTGCTCATTTCTATTACTGTGGTGTAGAGCGCCCCCTGCTGGATCATTAGCTGCTCTTCTCCTCTCTCTGCTCATTTCTCTTACTGTGATGTAGAGCGCCTCCTGCTGGATCATTAGCTGCTCTTCTCCTCTCTGCTCATTTCTATTACTGTGATGTAGAGCGCCCCCTGCTGGATCATTAGCTGCTCTTCTCCTCTCTGCTCATTTCTCTTACTGTGATGTAGAGCGCCTCCTGCTGGATCATTAGCTGCTCTTCTCCTCTCTGCTCATTTCTATTACTGTGATGTAGAGCGCCCCCTGCTGGATCATTAGCTGCTCTTCTCCTCTCTCTGCTCATTTCTCTTACTGTGATGTAGAGCGCCCCCTGCTGGATCATTAGCTGCTCTTCTCCTCTCTGCTCATTTCTCTTACTGTGGTGTAGAGCGCCTCCTGCTGGATCATTAGCTGCTCTTCTCCTCTCTCTGCTCATTTCTCTTACTGTGATGTAGAGCGCCCCCTGCTGGATCATTAGCTGCTCTTCTCCTCTCTGCTCATTTCTATTACTGTGATGTAGATCGCCCCCTGCTGGATCATTAGCTGCTCTTCTCCTCTCTGCTCATTTCTCTTACTGTGGTGTAGAGCGCCTCCTGCTGGATCATTAGCTGCTCTTCTCCTCTCTGCTCATGTCTATTACTGTCGTGTAGAGCGCCCCCTGCTGGATCATTAGCTGCTCTTCTCCTCTCTGCTCATTTCTATTACTGTGGTGTAGAGCGCCCCCTGCTGGATCATTAGCTGCTCTTCTCCTCTCTGCTCATTTCTATTACTGTGATGTAGAGCGCCCCCTGCTGGATCATTAGCTGCTCTTCTCCTCTCTGCTCATTTCTATTACTGTGATGTAGAGCGCCTCCTGCTGGATCATTAGCTGCTCTTCTCCTCTCTGCTCATTTCTATTACTGTGATGTAGAGCGCCTCCTGCTGGATCATTAGCTGCTCTTCTCCTCTCTGCTCATTTCTCTTACTGTGGTGTAGAGCGCCTCCTGCTGGATCATTAGCTGCTCTTCTCCTCTCTGCTCATTTCTCTTACTGTGGTGTAGAGCGCCCCCTGCTGGTTCATTAGCTGCTCTTCTCCTCTCTCTGCTCATTTCTCTTACTGTGGTGTAGAGCGCCTCCTGCTGGATCATTAGCTGCTCTTCTCCTCTCTGCTCATTTCTCTTACTGTGATGTAGAGCGCCCCCTGCTGGATCATTAGCTGCTCTTCTCCTCTCTCTGCTCATTTCTCTTACTGTGATGTAGAGCGCCCCCTGCTGGATCATTAGCTGCTCTTCTCCTCTCTGCTCATTTCTCTTACTGTGGTGTAGAGCGCCCCCTGCTGGATCATTAGCTGCTCTTCTCCTCTCTGCTCATTTCTCTTACTGTGATGTAGATCGCCCCCTGCTGGATCATTAGCTGCTCTTCTCCTCTCTGCTCATTTCTCTTACTGTGGTGTAGAGCGCCTCCTGCTGGATCATTAGCTGCTCTTCTTCTCTCTCTGCTCATTTCTATTACTGTGATGTAGAGCGCCTCCTGCTGGATCATTAGCTGCTCTTCTCCTCTCTGCTCATTTCTATTACTGTGGTGTAGAGCGCCCCCTGCTGGATCATTAGCTGCTCTTCTCCTCTCTGCTCATTTCTATTACTGTGATGTAGAGCGCCCCCTGCTGGATCATTAGCTGCTCTTCTCTCCTCTCTGCTCATTTCTCTTACTGTGGTGTAGAGCGCCTCCTGCTGGATCATTAGCTGCTCTTCTCCTCTCTGCTCATTTCTATTACTGTGATGTAGAGCGCCTCCTGCTGGATCATTAGCTGCTCTTCTCCTCTCTGTTCATTTCTATTACTGTGATGTAGAGCGCCCCCTGCTGGATCATTAGCTGCTCTTCTCCTCTCTGCTCATTTCTCTTACTGTGATGTAGAGCGCCCCCTGCTGGATCATTAGCTGCTCTTCTCCTCTCTGCTCATTTCTATTACTGTGATGTAGAGCGCCTCCTGCTGGATCATTAGCTGCTCTTCTCCTCTCTGCTCATTTCTATTACTGTGATGTAGAGCGCCTCCTGCTGGATCATTAGCTGCTCTTCTCCTCTCTGCTCATTTCTATTACTGTGGTGTAGAGCGCCCCCTGCTGGATCATTAGCTGCTCTTCTCCTCTCTGCTCATTTCTCTTACTGTGGTGTAGAGCGCCTCCTGCTGGATCATTAGCTGCTCTTCTCCTCTCTGCTCATTTCTATTACTGTGATGTAGAGCGCCTCCTGCTGGATCATTAGCTGCTCTTCTCCTCTCTGCTCATTTCTATTACTGTGGTGTAGAGCGCCCCCTGCTGGATCATTAGCTGCTCTTCTCCTCTCTGCTCATTTCTATTACTGTGGTGTAGAGCGCCCCCTGCTGGATCATTAGCTGCTCTTCTCTCCTCTCTGCTCATTTCTATTACTGTGGTGTAGAGCGCCTCCTGCTGGATCATTAGCTGCTCTTCTCCTCTCTGCTCATTTCTCTTACTGTGGTGTAGAGCGCCTCCTGCTGGATCATTAGCTGCTCTTCTCCTCTCTGCTCATTTCTCTTACTGTGATGTAGATCGCCCCCTGCTGGATCATTAGCTGCTCTTCTCCTCTCTGCTCATTTCTCTTACTGTGATGTAGAGCGCCCCCTGCTGGATCATTAGCTGCTCTTCTCCTCTCTCTGCTCATTTCTATTACTGTGATGTAGAGCGCCCCCTGCTGGATCATTAGCTGCTCTTCTCCTCTCTGCTCATTTCTCTTACTGTGATGTAGAGCGCCCCCTGCTGGATCATTAGCTGCTCTTCTCCTCTCTCTGCTCATTTCTCTTACTGTGATGTAGATCGCCCCCTGCTGGATCATTAGCTGCTCTTCTCCTCTCTCTGCTCATTTCTATTACTGTGGTGTAGAGCGCCCCCTGCTGGATCATTAGCTGCTCTTCTCCTCTCTGCTCATTTCTATTACTGTGATGTAGAGCGCCCCCTGCTGGATCATTAGCTGCTCTTCTCCTCTCTCTGCTCATTTCTCTTACTGTGATGTAGAGCGCCTCCTGCTGGATCATTAGCTGCTCTTCTCCTCCCTGCTCATTTCTATTACTGTGGTGTAGAGCGCCTCCTGCTGGATCATTAGCTGCTCTTCTCCTCTCTGCTCATTTCTCTTACTGTGGTGTAGAGCGCCTCCTGCTGGATCATTAGCTGCTCTTCTCCTCTCTGCTCATTTCTCTTACTGTGGTGTAGAGCGCCTCCTACTGGATCATTAGCTGCTCTTCTCCTCTCTGCTCATTTCTCTTACTGTGGTGTAGAGCGCCTCCTGCTGGATCATTAGCTGCTCTTCTCCTCTCTGCTCATTTCTCTTACTGTGGTGTAGAGCGCCCCCTGCTGGATCATTAGCTGCTCTTCTCCTCTCTGCTCATTTCTCTTACTGTGGTGTAGAGCGCCTCCTGCTGGATCATTAGCTGCTCTTCTCCTCTCTCTGCTCATTTCTATTACTGTGGTGTAGAGCGCCTCCTGCTGGATCATTAGCTGCTCTTCTCCTCTCTCTGCTCATTTCTCTTACTGTGATGTAGAGCGCCCCCTGCTGGATCATTAGCTGCTCTTCTCCTCTCTGCTCATTTCTCTTACTGTGGTGTAGAGCGCCTCCTGCTGGATCATTAGCTGCTCTTCTCCTCTCTGCTCATTTCTCTTACTGTGGTGTAGAGCGCCTCCTGCTGGATCATTAGCTGCTCTTCTCCTCTCTGCTCATTTCTCTTACTGTGGTGTAGAGCGCCTCCTGCTGGATCATTAGCTGCTCTTCTCCTCTCTGCTCATTTCTATTACTGTGATGTAGAGCGCCCCCTGCTGGATCATTAGCTGCTCTTCTCCTCTCTCTGCTCATTTCTATTACTGTGGTGTAGAGCGCCTCCTGCTGGATCATTAGCTGCTCTTCTCCTCTCTGCTCATTTCTCTTACTGTGGTGTAGAGCGCCTCCTGCTGGATCATTAGCTGCTCTTCTCCTCTCTGCTCATTTCTCTTACTGTGGTGTAGAGCGCCCCCTGCTGGATCATTAGCTGCTCTTCTCCTCTCTCTGCTCATTTCTCTTACTGTGATGTAGAGCGCCCCCTGCTGGATCATTAGCTGCTCTTCTCCTCTCTGCTCATTTCTATTACTGTGGTGTAGAGCGCCCCCTGCTGGATCATTAGCTGCTCTTCTCCTCTCTGCTCATTTCTCTTACTGTGGTGTAGAGCGCCTCCTGCTGGATCATTAGCTGCTCTTCTCCTCTCTGCTCATTTCTCTTACTGTGGTGTAGAGCGCCTCCTGCTGGATCATTAGCTGCTCTTCTCCTCTCTGCTCATTTCTATTACTGTGATGTAGAGCGCCCCCTGCTGGATCATTAGCTGCTCTTCTCCTCTCTGCTCATTTCTCTTACTGTGATGTAGAGCGCCTCCTGCTGGATCATTAGCTGCTCTTCTCCTCTCTCTGCTCATTTCTCTTACTGTGGTGTAGAGCGCCTCCTGCTGGATCATTAGCTGCTCTTCTCCTCTCTGCTCATTTCTCTTACTGTGGTGTAGAGCGCCTCCTGCTGGATCATTAGCTGCTCTTCTCCTCTCTGCTCATTTCTATTACTGTGATGTAGAGCGCCCCCTGCTGGATCATTAGCTGCTCTTCTCCTCTCTGCTCATTTCTCTTACTGTGATGTAGAGCGCCTCCTGCTGGATCATTAGCTGCTCTTCTCCTCTCTGCTCATTTCTATTACTGTGATGTAGAGCGCCTCCTGCTGGATCATTAGCTGCTCTTCTCCTCTCTCTGCTCATTTCTCTTACTGTGGTGTAGAGCGCCTCCTGCTGGATCATTAGCTGCTCTTCTCCTCTCTGCTCATTTCTCTTACTGTGGTGTAGAGCGCCCCCTGCTGGATCATTAGCTGCTCTTCTCCTCTCTCTGCTCATTTCTCTTACTGTGGTGTAGAGCGCCTCCTGCTGGATCATTAGCTGCTCTTCTCCTCTCTGCTCATTTCTCTTACTGTGATGTAGAGCGCCTCCTGCTGGATCATTAGCTGCTCTTCTCCTCTCTCTGCTCATTTCTCTTACTGTGGTGTAGAGCGCCTCCTGCTGGATCATTAGCTGCTCTTCTCCTCTCTGCTCATTTCTCTTACTGTGGTGTAGAGCGCCCCCTGCTGGATCATTAGCTGCTCTTCTCCTCTCTCTGCTCATTTCTCTTACTGTGGTGTAGAGCGCCTCCTGCTGGATCATTAGCTGCTCTTCTCCTCTCTGCTCATTTCTATTACTGTGATGTAGAGCGCCTCCTGCTGGATCATTAGCTGCTCTTCTCCTCTCTCTGCTCATTTCTCTTACTGTGATGTAGAGCGCCTCCTGCTGGATCATTAGCTGCTCTTCTCCTCTCTGCTCATTTCTATTACTGTGATGTAGAGCGCCCCCTGCTGGATCATTAGCTGCTCTTCTCCTCTCTCTGCTCATTTCTCTTACTGTGGTGTAGAGCGCCTCCTGCTGGATCATTAGCTGCTCTTCTCCTCTCTCTGCTCATTTCTCTTACTGTGGTGTAGAGCGCCTCCTGCTGGATCATTAGCTGCTCTTCTCCTCTCTGCTCATTTCTATTACTGTGATGTAGAGCGCCTCCTGCTGGATCATTAGCTGCTCTTCTCCTCTCTCTGCTCATTTCTCTTACTGTGATGTAGAGCGCCCCCTGCTGGATCATTAGCTGCTCTTCTCCTCTCTCTGCTCATTTCTATTACTGTGGTGTAGAGCGCCCCCTGCTGGATCATTAGCTGCTCTTCTCCTCTCTCTGCTCATTTCTCTTACTGTGATGTAGAGCGCCCCCTGCTGGATCATTAGCTGCTCTTCTCCTCTCTCTGCTCATTTCTATTACTGTGGTGTAGAGCGCCCCCTGCTGGATCATTAGCTGCTCTTCTCCTCTCTGCTCATTTCTATTACTGTGATGTAGAGCGCCCCCTGCTGGATCATTAGCTGCTCTTCTCCTCTCTGCTCATTTCTATTACTGTGGTGTAGAGCGCCTCCTGCTGGATCATTAGCTGCTCTTCTCCTCTCTCTGCTCATTTCTATTACTGTGGTGTAGAGCGCCCCCTGCTGGATCATTAGCTGCTCTTCTCCTCCCTGCTCATTTCTCTTACTGTGATGTAGAGCGCCCCCTGCTGGATCATTAGCTGCTCTTCTCCTCTCTGCTCATTTCTATTACTGTGATGTAGAGCGCCCCCTGCTGGATCATTAGCTGCTCTTCTCCTCTCTCTGCTCATTTCTATTACTGTGGTGTAGAGCGCCCCCTGCTGGATCATTAGCTGCTCTTCTCCTCTCTCTGCTCATTTCTATTACTGTGGTGTAGAGCGCCTCCTGCTGGATCATTAGCTGCTCTTCTCCTCTCTCTGCTCATTTCTATTACTGTGGTGTAGAGCGCCCCCTGCTGGATCATTAGCTGCTCTTCTCCTCTCTGCTCATTTCTCTTACTGTGATGTAGAGCGCCCCCTGCTGGATCATTAGCTGCTCTTCTCCTCTCTCTGCTCATTTCTCTTACTGTGATGTAGAGCGCCCCCTGCTGGATCATTAGCTGCTCTTCTCCTCCCTGCTCATTTCTCTTACTGTGATGTAGAGCGCCCCCTGCTGGATCATTAGCTGCTCTTCTCCTCTCTCTGCTCATTTCTCTTACTGTGATGTAGAGCGCCCCCTGCTGGATCATTAGCTGCTCTTCTCCTCTCTGCTCATTTCTCTTACTGTGGTGTAGAGCGCCCCCTGCTGGATCATTAGCTGCTCTTCTCCTCTCTCTGCTCATTTCTATTACTGTGATGTAGAGCGCCTCCTGCTGGATCATTAGCTGCTCTTCTCCTCTCTGCTCATTTCTCTTACTGTGGTGTAGAGCGCCCCCTGCTGGATCATTAGCTGCTCTTCTCCTCTCTCTGCTCATTTCTATTACTGTGATGTAGAGCGCCTCCTGCTGGATCATTAGCTGCTCTTCTCCTCTCTCTGCTCATTTCTCTTACTGTGGTGTAGAGCGCCTCCTGCTGGATCATTAGCTGCTCTTCTCCTCTCTGCTCATTTCTATTACTGTGATGTAGAGCGCCTCCTGCTGGATCATTAGCTGCTCTTCTCCTCTCTCTGCTCATTTCTCTTACTGTGATGTAGAGCGCCTCCTGCTGGATCATTAGCTGCTCTTCTCCTCTCTGCTCATTTCTATTACTGTGATGTAGAGCGCCTCCTGCTGGATCATTAGCTGCTCTTCTCCTCTCTCTGCTCATTTCTCTTACTGTGGTGTAGAGCGCCTCCTGCTGGATCATTAGCTGCTCTTCTCCTCTCTGCTCATTTCTATTACTGTGATGTAGAGCGCCTCCTGCTGGATCATTAGCTGCTCTTCTCCTCTCTCTGCTCATTTCTCTTACTGTGATGTAGAGCGCCCCCTGCTGGATCATTAGCTGCTCTTCTCCTCTCTCTGCTCATTTCTATTACTGTGGTGTAGAGCGCCCCCTGCTGGATCATTAGCTGCTCTTCTCCTCTCTCTGCTCATTTCTCTTACTGTGATGTAGAGCGCCCCCTGCTGGATCATTAGCTGCTCTTCTCCTCTCTCTGCTCATTTCTATTACTGTGGTGTAGAGCGCCCCCTGCTGGATCATTAGCTGCTCTTCTCCTCTCTGCTCATTTCTATTACTGTGATGTAGAGCGCCCCCTGCTGGATCATTAGCTGCTCTTCTCCTCTCTGCTCATTTCTATTACTGTGGTGTAGAGCGCCTCCTGCTGGATCATTAGCTGCTCTTCTCCTCTCTCTGCTCATTTCTATTACTGTGGTGTAGAGCGCCCCCTGCTGGATCATTAGCTGCTCTTCTCCTCCCTGCTCATTTCTCTTACTGTGATGTAGAGCGCCCCCTGCTGGATCATTAGCTGCTCTTCTCCTCTCTGCTCATTTCTATTACTGTGATGTAGAGCGCCTCCTGCTGGATCATTAGCTGCTCTTCTCCTCTCTCTGCTCATTTCTATTACTGTGGTGTAGAGCGCCCCCTGCTGGATCATTAGCTGCTCTTCTCCTCTCTGCTCATTTCTCTTACTGTGATGTAGAGCGCCCCCTGCTGGATCATTAGCTGCTCTTCTCCTCTCTCTGCTCATTTCTCTTACTGTGATGTAGAGCGCCCCCTGCTGGATCATTAGCTGCTCTTCTCCTCTCTGCTCATTTCTCTTACTGTGGTGTAGAGCGCCCCCTGCTGGATCATTAGCTGCTCTTCTCCTCTCTGCTCATTTCTCTTACTGTGGTGTAGAGCGCCCCCTGCTGGATCATTAGCTGCTCTTCTCCTCTCTCTGCTCATTTCTATTACTGTGATGTAGAGCGCCTCCTGCTGGATCATTAGCTGCTCTTCTCCTCTCTGCTCATTTCTATTACTGTGATGTAGAGCGCCCCCTGCTGGATCATTAGCTGCTCTTCTCCTCTCTCTGCTCATTTCTATTACTGTGATGTAGAGCGCCCCCTGCTGGATCATTAGCTGCTCTTCTCCTCTCTGCTCATTTCTCTTACTGTGGTGTAGAGCGCCCCCTGCTGGATCATTAGCTGCTCTTCTCCTCTCTCTGCTCATTTCTATTACTGTGATGTAGAGCGCCTCCTGCTGGATCATTAGCTGCTCTTCTCCTCTCTGCTCATTTCTCTTACTGTGATGTAGAGCGCCCCCTGCTGGATCATTAGCTGCTCTTCTCCTCTCTCTGCTCATTTCTCTTACTGTGATGTAGAGCGCCCCCTGCTGGATCATTAGCTGCTCTTCTCCTCCCTGCTCATTTCTATTACTGTGATGTAGAGCGCCTCCTGCTGGATCATTAGCTGCTCTTCTCCTCTCTGCTCATTTCTCTTACTGTGGTGTAGAGCGCCTCCTGCTGGATCATTAGCTGCTCTTCTCCTCTCTGCTCATTTCTCTTACTGTGATGTAGAGCGCCTCCTGCTGGATCATTAGCTGCTCTTCTCCTCTCTGCTCATTTCTCTTACTGTGGTGTAGAGCGCCCCCTGCTGGATCATTAGCTGCTCTTCTCCTCTCTGCTCATTTCTCTTACTGTGGTGTAGAGCGCCCCCTGCTGGATCATTAGCTGCTCTTCTCCTCTCTGCTCATTTCTCTTACTGTGGTGTAGAGCGCCCCCTGCTGGATCATTAGCTGCTCTTCTCCTCTCTGCTCATTTCTATTACTGTGATGTAGAGCGCCTCCTGCTGGATCATTAGCTGCTCTTCTCCTCTCTGCTCATTTCTCTTACTGTGATGTAGAGCGCCCCCTGCTGGATCATTAGCTGCTCTTCTCCTCCCTGCTCATTTCTATTACTGTGATGTAGAGCGCCTCCTGCTGGATCATTAGCTGCTCTTCTCCTCTCTCTGCTCATTTCTCTTACTGTGATGTAGAGCGCCCCCTGCTGGATCATTAGCTGCTCTTCTCCTCCCTGCTCATTTCTATTACTGTGATGTAGAGCGCCTCCTGCTGGATCATTAGCTGCTCTTCTCCTCTCTGCTCATTTCTCTTACTGTGGTGTAGAGCGCCCCCTGCTGAATCATTAGCTGCTCTTCTCCTCTCTGCTCATTTCTCTTACTGTGGTGTAGAGCGCCTCCTGCTGGATCATTAGCTGCTCTTCTCCTCCCTGCTCATTTCTATTACTGTGATGTAGAGCGCCCCCTGCTGGATCATTAGCTGCTCTTCTCCTCCCTGCTCATTTCTATTACTGTGGTGTAGAGCGCCCCCTGCTGGATCATTAGCTGCTCTTCTCCTCCCTGCTCATTTCTCTTACTGTGGTGTAGAGCGCCTCCTGCTGGATCATTAGCTGCTCTTCTCCTCCCTGCTCATTTCTATTACTGTGATGTAGAGCGCCCCCTGCTGGATCATTAGCTGCTCTTCTCCTCCCTGCTCATTTCTATTACTGTGGTGTAGAGCGCCCCCTGCTGGATCATTAGCTGCTCTTCTCCTCCCTGCTCATTTCTCTTACTGTGGTGTAGAGCGCCCCCTGCTGGATCATTAGCTGCTCTTCTCCTCTCTGCTCATTTCTCTTACTGTGGTGTAGAGCGCCCCCTGCTGGATCATTAGCTGCTCTTCTCCTCTCTGCTCATTTCTATTACTGTGGTGTAGAGCGCCCCCTGCTGGATCATTAGCTGCTCTTCTCCTCTCTGCTCATTTCTATTACTGTGATGTAGAGCGCCCCCTGCTGGATCATTAGCTGCTCTTCTCCTCTCTGCTCATTTCTCTTACTGTGGTGTAGAGCGCCCCCTGCTGGATCATTAGCTGCTCTTCTCCTCTCTCTGCTCATTTCTATTACTGTGATGTAGAGCCCCTCCTGCTGGATCATTAGCTGCTCTTCTCCTCTCTGCTCATTTCTCTTACTGTGATGTAGAGCGCCCCCTGCTGGATCATTAGCTGCTCTTCTCCTCTCTCTGCTCATTTCTCTTACTGTGATGTAGAGCGCCCCCTGCTGGATCATTAGCTGCTCTTCTTCTCTCTGCTCATTTCTATTACTGTGATGTAGAGCGCCCCCTGCTGGATCATTAGCTGCTCTTCTCCTCTCTCTGCTCATTTCTCTTACTGTGATGTAGAGCGCCCCCTGCTGGATCATTAGCTGCTCTTCTCCTCTCTGCTCATTTCTCTTACTGTGATGTAGAGCGCCTCCTGCTGGATCATTAGCTGCTCTTCTCCTCTCTGCTCATTTCTATTACTGTGATGTAGAGCGCCTCCTGCTGGATCATTAGCTGCTCTTCTCCTCTCTGCTCATTTCTCTTACTGTGATGTAGAGCGCCCCCTGCTGGATCATTAGCTGCTCTTCTCCTCTCTCTGCTCATTTCTCTTACTGTGGTGTAGAGCGCCTCCTGCTGGATCATTAGCTGCTCTTCTCCTCTCTGCTCATTTCTATTACTGTGGTGTAGAGCGCCTCCTGCTGGATCATTAGCTGCTCTTCTTCTCTCTGCTCATTTCTATTACTGTGATGTAGAGCGCCCCCTGCTGGATCATTAGCTGCTCTTCTCCTCTCTCTGCTCATTTCTCTTACTGTGATGTAGAGCGCCTCCTGCTGGATCATTAGCTGCTCTTCTCCTCTCTCTGCTCATTTCTCTTACTGTGATGTAGAGCGCCCCCTGCTGGATCATTAGCTGCTCTTCTTCTCTCTGCTCATTTCTATTACTGTGATGTAGAGCGCCCCCTGCTGGATCATTAGCTGCTCTTCTCCTCTCTGCTCATTTCTCTTACTGTGATGTAGAGCGCCCCCTGCTGGATCATTAGCTGCTCTTCTCCTCTCTGCTCATTTCTCTTACTGTGATGTAGAGCGCCTCCTGCTGGATCATTAGCTGCTCTTCTCCTCTCTGCTCATTTCTCTTACTGTGGTGTAGAGCGCCTCCTGCTGGATCATTAGCTGCTCTTCTCCTCTCTGCTCATTTCTATTACTGTGATGTAGAGCGCCCCCTGCTGGATCATTAGCTGCTCTTCTCCTCTCTGCTCATTTCTCTTACTGTGATGTAGAGCGCCTCCTGCTGGATCATTAGCTGCTCTTCTCCTCTCTCTGCTCATTTCTATTACTGTGATGTAGAGCGCCCCCTGCTGGATCATTAGCTGCTCTTCTCCTCTCTCTGCTCATTTCTATTACTGTGATGTAGAGCGCCTCCTGCTGGATCATTAGCTGCTCTTCTCCTCTCTGCTCATTTCTATTACTGTGATGTAGAGCGCCTCCTGCTGGATCATTAGCTGCTCTTCTCCTCTCTGCTCATTTCTCTTACTGTGGTGTAGAGCGCCCCCTGCTGGATCATTAGCTGCTCTTCTCCTCTCT
The DNA here is from genome assembly GCF_032444005.1 of Ranitomeya imitator. Classification (NCBI taxonomy): domain Eukaryota; kingdom Metazoa; phylum Chordata; class Amphibia; order Anura; family Dendrobatidae; genus Ranitomeya; species Ranitomeya imitator. The sequence continues at coordinate 2,842,842 of NC_091288.1, forward strand.
GCTCATTTCTCTTACTGTGGTGTAGAGCGCCCCCTGCTGGATCATTAGCTGCTCTTCTCCTCTCTGCTCATTTCTCTTACTGTGATGTAGAGCGCCCCCTGCTGGATCATTAGCTGCTCTTCTCCTCTCTGCTCATTTCTCTTACTGTGGTGTAGAGCGCCCCCTGCTGGATCATTAGCTGCTCTTCTCCTCTCTCTGCTCATTTCTATTACTGTGATGTAGAGCGCCTCCTGCTGGATCATTAGCTGCTCTTCTCCTCTCTGCTCATTTCTATTACTGTGATGTAGAGCGCCCCCTGCTGGATCATTAGCTGCTCTTCTCCTCACTGCTCATTTCTATTACTGTGATGTAGAGCGCCCCCTGCTGGATCATTAGCTGCTCTTCTCCTCTCTGCTCATTTCTCTTACTGTGATGTAGAGCGCCCCCTGCTGGATCATTAGCTGCTCTTCTCCTCTCTGCTCATTTCTCTTACTGTGGTGTAGAGCGCCCCCTGCTGGATCATTAGCTGCTCTTCTCCTCTCTGCTCATTTCTATTACTGTGATGTAGAGCGCCCCCTGCTGGATCATTAGCTGCTCTTCTCCTCACTGCTCATTTCTATTACTGTGATGTAGAGCGCCCCCTGCTGGATCATTAGCTGCTCTTCTCCTCTCTGCTCATTTCTATTACTGTGATGTAGAGCGCCTCCTGCTGGATCATTAGCTGCTCTTCTCCTCTCTGCTCATTTCTCTTACTGTGATGTAGAGCGCCTCCTGCTGGATCATTAGCTGCTCTTCTCCTCTCTCTGCTCATTTCTCTTACTGTGGTGTAGAGCGCCTCCTGCTGGATCATTAGCTGCTCTTCTCCTCTCTGCTCATTTCTCTTACTGTGGTGTAGAGCGCCCCCTGCTGGATCATTAGCTGCTCTTCTCCTCTCTGCTCATTTCTCTTACTGTGGTGTAGAGCGCCCCCTGCTGGATCATTAGCTGCTCTTCTCCTCTCTGCTCATTTCTATTACTGTGATGTAGAGCGCCTCCTGCTGGATCATTAGCTGCTCTTCTCCTCTCTGCTCATTTCTCTTACTGTGGTGTAGAGCGCCTCCTGCTGGATCATTAGCTGCTCTTCTCCTCTCTGCTCATTTCTCTTACTGTGATGTAGAGCGCCCCCTGCTGGATCATTAGCTGCTCTTCTCCTCCCTGCTCATTTCTATTACTGTGATGTAGAGCGCCTCCTGCTGGATCATTAGCTGCTCTTCTCCTCTCTCTGCTCATTTCTCTTACTGTGATGTAGAGCGCCCCCTGCTGGATCATTAGCTGCTCTTCTCCTCTCTGCTCATTTCTCTTACTGTGATGTAGAGCGCCCCCTGCTGGATCATTAGCTGCTCTTCTCCTCCCTGCTCATTTCTATTACTGTGATGTAGAGCGCCTCCTGCTGGATCATTAGCTGCTCTTCTCCTCTCTGCTCATTTCTCTTACTGTGATGTAGAGCGCCCCCTGCTGGATCATTAGCTGCTCTTCTCCTCTCTCTGCTCATTTCTATTACTGTGATGTAGAGCGCCTCCTGCTGGATCATTAGCTGCTCTTCTCCTCTCTCTGCTCATTTCTATTACTGTGATGTAGAGCGCCTCCTGCTGGATCATTAGCTGCTCTTCTCCTCCCTGCTCATTTCTATTACTGTGATGTAGAGCGCCTCCTGCTGGATCATTAGCTGCTCTTCTCCTCTCTGCTCATTTCTCTTACTGTGATGTAGAGCGCCTCCTGCTGGATCATTAGCTGCTCTTCTCCTCTCTCTGCTCATTTCTATTACTGTGATGTAGAGCGCCTCCTGCTGGATCATTAGCTGCTCTTCTCCTCCCTGCTCATTTCTCTTACTGTGGTGTAGAGCGCCCCCTGCTGAATCATTAGCTGCTCTTCTCCTCTCTGCTCATTTCTCTTACTGTGATGTAGAGCGCCTCCTGCTGGATCATTAGCTGCTCTTCTCCTCTCTGCTCATTTCTCTTACTGTGGTGTAGAGCGCCTCCTGCTGGATCATTAGCTGCTCTTCTCCTCCCTGCTCATTTCTATTACTGTGATGTAGAGCGCCCCCTGCTGGATCATTAGCTGCTCTTCTCCTCCCTGCTCATTTCTATTACTGTGGTGTAGAGCGCCCCCTGCTGGATCATTAGCTGCTCTTCTCCTCCCTGCTCATTTCTCTTACTGTGGTGTAGAGCGCCTCCTGCTGGATCATTAGCTGCTCTTCTCCTCCCTGCTCATTTCTCTTACTGTGGTGTAGAGCGCCCCCTGCTGGATCATTAGCTGCTCTTCTCCTCCCTGCTCATTTCTATTACTGTGATGTAGAGCGCCCCCTGCTGGATCATTAGCTGCTCTTCTCCTCCCTGCTCATTTCTCTTACTGTGGTGTAGAGCGCCCCCTGCTGGATCATTAGCTGCTCTTCTCCTCTCTGCTCATTTCTCTTACTGTGGTGTAGAGCGCCTCCTGCTGGATCATTAGCTGCTCTTCTCCTCTCTGCTCATTTCTCTTACTGTGGTGTAGAGCGCCCCCTGCTGGATCATTAGCTGCTCTTCTCCTCTCTGCTCATTTCTATTACTGTGATGTAGAGCGCCCCCTGCTGGATCATTAGCTGCTCTTCTCCTCTCTCTGCTCATTTCTCTTACTGTGGTGTAGAACGCCTCCTGCTGGATCATTAGCTGCTCTTCTCCTCTCTGCTCATTTCTATTACTGTGATGTAGAGCGCCCCCTGCTGGATCATTAGCTGCTCTTCTCCTCTCTCTGCTCATTTCTCTTACTGTGGTGTAGAGCGCCCCCTGCTGGATCATTAGCTGCTCTTCTTCTCTCTGCTCATTTCTATTACTGTGATGTAGAGCGCCCCCTGCTGGATCATTAGCTGCTCTTCTCCTCTCTCTGCTCATTTCTCTTACTGTGATGTAGAGCGCCTCCTGCTGGATCATTAGCTGTTCTTCTCCTCTCTCTGCTCATTTCTCTTACTGTGATGTAGAGCGCCTCCTGCTGGATCATTAGCTGCTCTTCTCCTCTCTGCTCATTTCTCTTACTGTGGTGTAGAGCGCCCCCTGCTGGATCATTAGCTGTTCTTCTCCTCTCTCTGCTCATTTCTCTTACTGTGATGTAGAGCGCCCCCTGCTGGATCATTAGCTGCTCTTCTCCTCTCTGCTCATTTCTATTACTGTGATGTAGAGCGCCCCCTGCTGGATCATTAGCTGCTCTTCTCCTCTCTGCTCATTTCTCTTACTGTGGTGTAGAGCGCCCCCTGCTGGATCATTAGCTGCTCTTCTCCTCTCTGCTCATTTCTATTACTGTGGTGTAGAGCGCCCCCTGCTGGATCATTAGCTGCTCTTCTCCTCTCTCTGCTCATTTCTATTACTGTGGTGTAGAGCGCCCCCTGCTGGATCATTAGCTGCTCTTCTCCTCTCTGCTCATTTCTCTTACTGTGATGTAGAGCGCCTCGTGCTGGATCATTAGCTGCTCTTCTCCTCTCTGCTCATTTCTCTTACTGTGGTGTAGAGCGCCCCCTGCTGGATCATTAGCTGCTCTTCTCCTCTCTGCTCATTTCTATTACTGTGGTGTAGAGCGCCCCCTGCTGGATCATTAGCTGCTCTTCTCCTCTCTCTGCTCATTTCTATTACTGTGGTGTAGAGCGCCCCCTGCTGGATCATTAGCTGCTCTTCTCCTCTCTGCTCATTTCTCTTACTGTGATGTAGAGCGCCCCCTGCTGGATCATTAGCTGCTCTTCTCCTCTCTGCTCATTTCTATTACTGTGGTGTAGAGCGCCCCCTGCTGGATCATTAGCTGCTCTTCTCCTCTCTGCTCATTTCTCTTACTGTGATGTAGAGCGCCTCGTGCTGGATCATTAGCTGCTCTTCTCCTCTCTGCTCATTTCTATTACTGTGGTGTAGAGCGCCCCCTGCTGGATCATTAGCTGCTCTTCTCCTCCCTGCTCATTTCTATTACTGTGATGTAGAGCGCCCCCTGCTGGATCATTAGCTGCTCTTCTCCTCTCTGCTCATTTCTCTTACTGTGATGTAGAGCGCCCCCTGCTGGATCATTAGCTGCTCTTCTCCTCTCTGCTCATTTCTATTACTGTGGTGTAGAGCGCCCCCTGCTGGATCATTAGCTGCTCTTCTCCTCTCTGCTCATTTCTCTTACTGTGATGTAGAGCGCCTCCTGCTGGATCATTAGCTGCTCTTCTCCTCTCTGCTCATTTCTCTTACTGTGATGTAGAGCGCCCCCTGCTGGATCATTAGCTGCTCTTCTCCTCTCTCTGCTCATTTCTATTACTGTGGTGTAGAGCGCCCCCTGCTGGATCATTAGCTGCTCTTCTCCTCTCTGCTCATTTCTATTACTGTGGTGTAGAGCGCCCCCTGCTGGATCATTAGCTGCTCTTCTCCTCCCTGCTCATTTCTATTACTGTGATGTAGAGCGCCTCCTGCTGGATCATTAGCTGCTCTTCTCCTCTCTGCTCATTTCTCTTACTGTGATGTAGAGCGCCCCCTGCTGGATCATTAGCTGCTCTTCTCCTCTCTGCTCATTTCTATTACTGTGATGTAGAGCGCCTCCTGCTGGATCATTAGCTGCTCTTCTCCTCTCTGCTCATTTCTATTACTGTGGTGTAGAGCGCCTCCTGCTGGATCATTAGCTGCTCTTCTCCTCTCTCTGCTCATTTCTATTACTGTGATGTAGAGCGCCCCCTGCTGGATCATTAGCTGCTCTTCTCCTCTCTGCTCATTTCTATTACTGTGGTGTAGAGCGCCCCCTGCTGGATCATTAGCTGCTCTTCTCCTCTCTGCTCATTTCTATTACTGTGATGTAGAGCGCCCCCTGCTGGATCATTAGCTGCTCTTCTCCTCTCTGCTCATTTCTCTTACTGTGGTGTAGAGCACCCCCTGCTGGATCATTAGCTGCTCTTCTCCTCCCTGCTCATTTCTATTACTGTGATGTAGAGCGCCCCCTGCTGGATCATTAGCTGCTCTTCTCCTCTCTGCTCATTTCTATTACTGTGGTGTAGAGCGCCCCCTGCTGGATCATTAGCTGCTCTTCTCCTCTCTCTGCTCATTTCTATTACTGTGGTGTAGAGCGCCTCCTGCTGGATCATTAGCTGCTCTTCTCCTCTCTGCTCATTTCTCTTACTGTGGTGTAGAGCGCCCCCTGCTGGATCATTAGCTGCTCTTCTCCTCCCTGCTCATTTCTATTACTGTGATGTAGAGCGCCCCCTGCTGGATCATTAGCTGCTCTTCTCCTCTCTGCTCATTTCTATTACTGTGGTGTAGAGCGCCCCCTGCTGGATCATTAGCTGCTCTTCTCCTCTCTCTGCTCATTTCTATTACTGTGGTGTAGAGCGCCTCCTGCTGGATCATTAGCTGCTCTTCTCCTCTCTGCTCATTTCTCTTACTGTGGTGTAGAGCGCCCCCTGCTGGATCATTAGCTGCTCTTCTCCTCCCTGCTCATTTCTATTACTGTGATGTAGAGCGCCCCCTGCTGGATCATTAGCTGCTCTTCTCCTCTCTGCTCATTTCTCTTACTGTGATGTAGAGCGCCCCCTGCTGGATCATTAGCTGCTCTTCTCCTCTCTGCTCATTTCTCTTACTGTGATGTAGAGCGCCTCCTGCTGGATCATTAGCTGCTCTTCTCCTCTCTGCTCATTTCTATTACTGTGATGTAGAGCGCCCCCTGCTGGATCATTAGCTGCTCTTCTCCTCTCTGCTCATTTCTATTACTGTGGTGTAGAGCGCCCCCTGCTGGATCATTAGCTGCTCTTCTCCTCTCTGCTCATTTCTCTTACTGTGGTGTAGAGCGCCCCCTGCTGGATCATTAGCTGCTCTTCTCCTCCCTGCTCATTTCTATTACTGTGATGTAGAGCGCCCCCTGCTGGATCATTAGCTGCTCTTCTCCTCTCTGCTCATTTCTATTACTGTGATGTAGAGCGCCTCCTGCTGGATCATTAGCTGCTCTTCTCCTCTCTGCTCATTTCTATTACTGTGATGTAGAGCGCCCCCTGCTGGATCATTAGCTGCTCTTCTCCTCTCTCTGCTCATTTCTATTACTGTGATATAGAGCGCCTCCTGCTGGATCATTAGCTGCTCTTCTCCTCTCTCTGCTCATTTCTTTTACTGTGATGTAGAGCGCCCCCTGCTGGATCATTAGCTGCTCTTCTCCTCTCTGCTCATTTCTATTACTGTGATGTAGAGCGCCCCCTGCTGGATCATTAGCTGCTCTTCTCCTCTCTCTGCTCATTTCTATTACTGTGATATAGAGCGCCTCCTGCTGGATCATTAGCTGCTCTTCTCCTCTCTCTGCTCATTTCTTTTACTGTGATGTAGAGCGCCCCCTGCTGGATCATTAGCTGCTCTTCTCCTCTCTGCTCATTTCTCTTACTGTGATGTAGAGCGCCCCCTGCTGGATCATTAGCTGCTCTTCTCCTCTCTGCTCATTTCTCTTACTGTGATGTAGAGCGCCCCCTGCTGGATCATTAGCTGCTCTTCTCCTCTCTGCTCATTTCTCTTACTGTGATGTAGAGCGCCCCCTGCTGGATCATTAGCTGCTCTTCTCCTCTCTGCTCATTTCTATTACTGTGATGTAGAGCGCCTCCTGCTGGATCATTAGCTGCTCTTCTCCTCTCTCTGCTCATTTCTTTTACTGTGATGTAGAGCGCCCCCTGCTGGATCATTAGCTGCTCTTCTCCTCTCTGCTCATTTCTATTACTGTGGTGTAGAGCGCCCCCTGCTGGATCATTAGCTGCTCTTCTCCTCTCTGCTCATTTCTATTACTGTGATGTAGAGCGCCTCCTGCTGGATCATTAGCTGCTCTTCTCCTCTCTGCTCATTTCTATTACTGTGATGTAGAGCGCCCCCTGCTGGATCATTAGCTGCTCTTCTCCTCTCTCTGCTCATTTCTATTACTGTGATATAGAGCGCCTCCTGCTGGATCATTAGCTGCTCTTCTCCTCTCTCTGCTCATTTCTTTTACTGTGATGTAGAGCGCCCCCTGCTGGATCATTAGCTGCTCTTCTCCTCTCTGCTCATTTCTATTACTGTGGTGTAGAGCGCCCCCTGCTGGATCATTAGCTGCTCTTCTCCTCTCTGCTCATTTCTATTACTGTGATGTAGAGCGCCTCCTGCTGGATCATTAGCTGCTCTTCTCCTCTCTGCTCATTTCTATTACTGTGATGTAGAGCGCCCCCTGCTGGATCATTAGCTGCTCTTCTCCTCTCTGCTCATTTCTATTACTGTGGTGTAGAGCGCCTCCTGCTGGATCATTAGCTGCTCTTCTCCTCTCTGCTCATTTCTCTTACTGTGGTGTAGAGCGCCTCCTGCTGGATCATTAGCTGCTCTTCTCCTCTCTGCTCATTTCTCTTACTGTGGTGTAGAGCGCCCCCTGCTGGATCATTAGCTGCTCTTCTCCTCTCTCTGCTCATTTCTATTACTGTGATGTAGAGCGCCTCCTGCTGGATCATTAGCTGCTCTTCTCCTCTCTGCTCATTTCTCTTACTGTGGTGTAGAGCGCCCCCTGCTGGATCATTAGCTGCTCTTCTCCTCTCTGCTCATTTCTATTACTGTGATGTAGAGCGCCTCCTGCTGGATCATTATCTGCTCTTCTCCTCTCTGCTCATTTCTATTACTGTGGTGTAGAGCGCCTCCTGCTGGATCATTAGCTGCTCTTCTCCTCTCTGCTCATTTCTATTACTGTGATGTAGAGCGCCTCCTGCTGGATCATTATCTGCTCTTCTCCTCTCTGCTCATTTCTATTACTGTGATGTAGAGCGCCTCCTGCTGGATCATTAGCTGCTCTTCTCCTCTCTCTGCTCATTTCTATTACTGTGGTGTAGAGCGCCTCCTGCTGGATCATTAGCTGCTCTTCTCCTCTCTCTGCTCATTTCTATTACTGTGGTGTAGAGCGCCTCCTGCTGGATCATTAGCTGCTCTTCTCCTCTCTGCTCATTTCTATTACTGTGATGTAGAGCGCCCCCTGCTGGATCATTAGCTGCTCTTCTCCTCTCTGCTCATTTCTATTACTGTGATGAAGAGCGCCTCCTGCTGGATCATTAGCTGCTCTTCTCCCCTCTGCTCATTTCTCTTACTGTGGTGTAGAGCGCCCCCTGCTGGATCATTAGCTGCTCTTCTCCTCTCTGCTCATTTCTATTACTGTGGTGTAGAGCGCCCCCTGCTGGATCATTAGCTGCTCTTCTCCTCTCTGCTCATTTCTATTACTGTGGTGTAGAGCGCCCCCTGCTGGATCATTAGCTGCTCTTCTCCTCTCTGCTCATTTCTATTACTGTGGTGTAGAGCGCCCCCTGCTGGATCATTAGCTGCTCTTCTCCTCTCTGCTCATTTCTATTACTGTGATGTAGAGCGCCCCCTGCTGGATCATTAGCTGCTCTTCTCCTCTCTGCTCATTTCTATTACTGTGGTGTAGAGCGCCCCCTGCTGGATCATTAGCTGCTCTTCTCCCCTCTGCTCATTTCTATTACTGTGGTGTAGAGCGCCCCCTGCTGGATCATTAGCTGCTCTTCTCCTCTGTCTGCTCATTTCTATTACTGTGATGTAGAGCGCCTCCTGCTGGATCATTAGCTGCTCTTCTCCCCTCTGCTCATTTCTCTTACTGTGGTGTAGAGCGCCCCCTGCTGGATCATTAGCTGCTCTTCTCCTCTCTGCTCATTTCTCTTACTGTGGTGTAGAGCGCCTCCTGCTGGATCATTAGCTGCTCTTCTCCTCTCTGCTCATTTCTCTTACTGTGGTGTAGAGCGCCTCCTGCTGGATCATTAGCTGCTCTTCTCCTCTCTCTGCTCATTTCTATTACTGTGATGTAGAGCGCCTCCTGCTGGATCATTAGCTGCTCTTCTCCTCTCTCTGCTCATTTCTATTACTGTGATGTAGAGCGCCTCCTGCTGGATCATTAGCTGCTCTTCTCCTCTCTCTGCTCATTTCTATTACTGTGATGTAGAGCGCCTCCTGCTGGATCATTAGCTGCTCTTCTCCTCTCTCTGCTCATTTCTCTTACTGTGGTGTAGAGCGCCCCCTGCTGGATCATTAGCTGCTCTTCTCCTCTCTCTGCTCATTTCTCTTACTGTGGTGTAGAGCGCCTCCTGCTGGATCATTAGCTGCTCTTCTCCTCTCTCTGCTCATTTCTATTACTGTGATGTAGAGCGCCTCCTGCTGGATCATTAGCTGCTCTTCTCCTCTCTCTGCTCATTTCTATTACTGTGATGTAGAGCGCCTCCTGCTGGATCATTAGCTGCTCTTCTCCTCTCTCTGCTCATTTCTATTACTGTGATGTAGAGCGCCTCCTGCTGGATCATTAGCTGCTCTTCTCCCCTCTGCTCATTTCTCTTACTGTGGTGTAGAGCGCCCCCTGCTGGATCATTAGCTGCTCTTCTCCTCTCTGCTCATTTCTCTTACTGTGATGTAGAGCGCCTCCTGCTGGATCATTAGCTGCTCTTCTCCTCTCTCTGCTCATTTCTATTACTGTGATGTAGAGCGCCTCCTGCTGGATCATTAGCTGCTCTTCTCCTCTCTCTGCTCATTTCTATTACTGTGGTGTAGAGCGCCCCCTGCTGGATCATTAGCTGCTCTTCTCCTCTCTGCTCATTTCTCTTACTGTGGTGTAGAGCGCCCCCTGCTGGATCATTAGCTGCTCTTCTCCTCTCTGCTCATTTCTATTACTGTGATGTAGAGCGCCTCCTGCTGGATCATTAGCTGCTCTTCTCCTCTCTCTGCTCATTTCTCTTACTGTGATGTAGAGCGCCCCCTGCTGGATCATTAGCTGCTCTTCTCCTCTCTCTGCTCATTTCTATTACTGTGGTGTAGAGCGCCCCCTGCTGGATCATTAGCTGCTCTTCTCCTCTCTGCTCATTTCTCTTACTGTGGTGTAGAGCGCCCCCTGCTGGATCATTAGCTGCTCTTCTCCTCTCTCTGCTCATTTCTCTTACTGTGATGTAGAGCGCCTCCTGCTGGATCATTAGCTGCTCTTCTCCTCTCTCTGCTCATTTCTCTTACTGTGATGTAGAGCGCCCCCTGCTGGATCATTAGCTGCTCTTCTCCTCTCTCTGCTCATTTCTATTACTGTGGTGTAGAGCGCCCCCTGCTGGATCATTAGCTGCTCTTCTCCTCTCTGCTCATTTCTATTACTGTGATGTAGAGCGCCCCCTGCTGGATCATTAGCTGCTCTTCTCCTCTCTCTGCTCATTTCTATTACTGTGGTGTAGAGCGCCCCCTGCTGGATCATTAGCTGCTCTTCTCCTCTCTCTGCTCATTTCTATTACTGTGATGTAGAGCGCCCCCTGCTGGATCATTAGCTGCTCTTCTCCTCTCTCTGCTCATTTCTATTACTGTGGTGTAGAGCGCCCCCTGCTGGATCATTAGCTGCTCTTCTCCTCTCTGCTCATTTCTCTTACTGTGGTGTAGAGCGCCTCCTGCTGGATCATTAGCTGCTCTTCTCCTCTCTCTGCTCATTTCTATTACTGTGATGTAGAGCGCCTCCTGCTGGATCATTAGCTGCTCTTCTCCTCTCTCTGCTCATTTCTCTTACTGTGGTGTAGAGCGCCTCCTGCTGGATCATTAGCTGCTCTTCTCCTCTCTCTGCTCATTTCTATTACTGTGATGTAGAGCGCCCCCTGCTGGATCATTAGCTGCTCTTCTCCTCTCTGCTCATTTCTATTACTGTGGTGTAGAGCGCCTCCTGCTGGATCATTAGCTGCTCTTCTCCTCTCTCTGCTCATTTCTATTACTGTGATGTAGAGCGCCCCCTGCTGGATCATTAGCTGCTCTTCTCCTCTCTGCTCATTTCTCTTACTGTGATGTAGAGCGCCCCCTGCTGGATCATTAGCTGCTCTTCTCCTCTCTGCTCATTTCTCTTACTGTGATGTAGAGCGCCCCCTGCTGGATCATTAGCTGCTCTTCTCCTCTCTCTGCTCATTTCTATTACTGTGGTGTAGAGCGCCCCCTGCTGGATCATTAGCTGCTCTTCTCCTCTCTGCTCATTTCTCTTACTGTGATGTAGAGCGCCTCCTGCTGGATCATTAGCTGCTCTTCTCCTCTCTCTGCTCATTTCTCTTACTGTGGTGTAGAGCGCCTCCTGCTGGATCATTAGCTGCTCTTCTCCTCTCTCTGCTCATTTCTCTTACGGTGGTGTAGAGCGTCCCCTGCTGGATCATTAGCTGCTCTTCTCCTCTCTGCTCATTTCTCTTACTGTGATGTAGAGCGCCCCCTGCTGGATCATTAGCTGCTCTTCTCCTCTCTGCTCATTTCTCTTACTGTGATGTAGAGCGCCCCCTGCTGGATCATTAGCTGCTCTTCTCCTCTCTCTGCTCATTTCTATTACTGTGGTGTAGAGCGCCCCCTGCTGGATCATTAGCTGCTCTTCTCCTCTCTGCTCATTTCTCTTACTGTGATGTAGAGCGCCCCCTGCTGGATCATTAGCTGCTCTTCTCCTCTCTCTGCTCATTTCTCTTACTGTGATGTAGAGCGCCCCCTGCTGGATCATTAGCTGCTCTTCTCCTCTCTGCTCATTTCTATTACTGTGGTGTAGAGCGCCCCCTGCTGGATCATTAGCTGCTCTTCTCCTCTCTCTGCTCATTTCTCTTACTGTGATGTAGAGCACCCCCTGCTGGATCATTAGCTGCTCTTCTCCTCTCTCTGCTCATTTCTCTTACTGTGATGTAGAGCGCCCCCTGCTGGATCATTAGCTGCTCTTCTCCTCTCTCTGCTCATTTCTCTTACTGTGGTGTAGAGCGCCCCCTGCTGGATCATTAGCTGCTCTTCTCCTCTCTGCTCATTTCTCTTACTGTGATGTAGAGCGCCCCCTGCTGGATCATTAGCTGCTCTTCTCCTCTCTCTGCTCATTTCTATTACTGTGATGTAGAGCGCCTCCTGCTGGATCATTAGCTGCTCTTCTCCTCTCTGCTCATTTCTCTTACTGTGATGTAGAGCGCCCCCTGCTGGATCATTAGCTGCTCTTCTCCTCTCTCTGCTCATTTCTCTTACTGTGGTGTAGAGCGCCCCCTGCTGGATCATTAGCTGCTCTTCTCCTCTCTGCTCATTTCTATTACTGTGGTGTAGAGCGCCCCCTGCTGGATCATTAGCTGCTCTTCTCCTCTCTCTGCTCATTTCTCTTACTGTGATGTAGAGCGCCTCCTGCTGGATCATTAGCTGCTCTTCTCCTCTCTCTGCTCATTTCTCTTACTGTGGTGTAGAGCGCCTCCTGCTGGATCATTAGCTGCTCTTCTCCTCTCTGCTCATTTCTATTACTGTGGTGTAGAGCGCCTCCTGCTGGATCATTAGCTGCTCTTCTCCTCTCTCTGCTCATTTCTCTTACTGTGGTGTAGAGCGCCTCCTGCTGGATCATTAGCTGCTCTTCTCCTCTCTGCTCATTTCTATTACTGTGGTGTAGAGCGCCCCCTGCTGGATCATTAGCTGCTCTTCTCCTCCCTGCTCATTTCTATTACTGTGATGTAGAGCGCCCCCTGCTGGATCATTAGCTGCTCTTCTCCTCTCTGCTCATTTCTCTTACTGTGATGTAGAGCGCCCCCTGCTGGATCATTAGCTGCTCTTCTCCTCTCTCTGCTCATTTCTCTTACTGTGATGTAGAGCGCCCCCTGCTGGATCATTAGCTGCTCTTCTCCTCTCTGCTCATTTCTCTTACTGTGGTGTAGAGCGCCTCCTGCTGGATCATTAGCTGCTCTTCTCCTCTCTCTGCTCATTTCTATTACTGTGATGTAGAGCGCCCCCTGCTGGATCATTAGCTGCTCTTCTCCTCTCTCTGCTCATTTCTATTACTGTGGTGTAGAGCGCCCCCTGCTGGATCATTAGCTGCTCTTCTCCTCTCTGCTCATTTCTATTACTGTGATGTAGAGCGCCCCCTGCTGGATCATTAGCTGCTCTTCTCCTCTCTGCTCATTTCTCTTACTGTGATGTAGAGCGCCCCCTGCTGGATCATTAGCTGCTCTTCTCCTCTCTCTGCTCATTTCTATTACTGTGGTGTAGAGCGCCTCCTGCTGGATCATTAGCTGCTCTTCTCCTCTCTCTGCTCATTTCTCTTACTGTGATGTAGAGCGCCTCCTGCTGGATCATTAGCTGCTCTTCTCCTCTCTCTGCTCATTTCTCTTACTGTGATGTAGAGCGCCCCCTGCTGGATCATTAGCTGCTCTTCTCCTCTCTGCTCATTTCTCTTACTGTGATGTAGAGCGCCTCCTGCTGGATCATTAGCTGCTCTTCTCCTCCCTGCTCATTTCTATTACTGTGGTGTAGAGCGCCTCCTGCTGGATCATTAGCTGCTCTTCTCCTCTCTGCTCATTTCTCTTACTGTGGTGTAGAGCGCCCCCTGCTGGATCATTAGCTGCTCTTCTCCTCTCTCTGCTCATTTCTCTTACTGTGATGTAGAGCGCCCCCTGCTGGATCATTAGCTGCTCTTCTCCTCTCTCTGCTCATTTCTATTACTGTGGTGTAGAGCGCCTCCTGCTGGATCATTAGCTGCTCTTCTCCTCCCTGCTCATTTCTATTACTGTGATGTAGAGCGTCCCCTGCTGGATCATTAGCTGCTCTTCTCCTCTCTCTGCTCATTTCTATTACTGTGATGTAGAGCGTCCCCTGCTGGATCATTAGCTGCTCTTCTCCTCTCTGCTCATTTCTATTACTGTGATGTAGAGCGCCCCCTGCTGGATCATTAGCTGCTCTTCTCCTCCCTGCTCATTTCTCTTACTGTGATGTAGAGCGCCCCCTGCTGGATCATTAGCTGCTCTTCTCCTCCCTGCTCATTTCTCTTACTGTGGTGTAGAGCGCCCCCTGCTGGATCATTAGCTGCTCTTCTCCTCTCTCTGCTCATTTCTCTTACTGTGATGTAGAGCGCCCCCTGCTGGATCATTAGCTGCTCTTCTCCTCTCTCTGCTCATTTCTATTACTGTGGTGTAGAGCGCCTCCTGCTGGATCATTAGCTGCTCTTCTCCTCCCTGCTCATTTCTATTACTGTGATGTAGAGCGCCCCCTGCTGGATCATTAGCTGCTCTTCTCCTCTCTGCTCATTTCTATTACTGTGATGTAAAGCGCCTCCTGCTGGATCATTAGCTGCTCTTCTCCTCCCTGCTCATTTCTATTACTGTGATGTAGAGCGCCCCCTGCTGGATCATTAGCTGCTCTTCTCCTCTCTGCTCATTTCTCTTACTGTGATGTAGAGCGCCTCCTGCTGGATCATTAGCTGCTCTTCTCCTCTTTGCTCATTTCTATTACTGTGATGTAGAGCGCCTCCTGCTGGATCATTAGCTGCTCTTCTCCTCTTTGCTCATTTCTATTACTGTGATGTAGAGCGCCTCCTGCTGGATCATTAGCTGCTCTTCTCCTCTTTGCTCATTTCTATTACTGTGATGTAGAGCGCCTCCTGCTGGATCATTAGCTGCTCTTCTCCTCTTTGCTCATTTCTATTACTGTGATGTAGAGCGCCTCCTGCTGGATCATTAGCTGCTCTTCTCCTCTCTGCTCATTTCTCTTACTGTGGTGTAGAGCGCCCCCTGCTGGATCATTAGCTGCTCTTCTCCTCTCTGCTCATTTCTATTACTGTGGTGTAGAGCGCCCCCTGCTGGATCATTAGCTGCTCTTCTCCTCTCTGCTCATTTCTCTTACTGTGATGTAGAGCGCCTCCTGCTGGATCATTAGCTGCTCTTCTCCTCTTTGCTCATTTCTATTACTGTGATGTAGAGCGCCTCCTGCTGGATCATTAGCTGCTCTTCTCCTCTTTGCTCATTTCTATTACTGTGATGTAGAGCGCCTCCTGCTGGATCATTAGCTGCTCTTCTCCTCTTTGCTCATTTCTATTACTGTGATGTAGAGCGCCTCCTGCTGGATCATTAGCTGCTCTTCTCCTCTTTGCTCATTTCTATTACTGTGATGTAGAGCGCCTCCTGCTGGATCATTAGCTGCTCTTCTCCTCTTTGCTCATTTCTATTACTGTGATGTAGAGCGCCTCCTGCTGGATCATTAGCTGCTCTTCTCCTCTCTGCTCATTTCTCTTACTGTGATGTAGAGCGCCTCCTGCTGGATCATTAGCTGCTCTTCTCCTCTCTGCTCATTTCTCTTACTGTGATGTAGAGCGCCTCCTGCTGGATCATTAGCTGCTCTTCTCCTCTCTGCTCATTTCTCTTACTGTGATGTAGAGCGCCTCCTGCTGGATCATTAGCTGCTCTTCTCCTCTCTCTGCTCATTTCTCTTACTGTGGTGTAGAGCGCCCCCTGCTGGATCATTAGCTGCTCTTCTCCTCTCTGCTCATTTCTCTTACTGTGATGTAGAGCGCCTCCTGCTGGATCATTAGCTGCTCTTCTCCTCCCTGCTCATTTCTATTACTGTGATGTAGAGCGCCCCCTGCTGGATCATTAGCTGCTCTTCTCCTCTCTGCTCATTTCTCTTACTGTGATGTAGAGCGCCCCCTGCTGGATCATTAGCTGCTCTTCTCCTCTCTCTGCTCATTTCTCTTACTGTGATGTAGAGCGCCCCCTGCTGGATCATTAGCTGCTCTTCTCCTCTCTGCTCATTTCTATTACTGTGATGTAGAGCGCCCCCTGCTGGATCATTAGCTGCTCTTCTCCTCTCTGCTCATTTCTCTTACTGTGATGTAGAGCGCCCCCTGCTGGATCATTAGCTGCTCTTCTCCTCTCTGCTCATTTCTATTACTGTGGTGTAGAGCGCCCCCTGCTGGATCATTAGCTGCTCTTCTCCTCTCTGCTCATTTCTCTTACTGTGATGTAGAGCGCCCCCTGCTGGATCATTAGCTGCTCTTCTCCTCTCTGCTCATTTCTATTACTGTGGTGTAGAGCGCCCCCTGCTGGATCATTAGCTGCTCTTCTCCTCTCTGCTCATTTCTCTTACTGTGATGTAGAGCGCCCCCTGCTGGATCATTAGCTGCTCTTCTCCTCCCTGCTCATTTCTATTACTGTGATGTAGAGCGCCCCCTGCTGGATCATTAGCTGCTCTTCTCCTCTCTGCTCATTTCTCTTACTGTGATGTAGAGCGCCCCCTGCTGGATCATTAGCTGCTCTTCTCCTCTCTGCTCATTTCTATTACTGTGGTGTAGAGCGCCCCCTGCTGGATCATTAGCTGCTCTTCTCCTCTCTGCTCATTTCTATTACTGTGGTGTAGAGCGCCCCCTGCTGGATCATTAGCTGCTCTTCTCCTCTCTCTGGTCATTTCTATTACTGTGATGTAGAGCGCCCCCTGCTGGATCATTAGCTGCTCTTCTCCTCTCTGCTCATTTCTATTACTGTGGTGTAGAGCGCCCCCTGCTGGATCATTAGCTGCTCTTCTCCTCTCTCTGCTCATTTCTATTACTGTGGTGTAGAGCGCCCCCTGCTGGATCATTAGCTGCTCTTCTCCTCTCTGCTCATTTCTCTTACTGTGGTGTAGAGCGCCCCCTGCTGGATCATTAGCTGCTCTTCTCCTCTCTGCTCATTTCTCTTACTGTGATGTAGAGCGCCCCCTGCTGGATCATTAGCTGCTCTTCTCCTCTCTCTGCTCATTTCTATTACTGTGATGTAGAGCGCCCCCTGCTGGATCATTAGCTGCTCTTCTCCTCTCTGCTCATTTCTCTTACTGTGATGTAGAGCGCCCCCTGCTGGATCATTAGCTGCTCTTCTCCTCTCTGCTCATTTCTCTTACTGTGATGTAGATCGCCTCCTGCTGGATCAGGCTCCTATATACTATGTGGCTACTATATACATACATACATATTCTAGAATACCCAATGCGTTAGAATCGGGCCACTATCTAGCACTGTATAATAGCCACACACAGTGCTCCATACTGTATAATGACCGCACATGATGCTCCATACTGTATAATGGCCGCACATGATGCTGCATACTGTATAATGGCCACACATGATGCTCCATACTGTATAATGACTGCACATGATGCTCCATACTGTGTAATGGCCACACATGATGCTCCATATTGTACAATGGCCACACATGATGCTCCATACTGTATAATGGCCACACATGATGCTCAATACTGTATAATGGCCACACATGATGCTCCATACTGTATAATGGCCACACATGATGCTCCATACTGTATAATGGCCACACATGATGCTCCATACTGTATAATGGCCGCACATGATGCTCCATACTGTATAATGGCCACACATGATGCTCCATACTGTACAATGGCCACACATGATGCTCCATACTGTATAATGACCGCACATGATGCTCCATACTGTATAATGGCCGCACATGATGCTCCATACTGTATAATGACCGCACATGATGCTCCATACTGTATAATGGCCACACATGATGCTCCATACTGTACAATGGCCACACATGATGCTCCATACTGTATAATGACCGCACATGATGCTCCATACTGTATAATGGCCACACATGATGCTCCATACTGTATAATGGCCGCACATGATGCTCCATACTGTATAATGGCCGCACATGATGCTCCATACTGTATAACGGCCCCACATGAGGCGTACAGTATACTGGCCCCACGTGATGGTCCATACAGTATAATGATCCCACATGGTTACCCCACCCCCATCATTGCCTTCTCCATCACTACACACACACACCTTTCACCGCGCTCCCTCGCAGCAGCCGGCAGCTTCCACTCCCGTGGCGCTGAATGATGACATCCAGCTGCGCCGCTCACTGCTCACGTCGCTGCAGCTGTGATACGCCACTGATAAAGACCTCTGTGTCTCCTGTGCCAGTCAGTGTCAGAGCGAGGAGCAATATCTGCTCCGATCCGACACAGCCAGCGTCTGCTCCATACACCTCGTACACATGCGACTCCACTCCATACACCTTGTACACACACTACTCCGCTCCATACACCTTGCACATGCGGCTCCGCTCCGTACACACACGGCTCCGCTCCGTATACCTCATACACACACGGCTCCTCCCCATACACCTCGTACACACACGAATCCGCTCCATACACCTTGCACACGCAGCTCTGCTCCGTATACCTCATACACACACGGCTCCTCCCCATACACCTCGTACACACACGAATCCGCTCCATACACCTTGCACACGCAGCTCTGCTCCGTAGACCTCATACACACACGGCTCCTCCCCATACACCTCGTACACACACGAATCCGCTCCATACACCTTGCACACGCAGCTCTGCTCCGTATACCTTGTACACACACGGCTCCGCTACGTACACACGTGGCTCTGATCCATACACCTCGTACACACGCAGCTCCACTCCATACACCTTTCACACGCTGCACCGATCTGTAGACCTCGTACACACGCGACTCTGCTCCATACACCTTGTACACACGCAGCTCCACTCCATACACCTTTCACACGCTGCACCGATCTGTAGACCTCGTACACACGCGGCTCCACTCCGTACCCCTTGTACACACACAGCTCCGCTCCGTACACATGCAGCTCCAATATGTGGTGTGCTGCTCTGCGGGTGCAGGGACTCAGGGAGCGGACCGGGTGATATTACACATCTCCCAACACAGTACGGGACAACTAATGTCCCGCCCGTGATCGTGGGGCTGACTGTCAAAATCGGGACAGTCCCGCTGGATCCGGGACGGTTGGGAGGTGTGCATGAGTCATGTCGGCCATGTCTACCTGTACCTGACAAGCGACCTGTTGAGGTAACTGGTCTGTACACTTCTTGAGGGTGGAGAGAGATGTAACAGAGTGTCACCCCAGCCTGAACACATGGACCATACTGTAGTCAGGCCTACATTAGCATTCCCTGTCCGGCATCTGGTGGGGGAATGTTTGTCTGTGTTCCCTTCTGCAGGGGCATCTCCAATACACAAACCTTCCGACAGGCTGAGACTGGACTTCTGGAACATTCTTTCTCCTTGGAGCTATGCTTGAGAGGGTGGGTGTGAATATCTCTGCCCAACAAGAGGGCTGATGCCAAGTGAGGTAGGACAATAAGCCACATGTTGAGTTGGTGGGATGTCTCGGGAAGGGTGAGGATCTGCAGCGTCAGCAAAGGTCCTGGTGCCATGTATGGAGATTGGAGATTGTGATGTCTCACCACTAGTGTTGAGCGATACCGTCCGATACTTGAAAGTATCGGTATCGGATAGTATCGGCCGATACCCGAAAAATATCGGATATCGCCGATACCGATATCCGATACCAATACAAGTCAATGGGACATCAAGTATCGGAAGGTATACTCATGGTTCCCAGGGTCTGAAGGAGAGGAAACTCTCCTTCAGGCCCTGGGATCCATAGGGAGGTGTAAAATAAAGAATAAAAATAAAAAATATTGATATATTTACCTCTCCGGCGGCCCCTGGACTCAGCGCGGGTTTTTAAAAATGAGCGCGTCAATAGCTTGCGGTGACGTAGCGGCTTGTGATTGGTCGCGGCCACGCGACCAATCACAAGCCGTTACGTCTTTCAAAGCCATTAACGCGCTCATTTTTAAAAATGAGCGCGTCAATAGCTTGCGGTGACGTCGCGGCTTGTGATTGGTCGCGTGGCGGTCACATGGGCGGCCCGCGACCAATCAGAAGCCGGGACGTGATTCTCAGATCCTAAAAGCGCTGATTTTGAACAACGAACCCTGCCGGTTACCCGCGCTGAGTCCAGGGGCCGCCGGAGAGGTAAATATATCAATATTTTTTATTTTAATTCTTTATTTTACAGATCCCTATGTATCCGATACCGATACCCGATACCACAAAAGTATCGGATCTCGGTATCGGAATTCCGATACCGCAAGTATCGGCCGATACCCGATACTTGCGGTATCGGAATGCTCAACACTACTCACCACCCTGCTGGATTTGAGGACCGAATCTAAAGACTGCTCTGTCACACACACCCGTCACAGCCTCCTCTCCACAGGGGGCGCCATGACCTGCCATCTGCAGTACTTCTCCCCTCCATAGTTGACACTGGTGATGGCTGTAGTGACCTGGTCCAGGTTATGAAAGTCCCTTTAAATACCCCTGGACCGTGAGTAATCCTCTACACTACAGCTCACATCCTAGCTACCCTTTTCTACTGTTATTAGACATGTGCTTTCATTTGATTCATGCATTTTTCTGGTATTTTCTGCTGGTGAAATGTAAACAATGTAAGGTTTTGACATGAGAACTGAGGTTTCAAGAGGAGGGGCTATTCTAGTTTCCACCCTGTCTAGACCAGAAGAGCTGGGAAAACCCCAGTGTGGAGCGAGCGGTCTCTGGGAGCAGAGCACATGTGGAGGCTCCCTCTCTCCAAGACCCTCAGGTAGGGCTGATGTGGAGCGAGCGGTCTCTGGGTGTTCTGTCCCCACATGAGGCGAATGAAGGTGTCGCAGACTAATAAGAGTTGTGAGAGAGATAATCGTACCTTCGTATTTCCTCGATATGAGGCAGACAGGACCAATGCTGCTCAGCGTCCAGAGAGATGATGCACTCCAGGGATTGTGTAATCCAGACTTGTTTATTTTGTAGATCTGGACATACAGCGTATAACTGGTAATACAGAACTTCTCCAGAAATGCAGGGTAGACAGGGTACAGTAAGATGTAGCACCAAATGTGTCTGCAAGTGTGAGCAGCATGAGAGAGTGGTCGAAAGACTGATGCCTTCCTAAGCCCAGTTCAAAAGCACGTCCTCTCACAACAGAAAGTAAACTGGAAAAGGCTGCCAGAGGAAGAGAAGATTTGACCCCTGAACCGGATGTAAGACATGCCCACAAGAAATACATGAAAAACAAGCTGCCATACAGAAAAAGGCCATTGGGTGGCAGCAGAGTAAAATATAACAACATTCATGGAAACTGAGGAATATACATGGAACAGCACACTCCCCGTCTGAAATTCCGAAAGGGATTTCACTATATTAATGTCCGTGAAATAAAGTCCAACAACCTAGAAAATGAAACCAAACATGCATGTAATGCAATAATAACTTTAAACAAGACATTAAGTCAGTTCCTGAGATAATCCAATGGAAAACCCATCTTCGGATCAGAGAAGCCGCACTAGGTCAAACTATCTCTGACCCACTGTAATCCAATGGACAAATAGTAGTGCAGTGTTCTGTTGGTAGTTTATCCTACCGGAATGTCCTCGATAGTGAGTATTTTTTGGCAGACGTGCCAACCATGACAGTCTTTGTCTCCATGTGGCTTGTGATAAGATCTCGCAATGTGGACTAACCTTGCAATAGTCTTAATGAGTTTCATCCAATTGGAGAAGCGTTCAAAGCGCTGACAACCGAGGGTGGAGGTTCGTTTAGCGTTCGTGGCCAGAGCACTGACCTCGGAGCGGACTTCTGGATCCTGGATGCTGAAGAATTCCTGAACACATTCACTTCCCTTCTGTTCCAGCAGAAACTTTGGACCTGAAAGCCAAGAAGAGTTAGCAAAGGAATTTATAGGCATAGGTCTAGTGGCATGGTCGGCTGGATTAAGTTCAGATGGGATATAGTGCTACTGTTCAGGTTTGGAAGACCTTCTTAGTCTCTCAATGCGGTTACTGACGTACACGTAGAAGCGCCTTGTTTGGTTGTAGATGTAACCTAAGACAACTTTACTGTCACTGTAGTATTGTACGTCATCTATGTGAGTGTCCAGCTCATGCTGAATAAAGTCTGCGAGTTCTACTGCAAGCACAGTCCCACAGAGTTCCAGCCTGGGAATAGTGTGGTCAGGCTTGGGAGCCAACTTAGCTTTGCCGAAAACGAACCCAACATGATCTTGATTGTCAGATCCCGTTACCTTCAGGTAGACAACAGCTGCAATGGCCTCCGTGGATGCATCCGAGAACACATGGAGTTCCGTCCTAGTGCTAGCAGCAAGTGAGATTCCAGCGTAGCATCTCGTTATATGGATTTTATCCAAGGCACACAAAGACTGCTTCCAGGTTTCCCATTTTGGTTCCTTATCAGGAGGTAGAGGGGTATCCCAGTCCTTGACAGTTTCGGACAGCTGTCTCAGAAGGGATTTACCTTGTATGGTAATTGGTGCTACGAATCCCAGTGGGTCATACAGGCTATTTACCACTGACAGGACACCACGTTTAGTGAATGGTTTGTCTGCACAGTTGATTTGGAATCCGAAGGTGTCGGCTGACAGGTTCCACCTCAGGCCTAAGCTTCTCTGCACAGGCGGACGGTCTGGTCCCAGGTCTATGTCCTTGAATCCAGGTGCGTGGTCGCTTGACTCAAAGGCTCTCATGACAGCCGGGCTGTTTGAAGCAATTTTGTGCAGTCTAAGCTTAGCTCGGTACAGCATATGTTGGGTCCTTTTGAGTAGGTCGATTGCAGCTTCTTCTGTAGGTAGAGATTTTAGTCCATCATCTACGTAGAAGTCTTTCTCTACAAAGTCTCTGGCGTCTGTTCCATACTCGGACTCTCCTTCTTGTGCGGTTCTCCGCAGGCCATATGTTGCCACAGCGGGTGAAGGGCTGTTCCCGAATACGTGCACCCGCATGCGATACTCCACCATCTCTTTGCTGGGGTCATTGTCCTTGTACCACAGGAACCTGAGGAAATTCCTGTGGTCCTCTCGGACTATGAAACAGTGGAACATCTGTTCAATGTCGGCGGTGATGGCAATGGGCTCTTTCCTGAACCTCATCAACACTCCTACTAAGTTGTTTGTCAGATTAGGACCTGTGAGGAGGACATCATTGAGAGATACGCCTTGATGTTTGGCGCTTGAATCAAAGACAACTCTAATTTGTTTAGGTTTCTTCGGGTGATATACTCCAAATGAGGGTAGGTACCAGCACTCCTCATTTTCCTTTAAGGGAGACGCTGGCTCCGCATGGTTGTTATGGAATATTTTGCCCATAAAGGTGACAATGTGTTCTTTCATCTCCGGTTTATTGCTTAGCGTGCGCTGGAGAGAGTTAAATCTGGACAAGGCTTGTTCACGATTGTTCGGGAGCCTTACCCTGGTAGCTCGGAAGGGTAAGGGGAAAACCCAGTGATTGGTTTCGTCCTTAAGGAACTCATTGTCCATTATCCTGACAAATTCCTTGTCTTCCATAGATGGGGCTACTTTGTTGTTATCCTTAGTGGTATGAAACACCAATTTTCCCAAGTCGTCTGCATAGGGAGAAGGGATAACATCAGGCAGCTCTACGGAATCTGGAAGCTTTTCCTTCACCTCATAGTGATGAGGACATGGTTTGCAGAAGGTAGTGCGCCCGTCTCGGCGTACGTACGTCTTAAAGGAATGGACTCCTGTTTGGTCCAAGCATACATTTCCTATGACTACCCACCCCAAGTCAAGTCTCTGGGCGTAGGGGGCGTAGTCAGGACCATTACACTGTTGGCGGACCTTATGTATCCTCAAATTGTCTCTGCCGAGCAGAAGTAGGATTTCAGCATCTGTGTCCAAAGGTGGGATAACGCTGGCTAGGTGCCTTAAGTGTGGTTGGTGGAAAGCAGCTTCCGGGGTAGGGATCTCATCCCTTTGGTCTGGTATTTGATCGCATTCAATTAGCGTAGGTAGGGGTATTTCTACGTCTTCATTGACAGGAGAAGCGATGAAACCTTGTGCTCTTCTGCCGCTAGTCTCTATGCGCCCCGAGCAAGTATTCAGAGTGTAGGGCGTTGCTGGTCCCTTGATTCTAAAGGCTTCAAAGAACTTAGGTCCAGCTAGGGATCGATTGCTCTGATCGTCAATGATGGCATACATTTTTACAGCCTTCTCTGGTTGCCCTTCTGGATAGACTCTGATTAGGCATATCCTGGCACAGCATTTAGCACTTTGATTCTCCCCACATACCTCTGAGCATGAGCAGGACACAGCTGTGGTGGACTTGGCGTGATTCTGTGGCTCCCCGCCATGGTTTGTAGCGGGACCAGAGGTAACTGCGACTGCTGGATCGCTGGTGGCTGAGGCTGGGTGCAAGGCTGATGGGTGTCTGTCGCTATGACACTCTTCACACTTAATGGCAGATTTACAGTCCTTGGCCATGTGTTCTGATGAAGCGCAGCACTTGAAACATACCCCAAGTTCGTTGAGGATTTTCTTGCGCTCCTGCATGGTTTTGGACTTGAAGCCTCTACATTTGTTCAGTGAGTGTGGTTTTTTGTGAATGGGACACTCACGATTGAAAGACTTATCCCTCGACGGAATAGTGTTCTGCTTATCGGCAGGTACTGCAGGTGATGGCAGGTTAGTCTTTCTGATGCTTACACTGTTCCTCGAGTCCTTGTGTTTATGTGCGACGCTTTCATACCTTGATGAAGGTGTTGCTGGAGCTGCAGTGTTAGACTCCAGGAAGTCGAGGCTAGGGTCGTTCCTCATTTGGGCTTGTTCGTCAATGAACTTGCAGAACTGAATGAACGGAGGAAAGGTGACGTCATGTGACCTTTTATACCTGGAGACGCACCCTGCCCACTTCTCTTGCAGACTGTGTGGCAGCTTTGAGATGATCGGGTTCACCCCGTGGGCGGTGTCCAGGTAGCACAGTCCAGACAGACGAGGGTCTCTTTTAGCAAGTTCCAGCTCCATAAGCAGGTCACTTAAATCCAGAAGCTTGTGGGCTTCCTTAAGGTTGATCCTTGGAACGTTCTGCAGTTTCTTGAATAGGGACTTTTCTATGGCTTCAGCGCTGCCGTAGGTTCTTTCGAGTCTCTGCCAGGCAGCAGCGAGACCTGCTTCAGCTTGCCCCACATAGACGGTCCTAAGACTCTTGATACGGTTTGTGGATTCAGGACCCAACCATTTTACCATGAGGTCGAGCTCCTGCTCCGCGGATAGGTTGAGATCAGCAATGGCGGCCTTGAAGGTTGCTTTCCAGGCTCTGTAGTTCTCTGCACGGTCGTCGAATTTTGAGAGGCTAGTGCTGATTAGCTCCCTGCTCACCATGAACCTGGCAAACTCGGACATGTCTGATCCTTCACTCCTTGTTACCATATTAGCTTGTGGTGCCCCTCGGGCGTATAAGCTGTGTGGCGTGGAAGGGTGAATTGTTCCCGGGTAGAATGATGTCGCTGCAGGGTTGAGCTGTGGTTTAACCTCTAGAGATTCCGATGACTGCTGCTTGAACTGTGGAGGCGGGCTGGAGTGTGCCTTGTGGTCGTCTTGCGATGATGATTGCTCCTGAGGGGGTACATCACGGCGTTGGTCTTGGGTCTCTGTAGGGGCTGTGGGCGATACTGGCACCATAGGTTGGGCTGACTTGGACGTTTCCGCAATGTTGGGTTGAACGTCACTGGAGAAGGTGTGCGCTGCAGGTATCTGTTTCTGCACGTAGTCTCTGGTACGAACAGCTGGGTCGTCTTCTTCCTGTGGTGGCAGGCAAATTGGGTCGAGGTTTTGCTTCAATGCTTGCTCGAGTATTTTTACTTCGGCTAATGCAATTTCTTCCTCCATTTCTGTTTGAAGAATCCTTGCTTGAGCCTCTGCTTCTGCTCTCTTCGCTTCTGCTTCTGTTTGAAGAATCTTTGCTCGAGCCTCTGCTTCTGCTCTCTTCGCTTCTGCTTCTGTTTGAAGAATCTTTGCTCGAGCCTCTGCTTCTGCTTTCTTTTCGGTGTATGAACGTCTTAGTTTGGACCGCTCTGCATTTAAACGGGCCTCTAGGATTCTGTCGCTGAGGGCTGAAGTTCTTGAGCAGGATGATTTGTACGACCGAGCAGAGTGTTTAGACGAGGCTGACCTGTGCGATCTAGTTTCTTGCAGATGGGTGAGACGAAGCTCCGCTTTATCTTTGGCGTCTTGCACGGCGGCGTCCCTTTCTCTGTCTGTGGAATCTGCCTTGCTTAACTCTGATAGGGCTTCGTCGATTTTAGATTCTTTAAGGAAGGCAGCATACTTTGTGGACAGTCTCTTGTATCTGCCGTGGGCCACGTCTAGCTGTCTTATAGTGTCCTGTAAACCCGCTGCATCATTTTTATGGCGTTGGACGCTTGACATAAGGGAGGCGACTCGTTCTCATAGGTCGTCCAAGTTGTCATTGAACTCATCCCTTGTGGAACAGTAATTCTCGAGGACCTTTAATGTTGGCTTGATGGAACGTACTGGTCGTGCATCTGGGTCTGCTGTGGAAGCGGGCTCCGCTTCCTGGTCTTCATAATGGACAGTATCAGGTTGTATTTGCTCTATTTCAGCATTGGGGAACTGTGGAAGGTCCTTTTCGGCCATTTTGATTTAAGGTGCACTGTCCCTTTAAGAAACTGAACCTTTAAATTGGGGGCTGGAAATTGCGGTGCAGCTTAGTTGCGACCCCCTGATAAGATTCCCAAGGTGTTGTTGGAGAATTGTGGGGTTCTGCGGTCCGACGATCTGCAGCAGTGTGGTATTATACACAGAGAGTCTTTATGTACAATGCAGTCTGAGGTGATGCTGCAGGAGATTTCTTAGCAGAGCAGGGCTGGAGTATGTGAGCGGGCAGAGAGCGGGCACGTGAATAGTGATATAAGGGTGATTCTGGCCGGGCTTCAAGGCAGTCTTTCGACTGTTCTGTCCCCACATGAGGCGAATGAAGGTGTCGCAGACTAATAAGAGTTGTGAGAGAGATAATCGTACCTTCGTATTTCCTCGATGTGAGGCAGACAGGACCAATGCTGCTCAGCGTCCAGAGAGATGATGCACTCCAGGGATTGTGTAATCCAGACTTGTTTATTTTGTAGATCTGGACATACAGCGTATAACTGGTAATACAGAACTTCTCCAGAAATGCAGGGTAGACAGGGTACAGTATGATGTAGCACCAAGTGTGTCTGCAAGTGTGAGCAGCATGAGAGAGTGGTCGAAAGACTGATGCCTTCCTAAGCCCAGTTCAAAGCACGTCCTCTCACAACAGAAAGTAAACTGGAAATGGCTGCCAGAGGAAGAGAAGATTTGACCCCTGAACCGGATGTAAGACATGCCCACAAGAAATGCATGAAAAACAAGCTGCCATACAGAAAAAGGCCATTGGGTGGCAGCAGAGTAAAATATAACAACATACATGGAAACTGAGGAATATACATGGAACAGCACACTGGGAGCAGAGCACACGTGGAGGCTCCCTCTCTCCAAGACCCTCAGGTAGGGCTGGTGTGGAGCGAGCGGTCTCTGGGAGCAGAGCACACGTGGAGGCTCCCTCTCTCCAAGACCCTCAGGTAGGGCTGATGTGGAGCGAGCGGTCTCTGGGAGCAGAGCACACGTGGAGGCTCCCTCTCTCCAAGACCCTCAGGTGGGGCTGGTGTGGAGCGAGCGATCTCTGGGAGCAGAGCACATGTGGAGACTCCCCCTCTCCAAGACCCTCAGGTAGGGCTGGTGTGGAGCGAGCGGTCTCTGGGAGCAGAGCACATGTGGAGGCTCCCCCTCTCCAAGACCCTCAGGTAGGGCTGGTGTGGAGCGAGCGGTCTCTGGGAGCAGAGCACATGTGGAGACTCCCCCTCTCCAAGACCCTCAGGTAGGGCTGGTGTGGAGCGAGCGGTCTCTGGGAGCAGAGCACATGTGGAGGCTCCCCCTCTCCAAGACCCTCAGGTAGGGCTGGTGTGGAGCGAGCGGTCTCTGGGAGCAGAGCACATGTGGAGGCTCCCTCTCTCCAAGACCCTCAGGTAGGGCTGGTGTGGAGCGAGTGGTCTCTGGGAGCAGAGCACATGTGGAGGCTCCCCCTCTCCAAGACCCTCAGGTAGGGCTGGTGTGGAGCGAGCGGTCTCTGGGAGCAGAGCACATGTGGAGACTCCCCCTCTCCAAGACCCTCAGGTAGGGCTGGTGTGGAGCGAGCGGTCTCTGGGAGCAGAGCACATGTGGAGACTCCCCCTCTCCAAGACCCTCAGGTAGGGCTGGTGTGGAGCGAGCGGTCTCTGGGAGCAGAGCACATGTGGAGGCTCCCCCTCTCCAAGACCCTCAGGTAGGGCTGGTGTGGAGCGAGCGGTCTCTGGGAGCAGAGCACATGTGGAGGCTCCCACTCTCCAAGACCCTCAGGTAGGGCTGGTGTGGAGCGAGCGGTCTCTGGGAGCAGAGCACATGTGGAGGCTCCCTCTCTCCAAGACCCTCAGGTAGGGCTGGTGTGGAGCGAGCGGTCTCTGGGAGCAGAGCACATGTGGAGGCTCCCTCTCTCCAAGAGCCTCAGGTAGGGCTGGTGTGGAGCGAGGGGTCTCTGGGAGCAGAGCACATGTGGAGGCTCCCTCTCTCCAAGACCCTCAGGTGGGGCTGGTGTGGAGCGAGCGGTCTCTGGCACCAGAGCACATGTGGAGGCTCCCCCTCTGCAAGACCCTCAGGTAGGGCTGGTGTGGAGCGAGCGGTCTCTGGGAGCAGAGCACATGTGGAGGCTCCCTCTCTCCAAGACCCTCAGGTAGGGCTGGTGTGGAGTGAGCGGTCTCTGGGAGCAGAGCACATGTGGAGGCTCCCTCTCTCCAAGACCCTCAGGTAGGGCTGATGTGGAGCGAGCAGTCTCTGGGAGCAGAGCACATGTGGAGGCTCCCTCTCTCCAAGACCCTCAGGTAGGGCTGGTGTGGAGCGAGCGGTCTCTGGGAGCAGAGCACATGTGGGGGCTCCCTCTCTCCAAGACCCTCAGGTGGGGCTGGTGTGGAGCGAGCGGTCTCTGGGAGCAGAGCACATGTGGGGGCTCCCTCTCTCCAAGACCCTCAGGTGGGGCTGGTGTGGAGCGAGCGGTCTCTGGGAGCAGAGCACATGTGGAGGCTCCCTCTCTCCAAGACCCTCAGGTAGGGCTGGTGTGGAGCGAGCGGTCTCTGGGAGCAGAGCACATGTGGAGGCTCCCTCTCTCCAAGACCCTCAGGTGGGGCTGGTGTGGAGCGAGCGGTCTCTGGGAGCAGAGCACATGTGGAGGCTCCCTCTCTCCAAGACCCTCAGGTAGGGCTGGTGTGGAGCGAGCGATCTCTGGGAGCAGAGCACATGTGGAGGCTCCCCCTCTCCAAGACCCTCAGGTAGGGCTGGTGTGGAGCGAGCGGTCTCTAGAAGCAGAGCACATGTGGAGGCTCCCTCTCTCCAAGACCCTCAGGTAGGGCTGGTGTGGAGCGAGCGGTCTCTGGGAGCAGAGCACATGTGGAGGCTCCCTCTCTCCAAGACCCTTAGGTAGGGCTGGTGTGGAGCGAGGGGTCTCTGGGAGCAGAGCACATGTGGAGGCTCCCCCTCTCCAAGACCCTCAGGTAGGGCTGGTGTGGAGCGAGCGGTCTCTGGGAGCAGAGCACATGTGGAGGCTCCCCCTCTCCAAGACCCTCAGGTAGGGCTGGTGTGGAGCGAGCGGTCTCTGGGAGCAGAGCACATGTGGAGGCTCCCTCTCTTCAAGACCCTCAGGTAGGGCTGGTGTGGAGCGAGCGGTCTCTGGGAGCAGAGCACATGTGGAGGCTTCCCCTCTCCAAGACCCTCAGGTAGGGCTGGTGTGGAGCGAGCGGTCTCTGTGACCAGAGCACATGTGGAGGCTCCCTCTCTCCAAGACCCTCAGGTAGGGCTGGTGTGGAGCGAGCGATCTCTGGGAGCAGAGCACATGTGGAGGCTCCCCCTCTCCAAGTCCCTCAGGTAGGGCTGGTGTGGAGCGAGCGGTCTCTAGGAGCAGAGCACATGTGGAGGCTCCCTCTCTCCAAGACCCTCAGGTAGGGCTGGTGTGGAGCGAGCGGTCTCTGGGAGCAGAGCACATGTGGAGGCTCCCTCTCTCCAAGACCCTCAGGTGGGGCTGGTGTGGAGCGAGGGGTCTCTGGGAGCAGAGCACATGTGGAGGCTCCCCCTCTCCAAGACCCTCAGGTAGGGCTGGTGTGGAGCGAGCGGTCTCTGGGAGCAGAGCACATGTGGAGGCTCCCTCTCTCCAAGACCCTCAGGTAGGGCTGGTGTGGAGCGAGCGGTCTCTGGGAGCAGAGCACATGTGGAGGCTCCCTCTCTCCAAGACCCTCAGGTAGGGCTGGTGTGGAGCGAGCGGTCTCTGGGAGCAGAGCACATGTGGAGGCTCCCTCTCTCCAAGACCCTCAGGTAGGGCTGGTGTGGAGCGAGCGGTCTCTGGGAGCAGAGCACATGTGGAGGCTCCCCCTCTCCAAGACCCTCAGGTAGGGCTGGTGTGGAGTGAGCGGTCTCTGGGAGCAGACCACATGTGGAGGCTCCCTCTCTCCAAGACCATCAGGTACGGGTTGGTGTGGAGTGAGCGGTCTCTGGGAGCAGAGCACATGTGGAGGCTCCCTCTCTCCAAGACCCTCAGGTAGGGCTGATGTGGAGCGAGCGGTCTCTGGGAGCAGAGCACATGTGGAGGCTCCCCCTCTCCAAGACACTCAGGTAGGGCTGGTGTGGAGCGAGCGGTCTCTGGGAGCAGAGCACATGTGGAGGCTCCCTCTCTCCAAGACCCTCAGGTAGGGCTGGTGTGGAGCGAGCGGTCTCTAGGAGCAGAGCACATGTGGAGGCTCCCTCTCTCCAAGACCCTCAGGTAGGGCTGGTGTGGAGCGAGCGGTCTCTGGGAGCAGAGCACATGTGGAGGCTCCCTCTCTCCAAGACCCTCAGGTGGGGCTGGTGTGGAGCGAGGGGTCTCTGGGAGCAGAGCACATGTGGAGGCTCCCCCTCTCCAAGACCCTCAGGTAGGGCTGGTGTGGAGCGAGCGGTCTCTGGGAGCAGAGCACATGTGGAGGCTCCCTCTCTCCAAGACCCTCAGGTAGGGCTGGTGTGGAGCGAGCGGTCTCTGGGAGCAGAGCACATGTGGAGGCTCCCTCTCTCCAAGACCCTCAGGTAGGGCTGGTGTGGAGCGAGCGGTCTCTGGGAGCAGAGCACATGTGCAGGCTCCCTCTCTCCAAGACCCTCAGGTAGGGCTGGTGTGGAGCGAGCGGTCTCTGGGAGCAGAGCACATGTGGAGGCTCCCTCTCTCCAAGACCCTCAGGTAGGGCTGGTGTGGAGCGAGCGGTCTCTGGGAGCAGAGCACATGTGGAGGCTCCCCCTCTCCAAGACCCTCAGGTAGGGCTGGTGTGGAGCGAGCGGTCTCTGGGACCAGAGCACATGTGGAGGCTCCCTCTCTCCAAGACCCTCAGGTAGGGCTGGTGTGGAGCGAGCGATCTCTGGGAGCAGAGCACATGTGGAGGCTCCCCCTCTCCAAGACCCTCAGGTAGGGCTGGTGTGGAGCAAGCGGTCTCTAGGAGCAGAGCACATGTGGAGGCTCCCTCTCTCCAAGACCCTCAGGTAGGGCTGGTGTGGAGCGAGCGGTCTCTGGGAGCAGAGCACATGTGGAGGCTCCCTCTCTCCAAGTCCCTCAGGTAGGGCTGGTGTGGAGCGAGGGGTCCCTGGGAGCAGAGCACATGTGGAGGCTCCCCCTCTCCAAGACCCTCAGGTAGGGCTGGTGTGGAGCGAGCGGTCTCTGGGAGCAGAGCACATGTGGAGGCTCCCCCTCTCCAAGACCCTCAGGTAGGGCTGGTGTGGAGCGAGCGGTCTCTGGGACCAGAGCACATGTGGAGGCTCCCTCTCTCCAAGACCCTCAGGTAGGGCTGGTGTGGAGCGAGCGGTCTCTGGGAGCAGAGTACATGTGGAGGCTCCCTCTCTCCAAGACCCTCAGGTAGGGCTGATGTGGAGCGAGCGGTCTCTGGGAGCAGAGCACATGTGGAGGCTCCCCCTCTCCAAGACCCTCAGGTAGGGCTGGTGTGGAGCGAGCGGTCTCTGGGAGCAGAGCACATGTGGAGGCTCCCTCTCTCCAAGACCCTCAGGTAGGGCTGGTGTGGAGTGAGCGGTCTCTGGGAGCAGAGCACATGTGGAGGCTCCCTCTCTCCAAGACCCTCAGGTAGGGCTGATGTGGAGCGAGCAGTCTCTGGGAGCAGAGCACATGTGGAGGCTCCCTCTCTCCAAGACCCTCAGGTAGGGCTGGTGTGGAGCGAGCGGTCTCTGGGAGCAGAGCACATGTGGAGGCTCCCTCTCTCCAAGACCCTCAGGTGGGGCTGGTGTGGAGCGAGCGGTCTCTGGGAGCAGAGCACATGTGGGGGCTCCCTCTCTCCAAGACCCTCAGGTGGGGCTGGTGTGGAGCGAGCGGTCTCTGGGAGCAGAGCACATGTGGAGGCTCCCTCTCTCCAAGACCCTCAGGTAGGGCTGGTGTGGAGCGAGCGGTCTCTGGGAGCAGAGCACATGTGGAGGCTCCCTCTCTCCAAGACCCTCAGGTGGGGCTGGTGTGGAGCGAGCGGTCTCTGGGAGCAGAGCACATGTGGAGGCTCCCTCTCTCCAAGACCCTCAGGTAGGGCTGGTGTGGAGCGAGCGATCTCTGGGAGCAGAGCACATGTGGAGGCTCCCCCTCTCCAAGACCCTCAGGTAGGGCTGGTGTGGAGCGAGCGGTCTCTAGAAGCAGAGCACATGTGGAGGCTCCCTCTCTCCAAGACCCTCAGGTAGGGCTGGTGTGGAGCGAGCGGTCTCTGGGAGCAGAGCACATGTGGAGGCTCCCTCTCTCCAAGACCCTTAGGTAGGGCTGGTGTGGAGCGAGGGGTCTCTGGGAGCAGAGCACATGTGGAGGCTCCCCGTCTCCAAGACCCTCAGGTAGGGCTGGTGTGGAGCGAGCGGTCTCTGGGAGCAGAGCACATGTGGAGGCTCCCCCTCTCCAAGACCCTCAGGTAGGGCTGGTGTGGAGCGAGCGGTCTCTGGGAGCAGAGCACATGTGGAGGCTCCCTCTCTCCAAGACCCTCAGGTAGGGCTGGTGTGGAGCGAGCGGTCTCTGGGAGCAGAGCACATGTGGAGGCTTCCCCTCTCCAAGACCCTCAGGTAGGGCTGGTGTGGAGCGAGTGGTCTCTGTGACCAGAGCACATGTGGAGGCTCCCTCTCTCCAAGACCCTCAGGTAGGGCTGGTGTGGAGCGAGCGATCTCTGGGAGCAGAGCACATGTGGAGGCTCCCCCTCTCCAAGTCCCTCAGGTAGGGCTGGTGTGGAGCGAGCGGTCTCTAGGAGCAGAGCACATGTGGAGGCTCCCTCTCTCCAAGACCCTCAGGTAGGGCTGGTGTGGAGCGAGCGGTCTCTGGGAGCAGAGCACATGTGGAGGCTCCCTCTCTCCAAGACCCTCAGGTGGGGCTGGTGTGGAGCGAGGGGTCTCTGGGAGCAGAGCACATGTGGAGGCTCCCCCTCTCCAAGACCCTCAGGTAGGGCTGGTGTGGAGCGAGCGGTCTCTGGGAGCAGAGCACATGTGGAGGCTCCCTCTCTCCAAGACCCTCAGGTAGGGCTGGTGTGGAGCGAGCGGTCTCTGGGAGCAGAGCACATGTGGAGGCTCCCTCTCTCCAAGACCCTCAGGTAGGGCTGGTGTGGAGCGAGCGGTCTCTGGGAGCAGAGCACATGTGGAGGCTCCCTCTCTCCAAGACCCTCAGGTAGGGCTGGTGTGGAGCGAGCGGTCTCTGGGAGCAGAGCACATGTGGAGGCTCCCCCTCTCCAAGACCCTCAGGTAAGGCTGGTGTGGAGTGAGCGGTCTCTGGGAGCAGACCACATGTGGAGGCTCCCTCTCTCCAAGACCATCAGGTACGGGTTGGTGTGGAGTGAGCGGTCTCTGGGAGCAGAGCACATGTGGAGGCTCCCTCTCTCCAAGACCCTCAGGTAGGGCTGATGTGGAGCGAGCGGTCTCTGGGAGCAGAGCACATGTGGAGGCTCCCCCTCTCCAAGACACTCAGGTAGGGCTGGTGTGGAGCGAGCGGTCTCTGGGAGCAGAGCACATGTGGAGGCTCCCTCTCTCCAAGACCCTCAGGTAGGGCTGGTGTGGAGCGAGCGGTCTCTAGGAGCAGAGCACATGTGGAGGCTCCCTCTCTCCAAGACCCTCAGGTAGGGCTGGTGTGGAGCGAGCGGTCTCTGGGAGCAGAGCACATGTGGAGGCTCCCTCTCTCCAAGACCCTCAGGTGGGGCTGGTGTGGAGCGAGGGGTCTCTGGGAGCAGAGCACATGTGGAGGCTCCCCCTCTCCAAGACCCTCAGGTAGGGCTGGTGTGGAGCGAGCGGTCTCTGGGAGCAGAGCACATGTGGAGGCTCCCTCTCTCCAAGACCCTCAGGTAGGGCTGGTGTGGAGCGAGCGGTCTCTGGGAGCAGAGCACATGTGGAGGCTCCCTCTCTCCAAGACCCTCAGGTAGGGCTGGTGTGGAGCGAGCGGTCTCTGGGAGCAGAGCACATGTGGAGGCTCCCTCTCTCCAAGACCCTCAGGTAGGGCTGGTGTGGAGCGAGCGGTCTCTGGGAGCAGAGCACATGTGGAGGCTCCCTCTCTCCAAGACCCTCAGGTAGGGCTGGTGTGGAGTGAGCGGTCTCTGGGAGCAGACCACATGTGGAGGCTCCCTCTCTCCAAGACCATCAGGTACGGGTTGGTGTGGAGTGAGCGGTCTCTGGGAGCAGAGCACATGTGGAGGCTCCCTCTCTCCAAGACCCTCAGGTAGGGCTGATGTGGAGCGAGCGGTCTCTGGGAGCAGAGCACATGTGGAGGCTCCCCCTCTCCAAGACACTCAGGTAGGGCTGGTGTGGAGCGAGCGGTCTCTGGGAGCAGAGCACATGTGGAGGCTCCCTCTCTCCAAGACCCTCAGGTAGGGCTGATGTGGAGTGAGCGGTCTCTGGGAGCAGAGCACATGTGAAGGCTCCCTCTCTCCAAGACCCTCAGGTAGGGCTGATGTGGAGCGAGCGGTCTCTGGGAGCAGAGCACATGTGGAGGCTCCCCCTCTCCAAGACCCTCAGGTAGGGCTGGTGTGGAGCGAGCGGTCTCTGGGAGCAGAGCACATGTGGAAGCTCCCTCTCTCCAAGACCCTCAGGTAGGGCTGGTGTGGAGTGAGCGGTCTCTGGGAGCAGAGCACATGTGGAGGCTCTCTCTCTCCAAGACCCTCAGGTGGGGCTGGTGTGGAGCGAGCGGTCTCTGGGAGCAGAGCACATGTGGAGGCTCCCTCTCTCCAAGACCCTCAGGTGGGGCTGGTGTGGAGCGAGCGGTCTCTGGGAGCAGAGCACATGTGGAGGCTCCCTCTCTCCAAGACCCTCAGGTAGGGCTGGTGTGGAGCGAGCGGTCTCTGGGAGCAGAGCACATGTGGAGGCTCCCTCTCTCCAAGACCCTCAGGTGGGGCTGGTGTGGAGCGAGCGGTCTCTGGGAGCAGAGCACATGTGGAGGCTCCCTCTCTCCAAGACCGTCAGGTAGGGCTGATGTGGAGCGAGCGGTCTCTGGGAGCAGAGCACATGTGGAGGCTCCCTCTCTCCAAGACCCTCAGGTGGGGCTGGTGTGGAGCGAGCGATCTCTGGGAGCAGGGCACATGTGGAGGCTCCCTCACCCCAAGACCCTCAGGTGGGGCTGGTGTGGAGCGAGCGATCTCTGGGAGCAGAGCACATGTGGAGGCTCCCTCTCTCCAAGACCCTCAGGTAGGGCTGGTGTGGAGCGAGTGGTCTCTGGGAGCAGAGCACATGTGGAGGCTCTCCCTCTCCAAGACCCTCAGGTAGGGCTGGTGTGGAGCGAGCGATCTCTGGGAGCAGAGCACATGTGGAGGCTCCCTCTCTCCAAGACCCTCAGGAAGGGCTGGTGAGGAGCGAGCAGTCTCTGGGAGCAGAGCACACGTGGAGGCTCCCCCTCTCCAAGAACCTCAGGTAGGGCTGATGTGGAGCGAGCGGTCTCTGGGAGCAGAGCACATGTGGAGGCTCTCCCTCTCCAAGACCCTCAGGTAGGGCTGATGTGGAGCGAGCGATCTCTGGGAGCAGAGCACATGTGGAGGCTCCCTCTCTCCAAGACCCTCAGGTAGGGCTGGTGTGGAGCGAGCGGTCTCTGGGAGCAGAGCACATGTGGAGGCTCCCTCTCTCCAAGACCCTCAGGTAGGGCTGGTGTGGAGCGAGCGATCTCTGGGAGCAGAGCACATGTGGAGGCTCCCTCTCTCCAAGACCCTCAGGTAGGGCTGGTGTGGAGCGAGCGATCTCTGGGAGCAGAGCACATGTGGAGGCTCCCTCTCTCCAAGACCCTCAGGTAGGGCTGGTGTGGAGCGAGCGGTCTCTGGGAGCAGAGCACATGTGGAGTCTCCC
Source organism: Ranitomeya imitator (assembly GCF_032444005.1). Classification (NCBI taxonomy): domain Eukaryota; kingdom Metazoa; phylum Chordata; class Amphibia; order Anura; family Dendrobatidae; genus Ranitomeya; species Ranitomeya imitator. Next base: position 2,878,668 of record NC_091288.1, read on the forward strand.
TCTCTCCAAGACCTTCAGGTAGGGCTGGTGTGGAGCGAGCGGTCTCTGGGAGCAGAGCACACATGGAGGTTCCCTCTCTCCAAGACCCTCAGGTAGGGCTGATGTGGAGCGAGCGGTCTCTGGGAGCAGAGCACATGTGGAGGCTCCCTCTCTCCAAGACCCTCAGGTAGGGCTGGTGTGGAGCGAGCGGTCTCTGGGAGCAGAGCACATGTGGAGTCTCCCTCTCTCCAAGACCCTCAGGTAGGGCTGGTGTGGAGCGAGCGGTCTCTGGGAGCAGAGCACATGTGGAGGCTCCCTCTCTCCAAGACCCTCAGGTAGGGCTGGTGTGGAGCGAGCGATCTCTGGGAGCAGAGCACATGTGGAGGCTCCCTCTCTCCAAGACCCTCAGGTAGGGCTGGTGTGGAGCGAGCGGTCTCTGGGAGTAGAGCACATGTGGAGGCTCCCTCTCTCCAAGACCCTCAGGAAGGACTGATGTGGAGCGAGCGGTCTCTGGGAGCAGAGCACATGTGGAGGCTCCCTCTCTCCAAGACCCTCAGGTAGGGCTGGTGTGGAGCGAGTGGTCTCTCGGAGCAGAGCACATGTGGAGGCTCCATCTCTCCAAGACCCTCAGGTAGGGCTGGTGTGGAGCGAGCGGTCTCTGGGAGCAGAGCACACATGGAGGTTCCCTCTCTCCAAGACCCTCAGGTAGGGCTGATGTGGAGCGAGCGGTCTCTGGGAGCAGAGCACATGTGGAGGCTCCCTCTCTCCAAGACCCTCAGGAAGGACTGATGTGGAGCGAGCGGTCTCTGGGAGCAGAGCACATGTGGAGGCTCCCTCTCTCCAAGACCCTCAGGTAGGGCTGGTGTGGAGCGAGCGGTCTCTGGGAGCAGAGCACATGTGGAGGCTCCATCTCTCCAAGACCCTCAGGTAGGGCTGGTGTGGAGCGAGCGGTCTCTGGGAGCAGAGCACATGTGGAGGCTCCCTCTCTCCAAGACCCTCAGGTAGGGCTGGTGTGGAGCGAGCGGTCTCTGGGAGCAGAGCACACGTGGAGGCTCCCTCTCTCCAAGACCCTCAGGTAGGGCTGGTGTGGAGCGAGCGGTCTCTGGGAGCAGAGCACATGTGGAGGCTCCATCTCTCCAAGACCCTCAGGTAGGGCTGGTGTGGAGCGAGCGGTCTCTGGGAGCAGAGCACATGTGGAGGCTCCATCTCTCCAAGACCCTCAGGTAGGGCTGGTGTGGAGCGAGCGGTCTCTGGGAGCAGAGCACATGTGGAGGCTCCCTCTCTCCAAGACCCTCAGGTAGGGCTGGTGTGGAGCGAGCGGTCTCTGGGAGCAGAGCACATGTGGAGGCTCCCCCTCTCCAAGACCCTCAGGTAGGGCTGGTGTGGAGCGAGCGGTCTCTGGGAGCAGAGCACATGTGGAGGCTCCATCTCTCCAAGACCCTCAGGTAGGGCTGACAAGCTTAGAAATTACCTTCTGCATAAAGCTACAAAAGACTCTGAATCTCTCTATAACAAATTCAAGCATTACATCTAAAGGAGCGGGGTCTTAAAGCTCCGAAGCCTCAATTCCATGTCAGAATCTAACTCTGTACTGTATTTTCTGTGGTTTAACCCCGAGGCCTGTGAAGCATTTACGCCGTGTCATATTTTCCCGTGCCTGCAAAAGTAAACGCAACTGTTATCCCCGAGACCTGTGTCTGTGGTCATTATCGTGGACGCCGCGTGGGGGTGGATAGCAGTGAACGGAAAGCCCCCATTACAAGGGCTTTACAATGGCCACCTGCAGTATATCTTCTTCCTATAGAGGGCGCCAGTGACCTGTAATTTACAGTTTGTCTCCTTTCCACAGGGGGCGCCATTGACTTGTCATCTGCCCGGGTTCCTGCGCATTTCTCCGTTTCTCCCATTGGTCTTCTGATTTTTCTCCGTAATGCATTTTTCCATGACTTTTCATCCTGCAACTTGCTGATGGTTTCCCACAGAAGAGGGTAGGGCTGCTCGTGTTCCTCACAGTCATTTTAATGATGACAATGAAGACAGCGACCGCTGCTGATCCCGGGAGCTGACGCTTTCCTGTCAGCCTCCTGCACAGTGTCAGACAGAGGACGGCAAATAATTACAGAACATTCATTATTCAGTTGGCGGCTCTCCGCGTTTACTCAGCGAACCACATGAATATCATCGCGTCTGCCCCAAGGCCCCGCTGTTCCAAAACCGTGCCCTGCATGCTGTGCTCCATGTGCAGCGCTGCTCCATGCCCTGCTTGCCATGCTCCGCACCCTGCACGCCGTATGCTACTGTGCACTGTGCGCTGTACTCTATGGTACTCTGTGCCCTGCACACTATGTTCTGTGCCCTGTGCGCCGTACTCTATGCTCTGCACCCTATGCTCCAGACCCTATGGCTGATGCTCCTCGCCCTGTGTCCTATCCTCCGCTCCCTGTGCTCGACGCTCTGTTGCCTATACTGCACGTCCTGTGCTCTATGCTCTGCGTACTATGCTTTGTCCTCTGCACCTTGTACCCTATGCTCTGTGCTCTCCACCCTGTGGTCTAATCTGCATCCTGTTCGCTATGCTCTGTTCCTGTGGGCTATACTCCATGCCCTATGCTGCGCACTCTGCGCCCAGTGTTCTACGGTCTGTACTCAATGCCCTGTGCCTTATATTTCACGTCCTATTTTCCGTGCTCTATGCCCTGCATACTATGCTCCATGAACTGCGCCTTATGCTCTGTGGCCTATACTCCATGCCCTATGTTTCACTTTCTGTGCCCCATGCTTCTCACCCTGTGCCCTGTGTTCTGTCTCCGTCATACAATTTGTTCATATCTTTATTTGTTTTTAGTGCTTTGGCTCCCTCTAGCGGTCAGAGTTATGTTGGCAGTTCCATTTTTCTGTTTTTGTATTATCCATGTCTGATTCTCCTCCTCCTTTGCAATGCATTATGGTAGCTCAGCCTCCATTTCCCTCCATTTTTCCTTTCACTTTCCTCAGTTTGCCATCAAGGAAAGACGCTTCACTTCATCCCCCTTGCGATTGCATTGCCGGTATGTCTTTATGCTTTCTGTAGATATTTCTGCTCCATATTAGCCTAGCCTAGCCAGTTGTACTCCCAGTTCAGTTACTAGCCTTCTAAATGTTATGCATAATGTATATCATGTGTATTATGTATCTGTTCTATACCATGCACTGATTCTATGTATATCATTGTTCACAGTTTTACCGCATCAATATACCACTACGTTTAATAAAGCACAGACTCAACCACAGTCTCCTTATTGGACCCCGGTATAGCGGTTTAGCTGACTGTATAGCTACGTATGAGCCTGCCTCATCTAGTGAGGACAGAACACCCTGTGTGCTATAAACATCCAGACTGACACTTTTTAGCCTCAGGAGTGAGCAGTAGAGGTGATTCTTCGGGAACTGCCGCTCTCACAGTGCATTGTCTGCTGAAAATATAATCCACAGCCCATAGTCCTGCATATAGTATAATACACTCCCCATAGTCCACAATATAGTATAGTACACTCCCAATAGTCCTCCATATAGTATAGTACACTCCCAATAGTCCTTCATATAGTATAACACACAGCCCATTATCCTCCATATAGTATAATACACTCCCCATAGCCCGCAATATAGTATAATACACTCCCAATAGTCATCTATATAGTATGATACACAGCCCATTGTCCTCCATATAGTATAATACACTCCCCATAGTCCTCCATATAGCATAACGCACAGCCCATTGTCCTCCATATAGTATAATACACTCCCCATAGTCCTCCATATAGTATAATACACTCCCAATAGTCATCCATATAGTATGATACACAGCCCATTGTCCTCCATATAGTATAATACACTCCCCATAGTCCTCCATATAGTATAATGCACAACCCATAGTCCTCCATATAGTATAATACACTCCCCATAGTCCTCCATATAGTAACATAGTAACATAGTTAGTAAGGCCGAAAAAAGACATTTGTCCATCCAGTTCAGCCTATATTCCATCATAATAAATCCCCAGATCTACGTCCTTCTACAGAACCTAATTGTATGATACAATATTGTTCTGCTCCAGGAAGACATCCAGGCCTCTCTTGAACCCCTCGACTGAGTTCGCCATCACCACCTCCTCAGGCAAGCAATTCCAGATTCTCACTGCCCTAACAGTAAAGAATCCTCTTCTATGTTGGTGGAAAAACCTTCTCTCCTCCAGACGCAAAGAATGCCCCCTTGTGCCCGTCACCTTCCTTGGTATAAACAGATCCTCAGCGAGATATTTGTATTGTCCCCTTATATACTTATACATGGTTATTAGATCGCCCATATAGTATAGTGCACAGCCCATAGTCCTTCATAGAGTATAATGCACAGCCCATAGTCCTCCATATAGTATAATGCACAGCCCATAGTCCTCCATAGAGCATAACGCAGAGCCCATTGTCCTCCATATAGTATAATACACTCCCCATAGTCCGCCATATAGTATAATACACTCCCAATAGTCGTCCATATAGTATGATACACAGCCTATAGTCCTCCATATAGTATAACGAACAGCCCATTGTCCTCCATATAGTATAATACACAGCCCGGGTCCTCCATATAGTATAACACACTGCCCATTGTCCTCCATATAGTATAACACACTGCCCATTGTCCTCCATATAGTATAATACACTCCCCATTGTCCTCCATATAGTATAATACACAGCCCATTGTCCTCCATATATTATAACACACTGCCCATTGTCCTCCATATAGTATAACACACTGCCCATTGTCCTCCATATAGTATAACACACTGCCCATAGTACTCCATGTAGTATAATGTACAGCCTATAGTCATTCGTATAGTATAATGCACAGCCTATAATCTTCCATGCAGTATATTGCACATCCCCATGTCATCCATGTAGTATAATGTACAGCCCATAGTCCTCCATGTGGTGTCCTCGGCAGTGCAAGCGGCAGGTTCCGGTGCCAAGGATGCTATGTGAGAAGGACCTGCCATGACGTCACCACAGGTCCTGCGCTCATACCAACCCTGGGACCAGAAGTTGCCGCGTGCACCACACACAGGCGCCAGGACTACAAGGGGCCTTCAGAAGGTGAGTAACATAGTAACATAGTTAGTAAGGCCGAAAAAAGACATTTGTCCATCCAGTTCAGCCTATATTCCATCATAATAAATCCCCAGATCTACGTCCTTCTACAGAACCTAATAATTGTATGATACAATATTGTTCTGCTCCAGGAAGACATCCAGGCCTCTCTTGAACCCCTCGACTGAGTTCGCCATCACCACCTCCTCAGGCAAGCAATTCCAGATTCTCACTGCCCTAACAGTAAAGAATCCTCTTCTATGTTGGTGGAAAAACCTTCTGTCCTCCAGACGCAAAGAATGCCCCCTTGTGCCCGAGTATATTATTATTATTATTATTTATTTATATAGCATCATTAATTCCATGGTGCTGTACATGAGAAGGGGTTACATACAGGGTTATAGATATCGATTACAGTAAACAAGTTTACAATGACAGACTGGTACAGAGGGGAGAGGACCCTGTCCTTGCAGACTTACATTCTATGGGATAGTGGGGAAGAGGCACTAGGTAGGGGCGAGTATATGTTTATTTTTTATTTTAAGTCTTTTTTAACCACGTATATAGTGCTCACATTGCTATATACTACGTGGGCTCTGTTACATAGTACATCTCTGTGCTGTACACTATGTAGCTGGGCAATATACAACGTGACTGCAATATACAACGTGACTGTCCAATATACTACGTGGCTGTGCAATATACTACATGCTTTGTGTTATATACTACGTAGCTGTGCAATATACTATGTGGCTGTGTCAGTTCTGTTATATACTACGTGGCTGGGTAATATACTACGTGGCTCTACAATATACTACGTGGCTATGTTATATACTACGTGGCTCTGCTATATACTATGTCGCTGACCAATATACTACACTACATACGCTGTGTTACATACTACGTAGCTCTGTTATTTACTACATAGCTATGTTATATACTACGTCGGTTGTAACTACGTCACTGTGCAATATAGTACGTAGCCTGTGCTATATACTACCTACATATTCTAGAATACCTGATACGTTAGAATAGGGCCACCATCTAGTGTAGTATAATGCACAACCCATAGTCATCCATGTAATATAATTTACAGCCCATAGTCATCTGTGTAGTATAATACACAGCCCATAGTCATCCATTTAGTATAATGCACAGCGCATAGTCCTCCATGTAGTATAATACACAGCCCATACATCCATATAGTATAAAGCACAGCACAGCCCATATCCTTCATATAAGATAATATAATATAAGGCACAGACCATAGTTGTCACTGGGTTACTGCAACAGTGTGGAGCCAGAAGGCCGCTGTTAGGACTGGTGGAACGCACCAAGTACAAGGTGAAATAATATAGGTGCGTTCGCAGTCCGGAGTCCACCATGCAGATGAAAACCTGCTGCTGGTAAATGGCAGCGCTATATGGCGGTGGAAGCGAACCCTGTTAAGCCACAGCAATACCGCACTAAGGAGTGCAAGCAAGGAGTCAGCGAACTCAGTCCCAAGTCTCAGGGTAGAAGTCCGTTCTGACTTCTTGCGCACAACACCGCAACTGGGTGTAATAACAAATAGAGAGCACCGAAGTGCGAACTGTGCCGTGCTGGCAGACACCACCAGACACCCGGACGTGGGTAGGAAGCGCACAACTACAGGCGCATGGCGCCGCACTGGCGGTCACAGCAATGGACGCTGATTCGTGTGTAAGACGTAGTGAGGTTAGTCGGGCGCTAGATAGCAGCCGTACACCTTACGCGAACAATAGGGTAGGGTTATCCAAGGACGACTTGAACTCACAACGAACACACGTATGCAATTGTACACTAGCGCATGGCCGTGCGGTCATGCGAAGCTTATATAGCTGCAGCATGTTCAGGACCTTCCAATAAAGGACCAATGGGAACCGCTGCAGTATCTGAGCATGTGACCCTCGATCTCCAACGTGAGATCTCACCCTGGGCATGCTCAGAAGGGAAAAAGCAGGACTTAGTCCCAAAAGCGTCCGCTGGCTGCTGCACTGGCTTTAATGGCAAAAGCTGGAAAAGCAACAGCAAGCCTAAGCACAGAGTGAGACTGAGCCAGACGCAAGGACCGACGTCTCCACTGAGCAGACTCCACTGCGGCAGGAGAAGAATGGGAGACCGCAGCAGAAACGGCCCGAGATTCCCCCTGTGCAGAAGCGGGAACTCGACCCCTAACAGCCGCAGCATCTGATTGCTCCTACTCCGGCACTGAGAAGAATCACTTCTCCTTCATTTTAATTGTTTTTTTCCTTAAGGCAGAATGGGTTAATAGGCCATATTGGAAATCCCTGTGCTCACAGCTGAGCTCGGTTAGCCACTCCTTCCCCCTTTACAACCTGGACTCTGATATAGGATTTCTGTTAACCCTCGTTTGTTTGTTGCCTTGTTTGTCGGGTTGGTTTACTATGGTGCACAGTAGCGCCCCTCTTCCCTGGGTGGGTGAAGAGAAAAGATGGAGAGCTAGTTCAAGAGATAAGGCACGGGTTGAGGCCCCGGCATCTTCACCTTCAGAGGTATCCTGGGGAGTAGGGCAAGCTAGGGCGCCCCCAGTGTTAGGGACAGTGTAGGAGCCTCTGGTCCCCCAACAGCTGTGTTGTAATATTAGCTCTGACTGCAACCATTTTTTCTGATGCATGATGGATCCAATCACTGCCCTGATGGGGGAATTGCGGCAGCTCAGTCTGGAGGTGGTGAGTTTACACATGGTGGTTTTGCAGCACCCTAATACATCTGGTGCAGGGATTTCATCTCTGAGGCAAACCATAGTGGAGCCCAAGATTGAGTTTCTTGACAGGTTCTCTGGGGGGAGTGTCAAGTGTATGGTGTTCCGTGAGGCCTGCAAACTGTACTTTAGGTTATGTCCAGTTTCCTCAGGTACAGTGGAGTAACCTGTGGGGATAGTAATTCGCTCCTCCAGGGGGACCCCTAAGCATGGGCATGTTTTCTCATGTCTGACTCCCAGTCGCTTCAGATGGTGGAGGGATTTTTTTTCTGCCACTGAACCTTATATATGATGACCCCAATTGAGTCTCCTTAGCTAAGTCTACACTGCGCCAACTTCAGCAAGGAGACCGCCTAGAGGAGCAATATTGCTCTGAAATCCGGAAGTGGGCCGTGGACACTAAGTGGAATGAACCTGAACCTGCACTTCGTAGTCTGTTCTGTGAGGGGCTTACAATAAGGGTGCAGGATGCCTTAGCTCTGTATGAGACTTTTGACTTCCTTGAGGCGGCCATGTCTCTGGTGATCCAGGTTGATCGCTGTCTTCGCCAGAGACATAGGGAGTCACCTCTTTATGCGGTAGGTCCAGGGTCGAGGGCGGTCAGCACTTAGCATACTGTGGAGCCCATGCAGGTGGGTGCAGCGTCTCACTCTGGTAAATTGTCTGTTGTCTGTTGTAAGGGGGAGTGTGTTTGTTCAGAGGTAAAAATGGCCATTTCGTGGGCACGTGTCCCTCCCGACCACATAGTAAGCCACCGCTGGAAAACTTTATGGCCCGGGTTGCAGGGAGCTTAGCAACCTGGATGTACTTATCACCTCTGTGGGTAGGACATAGTTTTTTCTACCAGCCATAATCCACGTGGGTGGAATTAAGGACGTGTCTGTATTTTTGGACGGTGGCTCGGGGTTTAATTTGATCGACGCTAGATTTGTCCAGGTCCAAGGTGTCATCCCACATACTCTGTCCAGACCCATACCCATAATCCCCATCGACGTCACTCCCTTGAGACGGGCATTTTACTCAAGTCATCCGAGACTTGCGGCTTCATGTGGGGGCCATACACACTGAGGTGTTAGACTGTTATGTGCTAGAGGGTCTACCCTCACTTGTGGTACTGGGACTTCCTTGGCTCGCTCTGCCCTCACCGGTGGTACTGGGACTTCCTTGGCTCGCTCTGCCCTCACCGGTGGTACTGGGACTTCCTTGGCTCGCTCTGCCCTCACCGGTGGTACTGGGACTTCCTTGGCTCGCTCTGCCCTCACCGGTGGTACTGGGACTTCCTTGGCTCGCTCTGCCCTCACCGGTGGTACTGGGACTTCCTTGGCATACTATGAACAATCCTGTAGTAGACTGGCAGACTCAGGAAGTAATAAAATGGAGGACATATTGTGAAGGACACTGCTTGGGCAAGCGGTTATCTAGGGTGGATACTCAGTCTGTGTCGAGTTACCTGTCTGATTTTGGGGATGTGTTCTCTGAGCAGGGGAGTCAAGAACTTTCTCCCCATCGTCCTTATGATTGCGCCATTATTATAGTTCCTGCTGCCAAGCTGCCGAAGAGCAGACTCTATAATATCTCTGGTCCAGAGAGACAGGCCATGAAGGACTACATCACGGAAAGCCTGGCTAAGGGTCATATCAGACCGTCCTCATCCCCCATTGCCACGGAGTTCTTTTTTGTAAAGAAAAAAACTGTCACCTGCTGAGAAAAATTCTGACATCGGTAACAGGGTACTCTTAGCAATCACATGGGCTTTTGAGGAGTGGCGTAATTTTTTGGAGGGAGCGGTTCTTCCGGTTATGGTAATCAAAGATCATGAGAATCTGGTATATATGGAATCGGTGAAACGTGTAACACCTTGACAGGCAAGATGGGCATTGTTCTTTACTAGGTTTTAGTTTTTTTGTTACATATAGGCCGGGAAACAAGAAAATTATGGCGGATGCCTTATCTCACTGTTTTCTTGGGGGAGGAATTAATTGTTAATGGATACCTATTCTTCAAAAAGCAGCGGTTATGGCGTCTATATGCTATTATCTGGAAAGAGAGGTTGTTGACGCTCAGGGGGTCGCCCCTGCTGCTTGTCCACTTGGTAAACTGTTTGGTCCTGTTAATATCTGTCTTAAGGTACCGTCACACTAGACGATATCGCTAGCGATCCGTGACGTTGCAGCGTCCTCGCTAGCGATATCGTCCAGTGTGACAGGCAGCAGCGATCAGGTCCCTGCTGTGCTGTCGTTGGTCGGGGCAGAAAGTCCAGAACTTTATTTCGTCGCTGGATCTCCCGCTGACATCGCTGAATCGGCGTGTGTGACACCGATTCAGCGATGTCTTCGCTGGTAAGGCCTCTTTCACACTTCAGTCTTTTGGCGTCAGTCACTACCGACATAGTGACGGATTGACGGATCCGTCACAATTGTTGCGAAAACGGTTCTAACGGATCCGTTTTTTTTACGGATCCGTTACTTGGGGGTTGTCTGGGAGAAGTATCTACTTTTTGGAGCATGCGCAATTGAAAAAACGGATTGGGGCGACGGATCCGCCGAAAAAACGGTTGCGGCGGATCCGTCGCCCATAGGCGCCCATTCTATGGAATGGCGGACGCGACGGATCCGTCGCGATCCGCCATTTCGGCGTTGACAAAAAACGTTCCAATGTCCGTCTATTTTCAGAAAACGTCCGCCAAATGTCGACGGATCCGTCGCATGGCGGATGGAACGGACGACCATCCGTCACAATCCGTCACTAATGCAAGTCTATGGGAAAATAACGGATCCGTCAAAAAAAATGACGGATCCGTTATTTGAGGAAAATGGCGGTTTTAGACTGACGCCAAATAACTGAAGTGTGAAAGAGGCCTAACCAGGGTAAACATCGGGTTACTAAGTGCAGGGCCGCGCTTGGTAACCCGATGTTTACCCTGGTTACCATCCTAAAAGTAAAAAAAAACAAACGCTTCATACTTACCTACCGCTGTCTGTCCCTGGCGCTGTGCTTTCCCGCACTCACTGTGCCTGGAGTTTTCTGTTAACCCTGTTTGTGCTGCCTTGTTTGTTGGGTTGGTGTACTACAGTACACCGGAGCGCCCTTTTCCCTGGGTGTGGGAAGAGAACAGACCAAAGGCTAGCTCAGGAGATAAGGCAATGGTGAAGGCCCCAGCATCTTCACCTTCAGAACTATCCCAGGGAGTAGGGTGAGCTAGGACACCCCCTAGTGTTAGGGACAGGGAAGGAGCCCCTGGTCCCAGGTCACCCGACAGCTGTGTCATGACAATGAATGTATATACTGGTGTGTGTTAATTTATTTCAGTTCTTCAATACAAAATGTGAAACTCATATATAGCGTAATTACAAACAAAGTGATCTTTTCACATGTTTATTTCTGTTAATGTTGATGATTATGGCTTACAGCCAATGAAAACCCTAAAGTCATTATCTCAGTAAATTAGAATACTTTATAACACCAGCTTCAATAATGATTGTAAAATCGGAAATGTATGTTCAGTAAATGCACTCAATACTTGGTCGGGCTCCTTGTGCATCAATTACTGCATCAATGCGGCGTGGCATGGAGGCGATCAGCCTGTGGCTGCTGAGGGGTTATGGAAGCCCAGGTTGCTTTGATAGAAGCCTTCAGCTCGTCTGCATTGTTGTGTCTGGTGTGTCATCTTCCTCTTGACAATACTCCATAGATTCTCTATGGGATTAAGGTCAGGCGAGTTTGCTGCCAATCAAGCCCAGTGATACTGTTGTTTTTACACCAGGTATTGGTACTTTTGGCAGTGTGGACAGGGGCCAAGTCCTGCTGGAGAATGACATTTCCATCTCCATAAAGCTTGTCAGCAGAGGGAAGCATGAAGGGCTCTACAATGTCCTGGTAGACGGCTGCGCTGACTTTGGTCTTGATAAAACACAGTGGACCTACACCAGCAGATGACATGGGCCCACAAACCATCACTGATTGTGGAGACTTCACACCAGACCTCCAGCAGCTCGGATTGTGGCCTCCACTCTTCCTCCAGACTCTGGGACCTTGGACCACTGACTACAGTCCGGTTCTTTTTCTCCTTGGCCCAGGTAAGACGCTTCTGGCATTGTCTATTGGTCATGAGTGGCCGGACACAAGGAATGTGACACTTGTAGCCCATGTCCTGGAGACGTCTGTGTGTGGTGGAGCAATGACTCCAGCAGCAGTCCGCTCCTTGTGAATCTCCCCACATTACTGAATGGCCTTTTGTTAACAATCCTTTCCAGGCTGTGGTTATCCCGGTTGCACCTTTTTCTACCACACTTTTTTCTTCCACTCCACCTTCCATTAATATGCTTGGATACAGCACTGTGTGAACAGCGGCTTCTTTAGTGTGGTGGAATATGTGTGTATATATATCTATATGTGTGAACAGCGGCTTCTTTACCGATGACCTTTTGTGGCTTCCCCTCTTTGTGTGTCAGTGACGCCTTCTGTAATATGCACAACCTCAGAAGGTGCTCAAGTAGGGCCCCACACCATACATAGATAATAGGAGTACACAAGGAGCGTATAGGTAGTTAAATAGTAATAGTATTTTATTGAATAATCATTAAATTTAAAAGTGCAATCAATATACATAATATATACTAAAAAAACAGTACTCAAGGATGAGAATAGTGAGTGGGTATCCCCCGGTGTGCACCATCTAAGGAGCCGACATGCAACCCAAAGGGTGAAAGAGATTTGCTGCACAAAGATCCGTGCCACATGTATCCATATGAAATGCCAGCCGGCGTGAAGTGACAGGTAAGTAACAAGCGGCTCTTACCAATACGGCACCAAGACGGGGCACACCGGACGGGATCCACAGGCCAAGATCTTGGTGCCGTAATTTAATGATTATTCAATAAAATACTATTACTATTTAACTACCTATATGCTCCTTGTGTACTCCTATTATCTATGGCTTGTGTGCAGTTGGTTCTTTTTCTTGGTGAGGGGCTGTGTGGCACTACTTAGTGCTTAATCTCCCCCTCGGTATCTAGTATGTTGCCTGGTTCTGGTATCCCCACACCATACATGTATAATAAAGAAAACTTGGCACTCAACTTCTAGAATATTTTTGTGGATTATTTAATGCAGCCAGAAAGTAATATAGACGTTTCGGCCTCACTGGCCTTCATCAGTAACGGACTGCTGTATTGTGGGTAATCGCGTTCAGTGCGATAATAGGACTGACACCATAGTCACTTTAAATATGTCTGGTCATGCACTAGGTGCTGGGCATGGAGCCTGTATAAGATAGTACCTGGGTGGGTGGGGGTGGTGGCGCGCAGTCATCAGCGACGCGGTATCCACCGCTGGTCAGCTGTGAGATCACAGCGATTAACCACTATACTGCAGTCCATTACTGATGAAGGCCAGTGAGGCCGAAATGTCTATATTATTTTCTGGCTGCATTAAAAAAAAATAATCCAGAAAAATATTCTAGGAGTTGAGTGCCAAGTTTTCTTTATTATTAATGACAGCCTTCCGGACATCTGTCAGGTCAGCAGTCTTCCCCATGATTGTGGAGCTACTGAAACAGACTAAGGGACCTGTCACGCCGTTCTGTCTGTATCTGGTTTTCGGCGTGACAATGCATATATTTGCTTTAACCCTTTACTCTTTTCCATCAGTGATCCGTTGGTGCCTTGGGGTCCACTGGGTGGTACCCTTCTGAGGTGTGGAATCGGGAGCCTGACATCGTCATGTTATGTTTATGTGCTGTGTGACTTTACTTTCTCTATACCTGAAGTATCAGTGTAATCAAGTCCTACGTGTTTCTTTCCTTGTCCACATGCTCAGCTGCCACAGAACCCCGGTCTCTGCCCTACCCTAGTTCGGGGAGGCCTGGGTCCCCCTCTGCGGTTTAAAGGGTCCGTATTTCATCCCCGGTGGACGCGCGCCCCACGCCTTCTGAGGTTGGTCGGCTTGGGGGCATCTATGGGCTGGGCCGCATCTGCGGCTGCAGCTGATCGTGACAGGACCTTAATAAATGTTTAGGAAGCCTTTGCAGGTGTTTTTTGTTAATTATTTACTGAGATAATAACTTTTGGGTTGTCATTGGCTGTAAGCCATGATCATCAACATTAACAGTAATAAACACATGAAATTGATCACTCTGTGTGTAATGACTCTATAGAATGTACGAGATTCACTTTTTGTATTGAAGAACTGAAATAAATTCACTTTTTGATGATATTCTAATTTAGTGAGAAACACTGGTATCATTGTGGGTGTATATCATTGTGTACATACTGTACGAGTATTTACTCTGTGTGTGTATATTATTATTATTATTATTATTATTATTTATTGTTATAGCGCCATGTATTCCATGGCGCTTTACATGTGAGGAGGGGTATACATAATAAAAATAAGTACAATAATCTTATGCAGCGCCCCAGAGACCTGGTCGTTGCAGTATGACGCTCTCCCACGAAGGGGAGTGATGGTACGTCTGATGGCACTGAAGAGTTCTCCTGACCAGGTATCACCAGCACACATTACACTTCACACTCCAGCCACTAGGAGGAGAAAAGGCTTTATTTATTGGGCCACTCCTCACACTGGTAAAACGAGGGGCTGGGGAGGAAGTTAGTCAGAAGCTGACTGGGTTGGATTCAGGCAACATCCCGTGGCAGGGGGTGTTGCAGGGAGAAGACACAGGGGGGTCCCTGTCAGGCGTGGGAACCTGGCAGGTGCCTAGCGAACAGAACGTAATGGAACCGCGCCTGCACACCCCGTGGCGGTATCCTAAGAAAGAGACAAGAAAGGAAGGATATTGTGGAACAGTGTAAACGAGATCAAGCACAAAGGAGAGCCAGTAGGAGTCGTGCTGAGAGAGAAAGGCAACATCTTACTGAGGCGCGTAGCCGGTGGCCGGAACACCGCGGGACTAACTGACTTCAGGCCTTACTTCGAACTCCGCTGGACAGTTAATTATAGGTTGGCTGTCTACCTTAAATTTCCTAAGAAGACATAGGGGGCAACATTGGGAGAGGGGCTTCTCTAGGGTCCCGGAAGAGCACCGAGCCTTCCCGTCATACGGGTGCGTCCTAGCCAAAATATACCTGGGGGACGTTAGAAACTAGTAACATCTGGAACCAAAGAACGAGAGAGAGAGCTGTAGAGAATGAACGAACGAGAACAGCAGTTGTGAGGACTATTCCGAATGCTCTGCAGGGTAGGACTACAACACACAGGCGCTAGTGGTGGGCAACGATTTCCATCTGCGAAGGAAACTCTGGATGTGCCCATCGGACCGGCCGGTCTCTGATAGCCCTGTTAAACATGCTCTGGATTGAGGATCCTGAAGTCATCAGTAAAGAGGTAAAGAGACTGCAACCTTGTGTCCTCGTTATTGCCTGCGCCGCACACCATCGCCACCTACACCACTGGGAAGCCCTGGGGACACACTTCACCTGTGGGAAGGTATACCATCCAGCTGCCATCACATCACCCCAGCGGACCCCATAGCAGCGTCGGTCACCCTGACCGAACACCACAGGTGGCGTCACGAACCCTTGACAGACTGTACCACCTTTATTGGACGCCCCTTAGCAGGGTCATGGACCGGGCATAGCCACCGTGACAGCCTAGGAACCGAACCAGAGAGGCCCAGTACCGAAAACACGTGGCCCTGTGTCTGGGGGCGATCCACTTAAACAATACAAGTCACAAATGGTACAGGAGGAGAGAGGACCCTGCCCGCGAGGGCTCACAATCTACACGGGATGGGTGAGGATACAGGAGGAGAGAGGACCCTGCCCGCGAGGGCTCACAATCTACAAGAGATGGGTGAGAATACAGGAGGAGAGAGGACCCTGCCCACGAGGGATCACAATCTACAAGGGATGGGTGAGAATACAGGAGGAGAGAGGACCCTGCCCGCGAGGGCTCACAATCTACAAGGGATGGGTGAGGATACAGGAGGAGAGAAGACCCTGCCCACGAGGGATCACAATCTACAAGGGATGGGTGAGAATACAGGAGGAGAGAGGACCCTGCCCGCGAGGGCTCACAATCTACAAGGGATGGGTGAGAATACAGGAGGAGAGAGGACCCTGCCCGCGAGGGCTCACAATCTACAAGGGATGGGTGAGGATACAGTAGGTGAGGATAGAGCTGGTCATGCAGCGGTTTGGTCGATCGGTGGTTACTGCAGGTTGTAGGCTTGTCGGAAGAGGTGGGTCTTCAGGTTCTTTTTGAAGGTTTCGATGGTAGGCGAGAGTCTGATATGTTGGGGTAGAGGGTTCCAGAGTATGGGGGAAGCACGAGATAAATCTTGTATACGATTGTGGGAAGAGGAGATAAGAGGGGAGTAGAGAAGGAGATCTTGTGAGGATCGGAGGTTGCGTGCAGGAAAGTACCGGGAGACGAGGTCACAGATGTATGGAGGAGGCAGGTTGTGGATGGCTTTGTATGTCTATACTCACCTCTTAGCGCTGCACGCGGCCGTCCGGTCTCAGGTTTGCGGTCACATGACCATGACGTCACGAAGGTCCTTCTCGCACAGCATCTTTGGAACCGGACCGCCGCCTGCAGCGCCGAGGAGATCGGGACGTCAGAGGGTGAGTATATCATTATTTTATTATTTTTAACATTACTATTGATGCTGCATATGCATCAATAGTAGGGGTAAAATCCCGCAGCGGAACCCGCAGGACAAAACGTGATAAATCTGCAGGGCTAACCGCAGCGGGTTTGCCCTGCAGATTTATCAAATCCGCTGCGGGAGAACCCGCAGGGACCCGACGCTATGTGTGAACATTGCCTTAGAGGGGAGGCCAAAGAGCAGGAGTTTGCAGTATTCAAGGTGGGAGATGATAAGGGCATGGACTAGGGCTTTTGCAGATTCTTGGTTGAGGAATGTACGGATCCGTGAAATATTTTTGAGTTGACAGTGGCAGGAAGTGGAAAGGGCTTGGATATGCGGTTTAAAGGAGAGATCAGTGTCAAGGACTACTCTGAGCTTGTGGGACTGGGGAGAGTGGGCAGCCATTTACTGTAATTTATAGGTGCATTGGGGGGTCGCGTGAGATGGGGAAAAGATGATGAATTCTGTTTTGTCCATGTTAAGTTTTAGAAATCTAGTGGAGAAGAAGGATGAAATAGTGGACAGACATTGAGGGATTCTGGTTAGTAGGGAGGTGATATCTGGTCCAGAGATGTAGATCTGTGTGTCATCAGCGTAGAGATGATACTGAAAGCCGTGAGATTCTATGAGCTGTCCCAGGCCAAAGGTGTAAATGGAGAAGAGCAGGGGCCCTAGGACTGAACCTTGTGGGACTCCGACAGATAGGGGGCGAGGTGAGGAGGTGGTGTGTGAGTGGGAGACGCTGAATGTCCGGTCTGTTAGGTATGATGAGATCCGGGATAGGGCCAAGTCTGTGATGCCAAGGGATGAGAGGATCTGTAGTAATAGGGAATGGTCCACTGTGTCAGAGGACAGGTCCAGGAGGAGGAGGACAGTAGTGTCGCTTGCTCTTGGCGGTTAATAGGTCATTAGTGACCTTAGTTAGGGCAGTTTCAGTGGAGTGGTGTGAACGGAAGCCAGATTGTAAGCGGTCGAAGAGGGAGCAGGAAGATAGATGGGAGGACAGTTCAAGATGGACATGTTGTTCCAGTAGTTTTGAGGCATAGGGGAGAAGTGATATAGGGCGATAGCTCGATACAGAGGATGGGTCAAGAGAAGGCTTTTTGAGGATAGGTGTGATTGAGGCATGTTTAAAGCTTGAGGGGAAAACACCAGTTATTAGTGATAGGTTGAAGAGATGGGTTAGAGTTGGGATGAAGACTGTGGCGAGGTTTGGGATGAAGTGGGAAGGGATCGGGTCAAGTGCACAGGTGGTGAGATGCGATCTTGAGAGTAGAGTGGAGAGTCGATCTTCTGTAATGGTGGAGAAGTTGGTTTTCGAGGTGGAGGGCTGGGTAGTTGGAAGGAAGGGCTCTGGGGGTTGTCGACCAAAACTGTCTCTGATGTTCTTAATCTTCTGCTTGAAAAATGAGGCAAAGTCTTCAGCTGAGATAGGTGGGGAGGGAGGAGGTGCTGGGGGACGGAGGAGAGAATTGAAGGTGTTGAATAACTGTTTAGGGTGTGAGACAGGGAGGATCTGAGAGATGAGAAGTAGGTTTGTTTAGCTGTGGCGAGCGTGGTCTTGAAAGTAGTGAGGGACTGTTTGAATGCAATGAAGTGCTCGTTGGAGTGGGATCTTTTCCATCTCCGCTCTGCAGCCCTGGAAGCTCACCTCAGTTCTTTGGTCAGGATGGTGTGCCAGGGCTGTCTGTTGATTTTGCGAGCTTTGGTATGTGTGAGAGGGGCAGCAGATTCCAAAGCTACATCTATTGTGGTGTTATATAGAGCGGCAGCATCATCCGCATTGTGTAAGGAACTTATGTCTGTGAGAGGGAGGAGGGATTCAGAGAGTGAGTGTAGATCGATGTGTTTAATATTTCTGCGAGGGTGTGCAAGTTTGTGGGGTGGGGATTGTAGACAAGGAGTGGGGAGGGAAGAGAATGTGAGTATATTGTGGTCAGAAAGAGGAAGAGGTGAGTTAGAGAGGTTAGATAGGAAGCAGAGGCGGGTGAAGATGAGGTCCAGTGTGTGACCATCTTTGTGAGTGGCTGCAGAAGACCATTGAGTGAGGCCGAAGGAGGAAGTGAGAGAAGTTTAGTGGCAGCTGAGAGGGAAGTGTCAATGGGGATGTTGAAGTCGCCCATGATGATAGTGGGGATGTCCGCAGAAAGGAAATTAAGTAGCCAGGTGGTGAAGTGGTCAAAGAAGGTGGTTGTTGGCCCAGGGGGGTGGTAAATGACAGCCAGTTGGAGGTTAGAGGGGGAGTAGATGCGCACAGAGTGCACCTCAAAGTAGGGGAGGGTGGCAGTGGGATTGGGGTGAAGAAGCAGTTATCTGACAGGAGAAAACCAACTCCTCTGCCATGCTTGCTGCTGGGGCGGGGTGTGTGAGAATGGTGGAAGCCACCATAGAAAAGTGCAGCAGGAGAGGCTGTGTCAGAAGGGGTGAGCCAGGTTTCGGCGATGGCGAGGAAGGAACGTATGTGAGTAATAAAAAGATCATGGATGTAGGAAAGCTTGTTGCAGACAGAGTGAGCGTTCCATAGAGCTCTTGATAGTGGGACTGGGGAAGCGGGGGCTGGGCGAATGGGTATAAGGTTAGAGAGGTTACGGAAGGTTGTGATAGAGTGTGAATGGGAGGTAGAACTGACTGTGGGGATGTGGTGGAGGACCAGGATTTGGAGAGATATCACCAGCAGTGAGAAGGAGCAGAGAAAGTGTTAGCAGGTGGGAGCAGGAGAGGGCATGAGGTGGATGTCTGTGTTTGGAGACAGAGGATTGTATGTTGAGGAACAGTTCAGAGGAGGAGGTGAGATGGATGGGGAGGATTGAAGAGGAGATGAACAGTTCTTTACTAGGTGTTGGGATTAGGGGAGTTTGCAGAAAGTGAAGGATTATAGGGGTGAAAGTGAAAACAAACAGAAACATTGTTTACAGTGACTGTGTCCAGTTACCTTCAGTTCCCTTCTGGTTCAATTCCGGTTTTAATTCTATATAATCTTCACACTTCTAGGACACACTTATAGGAATCACTGCAGACTAAAGTCATTGCAGACTTGTGCTATGCAATATATGTACAACTAAGTGCATTCAGGTGTGAAGCAGAGCGGAGTGGTCTCTGCTCATCTTGGTCAGAGAATTAAGGGTGGACCAGATGCATACAATCAGGCCAAAGTAAACAAGGTCATAAATAACACTGGGGTAAGCTGGGGTTAGCTGAAAGGCATACCATGAGAATGCTAGGAGCAGAGGAAAGTCTGTGTGGAAAGTTGGGTGATGTACTATGTGCACTTCATAGACAGACAGCAGGAGAGCTGGGTGCATGAACATACCTGTAGGAAGAATAGACATGCTGGTTAGAGTTCAATGGTGGCAGATAGCAGGGCACAATCTGTATACATCCTTCTGGTTTTAATTCTATATAATCTTCACACTTCTAGGACACACTTATAGGAATCACACTGCATGATTGTGTATACACTATTGTGTGTATCATCGTGTATATTTGAGTGTATACACGTGTGTGTGTGTGTATATATCATTGTATTTATATCATTGTGTGTATATGAGTGTGGAGACAAAGCATTGTATTAATTAACCAGATGACTATTTTTAGCAAACCAAGAAGAATAGACAGTTATCTGTATGTTGACTTTTGAATTGATGTGTTGGTAAAAAAAAAGGAATTTTGCTTGTGTAAACCTGTAATAATGACATTTCATACAACATGGTGTGCTCTTAACCTTGATGACTAGTGAGGTTTACTGATATTCTAATTATGCATTGTCTCCAGCACAGTAAGTGTTGCAAGGGTTAAGTTAATGTATCTTATGGGCTGGATTTTAGGGGGACATTCATAGAGCGAGTGGGAGAGTGCTCCCCATATCTCCACCTACAGAGCCAGCACCACTGTGTGCTGACAGGACCTTGGTGAGGTCACAGTCATGTGATCAGTCATGTGGTTGAGGAGTCACATGATCTGGGCTTAAATGGTGGAAGAATAGAGCTTTCAGTGTTCAGTCTGTACGCCTGGAGAAGGAGCACTGCAGAAGAGTGCTGCATGGACTAGTGAACCTGAAAAGTGTGTGTTCTGTCAGCCGTGAGCTCAAAGCAGGACTGTGTTTGTTCTGCCATCATTTTGTTTTGTTTTCCTGCTTTGCCCAGAGGGCTGTATTTTCTTTACTACACCTTGGTTTATGTTGCCTACAATAAACCCAAGGAAGTTCTTAAAGACTGAACAAATGAA
Organism: Ranitomeya imitator; assembly: GCF_032444005.1. NCBI lineage: Eukaryota > Metazoa > Chordata > Amphibia > Anura > Dendrobatidae > Ranitomeya > Ranitomeya imitator. The sequence continues at coordinate 2,899,345 of NC_091288.1, forward strand.
TTATCTGCGCTGGATCCTCATACTCCGTGACCTCCCAAGACTTGTATATGGGGAATATTGGGAATATTAAAAAAGTAGATTAAAAAGATACCCACTTTATCTATTTAATAAAAACAGATTGGTATAAATGAATACATAAACCCCATATGAGGGAAATAAAGATAGGTAATTGTGGTACTTAGAGTCGTATTCAATATAAATAACACAGACCAAGTTGTCATATAACTCCAACGTATTCATTCAGAGAAGTCCGGTATTACCTGATATGTTGTACACAATAGTATCCGGAGCTTTCGCTGGTTAGTCCTTCTGTGCGGTCCAAGTGTCCGTTCTAGTAGAGTCCAAGCGTCTATGTTCACGTGGATGTGTTGCAGGTGCTGCCCCGTCCACTCACCCACTGCTCAGGACGGAAGAGCGCTAATAGATAGAGCCGCTAGGTACACTGCTGTTGCAGGACCTTACGTGACGTCACGGTCACGTGATAACTCACGTGACTGGCTACGGATAGCGCAGTAAGTCCACTTTTCCTTTCCTACGTGTTTCGGAATATAGCGTATTCCTTCCTCAGGGATGGACCGTCCTGGGTTTCCTCTACATATATAGCACAGGGAAAGCATGTGACCGCATTATCTATTAAAAGCGAATAATTCGATTTCACTGTTTAAACCCTTTGGTATTAGGGTATCTAGTTCGAATATCATTTTGGTCTCCTCCCTGGACATTTGTTGAATATAGTTCCCCCTTCGCCAGCTTTTGTGTACAACTTTGAGACCTGTAATGGAAGTACCGTTGGTTTTGCAGCAGTGGGTGAGTGGACGGGGCAGCACCTGCAACACATCCACGTGAACATAGACGCTTGGACTCTACTAGAACGGACACTTGGACCGCACAGAAGGACTAACCAGCGAAAGCTCCGGATACTATTGTGTACAACATATCAGGTAATACCGGACTTCCCTGAATGAATACGTTGGAGTTATATGACAACTTGGTCTGTGTTATTTATATTGAATACGGCTCGAAGTACCACAATTACTGATCTTTATTTCCCTCATATGGGGTTTATGTATTCATTTATACCAATTAGTTCGGTTTTTATTAAATAGATAAAGTGGGTATCTTTTTAATCTACTTTTTTAATATTCCCAATACTCCCCATATACAAGTCTTGGGAGGTCATGGAGTACGAGGATCCAGCACAGATAATTCATTTGTTCAGTATAGTTATAGCTACAGGAGAGTGGCACTGTATTTTTTCTGCCACAGGACTCTGTGAATCTGAAGCGCTATTGGTACCTTTATTTTTATTTAAGTTCTTAAAGATGCAGTGTTCCTGGGCGTACCGCAGTGTGCAGCCGAGTGAGCCGCTCTACCACACGTGGTGTTGTAGATGCCTGTAAAGTTCCAGGAGCACGTGTAGCAGTGGTAGATAAACCGTATGTCCTGAGTGAAATTGGCTGCAATGATGGAACAGCATTCAGACAAAATGGAGAAGCTACTCAAGCACCTTATCCTGAGCCAACAGCACCAGCACCAGGTACAGCAGGAGACTAATAAACTTCTGATGCAACAGATTCAGCAACACCAAAGGCAGATGGAACTTGTCAGGAAAACCTACTTTACTTTTAGTCATGAACTTGCAGCTCTCTGGCGCCCTCTTTAACCTCATGTCAGTCAGGGTACTGCACGTAGGATAAGTAGTCACCAGAAAGGCTGCCCTGTCATGTGCTGGTTATAAGGGTACTCTGTAATGAGGGCAGTATATATATCCCCAGTCCCAGGCCGAGAGTACATATATAAACCTCCGGTCCGTCACTGCCAGGATCCCCCAATAACACCAGAACTCTATGCTACCCCCAGTTCCTCATTAGATATTAGCCAGTCCGTTACTAAGCCTATATCGGGTCACAAACCAACCCCAGGGAGCGCAAATTTGCTTGGATTACGTGTCGGTTCAATCATAGAGGTAAAGAACGAAGCTAGCAAATTTATAAGTTTACTCCAGAAAAAAAATCAGTGTTTACAAAAATTATAAAAAATATTACAAAAGAGACAAATGCAAATATGCACAAACACTTATAAAAATAGAAGAGATAAAGGTACGAACTTACTAAATCTCAATCACAGGTATGACGTGTCGATAAAGGGAAGGAGAGTTCCCAAGAGAGTGATTCAGCACCCAAGCATGGTGTCTAGCTGTCTCTCTTGGCTCTGAATGAAGGCCAAAAATGGATGTTCCTGTTTTATCGTTTAACCATAAACTTAGGGACTCCCACTTTGGCTGACCTCACATATGGGCTGTTTCCTGGGGGATACGCCTATTTTGAAAAGTTATCAAAAACTCCTCTTTCCCATATCTTTGGCCCGGAAGCTCACAGGCCAACGATATTGGCATTATTTTTTCCCTGTAATTTTACCATTCTTTAGAGTGCAAACACGGTATGTCTGTGATTTACTGGTGGGGAGAAATTCATTTCCCAGGTTTCCGATGGCCCTAAATGCCGCAAAACGCTACCATGCATAGCCCTAATTGCCAAGATCCTGGAAATCTAATTTTCATGTTTCTAGGGTTACTGGGTGTTATTAAACCTTGACTAAGTATTCAGCAGCCATAAACTCACATGCCAATGACCATTTGCTGTGAAGGGAGGGGGGATATGCTGCCACCCCCCCCCCCCCCCCCCCGGAGCAAGCAATTGTGGGTGGATCAGTAAGCCAGTTCCAGTTGTATACCCAGAACAATGGAAGATGATCCATGTTTTCCTGACAGAACTCCTGGTGGGAGATGTTCGCAGCAAAGAAGCGCTTAAATGAACCATGCAAAAGATGACCCCAGGGGATGATATAGATGAGGCTTTGACTGTGTTCGAGCAGGTGGCGGAGCGTGAGAATTTACCACCAGAGCAGTGGGCGGAGGTGCTGGCCACCTATTTGACTGCTGAGCCCCAGAAGGCCTATTATGATCTGGCATTACAGGATGCCCAGGAGTATGCGAAGTTAAAAAATGACATTTTGTCACACGTGGGAGTGACTATGTCAGAGATAGCACAAAGGGTACATCAGTGGGGATACTGTGGGGATAAACCGTCTTGATCCCAAATGTTCCACCTAATGCATCTGGTGTAAAAATGGTTGCTGCGAGACTCCTCCATTCCAGCCCAGATGGCCGAGCAGGTTGTCATGGACAGATTCGTGTACTCCCTTCCTAGGCCGGTGCCGACCTAGATTGCCCAGGGAGATCCCCAAAATGCGGACGAACTGGTGAGCCTAGTGGAACGGTTCCAAGTGGTCAAGAGGTCCCTAAGGGGGTGGTGCATCCCCATACTGGGGGGCAGCACGGTGGCTCAGTGGATAGCACTGCACTGGAGTCCTGGGTTCTAAATCCACCTTGGACAACATCTGTAAAGAGTTTTTTTATGTTCTCCCAGTGTTTGCGTGGGTTTCCTCCCGGTTCTCCGGTTTCCTCCCACATTCCAAAGACATACTGATAGGGAATGTAGATTGTGAGCCCAACAGGGACAGTGATGATAATGTGTGCAAACTGTACAGCGCTGCGAAATATGTTAGCGCTATATATAAATAAAGATTATTATTATTATTATTATTAATAATAGTAATTATTATTACTCAGCGGGAACCCAAGCCCCAAAAGAGGGGTAGTAGAGTCACCACTGGGGGCAGTCCTAGATCCTAAGGGGTCCCTGAGGGGTTGTCAAAGGCCACAGGGAGAGACTTGCTTTGCTGGAGGTCCAGAACATATAGCCACCCGTTGTCCCTTGTCCCCTGAAGAGGTGGACTGCAGCCTAGGGAGGCGCTGCTCCTACTATGCTTATCCCGCCTGCAGTGTGGATTATCAGCCTCGGGAGGGGCCGCAGTCATAGCCTCGGGAGGGGCCGCAGTCATGTCCTGTGACCATAAACCGAGTGCTGGTGTCAGGACTGTTAGACTCAGGAAGCTTGGTGACGCTGAGAAGGGCCACACTCTCCCAACAGTTGCTCCCAGGGAAAAACTTGGGTGTCCGCTGTATCCACGGGGACACCAAGGAATATCCCGTTGCCATAGTGACTATACAATCTAACTCTGGGGTTGAGTTGCATGAGGTCGGGGTGGTAAAGGACATGCTACACCCGGTGGGACTTTAGCCTGTTCTGAATCTCCTGACTAATAAGATAAAACTGAACTTTTATTAATAAACTCTTTGAAAACGGGAGACACAACAAGTACAAGTACAACACCACACAGCGGTGCACCCTATAAATCCTTATACGGATAAGTCCTGCTCTGTGTGCCTGCCTGCTGGCGGAGGTTGGCACCCTATACAAATACCCACACGAGACTGGCGCCCCGCTCCGCGGCGGCTAACCCTGTTCTCATATTGTGCCCTGCTGATAAGTGCCAGCCACTACACTTTCACAACCAGGAAAAATAGTTTCCCACAGTATAGATTAAAAAAACCCCCACTGCATAAACATGCGCATAATAAGGAATAAGGAGTAAAGTGCCTTATGTGATAAATATAGATTTACAGTAACCGCTCTCACAGTGCTGCACCCCCACTGTTCCCTGCCTACCAGCGGAGGTTGGCACCCTACTTGTCAGCGGATAGGCAGTATCTATATATCTAACCTCCTGAGGAGCCGTCAAGGTGCCATACCCGCCTGTCTTAAAGTAAGGAAGATCATATGCGCCATGACTCGATAAACGCCCACTCATTTCAGAGCCTGCTAATAACTGCACAGTAAAGGCCAGAAAGATGTTGTATCCACCGATCACAGGGTGGGAAGGGTCACACAGCATGCGTTTATCTCATGACGCATATGATCTTCCTTACTTTAAGGCAGGCGGGTATGGCACCCTGACGTCTTGTGATGCATAGTCACCAGCAGGTTTTTAAAACAAAAGGGCGTTTTTTGTATGATGTATGCGGCCTGATCCCTCCTCCATAAACCTTATTGGCCATTCGACTGTATAAGACCTATGATGCTCATCGCATAGACACATCCCACAGGAAGAAGCACACGCGAAGCGCGCGTCGGGGCTGTAAGGTTCAGCGTGCCATTTGGCCGAGCACTTTGAAAGTAACACAGAGCAGGTAATATGTACAGGGCTTGGGGTGTTTCACAATTTACTCGCTTTGTGTTTATAGCAATAATGTGAAGTAGGGGAGGGCGATATCATGCTTGGAGGCAAGGAGGATTCTCTTTACCAGGTAAGCACCTACACACAACACATTCCGAATCCAGGCCAGAAGGGGGAACTCAGGACCCGGATTCAGGGGAGCTTCCCTCAGCTTAAAGTATTCTGGTCTGGAGGAGGAGTTAGTTCAGTTGGAGAGATACACTGAGGAGAAAGGAAGTCTGGAGCAGAGAGTAGACTATGGGCCCATGCAGCCAGAACTGAGCTGCAGCTCCAGGGAAGGACGAGAACCCGAGGGGTTGTTGTATGTAGTGCAGCCATTGAGATAAGGAGCAAAGGAGTGGAAAAGGGCTCAGAGGAGAACTGTGACTGGGCACCCTCAGAGCCGAAGCGCAGAAACCGGGCACCGGGAGCCCGAGGCTTTTGTGGTATTCTAGGACACATAGCAGAACCTGAGGGTATTGAACGGTATGTTAACCCCTTTCTGCCATTAGACGTACTATTGCGTCCATGTGGGGTGGGCTTTACTTCCCAAGGACGCAATAGTACGTCATGTGCGATCGGCAGCGCTCACGGGGGGAGCGCCGCCGATCGCGGCCGGGTGTCAGCTGTTTATCGCAGCTGACATCCGGCACTATGTGCCAGGAGCGGTCACGGACCGCCCCCGGCACATTAACCCCCGGCACACCGCGATCAAAGATGATCGCGATGTGCCGGCGGTACAGGGAAGCACCGCGCAGGGAGGGGGCTCCCTGCGGGCTTCCCTGAGCCCCCCGCAGCAACGCGATGTGATCGCGTTGCTGCGAGGGTCTCACCTCCCTCCCTGCTCCCTCCAGCCCCGGATCCAAGATGGCCGCGGATCCGGGTCCTGCAGGGAGGGAGGTGGCTTCACAGAGCCTGCTCAGAGCAGGCACTGTGAAGCAGCCTGCACTCCTATCAGATCAGTGATCTGACAGAGTGCTGTGCAAACTGTCAGATCACTGATCTGTGATGTCCCCCCCTGGGACAAAGTAAAAAAGTAAAAAAAAAAATTTCAAATGTGTAAAAAAAAATAAAAAAAAATATTCCAAAATAATGAAAAAAAAAATAAAAATATTATTCCCATAAATACATTTCTTTATCTAAATAAAAAAAACAAAACAATAAAAGTACACATATTTAGTATCGCCGCGTCCGTAACGGCCCGACCTATAAAACTGGCCCACTAGTTAACCCCTTCAGTAAACACCGTAAGAAAAAAAAAAAAAAAACGAGGCAAAAAACAACGCTTGATAATCATACCGCCGAACAAAAAGTGGAATAACACGCGATCAAAAAGACAGATATAACTAACCATGGTACCGCTGAAAACGTCATCTTGTCCCGCAAAAAACGAGCCGCCATACAGCATCATCAGCAAAAAAATAAAAAAGTTATAGTCCTGAGAATAAAGCGATGCAAAAATAATTATTTTTTCTATAAAATAGTTTTTATCGTATAAAAGCGCCAAAACATAAAAAAATGATATAAATGAGGTGTCGCTGTAATCGTACTGACCCGAAGAATAAAACTGCTTCATCAATTTTACCAAACGCGGAACGGTATAAACGCCTCCCCCAAAAGAAATTCATGAATAGCTGGTTTTTGGTCATTCTGCCTCACAAAAATCGGAATAAAAAGCGATCAAAAAATGTCACGTGCCCGAAAATGTTACCAATAAAAACATCAACTCGTCCCGCAAAAACCAAGACCTCACATGACTCTGTGGACCAGAATATAGAAAAATTATAGCTCTCAAAATGTGGTAACGCAAAAAATATTTTTTGCAATAAAAAGCGTCTTTCAGTGTGTGACGGCTGCCAATCATAAAAATCCGCTAAAAAACCCGCTATAAAAGTAAATCAAACCCCCCTTCATCACCCCCTTAGTTAGGGAAAAATTAAAAAAATGTATTTATTTCCATTTTCCCATTAGGGCTAGGGTTAGAGTTAGGGCTAGGGTTAGGGCTAGGGTTAGGGCTAGGGTTAGGGCTAGGGTTAGGGCTAGGGTTAGGGCTAGGGTTAGGGTTAGGGCTAGGGTTAGGGCTAAGGTTAGGGCTAGGGTTAGGGCTAGGGTTAGGGTTAGGGCTAGGGTTAGGGCTAGGGTTAGGGTTAGGGCTAGGGTTAGGGCTAGGGCTAGGGTTAGGGCTAGGGCTACAGTTTGGGTTGGGGCTAAAGTTACAGTTAGGGTTTAGATTACATTTACGGTTGGGAATAGGGTTGGGATTAGGGTTAGGGGTGTGTCAGGGTTAGAGGTGTGGTTAGGGTTACTGTTGGGATTAGGGTTAGGGATGTGTTTGGATTAGGGTTTCAGTTATAATTGGGGGGTTTCCACTGTTTAGGCACATCAGGGGCTCTCCAAACGCGACATGGCGTCTGATCTCAATTCCAGCCAATTCTGCGTTGAAAAAGTAAAACAGTGCTTCTTCCCTTCCGAGCTCTCCCGTGTGCCCAAGCAGGGGTTTACCCCAACATATGGGGTATCAGCGTACTCAGGACAAATAGGACAACAACTTTTGGGGTCCAATTTCTCCTGCTACCCTTGGGAAAATACAAAACTCGGGGCTAAAACATATTTTTTGTGGGAAAAAAAAGATTTTTTATTTTCACGGCTCTGCGTTATAAACTGTAGTGAAACACTTGGGGGTTCAAAGTTCTCACAACACATCTAGATTAGTTCCCTGGGGGGTCTAGTTTCCAATATGGGGTCACTTGTGGGGGGTTTCTACTGTTTAGGTACATTAGGGGTTCTGCAAATGCAATGTGACGTCTGCAGACCATTCCATCTAAGTCTGCATTCCAAATGGCGCTCCTTCCCTTCCGAGCTCTGCCATGCGCTCAAACGTTGGTTTCCCCCAACATACGGGGTATCAGCGTACTCAGGACAAATTGGACAACAACTTTTGGGGTCGAATTTCTCCTCTTACCCTCGGGAAAATACAAAACTGGGGGCTAAAAAATAATTTTGGGGGGAAAGATTTTTTTTTTTAATTTTCACGGCTCTGCGTTACAAACTGTAGTGAAACACTTGGGGGTTCAAAGCTATCACAACACATCTAGATGAGTTCCTTAGGGGGTCTAGTTTCCAAAATGGTGTCACTTGTGGGAGGTTTCTACTGTTTAGGTACATTAGGGGCTCTGCAAATGCAATGTGACACCTGCAGACCATTCCATCTAAGTCCTCATTCCAAATGGAGCTCCTTCCCTTCCGAGCCCTCCCATGCGCCCAAACAGTGGTTCCCCCCCACATATGGGGTATCAGCGCACTCAGGACAAATTGGACAACAAATTGTGGGGTCGAATTTCTCCTTTTACCCTCGGAAAAATACAAAACTGGGGGCTAAAAAATAATTTTTGTGGGAAAAAATTTTTGTTTTATTTTTACGGCTCTCCATTATAAACTTCTGTGAAGCCCTTGGTGGGTCAAAGCGCTCAGCACACATCTAGATAAGTTCCTAAGGGGGTCTACTTTCCAAAATGGTGTCACTTGTGGGGGGTTTCTACTGTTTAGGTACATTAGGGGCTCTGCAAACGCAATGTGACACCTGCAGACCATTCCATCTAAGTCTGCATTCAAATGGCACTCCTTCCCTTCTGAGCCCTCCCATGTGCCCAAACAGTGGTTCCCCCCACATATGGTGTATCATCGCACTCAGGACAAATTGGGCAACAAATTTTGGGGTCCAATTTCTCCTGTTACCCTCAGGAAAATACGAAACTGGGGGCTAAAAAAATAATTTTTGTGGGAAAAAAATTTTGTTTTATTTTTACGGCTCTGCATTATAAACTTCTGTGAAGCACTTGGTGGGTCAAAGTGCTCACCACACCTCTAGATAAGTTCCTTAGGGGGTCTACTTTCCAAAATGGTGTCATTTGTGGGGGGTTTCAATGTTTAGGCACATCAGTGGCTCTTCAAACGCAACATGGCGTCCCATCTCAATTCCTGTCAATTTTGCTTTGAAAAGTCAAACGGCGCTCCTTCCCTTCCGAGCTCTCCCATCCACCCAAACAGTGGTTTACCCCCACATATGGGGTATCCGCGTACTCAGGACAAATTGTACAACAACTTTTGGGGTCCAATTTCTTCTCTTACCCTTGGGAAAATAAAAAATTGGGGGCAAAAAGATAATTTTTGTGAAAAAATATGATTTTTTATTTTTACGGTTCTACATTATAAACTTCTGTGAAGCACTTGGTGGGTCAAAGTGCTCACCACACCTCTAGATAAGTTCCTTAGGGGGTCTACTTTCCAAAATGGTGTCACTTGTGGGGGGTTTCAATGTTTAGGCACATCAGTGGCTCTTCAAACGCAACATGATGTCCCATCTCAATTGCTGTCAATTTTGCATTGAAAAGTCAAACGGCGCTCCTTCCCTTCCGAGCTCTCCCATCCGCCCAAACAGTGGTTTACCCCCACATATGGGCTATCAGCGTACTCAGGACAAATTGTACAACAACTTTTGGGGTCCAATTTCTTCTCTTACCCTTGGGAAAATAAAAAATTGGGGGCGAAAAGATAATTTTTGTGAAAAAATATGATTTTTTATTTTTACGGTTCTACATTATAAACTTCTGTGAAGCACTTGTTGGGTCAAAGTGCTCACCACACCTCTAGATAAGTTCCTTAGGGGGTCTACTTTCCAAAATGGTGTCACTTGTGGGGGGTTTCAATGTTTAGCCACATCAGGGGCTCTCCAAACGAAACATGGCGTCCCATCTCAATTCCAGTCAATTTTGCATTGAAAAGTCAAATGGCACTCCTTCGCTTCCGAGCTCTGCCATGCGCCCAAACAGTGGTTTACCCCCACATGTGGGGTATTGGCATACTCAGGACAAATTGTACAACAATGTTTGGGGTCCATTTTCTCCTGTTACCCTTGGTAAAATAAAACAAATTGGAGCTGAATTACATTTTTTGTGAAAAAAAGTTAAATGTTCATTTTTATTTAAACATTCAAAAAATTCCTGTGAAGCACCAGAAGGGTTAATAAACTTCTTGAATATGGTTTTGAGCACCTTGAGGGGTGTAGTTTTTAGAATGGTGTCACACTTGGGTATTTTCTATCATATAGACCCCTCAAAATGACTTCAAATGAGATGTGGTCCCTAAAATAAAATGGTGTTGTAGATATGAGAAATTGCTGGTCAACTTTTAACCCTTATAACTCCCTAACAAAAAAAAATTTTGGTTCCAAAATTGTGCTGATGTAAAGTAGACATGTGGGAAATGTTACTTATTAAGTATTTTGTGTGACATATCTCTGTGATTTAATTGCATAAAAATTCAAAGTTGGAAAATTGCGAAATTTTCATAATTTTCGCCAAATTTCCGTTTTTTTCACAAATAAACGCAGGTACTATCAAATAATTTTTACCATTGTCATGAAGTACAATATGTCACGAGAAAACAATGTCAGAATCACCAGGATCCATTGAAGCGTTCCAGAGTTATAACCTCATAAAGGGACAGTGGTCAGAATTGTAAAAATTGGCCCGGTCATTAACGTGCAAACCACCCTTGGGGGTAAAGGGGTTAATTACCCATACCATTCCTGAGGCACAGCAGCAGATAGAGCCTGGAGTCACTGTGTCAGAGACCCCCAAGAGTACAGCTCAAGCTGCCTGCCTGTTATGATCCGGTGACCTTGGAGCCGCATGAATAACTTTCACTGGAGTAGGTGGTAACTGTACTGACCGCAAATCCTGATCTGATACCGCAACTAGAAGTAGCCGTGGGGTGTGCCTAACAAACCCTAGACACCTCGTCACAGCCGGAGAACTAAATACCCCCATAGATGGAAATAGGAATACTATCTTGCCTCAGAGCAGAACCCCAAAGGATAGGCAGCCCCCCACGTATATTGACTGTGAGTAGGAGAGGAAAGATACATGTAGGCAGAAAACAGGGTTTAGCAAAAGAGGCCACTCTAGCTAAAATAGGAAAGGATAGGACAGAGTTCGGTGCGGTCAGTATTAAAACCCTTCCAAAAATATCCACAGCAGAATATACAAAAAATTCCTCCATCTAACTAAAGACGTGGAACGTATATCTGCAACTCCAGAGAATCCTACACAGAGAGCAGAAATACAATCAAAAATCCAGCACACAGCATGTGTGCCATAGAAAAAAACCCAGACACTTATCTTTGCTGAATTGGCAGCTAAGCAGGAGAAACCAGACAGAGGTCCAACACCTCCCAAGAACCATTGACAACTGGCAAGGACTAATGAATCCTGCAAACCTAAATACCCCAGTCAGAATTGCAATCAGCAGAAACACCTGACCATGACTGCAGCCCTGGGACAACTGCATTACCACCTACAACCACCGGAGGGAGCCCAAAAGCAGAATTCACAACACCTGCCGTGCAGGTACTGTCCCAGGACAGGAGAGAGAAAAGGGCAACTTGCCAGTGAACTACAGGTAGCAAGGGACCAGAAAACCAGCACATAGTGGAAGGCTCCCAACCTGACCTGCCAAGGGAGATTACCACTTGTTTTCAGGCTGTCTGGACTCCTTCTGCACCTGTTGCCGGTACCCTGGACTGAGGCCTGTTACTATCAGTAAACCAGGTAAAGCGTGCAACTCTGTGTCATATGTTATTTACCGGCAATCCACCATCCTTGCCATACACCTTGGGAGCCCTGGGGACCCCGCTTCACCTGTGGGAAGTGTCACCATCTTGCTGCAACAACATCACCCCAGAGGACCCCTTTAAACAGCGTCATTCCCTCTGACTGAGAACCACAGGTGGCGTCACGAATAGACTTTATTACCAAATTCCCTTTAAAGACTTTTCCCCTTTTATTGAGTGCCCAGGGCCACAGACCGGGTCGCAGCCACCGTGACATCCCCTTTAAGAGTGACCGGACCCAGTACCGAGTATCCCCATTGCCCTGGTGGGCGACTCACTGGCTCTGCAGGTGGAGATAAGGTGGACATCCTCCCACCCACTCTGTGGATGTCCATATAAAAGCCAGCCCATTTATGCAACTTAGCGTAATCCTCACAACACGTAGTGTGCTGGAGGAAAATAATCTGGGTTTCATATTACTGACTACATTAAGCGTAGTGACACATATCTCCCTTGCAGTACTTTACCAGTGACTCTGTGACATATCCCCCCTCTGCCCAAAGCTGGGGTTTTTTTGTTACCTTCACTGGCTAAGCAGGGGACTCTGGACGGGGCATCTACGTTCCCATGTAACCTCCCTGGCCTGTGCTCCACATGGAAAGTGCAGTCCTGGAACACAAGAGACCACCCAGTTACCCTGGCATTCTTCCCCTTCCTTTGCCTCATCCATCTCAGGGGTGCATAATCAGATATGAGCCTGAACCGTCTGCCTAACAGGTAGTACCTCAGGATGACAATCGCCCATTTGACGGCCAAGCACTCCTTCTCCATGATGGCATAGTTCTTCTCACAGGTATAGGACTGGGAGATCATCCCCACCTATTTCCTATTTCCTGGGACCGCACAGCTACTAAACCGACCTCAGAGGTGTCTGTCTGGAGCTCAAACTCTGTAGTGAAGTCTGGTGCGACCAAGGATCTTCAACTCAACCATACAACTGTTCAGGTTCCTTCATAATATCAATGTGGTGACTTCCTTGTGATGAGGTTGGAGCGCCACGAAACACGTAGCTCCACAGAATACACAAATGCCGATATTTTATAGATTCTCCGTTATCCTTTGTGGGATATTGACACCAGCGCAGGAAGGCGTCCTTCTCCTTGGCCGATCACCCACCGTCTTCAGCAGCTGTTCAGGCGTATTCATTGTTGCAATTACTGCAAAACAAGGTAAGCGTACCCGTTTGTTTTCCCTTTGTTTCACGGTATTGCCCCATTCGCGCTATTGCTCCCTAGTTTTTTCACAAAAAAGGAAAAGTGACAGAAGGACGGAACGCTGCTCCAGAGAAGGTCCTGGAAGAGGACGCCTAGCAGTGTTGGAAGGGAGATGTTGGTGAAGTCTTGCTCCCGCTATGGACTGTACATAGTTCCCACCAAGTGGCTGGTCAGTAAGGGACAGTTTATTGCTGCCTGGTGGTCTCCCTCACTGAACTTAACAACATCTGATCCTGGCCAACCAAAGTCATCGGTAGCCCGTGGTCTGCAAAGGCTTAGATCCTCCATAGACAAAGAGCAAACACCCAGCCAGGACTCCCACCTATATGTAATGTGCTAGAGCGGAGAAGACGAGTACCTCACCCATAGCGGGTGCCCCGCGCCACCTTATATCACCGCCATAAGTGACGGTATGAGTTATACAGTGTTACTGGGGGCACTGGATCTGGCCACAATGGGGGCTAATGTGGAATTAAATCTAAACAGCCATTCTCTTATCTCAGTGGGGAGGAGTGAGGGGGTCTGGTCAGACACTTAATAACCTCTCATCTACACAATGTAAGGGTCAGGTCTAGAGAAACCACCACCTATGGTCACTAGTGGTGTTCCTGACAAGCGTCACTTCCACCATCACCACCATCATCCTGAGTCATTGCATTGAATCTTCTCTTTTTATGCCAGAGTAGATGATAGGAGTAGTTGTCAGACATGGCTGATGGGAGTGATAAGACATTGTGTTGCTCTTGGTGGCTTCGTTATGGTAATCAGTTCTGATTTATGCGTCTCCTCACTAATCACCTCCGCCAAATACACAGGACAACGATCAATTATTTATCAGGTTCAGATGAGTCAAGTTCAAAACTAAACAACTCCAGGCGTAGAATAATAATCAGCGATCATCACATGGAGCAGAGACCGCCGGACTATGTTTCCAGACAGAAATTATGACATGATTATGGGACCAGCCATGTCACGTGTGAGTCGAGGCGTCCAGGACTGGACATGTCACATGTGAGTAAAGGACGTGGTGTCCAGGACCGGCCATGTCACATGTGAGTAGAGGACGTGGTGTCCAGGACTGGCCATGTCACATGTGAGTAGAGGGCATGGTGTCCAGGACTGGACATGTCACATGTGTGTAGAGGACGTGATGTCCTGGACCGGCCATGTCACATGTGTGTAGAGCATGTGGTGTCCAGGACTGGACATGTCACATGTGAGTAGAGGACGTGGTGTCCTGGACCGGCCATGTCACATGTGAGTAGAGGACGTGGTGTCCAGGACTGGACATGTCGCATGTGTGTAGAGGACGTGGCGTCCAGGACTGGACATGTCGCATGTGTGTAGAGGACGTGGTGTCCAGGACTGGACATGTCGCATGTGTGTAGAGGACGTGGCGTCCAGGACTGGACATGTCACATGTGTGTAGAGGACGTGGTGTCCTGGACTGGACATGTCACATGTGAGTAGAGGACGTGGTGTCCAGGACTGGCCATGTCACATGTGAGTAGAGGGCATGGTGTCCAGGACTGGACATGTCACATGTGTGTAGAGGACGTGATGTCCTGGACCGGCCATGTCACATGTGTGTAGAGCATGTGGTGTCCAGGACTGGACATGTCACATGTGAGTAGAGGACGTGGTGTCCTGGACCGGCCATGTCACATGCGTGTAGAGGATGTGGTGTCCAGGACCGGCCATGTCACATGTGTGTAGAGGACGTGGTGTCCAGGACTGGACATGTCGCATGTGTGTAGAGGACGTGGTGTCCAGGACTGGACATGTCGCATGTGTGTAGAGGACGTGGCGTCCAGGACTGGACATGTCGCATGTGAGTAGAGGACGTGGTGTCCTGGACCGGACATGTCACATGTGTGTAGAGGACGTGGTGTCCAGGACTGGACATGTCGCATGTGAGTAGAGGACGTGGTGTCCAGGACCGGCCATGTCACATGTGTGTAGAGGACGTGGTGTCCAGGACTGGACATGTCGCATGTGTGTAGAGGACGTGGCGTCCAGGACTGGACATGTCGCATGTGAGTAGAGGACGTGGTGTCCAGGACCGGCCATGTCACATGCGTGTAGAGGATGTGGTGTCCAGGACCGGCCATGTCACATGTGCATAGAGAACGTAATGTCCAAGACCGGCCATGTCACATGCGTGTAGAGGATGTGGTGTCCAGGACCGGCCATGCCACATGTGAGTAGAGGATGTGGTGTCCAGGACTGGACATGTCGCATGTGAGTAGAGCATGTAGTGTCCAGGACCGGCCATGTCACGTGTGCATAGAGAACGTAGTGTCCAAGACCGGCCATGTCTCATGTGTGTAGAGTACGTGGTGTCCAGGACCGGCCATGTCGCATGAGTGTAAAGGACGTGGTGTCCAGGACCGGCCATGTCTCATGTGTGTAGAGGACGTGGTGTCCAGGACCGGCCATGTCTCATGTGTGTAGAGGATGTGGTGTCCAGGACCGGCCATGTCGCATGTGTGTAGAGTACGTGGTGTCCAGGACCGGCCATGTCGCATGAGTGTAAAGGACGTGGTGTCCAGGACCGGCCATGTCTCATGTGTGTAGAGGACGTGGTGTCCAGGACCGGCCATGTCTCATGTGTGTAGAGGACGTGGTGTCCAGGACCGGCCATGTCGCATGTGTGTAGAGGACGTGGTGTCCAGGACCGGCCATGTCGCATGTGAGTAGAGGACGTGGTGTCCAGGACCGGCCATGTCGCATGAGTGTAAAGGATGTGGTGTCCAGGACCGGCCATGTCTCATGTGTGTAGAGGACGTGGTGTCCAGGACCGGCCATGTCGCATGTGTGTAGAGGACGTGGTGTCCAGGACCGGCCATGTCTCATGTGTGTAGAGGACGTGGTGTCCAGGACCGGCCATGTCTCGTGTGTAGAGGACGTGGTGTCCAGGACCGGCCATGTCTCATGTGTGTAGAGGACGTGGTGTCCAGGACCGGCCATGTCGCATGTGTGTAGAGGACGTGGTGTCCAGGACCGGCCATGTCGCATGAGTGTAAAGGATGTGGTGTCCAGGACCGGCCATGTCACATGTGAGTAGACGACGTGGTGTCCAGGACTGGCCATGTCACATGTGAGTAGAGGGCATGGTGTCCAGGACTGGACATGTCACATGTGTGTAGAGGACGTGATGTCCTGGACCGGCCATGTCACATGTGTGTAGAGCATGTGGTGTCCAGGACTGGACATGTCACATGTGAGTAGAGGACGTGGTGTCCTGGACCGGCCATGTCACATGCGTGTAGAGGATGTGGTGTCCAGGACCGGCCATGTCACATGTGTGTAGAGGACGTGGTGTCCAGGACTGGACATGTCGCATGTGTGTAGAGGACGTGGCGTCCAGGACTGGACATGTCGCATGTGTGTAGAGGACGTGGTGTCCAGGACTGGACATGTCGCATGTGTGTAGAGGACGTGGCGTCCAGGACTGGACATGTCGCATGTGAGTAGAGGACGTGGTGTCCTGGACCGGACATGTCACATGTGTGTAGAGGACGTGGTGTCCAGGACTGGACATGTCGCATGTGAGTAGAGGACGTGGTGTCCAGGACCGGCCATGTCACATGTGTGTAGAGGACGTGGTGTCCAGGACTGGACATGTCGCATGTGTGTAGAGGACGTGGCGTCCAGGACTGGACATGTCGCATGTGAGTAGAGAACGTAGTGTCCAAGACTGGCCATGTCACGTGTCTAGAGGATGTGGTGTCCAGGACCGGCCATGCCACATGTGTGTAGAGGATGTGGTGTCCAGGACCGGCCATGTCACATGTGCATAGAGAACGTAGTGTCCAAGACCGGCCATGTCACATGCGTGTAGAGGATGTGGTGTCCAGGACCGGCCATGCCACATGTGAGTAGAGGATGTGGTGTCCAGGACTGGACATGTCGCATGTGAGTAGAGCATGTAGTGTCCAGGACCGGCCATGTCACGTGTGCATAGAGAACGTAGTGTCCAAGACCGGCCATGTCTCATGTGTGTAGAGGACGTGGTGTCCAGGACCGGCCATGTCTCATGTGTGTAGAGGATGTGGTGTCCAGGACCGGCCATGTCTCATGTGTGTAGAGGATGTGGTGTCCAGGACCGGCCATGTCGCATGTGTGTAGAGGACGTGGTGTCCAGGACCGGCCATGTCGCATGTGTGTAGAGGACGTGGTGTCCAGGACCGGCCATGTCGCATGAGTGTAAAGGATGTGGTGTCCAGGACCGGCCATGTCTCATGTGTGTAGAGGACGTGGTGTCCAGGACCGGCCATGTCGCATGAGTGTAAAGGATGTGGTGTCCAGGACCGGCCATGTCTCATGTGTGTAGAGGACGTGGTGTCCAGGACCGGCCATGTCGCATGTGTGTAGAGGACGTGGTGTCCAGGACCGGCCATGTCTCATGTGTGTAGAGGACGTGGTGTCCAGGACCGGCCATGTCGCATGTGTGTAGAGGACGTGGTGTCCAGGACCGGCCATGTCGCATGTGAGTAGAGGACATGGTGTCCAGGACCGGCCATGTCGCATGAGTGTAAAGGATGTGGTGTCCAGGACCGGCCATGTCGCATGTGTGTAGAGGACGTGGTGTCCAGGACCGGCCATGTCACATGAGTGTAAAGGATGTGGTATACGGGAACAGCTATTTCATGTGTGAGTAGAGGATGTGGTATCCGGGATAGGCCGTTTCACATCTCTTACAAAACCAAAACGAAAAAAAGATGATCAAACGGTCAAATTTCAAAAAGATCTATATAAATTGTATTATCAAACTATTAAAATTACATAAGACCAAATAGGGGAAGAAGGTGAAATAGAGCGACACATTCGCTTAGTGTAATACATGGTAACCGACGCCATCACCTGGAACAACAGCTAAACTGCGTGATATATACATAAGGTAGTCCCTTTAATGGACCACCACCAGCTGCAGCTCATATACCATAATTGCCACATAGTACAATGTTGTCCGGTTGATACTAGCTGGTTCAGATAAAAATATCATACCCCCATATCATCTCTCTACATATTCAAGTGACAGCGCCACAAAAGTCCTCTAAATGAAGAAGAGACCGTGTCCAACAAGGACCATGTAAACCGGTCACCAATATTTACCTGTTAATTACAGAGGCCCCTTGAAAAAGGAACGGTCCGAAATGCTTGTCGGGGCGGATGCACTTGCCTGGACTTCAGCTTTACCCCTATATCTCTGTAATGAACAGGTAAATATTGGTGACCGGTTTACATGGTCCTTGTTGGTTTACATGTCTCATGTGTAGAGGATTTGGTGTCCAGGACCGGATATGTCACGTGTGTGCAATACACGTCGTGTTCAGGATCGGCCATATCACGTGTGCATAGAGAACATAGTGTCCAGGACCGGCCACGTCACATCTGTGTAGAAGAAGCGGTGTCCAGGATCGACCATGCCACATCTGTGTACAAGAAGCGGTGTCCAGGATCGACCATGTCACATCTGTGTAGAAGAAGTGGTGTCCAGGATTGACCATGTCACATCTGTGTAGAAGAAGCGGTGTCCAGGATTGACCACGTCACATCTGTGTAGAAGAACCGGTGTCCAGGATTGACCACGTCACATCTGTGTAGAAGAAGCGGTGTCCAGGACCGGCCACGTCACATCTGTGTAGAAGAAGCGGTGTCCAGGATTGACCATGTCACATCTGTGTAGAAGAAGTGGTGTCCAGGATTGACCATGTCACATCTGTGTAGAAGAAGCGGTGTCCAGGATTGACCACGTCACATCTGTGTAGAAGAAGCGGTGTCCAGGATTGACCATGCCACATCTGTGTAGAAGAAGCGGTGTCCAGGATTGACCATGTCACATCTGTGTAGAAGAAGCGGTGTCCAGGACCGGCCATGTCACATCTGTGTAGAAGAAGCGGTGTTCAGGATTGACCATGTCACATCTGTGTAGAAGAAGCGGTGTCCAGGATTGACCATGCCACATCTGTGTAGAAGAACCGGTGTCCAGGATTGACCATGCCACATCTGTGTACAAGAAGCGGTGTCCAGGATCGACCATGCCACATCTGTGTAGAAGAAGCGGTGTCCTGGATCGACCACATCACATCTGTGTAGAAGAAGCGGTGTCCTGGATCGACCACGTCACATCTGTGTACAAGAAGCGGTGTCCAGGATCGACCATGTTACATCTGTGTAGAAGAAGCGGTGTCCAGGATTGACCACGTCACATCTGTGTAGAAGAAGCGGTGTCCTGGATCGACCACATCACATCTGTGTAGAAGAAGCGGTGTCCTGGATCGACCACATCACATCTGTGTAGAAGAAGCGGTGTCCTGGATCGACCACGTCACATCTGTGTAGAAAAAGCGGTGTCCTGGATCGACCATGTCACATCTGTGTAGAAGAAGCGGTGTCCTGGATCGACCATGTCACATCTGTGTAGAAGAAGCGGTGTCCTGGATCGACCACATCACATCTGTGTAGAAGAAGCGGTGTCCTGGATCGACCACATCACATCTGTGTAGAAGAAGCGGTGTCCTGGATCGACCATGTCACATCTGTGTAGAAGAAGCGGTGTCCAGGATCGACCACGTCACATCTGTGTAGAAGAAGCGGTGTCCAGGATCGACCACGTCACATCTGTGTAGAAGAAGCGGTGTCCAGGATCGACCACGTCACATCTGTGTAGAAGAACCGGTGTCCAGGATTGACCACGTCACATCTGTGTAGAAGAAGCGGTGTCCTGGATCGACCACATCACATCTGTGTAGAAGAAGCGGTGTCCTGGATCGACCACATCACATCTGTGTAGAAGAAGCGGTGTCCTGGATCGACCATGTCACATCTGTGTAGAAGAAGCGGTGTCCAGGATCGACCACATCACATCTGTGTAGAAGAAGCGGTGTCCAGGATCGACCACGTCACATCTGTGTAGAAGAAGCGGTGTCCAGGATCGACCACGTCACATCTGTGTAGAAGAAGCGGTGTCCTGGATCGACCACATCACATCTGTGTAGAAGAAGCGGTGTCCAGGATCGACCACGTCACATCTGTGTAGAAGAAGCGGTGTCCAGGATCGACCACGTCACATCTGTGTAGAAGAAGCGGTGTCCTGGATCGACCACGTCACATCTGTGTAGAAGAAGCGGTGTCCAGGATCGACCACATCACATCTGTGTAGAAGAAGCGGTGTCCTGGATCGACCACATCACATCTGTGTAGAAGAAGCGGTGTCCAGGATCGACCACGTCACATCTGTGTAGAAGAAGCGGTGTCCTGGATCGACCATGTCACATCTGTGTAGAAGAAGCGGTGTCCAGGATCGACCACGTCACATCTGTGTAGAAGAAGCGGTGTCCTGGATCGACCATGCCACATCTGTGTAGAAGAAGCGGTGTCCAGGATCGACCATGTCACATCTGTGTAGAAGAAGCGGTGTCCTGGATCGACCACATCACATCTGTGTAGAAGAAGCGGTGTCCAGGATCGACCACATCACATCTGTGTAGAAGAAGCGGTGTCCTGGATCGACCATGTCACATCTGTGTAGAAGAAGCGGTGTCCAGGATCGACCATGTCACATCTGTGTAGAAGAAGCGGTGTCCTGGATCGACCACGTCACATCTGTGTAGAAGAAGCGGTGTCCTGGATCGACCACGTCACATCTGTGTAGAAGAAGCGGTGTCCAGGACCGGCCATGTCACATCTGTGTAGAAGAAGCGGTGTCCTGGATCGACCACGTCACATCTGTGTAGAAGAAGCGGTGTCCAGGATCGACCACATCACATCTGTGTAGAAGAAGCGGTGTCCTGGATCGACCACATCACATCTGTGTAGAAGAAGCGGTGTCCTGGATCGACCACGTCACATCTGTGTAGAAGAAGCGGTGTCCAGGATCGACCACGTCACATCTGTGTAGAAGAAGCGGTGTCCTGGATCGACCACGTCACATCTGTGTAGAAGAAGCGGTGTCCAGGATCGACCACATCACATCTGTGTAGAAGAAGCGGTGTCCAGGATCGACCATGTCACATCTGTGTAGAAGACGCATCTCTGGAGAAGGAGCGGCCATGTCATGTGAGATTTATGGATTTGGAGCCATATTTGCCAGGTGCCACTATCCAGCAGATTCCAGGACAGACTTCCCCTCGGGCGGCAGAAGATAATTTTCTTGGTGTGAAAGATGTTTCTCTATATGGAAGATTCAGCGGGAGAATCTAAATAAGACGCCGTGTAACGATGTGCGGGACAGAAAAATGAGGTTGTCAGAGAGCAATCACTGAGCGTCACCACATATCCAGAGAGAGCAGCATAACCCCAGACATTACACCATGTGTGACTGATATCAGCCCCTCTTATAACGCTCCAGTACTGATATAACCCCAGACATTACACCATGTGTGACTGATATCAGCCCCTCTTATAATGCTCCAGTACTGATATAACCCCAGACATTACACCATGTGTGACTGATATCAGCCCCTCTTATAACGCTCCAGTACTGATATAACCCCCAGACATTACACCATATGTGACTGATATCAGCCTCTTATAACGCTCCAGTACTGATATAACCCCAGACATTACACCATATGTGACTGATATCAGCCCCTCTTATAACGCTCCAGTACTGATATAACCCCAGACATTACATCATATGTGACTGATATCAGCCTCTCTTATAACGCTCCAGTACTGATATAACCCCAGACATTATACCATATGTGACTGATATCAGCCCCTCTTATAACGCTCCAGTACTGATATAACCTCCAGACATTACACCATATGTGACTGATATCAGCCCCTCTTATAACGCTCCAGTACTGATATAACCTCCAGACATTACACCATATGTGACTGATATCAGCCTCTCTTATAACGCTCCAGTACTGATATAACCCCAGACATTACACCATATGTGACTGATATCAGCCTCTTATAACGCTCCAGTACTGATATAACCTCCAGACATTACACCATGTGTGACTGATATCAGCCCCTCTTATAATGCTCCAGTACTGATATAACCCCAGACATTACACCATATGTGACTGATATCAGCCCCTCTTATAACGCTCCAGTACTGATATAACCCCAGACATTACATCATATGTGACTGATATCAGCCTCTCTTATAACGCTCCAGTACTGATATAACCCCAGACATTATACCATATGTGACTGATATCAGCCCCTCTTATAACGCTCCAGTACTGATATAACCTCCAGACATTACACCATATGTGACTGATATCAGCCCCTCTTATAACGCTCCAGTACTGATATAACCTCCAGACATTACACCATATGTGACTGATATCAGCCTCTCTTATAACGCTCCAGTACTGATATAACCTCCAGACATTACACCATATGTGACTGATATCAGCCCCTCTTATAACGCTCCAGTACTGATATAACCTCCAGACATTACACCATATGTGACTGATATCAGCCCCTCTTATAACGCTCCAGTACTGATATAACCTCCAGACATTACACCATATGTGACTGATATCAGCCCCTCTTATAACGCTCCAGTACTGATATAACCTCCAGACATTACACCGTATGTGACTGATATCAGCCCCTCTTATAATGCTCCAGTACTGATATAACCCCAGACATTACATCATATGTGACTGATATCAGCCCCTCTTATAACGCTCCAGTACTGATATAAACCCAGACATTACACCATGTGTGACTGATATCAGCCCCTCTTATAACGCTCCAGTACTGATATAACCCCCAGACATTACATCATATGTGACTGATATCAGCCCCTCTTATAACGCTCCAGTACTGATATAACCCCCAGACATTACACCATATGTGACTGATATCAGCCTCTTATAACGCTCCAGTACTGATATAACCCCAGACATTACACCATATGTGACTGATATCAGCCCCTCTTATAACGCTCCAGTACTGATATAACCCCCAGACATTACACCATATGTGACTGATATCAGCCTCTTATAATGCTCCAGTACTGATATAACCCCAGACATTACACCATGTGTGACTGATATCAGCCCCTCTTATAACGCTCCAGTACTGATATAACCTCCAGACATTACACCATATGTGACTGATATCAGCCCCTCTTATAACGCTCCAGTACTGATATAACCTCCAGACATTACATCATATGTGACTGATATCAGTCCCTCTTATAACGCTCCAGTACTGATATAACCCCAGACATTACACCATATGTGACTGATATCAGCCCCTCTTATAACGCTCCAGTACTGATATAACCTCCAGACATTACACCATATGTGACTGATATCAGCCCCTCTTATAACGCTCCAGTACTGATATAACCTCCAGACATTACACCATATGTGACTGATATCAGCCCCCTTATAACGCTCCAGTACTGATATAACCCCCAGACATTACACCATGTGACTGATATCAGCCTCTTATAACGCTCCAGTACTGATATAACCCCAGACATTACACCATATGTGACTGATATCAGCCCCTCTTATAACGCTCCAGTACTGATATAACCCCAGACATTACACCATATGTGACTGATATCAGCCCCTCTTATAACGCTCCAGTACTGATATAACCCCCAGACATTACACCATATGTGACTGATATCAGCCTCTTATAACGCTCCAGTACTGATATAACCCCCAGACATTACACCATATGTGACTGATATCAGCCCCTCTTATAACGCTCCAGTACTGATATAACCCCCAGACATTACACTATGTGACTGATATCAGCCCCTCTTATAACGCTCCAGTACTGATATAACCCCAGACATTACACCATATGTGACTGATATCAGCCTCTTATAATGCTCCAGTACTGATATAACCTCCAGACATTACATCATATGTGACTGATATCAGCCTCTTATAATACTCCAGTACTGATATAACCTCCAGACATTACACCATGTGACTGATATCAGCCCCTCTTATAACGCTCCAGTACTGATATAACCCCCAGACATTACACCATATGTGACTGATATCAGCCCCTCTTATAACGCTCCAGTACTGATATAACCCCCAGACATTACACCATATGTGACTGATATCTGCCCCTCTTATAACGCTCCTGTACTGATATAACCTCCAGACATTACACCATATGTGACGGATATCAGCCCCTCTTATAACACTCCAGTACTGATATAACCTCCAGACATTACACCATATGTGACTGATATCAGCCTCTTATAACGCTCCAGTACTGATATAACCTCCAGACATTACACCATATGTGACGGATATCAGCCCCTCTTATAACGCTCCAGTACTGATATAACCCCCAGACATTACACCATATGTGACTGATATCAGCCCCTCTTATAACACTCCAGTACTGATATAACCTCCAGACATTACACCATATGTGACTGATATCAGCCCCTCTTATAACACTCCAGTACTGATATAACCTCCAGACATTACACCATATGTGACTGATATCAGCCCCTCTTATAACACTCCAGTACTGATATAACCCCCAGACATTACACCATATGTGACTGATATCAGCCCCTCTTATAACGCTCCAGTACTGATATAACCCCCAGACATTAGACCATATGTGACTGATATCAGCCTCTTATAACGCTCCAGTACTGATATAACCTCCAGACATTACACCATATGTGACGGATATCAGCCCCTCTTATAACACTCCAGTACTGATATAACCTCCAGACATTACACCATATGTGACTGATATCAGCCTCTTATAACGCTCCAGTACTGATATAACCCCAGACATTACACCATATGTGACTGATATCAGCCTCTTATAACGCTCCAGCACTGATATAACCTCCAGACATTACACCATATGTGACGGATATCAGCCCCTCTTATAACGCTCCAGTACTGATATAACCCCCAGACATTACACCATATGTGACTGATATCTGCCCCTCTTATAACGCTCCTGTACTGATATAACCTCCAGACATTACACCATATGTGACTGATATCAGCCTCTTATAACGCTCCAGTACTGATATAACCTCCAGACATTACACCATATGTGACTGATATCAGCCTCTTATAATGCTCCAGTACTGATATAACCTCCAGACATTACACCATATGTGACTGATATCAGCCCCTCTTATAACGCTCCAGCACTGATATAACCCCCAGACATTACACCATATGTGACTGATATCAGCCCCTCTTATAACACTCCAGTACTGATATAACCTCCAGACATTACACCATATGTGACTGATATCAGCCCCTCTTATAACACTCCAGTACTGATATAACCTCCAGACATTACACCATATGTGACTGATATCAGCCTCTTATAACGCTCCAGTACTGATATAACCTCCAGACATTACACCATATGTGACTGATATCAGCCTCTTATAATGCTCCAGTACTGATATAACCTCCAGACATTACACCATATGTGACTGATATCAGCCCCTCTTATAACGCTCCAGCACTGATATAACCCCCAGACATTACACCATATGTGACTGATATCAGCCCCTCTTATAACACTCCAGTACTGATATAACCTCCAGACATTACACCATATGTGACTGATATCAGCCTCTTATAACGCTCCAGTGCTGATATAACCCCCAGACATTACACCATATGTGACTGATATCTGCCCCTCTTATAATGCTCCAGTACTGATATAACCTCCAGACATTACACCATATGTGACTGATATCAGCCTCTTATAACGCTCCAGTACTGATATAACCTCCAGACATTACACCATATGTGACTGATATCAGCCTCTTATAATGCTCCAGTACTGATATAACCTCCAGACATTACACCATATGTGACTGATATCAGCCCCTCTTATAACGCTCCAGCACTGATATAACCCCCAGACATTACACCATATGTGACTGATATCAGCCCCTCTTATAACACTCCAGTACTGATATAACCTCCAGACATTACACCATATGTGACTGATATCAGCCCCTCTTATAACACTCCAGTACTGATATAACCTCCAGACATTACACCATATGTGACTGATATCAGCCTCTTATAGCGCTCCAGTACTGATATAACCCCAGACATTACACCATATGTGACTGATATCAGCCCCTCTTATAACGCTCCAGTACTGATATAACCCCAGACATTACACCATATGTGACTGATATCAGCCCCTCTTATAACGCTCCAGTACTGATATAACCCCAGACATTACACCATATGTGACTGATATCAGCCCCTCTTATAACGCTCCAGTACTGATATAACCCCAGACATTACACCATATGTGACTGATATCAGCCCCTCTTATAACGCTCCAGTACTGATATAACCCCAGACATTACACCATATGTGACTGATATCAGCCCCTCTTATAACGCTCCAGTACTGATATAACCTCCAGACATTACATCATATGTGACTGATATCAGCCTCTTATAACGCTCCAGTACTGATATAACCTCCAGACATTACACCGTATGTGACTGATATCAGCCCCTCTTATAACGCTCCAGTACTGATATAACCTCCAGACATTACATCATATGTGACTGATATCAGCCTCTTATAACGCTCCAGTACTGATATAACCCCCAGACATTACACCATATGTGACTGATATCAGCCCCTCTTATAACGCTCCAGTACTGATATAACCTCCAGACATTACACCATATGTGACTGATATCAGCCCCTCTTATAACGCTCCAGTACTGATATAACCCCCAGACATTACACCATATGTGACTGATATCAGCCCCTCTTAT
Source organism: Ranitomeya imitator (assembly GCF_032444005.1). NCBI lineage: Eukaryota > Metazoa > Chordata > Amphibia > Anura > Dendrobatidae > Ranitomeya > Ranitomeya imitator. The sequence goes on from NC_091288.1 coordinate 2,926,097, forward strand.
AACGCTCCAGTACTGATATAACCCCAGACATTACATCATATGTGACTGATATCAGCCTCTTATAACGCTCCAGCACTGATATAACCTCCAGACATTACACCATATGTGACTGATATCAGCCCCTCTTATAACGCTCCAGTACTGATATAACCTCCAGACATTACACCATATGTGACTGATATCAGCCCCTCTTATAACGCTCCAGTACTGATATAACCTCCAGACATTACATCATATGTGACTGATATCAGCCCCTCTTATAATGCTCCAGTACTGATATAACCTCCAGACATTACACCATATGTGACTGATATCAGCCCCTCTTATAACGCTCCAGTACTGATATAACCCCCAGACATTACACCATATGTGACTGATATCAGCCCCTCTTATAACGCTCCAGTACTGATATAACCTCCAGATATTACACCATATGTGACTGATATCAGCCTCTTATAACGCTCCAGTACTGATATAACCTCCAGACATTACACCATATGTGACTGATATCAGCCCCTCTTATAACGCTCCAGTACTGATATAACCCCCAGACATTACACCATATGTGACTGATATCAGCCCCTCTTATAATGCTCCAGTACTGATATAACCTCCAGACATTACACCATATGTGACTGATATCAGCCCCTCTTATAACGCTCCAGTACTGATATAACCCCAGACATTACACCATATGTGACTGATATCAGCCCCTCTTATAACGCTCCAGTACTGATATAACCCCCAGACATTACACCATATGTGACTGATATCAGCCCCTCTTATAACGCTCCAGTACTGATATAACCCCCAGACATTACACCATATGTGACTGATATCAGCCTCTTATAACGCTCCAGTACTGATATAACCTCCAGACATTACACCATATGTGACTGATATCAGCCCCTCTTATAACGCTCCAGTACTGATATAACCCCCAGACATTACACCATATGTGACTGATATCAGCCCCTCTTATAACGCTCCACTACTGATATAACCCCAGACATTACATCATATGTGACTGATATCAGCCTCTTATAACGCTCCAGCACTGATATAACCTCCAGACATTACACCATATGTGACTGATATCAGCCCCTCTTATAACGCTCCAGTACTGATATAACCCCAGACATTACATCATATGTGACTGATATCAGCCCCTCTTATAACGCTCCAGCACTGATATAACCTCCAGACATTACACCATATGTGACTGATATCGGCCCCTCTTATAATGCTCCAGCACTGATATAACCTCCAGACATTACACCATATGTGACTGATATCAGCCCCTCTTATAACGCTCCAGTACTGATATAACCTCCAGACATTACACCATATGTGACTGATATCAGCCCCTCTTATAACGCTCCAGCACTGATATAACCTCCAGACATTACACCATATGTGACAGATATCAGCCCCTCTTATAACGCTCCAGTACTGATATAACCCCAGACATTACATCATATGTGACTGATATCAGCCTCTTATAACGCTCCAGCACTGATATAACCTCCAGACATTACACCATATGTGACTGATATCAGCCTCTTATAACGCTCCAGTACTGATATAACCTCCAGACATTACACCATATGTGACTGATATCAGCCCCTCTTATAACGCTCCAGTACTGATATATCCCCCAGACATTACACCATATGTGACTGATATCGGCCCCTCTTATAATGCTCCAGCACTGATATAACCTCCAGACATTACACCATATGTGACTGATATCAGCCCCTCTTATAACGCTCCAGTACTGATATAACCCCCAGACATTACACCATATGTGACTGATATCAGCCCCTCTTATAACGCTCCAGTACTGATATAACCTCCAGACATTACACCATATGTGACTGATATCAGCCCCTCTTATAACGCTCCAGTACTGATATAACCCCCAGACATTACACCATATGTGACTGATATCAGCCCCTCTTATAACGCTCCAGTACTGATATAACCCCAGACATTACATCATATGTGACTGATATCAGCCTCTTATAACGCTCCAGCACTGATATAACCTCCAGACATTACACCATATGTGACTGATATCAGCCCCTCTTATAACGCTCCAGTACTGATATAACCTCCAGACATTACACCATATGTGACTGATATCAGCCCCTCTTATAACGCTCCAGTACTGATATAACCCCCAGACATTACACCATATGTGACTGATATCAGCCCCTCTTATAACGCTCCAGTACTGATATAACCCCAGACATTACACCATATGTGACTGATATCAGCCCCTCTTATAACGCTCCAGTACTGATATAACCCCAGACATTACACCATATGTGACTGATATCAGCCCCTCTTATAACGCTCCAGTACTGATATAACCTCCAGACATTACACCATATGTGACTGATATCAGCCCCTCTTATAACGCTCCAGTACTGATATAACCCCCAGACATTACACCATATGTGACTGATATCAGCCCCTCTTATAACGCTCCAGTACTGATATAACCCCAGACATTACACCATATGTGACTGATATCAGCCCCTCTTATAACGCTCCAGTACTGATATAACCCCAGACATTACACCATATGTGACTGATATCAGCCCCTCTTATAACGCTCCAGTACTGATATAACCTCCAGACATTACACCATATGTGACTGATATCAGCCCCTCTTATAACGCTCCAGTACTGATATAACCCCCAGACATTACACCATATGTGACTGATATCAGCCCCTCTTATAACGCTCCAGTACTGATATAACCTCCAGACATTACACCATATGTGACTGATATCAGCCTCTTATAACGCTCCAGTACTGATATAACCTCCAGACATTACACCATATGTGACTGATATCAGCCCCTCTTATAACGCTCCAGTACTGATATAACCTCCAGACATTACACCATATGTGACTGATATCAGCCTCTCTTATAACGCTCCAGTACTGATATAACCTCCAGACATTACACCATATGTGACTGATATCAGCCCCTCTTATAACGCTCCAGCACTGATATAACCCCCAGACATTACACCATATGTGACTGATATCAGCCCCTCTTATAACGCTCCAGTACTGATATAACCCCCAGACATTACACCATATGTGACTGATATCAGCCCCTCTTATAACGCTCCAGTACTGATATAACATCCAGACATTACACCATATGTGACTGATATCAGCCCCTCTTATAACGCTCCAGTACTGATATAACCCCCAGACATTACACCATATGTGACTGATATCAGCCTCTCTTATAACGCTCCAGTACTGATATAACCCCAGACATTACACCATATGTGACTGATATCAGCCCCTCTTATAACACTCCAGTACTGATATAACCCCAGACATTACACCATATGTGACTGATATCAGCCCCTCTTATAACGCTCCAGTACTGATATAACCCCAGACATTACACCATATGTGACTGATATCAGCCTCTCTTATAACGCTCCAGTACTGATATAACCCCAGACATTACACCATATGTGACTGATATCAGCCCCTCTTATAACGCTCCAGTACTGATATAACCTCCAGACATTACACCATATGGGACTGATATCAGCCTCTTATAACGCTCCAGTACTGATATAACCCCCAGACATTACACCATATGGGACTGATATCAGCCCCTCTTATAACGCTCCAGTACTGATATAACCTCCAGACATTACACCATATGTGACTGATATCAGCCCCTCTTATAAAGGCTCCAGTACTGATATAACCCCAGACATTACACCATATGTGACTGATATCAGCCTCTCTTATAACGCTCCAGTACTGATATAACCCCCAGACATTACACCATATGTGACTGATATCAGCCTCTCTTATAACGCTCCAGTACTGATATAACCCCCAGACATTACACCATATGTGACTGATATCAGCCCCTCTTATAACGCTCCAGTACTGATATAACCTCCAGACATTACACCATATGGGACTGATATCAGCCTCTTATAACGCTCCAGTACTGATATAACCCCCAGACATTACACCATATGGGACTGATATCAGCCCCTCTTATAACGCTCCAGTACTGATATAACCTCCAGACATTACACCATATGTGACTGATATCAGCCCCTCTTATAAAGGCTCCAGTACTGATATAACCCCAGACATTACACCATATGGGACTGATATCAGCCCCTCTTATAACGCTCCAGTATTGATATGACCCCCAGACATTACACCATATGTGACTGATATCAGCCTCTCTTATAACGCTCCAGTACTGATATAACCCCAGACATTACACCATATGTGACTGATATCAGCCCCTCTTATAACGCTCCAGCACTGATATAACCTCCAGACATTACACCATATGTGACTGATATCAGCCTCTCTTATAACGCTCCAGTACTGATATAACCCCAGACATTACACCATATGTGACTGATATCAGCCCCTCTTATAACGCTCCAGTACTGATATAACCCCCAGACATTACACCATATGTGACTGATATCAGCACCTCATATAACGCTCCAGTACTGATATAACCCCAGACATTACACCATATGTGACTGATATCAGCCCCTCTTATAAAGGCTCCAGTACTGATATAACCCCAGACATTACACCATATGTGACTGATATCAGCCTCTCTTATAACGCTCCAGTACTGATATAACCCCCAGACATTACATCATATGTGACTGATATCAGCCCCTCTTATAACGCTCCAGTACTGATATAACCCCAGACATTACACCATATGTGACTGATATCAGCCTCTCTTATAACGCTCCAGTACTGATATAACCCCCAGACATTACATCATATGTGACTGATATCAGCCCCTCTTATAACGCTCCAGTACTGATATAACCCCCAGACATTACACCATATGTGACTGATATCAGCCTCTTATAACGCTCCAGTACTGATATAACCTCCAGACATTACACCATATGTGACTGATATCAGCCCCTCTTATAACGCTCCAGCACTGATATAACCCCCAGACATTACACCATATGTGACTGATATCAGCCTCTCTTATAACGCTCCAGTACTGATATAACCCCAGACATTACACCATATGTGACTGATATCAGCCCCTCTTATAACGCTCCAGTACTGATATAACCCCAGACATTACACCATATGTGACTGATATCAGCCCCTCTTATAAAGGCTCCAGTACTGATATGACCCCCAGACATTACACCATATGTGACTGATATCAGCCTCTTATAACGCTCCAGTACTGATATAACCTCCAGACATTACACCATATGTGACTGATATCAGCCCCTCTTATAACGCTCCAGCACTGATATAACCCCCAGACATTACACCATATGTGACTGATATCAGCCCCTCTTATAATGCTCCAGTACTGATATAACCCCAGACATTACACCATATGTGACTGATATCAGCCTCTCTTATAACGCTCCAGTACTGATATAACCCCCAGACATTACATCATATGTGACTGATATCAGCCCCTCTTATAACGCTCCAGTACTGATATAACCCCAGACATTACACCATATGTGACTGATATCAGCCCCTCTTATAACGCTCCAGTACTGATATAACCCCAGACATTACACCATATGTGACTGATATCAGCCCCTCTTATAACGCTCCAGTACTGATATAACCCCCAGACATTACACCATATGTGACTGATATCAGCCCCTCTTATAACGCTCCAGTACTGATATAACCTCCAGACATTACACCATATGTGACTGATATCAGCCCCTCTTATAACGCTCCAGTACTGATATAACCCCAGACATTATATCATATGTGACTGATATCAGCCCCTCTTATAACGCTCCAGTACTGATATAACCTCCAGACATTACACCATATGTGACTGATATCAGCCCCTCTTATAACGCTCCAGTACTGATATAACCCCAGACATTACATCATATGTGACTGATATCAGCCTCTCTTATAACGCTCCAGTACTGATATAACCCCCAGACATTACACCATATGTGACTGATATCAGCCCCTCTTATAACGCTCCAGTACTGATATAACCTCCAGACATTACACCATATGTGACTGATATCAGCACCTCATATAACGCTCCAGTACTGATATAACCCCCAGACATTACACCATATGTGACTGATATCAGCCCCTCTTATAACGCCCCAGTACTGATATAACCCCAGACATTACACCATATGTGACTGATATCAGCCCCTCTTATAACGCTCCAGTACTGATATAACCTCCAGACATTACACCATATGTGACTGATATCAGCCCCTCTTATAACGCTCCAGTACTGATATAACCCCAGACATTACATCATATGTGACTGATATCAGCCCCTCTTATAACGCTCCAGTACTGATATAACCCCCAGACATTACACCATATGTGACTGATATCAGCCCCTCTTATAACGCTCCAGTACTGATATAACCTCCAGACATTACACCATATGTGACTGATATCAGCACCTCATATAACGCTCCAGTACTGATATAACCCCCAGACATTACACCATATGTGACTGATATCAGCCCCTCTTATAACGCCCCAGTACTGATATAACCCCAGACATTACACCATATGTGACTGATATCAGCCCCTCTTATAATGCTCCAGTACTGATATAACCCCCAGACATTACACCATATGTGACTGATATCAGCCCCTCTTATAACGCTCCAGTACTGATATAACCCCCAGACATTACACCATATGTGACTGATATCAGCCCCTCTTATAACGCTCCAGTACTGATATAACCTCCAGACATTACACCATATGTGACTGATATCAGCCTCTCTTATAACACTCCAGTACTGATATAACCCCCAGACATTACACCATATGTGACTGATATCAGCCCCTCTTATAACGCTCCAGTACTGATATAACCTCCAGACATTACACCATATGTGACTGATATCAGCCCCTCTTATAACGCTCCAGTACTGATATAACCTCCAGACATTACACCATATGTGACTGATATCAGCCCCTCTTATAACGCTCCAGTACTGATATAACCCCCAGACATTACACCATATGTGACTGATATCAGCCCCTCTTATAACGCTCCAGTACTGATATAACCTCCAGACATTACACCATATGTGACTGATATCAGCCCCTCTTATAACGCTCCAGTACTGATATAACCTCCAGACATTACACCATATGTGACTGATATCAGCCCCTCTTATAACGCTCCAGTACTGATGTAACCTCCAGACATTACACCATATGTGACTGATATCAGCCTCTCTTATAACGCTCCAGTACTGATATAACCCCCAGACATTACATCATATGTGACTGATATCAGCCCCTCTTATAACGCTCCAGTACTGATATAACCCCAGACATTACACCATATGTGACTGATATCAGCCCCTCTTATAACGCTCCAGTACTGATATAACCCCAGACATTACACCATATGTGACTGATATCAGCCCCTCTTATAACGCTCCAGTACTGATATAACCCCCAGACATTACACCATATGTGACTGATATCAGCCTCTCTTATAACGCTCCAGTACTGATATAACCCCCAGACATTACACCATATGTGACTGATATCAGCCCCTCTTATAACGCTCCAGTACTGATATAACCTCCAGACATTACACCATATGTGACTGATATCAGCCTCTCTTATAACACTCCAGTACTGATATAACCTCCAGACATTACACCATATGTGACTGATATCAGCCCCTCTTATAAAGCTCCAGTACTGATATAACCCCCAGACATTACACCATATGTGACTGATATCAGCCCCTCTTATAACGCTCCAGTACTGATATAACCCCCAGACATTACACCATATGTGACTGATATCAGCCCCTCTTATAACGCTCCAGTACTGATATAACCTCCAGACATTACACCATATGTGACTGATATCAGCCCCTCTTATAACGCTCCAGTACTGATATAACCTCCAGACATTACACCATATGTGACTGATATCAGCCCCTCTTATAACGCTCCAGTACTGATATAACCCCCAGACATTACACCATATGTGACTGATATCAGCCTCTCTTATAACACTCCAGTACTGATATAACCCCCAGACATTACACCATATGTGACTGATATCAGCCCCTCTTATAATGCTCCAGTACTGATATAACCTCCAGACATTACACCATATGTGACTGATATCAGCCTCTCTTATAACACTCCAGTACTGATATAACCCCCAGACATTACACCATATGTGACTGATATCAGCCCCTCTTATAACGCTCCAGTACTGATATAACCTCCAGACATTACACCATATGTGACTGATATCAGCCCCTCTTATAACGCTCCAGTACTGATATATCCTCCAGACATTACACCATATGTGACTGATATCAGCCCCTCTTATAACGCTCCAGTACTGATATAACCCCAGACATTACACCATATGTGACTGATATCAGCCCCTCTTATAACGCTCCAGTACTGATATAACCTCCAGACATTACACCATATGTGACTGATATCAGCCCCTCTTATAACGCTCCAGTACTGATATAACCTCCAGACATTACACCATATGTGACTGATATCAGCCTCTTATAACGCTCCAGTACTGATATAACCTCCAGACATTACACCATATGTGACTGATATCAGCCCCTCTTATAACGCTCCAGTACTGATATATCCTCCAGACATTACACCATATGTGACTGATATCAGCCCCTCTTATAACGCTCCAGTACTGATATAACCCCCAGACATTACACCATATGTGACTGATATCAGCCCCTCTTATAACGCTCCAGTACTGATATAACCTCCAGACATTACACCATATGTGACTGATATCAGCCCCTCTTATAACGCTCCAGTACTGATATAACCCCCAGACATTACACCATATGTGACTGATATCAGCCCCTCTTATAACGCTCCAGTACTGATATATCCTCCAGACATTACACCATATGTGACTGATATCAGCCCCTCTTATAACGCTCCAGTACTGATATAACCTCCAGACATTACACCATATGTGACTGATATCAGCCCCTCTTATAACGCTCCAGTACTGATATAACCCCCAGACATTACACCATATGTGACTGATATCAGCACCTCATATAACGCTCCAGTACTGATATAACCCCCAGACATTACACCATATGTGACTGATATCAGCCCCTCTTATAACGCTCCAGTACTGATATATCCTCCAGACATTACACCATATGTGACTGATATCAGCCCCTCTTATAACGCTCCAGTACTGATATAACCCCAGACATTACACCATATGTGACTGATATCAGCCCCTCTTATAACGCTCCAGTACTGATATAACCCCAGACATTACACCATATGTGACTGATATCAGCCCCTCTTATAACGCTCCAGTACTGATATAACCTCCAGACATTACACCATATGTGACTGATATCAGCCCCTCTTATAACGCTCCAGTACTGATGTAACCTCCAGACATTACACCATATGTGACTGATATCAGCCCCTCTTATAACGCTCCAGTACTGATATAACCTCCAGACATTACACCATATGTGACTGATATCAGCCCCTCTTATAACGCTCCAGTACTGATATAACCCCAGACATTACACCATATGTGACTGATATCAGCCCCTCTTATAACGCTCCAGTACTGATATAACCTCCAGACATTACACCATATGTGACTGATATCAGCCCCTCTTATAACGCTCCAGTACTGATATAACCCCAGACATTACATCATATGTGACTGATATCATCCCCTCTTATAACGCTCCAGTACTGATATAACCCCCAGACATTACACCATATGTGACTGATATCAGCCCCTCTTATAACGCTCCAGTACTGATATAACCCCCAGACATTACACCATATGTGACTGATATCTGCCCCTCTTATAACGCTCCAGTACTGATATAACCCCCAGACATTACACCATATGTGACTGATATCAGCCCCTCTTATAACGCTCCAGTACTGATATAACCCCCAGACATTACACCATATGTGACTGATATCAGCCCCTCTTATAACGCTCCAGTACTGATATAACCCCAGACATTACACCATATGTGACTGATATCAGCCCCTCGTATAACGCTCCAGTACTGATATAACCCCCAGACATTACACCATATGTGTCTGATATCAGCCCCTCTTATAACGCTCCAGTGCTGATATAACCACCAGACATTACACCATATGTGACTGATATCAGCTCCTCTTATAACGCTCCAGTACTGATATAACCCCCAGACATTACACCATATGTGACTGATATCAGCCTCTCTTATAACGCTCCAGTACTGATATAACCCCAGACATTACACCATATGTGACTGATATCAGCCTCTCTTATAACGCTCCAGTACTGATATAACCCCCAGACATTACACCATATGTGACTGATATCAGCCTCTTATAACGCTCCAGTACTGATATAACCCCAGACATTACACCATATGTGACTGATATCAGCCCCTCTTATAACGCTCCAGTACTGATATAACCCCCAGACATTACATCATATGTGACAGATATCAGTCCCTCTTATAACGCTCCAGTACTGATATAACCCCCAGACATTACATCATATGTGACTGATATCAGCCCCTCTTATAACGCTCCAGTACTGATATAACCCCCAGACATTACACCATATGTGACTGATATCAGCCCCTCTTATAACGCTCCAGTACTGATATAACCTCCAGACATTACACCATATGTGACTGATATCAGCCCCTCTTATAACGCTCCAGTACTGATATAACCCCCAGACATTACACCATATGTGACTGATATCAGCCCCTCTTATAACGCTCCAGTACTGATATAACCCCCAGACATTACACCATATGTGACTGATATCAGCCCCTCTTATAACGCTCCAGTACTGATATAACCCCCAGACATTACACCATATGTGACTGATATCAGCCTCTCTTATAACGCTCCAGTACTGATATAACCCCAGACATTACACCATATGTGACTGATATCAGCCTCTCTTATAACGCTCCAGTACTGATATAACCCCCAGACATTACACCATATGTGACTGATATCAGCCTCTTATAACGCTCCAGTACTGATATAACCCCAGACATTACACCATATGTGACTGATATCAGCCCCTCTTATAACGCTCCAGTACTGATATAACCCCCAGACATTACATCATATGTGACAGATATCAGTCCCTCTTATAACGCTCCAGTACTGATATAACCCCCAGACATTACATCATATGTGACTGATATCAGCCCCTCTTATAACGCTCCAGTACTGATATAACCCCCAGACATTACACCATATGTGACTGATATCAGCCCCTCTTATAACGCTCCAGTACTGATATAACCCCCAGACATTACATCATATGTGACAGATATCAGTCCCTCTTATAACGCTCCAGTACTGATATAACCCCCAGACATTACATCATATGTGACTGATATCAGCCCCTCTTATAACGCTCCAGTACTGATATAACCCCCAGACATTACACCATATGTGACTGATATCAGCCCCTCTTATAACGCTCCAGTACTGATATAACCCCAGACATTACACCATATGTGACTGATATCAGCCCCTCTTATAACGCTCCAGTACTGATATAACCCCCAGACATTACATCATATGTGACAGATATCAGTCCCTCTTATAACGCTCCAGTACTGATATAACCCCCAGACATTACATCATATGTGACTGATATCAGCCCCTCTTATAACGCTCCAGTACTGATATAACCCCCAGACATTACACCATATGTGACAGATATCAGTCCCTCTTATAACGCTCCAGTACTGATATAACCCCCAGACATTACATCATATGTGACTGATATCAGCCCCTCTTATAACGCTCCAGTACTGATATAACCCCAGACATTACACCATATGTGACTGATATCAGCCCCTCTTATAACGCTCCAGTACTGATATAACCCCAGACATTACACCATATGTGACTGATATCAGCCCCTCTTATAACGCTCCAGTACTGATATAACCCCCAGACATTACATCATATGTGACAGATATCAGTCCCTCTTATAACGCTCCAGTACTGATATATCCCCCAGACATTACATCATATGTGACTGATATCAGCCCCTCTTATAACGCTCCAGTACTGATATAACCCCCAGACATTACACCATATGTGACTGATATCAGCCCCTCTTATAACGCTCCAGTACTGATATAACCTCCAGACATTACACCATATGTGACTGATATCAGCCCCTCTTATAACGCTCCAGTACTGATATAACCCCAGACATTACACCATATGTGACTGATATCAGCCCCTCTTATAACGCTCCACTACTGATATAACCCCCAGACATTACACCATATGTGACAGATATCAGCCCCTCTTATAACGCTCCAGTACTGATATAACCCCAGACATTACATCATATGTGACTGATATCAGCCCCTCTTATAACGCTCCAGTACTGATATAACCCCCAGACATTACATCATATGTGACTGATATCAGCCCCTCTTATAACGCTCCAGTACTGATATAACCCCCAGACATTACACCATATGTGACTGATATCAGCCCCTCTTATAACGCTCCAGTACTGATATAACCTCCAGACATTACACCATATGTGACTGATATCAGCCCCTCTTATAACGCTCCAGTACTGATATAACCCCAGACATTACACCATATGTGACTGATATCAGCCCCTCTTATAACGCTCCAGTACTGATATAACCCCAGACATTACACCATATGTGACTGATATCAGCCCCTCTTATAATGCTCCAGTACTGATATAACCCCCAGACATTACACCATATGTGACTGATATCAGCCTCTTATAACGCTCCAGTACTGATATAACCCCAGACATTACACCATATGTGACTGATATCAGCCCCTCTTATAACGCTCCAGTACTGATATAACCCCCAGACATTACATCATATGTGACAGATATCAGTCCCTCTTATAACGCTCCAGTACTGATATATCCCCCAGACATTACACCATATGTGACTGATATCAGCCCCTCTTATAACGCTCCAGTACTAATATAACCCCAGACATTACACCATATGTGACTGATATCAGCCCCTCTTATAACGCTCCAGTACTGATATAACCCCAGACATTACACCATATGTGACTGATATCAGCCCCTCTTATAACGCTCCAGTACTGATATAACCCCAGACATTACACCATATGTGACTGATATCAGCCCCTCTTATAACGCTCCAGTACTGATATAACCCCAGACATTACACCATATGTGACTGATATCAGCCCCTCTTATAATGCTCCAGTACTGATATAACCCCCAGACATTACACCATATGTGACTGATATCAGCCTCTTATAACGCTCCAGTACTGATATATCCCCCAGACATTACACCATATGTGACTGATATCAGCCCCTCTTATAACGCTCCAGTACTGATATATCCTCTAGACATTACACCATATGTGACTGATATCAGCCCCTCTTATAACGCTCCAGTACTGATATAACCCCAGACATTACACCATATGTGACTGATATCAGCCCCTCTTATAACGCTCCAGTACTGATATAACCTCCAGACATTACACCATATGTGACTGATATCAGCCCCTCTTATAACGCTCCAGTACTGATATAACCTCCAGACATTACACCATATGTGACTGATATCAGCCCCTCTTATAACGCTCCACTACTGATATAACCCCCAGACATTACACCATATGTGACTGATATCAGCCTCTCTTATAACGCTCCAGTACTGATATAACCTCCAGACATTACACCATATGTGACTGATATCAGCCCCTCTTATAACGCTCCAGTACTGATATAACCTCCAGACATTACACCATATGTGACTGATATCAGCCCCTCTTATAACGCTCCAGTACTGATATAACCTCCAGACATTACACCATATGTGACTGATATCAGCCCCTCTTATAACGCTCCAGTACTGATATAACCTCCAGACATTACACCATATGTGACTGATATCAGCCTCTCTTATAACGCTCCACTACTGATATAACCCCCAGACATCACACCATATGTGACTGATATCAGCCTCTCTTATAACGCTCCAGTACTGATATAACCCCAGACATTACACCATATGTGACTGATATCAGCCCCTCTTATAACGCTCCAGTACTGATATAACCTCCAGACATTACACCATATGTGACTGATATCAGCCTCTCTTATAACGCTCCAGTACTGATATAACCACCAGACATTACACCATATGTGACTGATATCAGCCTCTTATAGCGCTCCAGTACTGATATAACCCCCAGATATTACACCATATGTGACTGATATCAGCCCCTCTTATAACGCTCCAGTACTGATATATCCTCCAGACATTACACCATATGTGACTGATATCAGCCCCTCTTATAACGCTCCAGTACTGATATAACCCCCAGACATTACACCATATGTGACTGATATCAGCCCCTCTTATAACGCTCCAGTACTGATATAACCCCAGACATTACACCATATGTGACTGATATCAGCCCCTCTTATAACGCTCCAGTACTGATATAACCCCCAGACATTACATCATATGTGACTGATATCAGCCCCTCTTATAACGCTCCAGTACTGATATAACCCCCAGACATTACACCATATGTGACTGATATCAGCCCCTCTTATAACGCTCCAGTACTGATATAACCCCCAGACATTACATCATATGTGACTGATATCAGCCCCTCTTATAACGCTCCAGTACTGATATAACCCCCAGACATTACATCATATGTGACTGATATCAGCCCCTCTTATAACGCTCCAGTACTGATATAACCCCAGACATTACACCATATGTGACTGATATCAGCCCCTCTTATAACGCTCCAGTACTGATATAACCCCCAGACATTACACCATATGTGACTGATATCAGCCCCTCTTATAACGCTCCAGTACTGATATAACCCCCAGACATTACACCATATGTGACTGATATCAGCCCCTCTTATAACGCTCCAGTACTGATATAACCCCCAGACATTACATCATATGTGACTGATATCAGCCCCTCTTATAACGCTCCAGTACTGATATAACCTCCAGACATTACACCATATGTGACTGATATCAGCCCCTCTTATAACGCTCCAGTACTGATATAACCCCCAGACATTACATCATATGTGACTGATATCAGCCTCTTATAACGCTCCAGTACTGATATAACCCCCAGACATTACATCATATGTGACTGATATCAGCCTCTCTTATAACGCTCCAGTACTGATATAACCCCCAGACATTACACCATATGTGACTGATATCAGCCCCTCTTATAACGCTCCAGTACTGATATAACCTCCAGACATTACACCATATGTGACTGATATCAGCCCCTCCTATAACGCTCCAGTACTGATATAACCCCAGACATTACACCATATGTGACTGATATCAGCCCCTCTTATAACGCTCCAGTACTGATATAACCCCAGACATTACACCATATGTGACTGATATCAGCCCCTCTTATAACGCTCCAGTACTGATATATCCTCTAGACATTACACCATATGTGACTGATATCAGCCCCTCTTATAACGCTCCAGTACTGATATAACCCCAGACATTACACCATATGTGACTGATATCAGCCCCTCTTATAACGCTCCAGTACTGATATAACCTCCAGACATTACACCATATGTGACTGATATCAGCCCCTCTTATAACGCTCCAGTACTGATATAACCTCCAGACATTACACCATATGTGACTGATATCAGCCCCTCTTATAACGCTCCAGTACTGATATAACCTCCAGACATTACACCATATGTGACTGATATCAGCCTCTCTTATAACGCTCCACTACTGATATAACCCCCAGACATTACACCATATGTGACTGATATCAGCCCCTCTTATAACCCTCCAGTACTGATATAACCCCAGACATTACACCATATGTGACTGATATCAGCCCCTCTTATAACGCTCCAGTACTGATATAACCCCCAGACATTACACCATATGTGACTGATATCAGCCCCTCTTATAACGCTCCAGTACTGATATAACCACCAGACATTACACCATATGTGACTGATATCAGCCCCTCTTATAACGCTCCAGTACTGATATAACCTCCAGACATTACATCATATGTGACTGATATCAGCCTCTTATAGCGCTCCAGTACTGATATAACCCCCAGATATTACACCATATGTGACTGATATCAGCCCCTCTTATAACGCTCCAGTACTGATATATCCTCCAGACATTACACCATATGTGACTGATATCAGCCCCTCTTATAACGCTCCAGTACTGATATAACCTCCAGACATTACACCATATGTGACTGATATCAGCCCCTCTTATAACGCTCCAGTACTGATATAACCCCAGACATTACACCATATGTGACTGATATCAGCCCCTCTTATAACGCTCCAGTACTGATATAACCTCCAGACATTACACCATATGTGACTGATATCAGCCCCTCTTATAACGCTCCAGTACTGATATAACCCCAGACATTACACCATATGTGACTGATATCAGCCTCTTATAACGCTCCAGTACTGATATAACCCCAGACATTACACCATATGTGACTGATATCAGCTCCTCTTATAACGCTCCAGTACTGATATAACCCCCAGACATTACACCATATGTGACTGATATCAGCCTCTTATAACGCTCCAGTACTGATATAACCTCCAGACATTACACCATATGTGACTGATATCAGCCCCTCTTATAACGCTCCAGTACTGATATAACCCCCAGACATTACATCATATGTGACTGATATCAGCCCCTGTCACGATTCCCCTGACCGCTGTCACCAATTGGTCAGGATTCACACCGTGATCGTCACCCCTACGTCACGGGTCGGGGTGACTTCAGGCCAACAGACGGCTATCACATGTGCAGGGGGCTTATCTTAGTTATCCCTCCACTCCACAATGTGATGAGAAAACACACACAAGGCTATTGACCTCTTAGTTTACAGCAGGGGCTTATTCTAGGTATCCTGTTGTGAGTTCTGTTGTCGGGCTCCCTCCTGTGGTCATGAATGGTACTTCGGTTGGTTCTCTCCATGGACTTCCTCTGGTGGGTGTTTCTGAATTTCACAGGTGATGAGGTTAATTCGTTAGCTGGCTGCTCTATTTAACTCCACTTAGATCTTTGCTCCATGCCACCTGTCAATGTTCCAGTATTGGTCTAGTTCACTCCTGGATCGTTCTTGTGACCTGTCTTCCCAGTAGAAGCTAAGTTCCAGCTTGTATTTCTATGGTTTGCTATTTTTCTGTCCAGCTTGCTATTTTTTATTGTTGTCTTGCTTGCTGGAAGCTCTGGGACGCAGAGGGAGCGCCTCCGCACCGTGAGTCAGTGCGGAGGGTCTTTTTGCGCCCTCTGCGTGGTCTTTTTGTAGGTTTTTGTGCTGACCACAAAGCAACCTTTCCTATCCTCAGTCTGTTCAGTAAGTCGGGCCCCACTTTGCTAAATCTATTTCATCTCTGTGTTTGTAATTTTCATCTTTACTCACAGTCATTATATGTGGGGGGCTGCCTTTTCCTTTGGGGAATTTCTCTGAGGCAAGGTAGGCTTTATTTTTCTATCTTTGGGGCTAGCTAGTTTCTTAGGCTGTGCCGAGTTGCATAGGGAGCGTTGGGAGCAATCCACGGCTATTTCTAGTGTGGTGTGATAGGATTAGGGATTGCGGTCAGCAGAGTTCCCACGTCCCAGAGCTCATCCTATATTATCAGTAACTATCAGGTCATTCCGTGTGCTCTTAACCACCAGGTCCATTATTGTCCTGACCACCAGGTCATAACAGTATCCAACTGCTTTCAATATACCACAAACTGCAGGGATTTATGTATATCCCGCTTACAGTTCCACTTGAAACTTGCAGCTCTCTGGCGCCCCCCTTACTCTCAGGTCAGATTAGGTACTGCACCTTGGGTAATTAGTCGCCAGACAGGCTGCCTGCTATGTACTGGCTATTGGGCACGCTGCAGCGACGCGATAAACTACTCCCACTCAGGCAGGAACAATAATTATCAATGCCGCAGTCGCTACAACGACTCCCAACTACCCAGTACAACCGTATGCTGCCACCAGCTTCGATTAAACGGGTCCGAAGCTAACCCAACACAGTAGCGTAATTCCATTCAGAAGACTTAGGGTACGTTTTAGAACAGGAAAAACGAACTAGTATTAAATAATATACCCCATCAAAGGTTTCAGGCAGTGTTTATAAACAGTTATATAAAGATGTTACAATATGAGACAATTGAAAATATGTACAAGGTAATTTTAAATTTAACAGGGGTTAAATGAGAAATAACACTTACATGTGTTCAGAGCATTGCAGGCAACCAGGCTAGTTTCCATATGTCCCAATGCATTAGGACTCTGGTTAGGAACAGCTCTTCAAGTCAAACTCACATATGCTCCAGCAGACAGACAGCAGGCTGGGGTGCCTGGCAGACTTATAGCTCAGCCTGATGACATCTCAAAAAGAGGCTGGTTTTCCCAGACCCTCCTATCTCTTCAGTTTAACTAAATTTAACAAATTTGTCTAATGCCTGTAACTCCGCTACAGAACATGTCATAGTCATAACAAACCCAGCATTCATCTCGTATTACCATTGGCATTCTAATGAGATCAAATATGTCCTATTTGTGATGCATAATTACAGAGAAATCCCAACTTTTTACCTGATGGAGTTAGAAGCTCATGTTTAGAGTGGCGGATAGATCTGCCGATGGACATTAACAATATGTATTCCTTATTTTCCTAGCCCAAGTCGTTGGCCCAATATCTTACAATAATGAAACAAAGGACTTCTTGCATTTACAGAAGGGAATCAGACAGATTTTAGCTAGTACAACTTTCCACTGCAGCTATGCCAGTCGTAAATACCTTTCTTCAATAAAACTGCCTCACATGCACTGACAAGACAAGCTCTTGCCTGAGTGAAAGAGAAGGGGGGGTTAGCCCACAGCCTGGGCTAACAGAAGAAACTAAACTTATACGATATTTCACACAATATCGTGACACCTCCTGTTGTGAATTCTGTGGCAGAGCTCCCTCCTGTGGTCACAGGTGGTACTTCGGCTGATTCTCTCTGGGAGCTTCCGTTTGTGGAGGAAAGTGGTACTGCGGCTTCTGAGTTTCCTCCCTCAGGTGATCTGGTGAGGTCGTTAGGTGCTTCTCTACTTAACTCCACCTAATGCTTTGATCCATGCTTCCTGTCAATGTTCCAGTGTTGGACTTGTTTTTCCCTGGATCATTCCTGTGGCCTGCAGCTCTGCATAGCTAAGTTCTTCTTTGCTATTTGTTTGCTATTTTTTCTGTCCAGCTTGTATAATTGTTTTGCTGGAAGCTCTGGGACGCAAAGGGTGTACCTCCGTGCCGTTAGTTCGGTACGGAGGGTCTTTTTGCCCCCTTTGCGTGGTTTTCTTTAGGGTTTTGTGTAGACCGCAAAGTTATCTTTCCTATCCTCGCTCTGTTAAGAAAGTCGGGCCTCACTTTGCTGAATCTATTTCATCCCTACGTTTGTCTTTTCATCTTAACTCACAGTCATTATATGTGGGGGGCTGCCTTTTCCTTTGGGGTATTTCTCTGAGGCAAGGTAGGCTTATTTTCTATCTTCAGGCTAGTTAGTTTCTCAGGCTGTGCCGAGTTGCATAGGCAGAGTTAGGCGCAATCCACGGCTGCCTCTAGTGTTGTTTGGAGAGGATTAGGGATTGCGGTCTGCAGAGTTCCCACGTCTCAGAGCTCGTTCTATTATTTTGGGTTATTGTCAGATCACTGTATGTGCTCTGACCGCTATGTCCATTGTGATACTGAATTGCCTATCACAACAACCTCCCCCTTTTGGTGTGTGCTACGGAGGCAGGACCTCATGGTGCTCCTCCATGCGCACCTCAGTAGGTTCACCCTGGTGGGCCAACCTATCAACATTGCCATGCTCTGGCTTCATGGTGCCCCCGCCTATCCGGTGTCCCAGGTAGTGGACCTCCCTCATGCCCATCTGGCACTTTCCCGGCTTGATAGTCTGTCCTGCTCGGTGAATTCGCGTCAGCACCTCCTCGAGATGCTGCAGGTGTTCCTTCCAGGAGGGACTGAAGATGGCAATATCATCCAAGTACGCCACTGCGTACTTCTCCAGTCCCTGAAGCAGGAGGTTGACCATCCGCTGGAAAGTGGCTGGGGCATTCTTCATGCCGAAGGGCATGACCGTGGACTCGTACAGTCAAAAGGGTGTGATAAAGGCGAACTTCTCCTGCACCTCGGGGCTCAGGGGAATCTGCCAGTATCCTCGACTCAGATCCATTATTGTCAGGTATTTTGCGCCAGCTAACTTCTCAAGCAGCTCCTCGATGCGCGGCATTGGGTGCGCGTCAGAGGCTGTGATGGCATTGAGCCCCCTGTAGTCCACGCAGAACCGGGTTGTCCGGTCCTTCTTTGGCACGAGAACTACAGGTGAGGCCCACGCACTCTTTGACCGTCGAATCACCCCCAGCTGTAACATCTCACCGATCTCCTGGCGCATAACCTGCTGCACTTGGTCGGAGATTCGATAAGGTGTTCGCCGTAGTGGGGCATGATTCCCGGTGTCCACCTCGTGGACTGCTAACTCAGTCCTTCCAGGCTGGTTGGAGAAAACAGCCTGGAAGGGTTCCAGTGTGGTTTGCAACTGCAACCGCTGGGGTTCGGTTAGTGAGGCGCTTACCTCCACATCCTCGATGGACCCACCGGCCTTGGCTTGGGCCAGCATGTCCAGGAGGGTGTCTTCCTCCCCGTCTTCGGGTAAGCTGCAGACCGGTAGGATGAAAGGTTCACGTTCTTGATGAGCCTTCATCATGTTGACGTGAAAGGCCTTTCGCCTACCCTGAGCGTGGTCAAGCGTGACCACGTAGGTGACCAGGTTGAGCTGTTGGTGGACGACGTACGGGCCCTCCCAGGCTGCCTGAAGCTTATCCTTTGGTACGGGGACCAGCACCCACACCTTTTGACCCACGTGGTAGGTCCGCTCCCGGGCGTTCTGGTCGTACCAGTGCTTCTGATCAGCCTAAGCCTGCGTCATGTTGTCATGCACAAACTGCATCAAGGTCGGCATCTTGTCACGGAAGCGCATGACATACTCCACTATGGACACTTCAGAAGGGTTCGGCTCCTCTTCCCAGGCTTCTCTTACCACCCCAAGGCGTCCCCGGACTTGCCTGCCGTACAGGAGCTCGAAGGGGGAGAACCCCGTCGAGGCCTGCGGAACCTCTCGGTAAGCGAACAGCAGGTGTGGGAGGTACCGCTCCCAGTCGCACCCTTGGGTCTCAACCAGCATGCGTAGCATCTGTTTGAGGGTACCATTGAAGCGTTCACACAAGCCATTGGTCTGTGGGTGATACGCACTCGATACCAGGTGCTTCACATGCATTTTCTTACAGAGAGCCTCCATTAGGCAAGACATAAATTGGGTCCCTTGATCAGTAAGCATTTCCCTGGGAAACCCTACACGTGAAAAGATGGCCAACAGGGCATCCGCCACCTTATCTGCCCTAGTTGACGACAGAGCTACTGCCTCTGGGTACCGGGTAGCGTAGTCTACCACAGTAAGGATGTATTGCTTTCCAGAGCTGCTGGGGACAGCCAGCGGGCCCACAATGTCCACCGCGATCCTCTGGAAAGGCTCCTCTATCACTGGCAAAGGGATCAGGGGAGCCTTAAGAGCAGGCCCCGCTTTCCCCACCCTTTGACAGGTGACACAGGAGCGGCAGTAGTTTGACACATCTGTCCCCATCTTAGGCCAATAGAAGTGTTGAGACAGCCGGGCCTTAGTTTTGCTGATCCCCAAGTGTCCAGCTAGCGGGATCTCATGGGCAATCCGCAACAACTCACCCCGGAATTGCTGTGGGACGACCAGCTGTCTTTCCCTCAACCACTCCTTTTGTGATTCTCCGGGTACTGTCTCCCGGTACAACCTTCCTTGTTCCCAGAACACCTTCTCCTTATCGGTCTCGGAGAAGAGCGTCCCGGCAAGTTGTCTCAAACTCTCTAGGCTCGCATCTGTGTGCAGAGCGGCCTGAAACTCCTGGCTAGGGGAAGCCAGAAGCGACGTCAGGGTCCCTTCCCCACGGGAACCCTCTTGGACCTGCTCTGGGTCCACCTCTGGTTCAGTCACAGTGGGGACTGAGGAGGGTCCGGAAGGCAGACAGTTATCTGCGTTCCGGGCATTCTGACTGCGGGTGACAGCAGCTACGTAGGCTGTCTCCCCGGGGGTTTCTATAGGCCCATCAGCCGGCGCTGCTATGGGCTCTACCCCCCCATCCACCCCCAACACTCCAGGGGCAGTGCTACTTATGGGCCAGTTACAGAGGCGTAGCTAGGGGTTCAGCTCAGGGGGGGCGAGATATCTGAGTGGGCCCCTAACCCTGTACTGTATAAATCACATTGATTTGGTGATTTTACTACACAGTAAATCCCAAAAGCAAGCGGTACTTTTAAATAAAATATAATTTATTAAACAAAAATAATGCATACATAAACATCAATTGACACAAAATAAACAAAAATGTAACAAAAGAATGCAGGATCCAATAAAAAGAGGGACATAACCATAAGAGAGCCACCGAATCTAATGTTACTGCGGTGAAATTAAATAAGGAGAGGCTAAACACCTCACATATAGGCGCCCAATTGTGTCTAATAGAACATGTGTCGTAGTCAATGTAAACCACATGTTGCGAAGTGTATTGCTATCTAAGATATGGACCATCAGTGGCATATATGGTACATCTATGTGGAAGCCCCAGACATAGTAGGTATAAAATGAAACAAATACATATTACCCGCAGTATCGACGCTGAAGAGAGACCACACCAGATACTGCGGGTAATATGTATTTGTACCATATATGCCACTGATGGTCCATATCTTAGATAGCAATACACTTCGCAACATGTGGTTTACATTGACTACGACACATGTTCTATTAGACACAATTGGGCGCCTATATGTGAGGTGTTTAGCCTCTCCTTATTTAATTTCACCGCAGTAACATTAGATTCGGTGGCTCTCTTATGGTTATGTCCCTCTTTTTATTGGATCCTGCATTCTTTTGTTACATTTTTGTTTATTTTGTGTCAATTGATGTTTATGTATGCATTATTTTTGTTTAATAAATTATATTTTATTTAAAAGTACCGCTTGCTTTTGGGATTTACTGTGTAGTAAAATCACCAAATCAATGTGATTTATATTTTCAATATTTAGTGATATTTGTATCCCCAATTCAGGGGCATTCCATAAAGGGCAACCTATGTGAATTGTCTGTACTGTATATAGGGGCATCCTCTGTACTTTACATAGGGGCATCCTCTGCTGTATATAGGGGCATCCCCTGCTCTATATAGGGGCATCCTCTGCTGTATATAGGGGTATCCTCTGTACTGTATATAGGGGCATCCTCTGCTGTATATAGGGGCATCCTCTGCTGTATATAGGGGTATCCTCTGTACTGTATATAGGGGCATCCTCTGCTGTATATAGGGGCATCCTCTGCTGTATATAGGGGCATCCTCTGTACTTTACATAGGGGCATCCTCTGCTGTATATAGGGGCATCCTCTGCTGTATATAGTGGCATCCTCTGCTGTATATAGGGGCATCCTCTGCTGTATATAGGGGTATCCTCTGTACTGTATATAGGGGCATCCTCTGCTGTATATAGGGGCATCCTCTGCTGTATATAGGGGCATCCTCTGTACTGTATATAGGGGCATCCTCTGCTGTATATAGTGGCATCCTCTGCTGTATATAGGGGCATCCTCTGCTGTGTATATAGGGGCATCCTCTGCTGTATATAGGGGCATCCTCTGTACTGTATATAGGGGCATCCTCTGCTGTATATAGTGGCATCCTCTGTACTTTATATAGGGGCATCCTCTGCTGTATATAGTGGCATCCCCTGCTGTATATAGGGGCATCCTCTGCTGTATATAGGGGCATCCTCTGTACTGTATATAGGGGCATCCTCTGCTGTATATAGTGGCATCCTCTGCTGTATATAGTGGCATCCTCTGCTGTATATAGGTGCATCCTCTTCTGTATATAGTGGCATCTTCTGCTGTATATAGGGGCATCCTCTGCTGTATATAGGGGCATCCTCTGCTGTATATAGTGGCATCCTCTGCTGTATATAGGGGCATCCTCTTCTGTATATAGTGGCATCCTCTGCTGTATATAGGGGCATCCTCTGCTGTATATAGGGGCGTCCTCTGCTGTATATAGTGACGTCCTCTGCTGTATATAGTGGCATCCTCTGCTGTATATAGGAGCATCCTCTGCTGTATATAGTGACATCCTCTGCTGTATATAGGGGCATCCTCTGCTGTATATAGGGGCATCCTCTGCTGTATATAGGGGCATCCTCTGCTGTATATAGGAGCATCCTCTGCTGTATATAGTGGCATCCTCTGCTGTATATAGTGGCATCCTTTGCTGTATATAGGGGCATACTCTGCTGTATATAGGGGCATCCTCTGCTGTATATAGGGGCATCCTCTGTACTGTATATAGGGGCATCCTCTGCTCTATATAGGGGTGTCCTCTGTACTGTATATAGGGGGCGTCCTCTGTACTGTATATAGGGGCGTCCTCTGTACTGTATATAGGGGCATCCTCTGCTGTATATAGGGGCATCCTCTGCTGTATATAGGGGCATCCTCTGTACTGTATATAGTGGCATCCTCTGCTGTATATAGGGGCATCCTCTGTACTGTATATAGGGGCATCCTCTGCTGTATATAGGGGCATCCTCTGCTCTATATAGGGGCGTCCTCTGTACTGTATATAGGGGCATCCTCTGTACTGTATATAGGGGCATCCTCTGTACTGTATATAGGGGCATCCTCTGCTCTATATAGTGGCATCCTCTGTACTGTATATAGGGGCATCCTCTGTACTGTATATAGGGGCATCCTCTGCTGTATATAGGGGCAACCTCTGTACTGTATATAGGGGCGTCCTCTGCTGTATATAGTGACATCCTCTGTACTGTATATAGGGGCATCCTCTGTACTGTATATAGGGGCGTCCTCTGTACTTTATATAGGGGAATCCTCTATACTGTATATAGTGGCATCCTCTGCTCTATATAGGGGCATCTTCTGTACTGTATATAGGGGCATCCTCTGCTCTATATAGGGGCGTCCTCTGTACTGTATATATTGGCATCCTCTGTACTGTATATATGAGCATCCTCTGCTGTATATAGGGGCATCCTCTGCTGTATATAGTGACATCCTCTGTACTGTATATAGGGGCATCCTCTGTACTGTATATAGGGGCGTCCTCTGTACTTTATATAGGGGCATCCTCTGTACTGTATATAGTGGCATCCTCTGCTCTATATAGGGGCATCCTCTGCTCTATATAGGGGCATCCTCTGTACTGTATATAGGGGCATCCTCTGTACTGTATATAGGGGCATCCTCTGTACTTTATATAGGGGTATCCTCTGTACTGTATATAGGGGCATCCTCTGCTGTATACAGTGACATCCTCTGTACTTTATATAGGGGCATCCTCTGCTGTATATAGCGGCATCCTCTGCTGTATATAGGGGCGTCCTCTGTACTGTATATAGGGGCATCCTCTGTACTGTATATAGGGGCATCCTCTGTACTTTATATAGGGGCATCCTCTGTACTGTATATAGGGGCATCCTCTGCTCTATATAGGGGCGTCCTCTGTACTGTATATAGGGGCATCCTCTGTACTGTATATAGGGGCGCCCTCTGTACTTTATATAGGGGCATCCTCTGCTCTATATAGGGGCGTCCTCTGTACTGTATATAGGGGCGTCCTCTGCTGTATATAGTGACATCTTCTGTACTTTATATAGGGGCATCCTCTGTACTGTATATAGGGGCATCCTCTGTACTGTATATAAGGGCATCCTCTGCTGTATATACTGACATCCTCTGTACTTTATATAGGGGCATCCTCTGCTCTATATAGGGGCGTCCTCTGTACTGTATATCGGGGCATCCTCTGCTGTATATACTGACATCCTCTGTACTGTATATAGGGGCATCCTCTGTACTGTATATAGGGGCATCCTCTGTACTTTATATAGGGGCATCTTCTGTACTGTATATAGGGGCATCCTCTGTACTTTATATAGGGGCATCTTCTGTACTGTATATAGGGGCATCCTCTGCTCTATATAGGGGCGTCCTCTGTACTGTATATCGGGGCATCCTCTGCTGTATATACTGACATCCTCTGTACTGTATATAGGGGCATCCTCTGTACTGTATATAGGGGCATCCTCTGTACTTTATATAGGGGCATCTTCTGTACTGTATATAGGGGCATCCTCTGCTCTATATAGGGGCGTCCTCTGTACTGTATATAAGGGCATTCTCTGCTGTATATACTGACATCCTCTGTACTGTATATAGGGGCATCTTCTGCTCTATATAGTGGCATCCTCTGCTGTATATAGGGGCATCCTCTGTACTGTATATAGGGGCATCCTCTGCTGTATATAGGGGCATCCTCTGCTGTATATAGGGGCATCCTCTGCTGTATATAGGGGCATCCTCTGCTCT
The DNA here is from genome assembly GCF_032444005.1 of Ranitomeya imitator. Lineage (NCBI taxonomy): Eukaryota > Metazoa > Chordata > Amphibia > Anura > Dendrobatidae > Ranitomeya > Ranitomeya imitator. Next base: position 2,952,757 of record NC_091288.1, read on the forward strand.
TATAGTGGCATCCCCTGCTGTATATAGGGGCATCCTCTGTACTTTATATAGGGGCATCCTCTGCTCTATATAGTGGCATCCCCTGCTGTATATAGGGGCATCCTCTGTACTGTATATAGGGGCATCCTCTGCTGTATATAGGGGCATCCTCTGCTGTATATAGGGGCATACTCTGCTCTTATAGTGGAATCCCCTGCTGTATATAGGGGCATCCTCTGTACTTTATATAGGGGCATCCTCTCCTCTATATAGTGGCATCCCCTGCTGTATATAGGGGCATCCTCTGCTGTATATAGGGGTATCCTCTGCTGTATATAGGGGTATCCTCTGCTGTATATAGGGGCATCCCCTGCTGTATATAGGGGCATCCTCTGTGTTATGACCTGGTGGTTAGGAGCACCAGGAATGACCTGATAGTTAAACCTCAAGCAGGACGAGCTCTGGGATGTGGGAGCTCTGCTGACCGCAATCCCTAATCCTATCACACACACTAGAAATAGCCGTGGAGCGCTCCTGAAGCTCCCTAGGCGCCTCGTCACAGCCTAAGAACTAACTAGCTCTAGAGATAGAAAATAAAGCCTACATTGCCTCAGAGAAATTCCCCAAAGGAAAAGGCAGCCCCCCACATATATTGACTGTGAGTAAAGATGAAAGTCACAAACGCAGAAATTAAACAGGTTTCAGCAAAGGGAGGCCAGACTTACTAAATAGACAGAGGATAGGAAAGGTAGCTTTGCGATCAGCACAAAAAACTACAATAGACCACGCAGAGTGTGCAAAACAGACCTCCGCACCGACTAACGGTGCGGAGATGCCACTCTGCATCCCAGAGCTTCCAGCTAGCAAGACAAAATCATGATATCCAGCTGGACAAGAAAACAATGAACGAATTAGATAATATCAGGAACTTAGTTTCTGCTGGAGTAGACAGGTCACCAGAAAGATCCAAGAGCTAACTGAAGCAATGCAGAAACATTGACAGCTGGCATGGAGTAACGATCTAAGTGGAGTTAAATAGAGCAGCAAACCAAAGGATAAACCCCGTCACCTGTGTAAGGAACCTCAGAAGCAGCAGCTCCACTCACAGCCACCAGAGGGAGCCCACGGACAGAACTCACCGAAGTACCATTCACGACCACAGGAGGGAGCTCGACAACAGAATTCACAACAGTACCCCCCCCCCCTTGAGGAGGGGTCACCGAACCCTCACCAGAGCCCCCAGGCCGATCAGGATGAGCCAAATGAAAGGCACGAACTAGATCGGCAGCATGAACATCAGAGGCAAAAACCCAGGAATTATGGTCCTGACCATAACCCGTCCACTTGACCAGGTACTGGAGTTTCTGTCTTGAAACACGAGAATCCAAAATCTTCTCCACCACATACTCCAACTCCCCCTCGATCACCACCGGGGCAGGAGGATCAACGGAGGGAACCATAGGCGCCACGTATCTCCGCAACAACGACCTATGGAACACATTATGGATGGCAAAAGAAGCTGGAAGGTCCAAACGAAATGACACAGGATTAAGAATTTCAGAAATCTTATATGGCCCAATGAAACGAGGCTTAAACTTAGGAGAGGAAACCTTCATAGGAACATGACGAGATGACAACCAAACCAAATCCCCAACCCGAAGTCGGGTACCAACACAGCGCCGGCGGTTAGCGAAACGTTGAGCCTTCTCCTGGGACAATGTCAAATTGTCCACCACATGAGTCCAAATCTGCTGCAACCTGTCCACCACAGTATCCACACCAGGACAGTCCGAAGGCTCAACCTGCCCTGAAGAGAAACGAGGCTGGAAACCAGAATTGCAGAAAAAAGGAGAAACCAAAGTAGCCGAGCTGGCCCGATTATTAAGGGCGAACTCAGCCAAAGGCAAAAAGGACACCCAGTCATCCTGATCAGCAGAAACAAAGCATCTCAGATATGTTTCCAAAGTCTGATTAGTTCGTTCGGTTTGGCCATTAGTCTGAGGATGGAAAGCCGATGAAAAAGACAAATCAATGCCCATCCTAGCACAAAAGGACCGCCAAAACCTCAAAACAAACTGGGAACCTCTGTCCGAGACTATGTTCTCCGGAATGCCATGCAAACGAACCACATGCTGGAAAAACAATGGCACCAAATCAGAGGAGGAAGGCAATTTAGACAAGGGTACCAAATGGACCATCTTAGAGAAGCGATCACAAACCACCCAAATGACCGACATCCCTTGAGAAACAGGGAGATCAGAAATAAAATCCATGGAAATATGCGTCCAGGGCCTCTTCGGGACCGGCAAGGGCAAAAGCAACCCACTGGCACGAGAACAGCAGGGCTTAGCCCGAGCACAAGTCCCACAGGACTGCACAAAAGAACGCACATCACGTGACAAAGAAGGCCACCAAAAGGATCTAGCCACCAAATCTCTGGTACCAAAGATTCCAGGATGACCAGCCAACACCGAACAATGAACCTCAGAGATAACTCTACTAGTCCATCTATCAGGGACAAACAGTTTCTCCGTTGGACAACGGTCAAGTCTATCAGCCTGAAACTTCTGCAGCACGCGCCGCAAATCAGGGGAGATGGCAGACAAAATTACCCCCTCTTTAAGAATACCCGCCGGCTCCGGAACACCCGGAGAGTCAGGCACAAAACTCCTTGACAGGGCATCAGCCTTCACATTCTTAGAGCCTGGAAGGTACGAAACCACAAAATCAAAACTTGAGAAAAAGAGCGAACATCATGCCTGTCTAGGATTCAACCGTTTGGCAGACTCGAGATAAGTCAAATTCTTGTGATCCGTCAAGACCACCACGCGATGTTTAGCTCCTTCAAGCCAATGTCGCCACTCCTCGAATGCCCACTTCATGGCCAACAACTCCCGATTGCCCACATCATAATTGCGCTCAGCAGGTGAGAATTTTCTAGAAAAGAAAGCACATGGTTTCATCACCGAGCCATCAGAACTTCTTTGCGACAAAACAGCCCCTGCTCCAATCTCAGAAGCATCAACCTCGACCTGAAACGGGAGCGAAACATCAGGCTGGCACAACACAGGGGCAGAAGAAAAACGACGCTTCAACTCCTGAAAAGCCTCTACAGCCGCAGAGGACCAATTGACCACATCAGCACCTTTCTTGGTCAAATCAGTCAACGGTTTAGCAATACTGGAAAAATTAGCGATGAAGCGACGGTAAAAATTAGCAAAGCCCAGGAACTTCTGTAGGCTCTTCACAGATGTCGGCTGAGTCCAATCATAAATGGCCTGGACCTTAACAGGGTCCATCTCGATAGTAGAAGGGGAAAAAATGAAACCCAAAAACGAAACCTTCTCAACTCCAAAGAGACACTTAGACCCCTTCACAAACAAGGAATTTGCACGAAGGACCTGGAACACCATTCTGACCTGCTTCACATGAGACTCCCAATCATCCGAAAAGACCAAAATGTCATCCAAATATATAATCATGAATTTATCCAGGTACTCTCGGAAGATGTCATGCATAAAGGACTGAAACACAGATGGAGCATTAGAAAGCCCGAATGGCACAACCAGGTACTCAAAATGGTCCTCGGGCGTATTAAATGCCGTCTTCCATTCATCGCCCTGTTTAATTCGCACCAGATTATACGCCCCTCGAAGATCTATCTTGGTGAACCAACTAGCCCCCTTAATCCGAGCAAACAGATCAGACATCAGCGGCAAAGGATACTGAAACCTGACAGTAATTTTATTAAGAAGGCGGTAATCAATACAAGGTCTCAAAGAACCATCCTTCTTGGCCACAAAAAAGAACCCTGCTCCCAATGGTGACGACGACGGACGAATATGTCCCTTCTCCAAGGATTCCTTTATATAACTCCGCATAGCGGCGTGCTCTGGCACAGATAAATTGAACAGTCGGCCCTTAGGAAACTTACTACCAGGAATCAAATCAATAGCACAGTCGCAATCCCTATGAGGAGGTAGGGCACTGGCTTTGGGGTCATCAAATACATCCCGGTAATCTGATAAAAACTCAGGGACTTCAGAAGGAGTGGAAGACGAAATTGACAAAAATGGAACCTCATCATGTACCCCCTGACAACCCCAGCTGGACACAGACATAGATTTCCAGTCCAATACTGGATTATGAACCTGTAGCCATGGCAACCCCAAAACGACCACATCATGCAGATTATGCAACACCAAAAAGCGAAAATCCTCCTGATGTGCAGGAGCCATGCACATGGTCAATTGAGTCCAGTACTGAGGCTTATTCTTGGCCAAAGGCGTAGCATCAATTCCTCTCAATGGAATAGGATACTGCAAGGGCTCCAAGAAAAAAACACAGCGCCTAGCAAACTCCAAGTCCATCAAATTCAGGGCAGCGCCTGAATCCACAAATGCCATAACAGAATAGGATGACAAAGAGCAAATCAGAGTAACGGACAATAGAAATTTAGACTGTACCGTACCAATGGTGGCAGACCTAGCGAACCGCTTAGTGCGCTTAGGACAATCGGAGATAGCATGAGTGGAATCACCACAGTAAAAACACAGCAAATTCCGACGTCTGTGTTCTTGCCGTTCAGCTCTGGTCAAAGTCCTATCACACTGCATAGGCTCAGGCCCATGCTCAGATAGTACCGCCAAATGGTGCACAGCTTTACGCTCATGCAAGCGCCGATCGATCTGAATGGCCAAGGACATAGACTCATTCAGACCAGCAGGTGTGGGAAATCCCACCATGACATCCTTAAGGGCTTCAGAAAGACCCTTTCTGAAAATTGCCGCCAGGGCACACTCATTCCACTGAGTAAGCACAGACCACTTTCTAAACTTCTGACAGTACACCTCCGCTTCATCCTGACCCTGACACAAAGCCAGCAAGATTTTCTCTGCCTGATCCACTGAATTAGGTTCATCATAAAGCAATCCAAGCGCCAGAAAAAACGCATCAACATCACACAATGCAGGATCTCCTGGCGCAAGGGAAAATGCCCAGTCTTGAGGGTCACCACGCAACAAAGAAATAATGATTTTTACTTGTTGAGCGGGGTCACCAGAGGAGCGGGGTTTCAAAGCTAGAAACAGTTTACAATTATTTTTGAAATTCAGAAACTTAGATCTATTCCCAGAAAATAAATCAGGAATAGGAATTCTAGGCTCTGACATCGGATTCTGAACCATCAAATCTTGAATGTTTTGTACCCTTGCAGTGAGATGATCCACACAAGAGGACAGACCTTGAATGTCCATCTCTACACCTGTGTCCTGAACCACCCAAAGGTCTAGGGGAAAAGAAAGACAAAACACAGTGCAAAGAAAAAAAAATGGTCTCCGAACTTCTCTTATCCCTCTATTGAGATGCATTAATACTTTGGGCCAGCTGTACTGTTATGACCTGGTGGTTAGGAGCACCCAAAATGACCTGATAATTAAACCTCATACAGGACGAGCTCTGGGATGTGGGAGCTCTGCTGACCGCAATCCCTAATCCTATCACACACACTAGAAATAGCCGGGGAGCGCTCCTGACCATACCTAGGTGCCTCGTCACAGCCTAAGAACTAACTAGCCCTTGAGATAGAAAATAAAGCCTACATTGCCTCAGAGAAATTGCCCAAAGGAAAAAGCAGCCCCCCACATATATTGACTGTGAGTAAAGATGAAAGTCACAAACGCAGAAATGAAACAGGTTTCAGCAAAGGGAGGCCAGACTTACTAAATAGACAGAGGATAGGAAAGGTAGCTTTGCGATCAGCACAAAAAACTACAAAAGACCACGCAGAGTGTGCAAAAAAGACCTCCGCACCGACTAACGGTATGGAGATGCCACTCTGCATCCCAGAGCTTCCAGCTAGCAAGACAAAATCATGATATCCAGCTGGACAAGAAAACAATGAACGAATTAGATAATATCAGGAACTTAGTTTCTGCTGGAGTAGACAGGTCACCAGAAAGATCCAAGAGCGAACTGAAGCAATGCAGAATCATTGACAGCTGGCATGGAGTAACGATCTAAGTGGAGTTAAATAGAGCAGCAAACCAAAGGATAAACCCCGTCACCTGTGTAAGGAACCTCAGAAGCAGCAGCTCCACTCACAGCCACCAGAGGGAGCCCACGGACAGAACTCACCGAAGTACCATTCACGACCACAGGAGGGAGCTCGACAACAGAATTCAGAACACCTCTGTACTGTATATAGGGGCATCCTATGCTCCGCTCCATCGGCCTCAAGGACACCGTTCTCTCCTGGTTCTCCTCCTATCTCTCTGACCGATCCTTCACTGTATGTTTTGCTGGTTCCTCCTCCTCTCACCTTCCCCTTACTGTTGGGGTTCCTCAAGGATCAGTCCTAGGCCCCCTACTCTTCTCGTTGTATACTGCCCCTATTGGACAAACAATCAGTAGATTTGGTTTCCAGTACCATCTCTATGCTGACGACACCCAATTATACACTTCTGCTCCCGATATCACACCGACCTTTTTAGAAAACACCAGTGATTGTCTTACCGCTGTCTCTAACATCATGTCCTCCCTCTATCTGAAACTAAACCTGTCAAAAACTGAACTCCTCGTGTTCTCTCCCTCTACTAACCTACCTTTGCCTGACATTGCCATCTCCGTGTGCGGTTCCACCATTACTCCAAAGCAACATGCCTGCTGCCTTGGGGTCATCCTTGATTCTGACCTTTCATTCACCCCCTACATCCGATCACTGGCTCGCTCTTCTTACCTGCATCTCAAAAACATTTCTAGAATTCGCCCTTTTCTTAATTTCGACTCTGCAAAAACTCTGACTGTTTCACTTATTCATTCTCGTCTGGACTATTGTAACTCTCTACTAATCGGTCTCCCTCTTGCAAAACTCTCCCCGCACCAATCTGTCCTGAATGCTGCAGCCAGGATCATATTCCTCACCAACCGTTACACCGATGCCTCTACCCTGTGCCAGTCATTACACTGGTTACCCATCCACTCCAGAATCCAGTACAAAACTACTACCCTCATCCACAAAGCGCTCCATGGCTCAGCACCACCCTATATCTCCTCCCTGGTATCAGTCTACCACCCTACCCGTGCCCTCCGCTCCGCTAATGACCTCAGGTTAGCATCCTCAATAATCAGAACCTCCCACTCCCGTCTCCAAGACTTTACACGTGCTGCGCCGATTCTTTGGAATGCACTACCTAGGTTAATACGATTAATCCCCAATCCCCACAGTTTTAAGCGTGCCCTAAAAACTCATTTGTTCAGACTGGCCTACCGTCTCAATGCATTAACCTAACGATCCCTGTGTGGCCTATTTATAATTAAAAAAAAAAAAAAAAAAAAAAGGTTCCTCGCATCATGTTCTCATACACTTTATGCAGTATTAGCCCTCTGTGTCTGTACTGCTACATACTTAGGCAGGTAACTGGTTCATGCAGCTTTACATGAACACCTGAGCCTTACACTATGGCTGGTCCGAATAACTAAAGCAATTGTTACCATCCACCTCTCGTGTCTCCCCTTTTCCTCATAGTTTGTAGCTTGCGAGCAGCAGGGCCCTCACTCCTCCTGGTATCTGTTTTGAACTGTATTTCTGTTATGCTGTAATGTCTATTGTCTGTACAAGTCCCCTCTATAATTTGTAAAGCGCTGCGGAATATGTTGGTGCTATATAAATAAAATTATTATTATTATTATTATTATTATCCTCTGCTCTATATAGTGGCATCCCCTGCTGTATATAGGGGCATCCTCTGCTGTATATAGGGGTATCCTCTGTACTGTATATAGGGGCATCCTCTGCTCTATATAGTGGCATCCTCTGTACTGTATATAGGGGCATCCTCTGCTGTATATAGGGGCATCCTCTGTACTGTATATAGGGGCATCCCCTGCTGTAGATAGGGGCATCCTCTGCTGTATATAGGGGTATCCTCTGTACTGTATATAGGGGCATCCTCTGCTCTATATAGTGGCATCCCCTGCTGTATATAGGGGTATCCTCTGTACTGTATATAGGGGCATCCTCTGCTGTATATAGGGGCATCCTCTGTACTGTATATAGGGGCATCCCCTGCTGTATATAGGGGCATCCTCTGCTGTATATAGGGGTATCCTCTGTACTTTATATAGGGGCATCCTCTGCTCTATATAGTGGCATCCCCTGCTGTATATAGGGGTATCCTCTGTACTGTATATAGGGGCATCCTCTGCTGTATATAGGGGCATCCTCTGTACTGTATAGTGGGGGTCTCCTATGATTTCAGGCATCACTGTCATCACCTCCTTTATTGTTGTTCCTGCACAGTCTTATCATCCCATCCTACTCCTCTTTTCCCTGTGCAGTCAGTTGGGGGCTGTAATCCCCCCGCCTGATCTTTCTCCCAATAAGACATGACTTAGATACAAAGCCTTCGGTTTAAGTGCAAGAAATGGAAATTGACAAGTTAAGAGGAGTCGTGCTCGGGCCCCGGGAGGTGTCAGCGCTGCTCATCCTCAGCATTAACATCCAATCTGCACATCCCGCTCTGCAGAATGAGGCGCCGCGCTCAGCAGTGCTCTGCCCTAATCTGTATCCCCAAAGGGAAGGCGGCGGTGATTGCAATGCGGAGAACGTCTGCAGTGTTAGGAGCGGAGGCCACTGAGACCCAGGGGCAAGAGTACCGAGACCAGGGACTCAGGGGCCACACCAGGGCCGAGAGTACCGAGACCAGGGACTCAGGGGCCACACCAGGGGCAAGAGTACCGAGACCAGGGACTCAGGGGCCACACCAGGGCCGAGAGTACCGAGACCAGGGACTCAGGGGCAACACCAGGGGCAAGAGTACCGAGACCAGGGGCCACACCAGGGGCAAGAGTACCGAGACCAGGGACTCAGGGGCCACACCAGGGCCGAGAGTACCGAGACCAGGGACTCAGGGGCAACACCAGGGGCAAGAGTACCGAGACCAGGGGCCACACCAGGGGCAAGAGTACCGAGACCAGGGACTCAGGGGCCACACCAGGGCCGAGAGTACCGAGACCAGGGACTCAGGGGCCACACCAGGGGCAAGAGTACCGAGACCAGGGACTCAGGGGCCACACCAGGGCCGAGAGTACCGAGACCAGGGACTCAGGGGCAACACCAGGGGCAAGAGTACCGAGACCAGGGGCCACACCAGGGGCAAGAGTACCGAGACCAGGGACTCAGGGGCCACACCAGGGCCGAGAGTACCGAGACCAGGGACTCAGGGGCAACACCAGGGGCAAGAGTACCGAGACCAGGGGCCACACCAGGGCCGAGAGTACCGAGACCAGGGACTCAGGGGCCACACCAGGGCCGAGAGCACCGATACCAGAGACTCAGGGGCCACACCAGGGGCAAGAGTACCGAGACCAGGGACTCAGGGGCCACCCCAGGGCCAAGAACACCGAGACCAGGTACTCAGTGTATGGACCGCAACCAAAAGCACCAAGATCCGGGACTCAGGGGCCACACCAGAGGCAAGAGCACTGACAATAGGGACTCAGGGGCCACACCAGGGCCAAGAGTACCGAGACCAGGGACTCAGGGGCCACACCAGGGGCAAGAACACCGAGACCAGGTACTCAGTGTATGGACCGCAACCAAAAGTACCAAGATTGGGGACACCAGAGGCAAGAGCACTGACAATAGGGACTCAGGGGCCACACCAGGGCCAAGAGTACCGAGACCAGGGACTCAGGGGCCACACCAGGGGCAAAAACACCGAGACCAGGTACTCAGTGTATGGACCGCAACCAAAAGTACCAAGATTGGGGACACCAGAGGCAAGAGCACTGACAATAGGGACTCAGGAGCCACACCAGGGCCAAGAGTACCGAGACCAGGGACTCAGGGGCCACACCAGGGGCAAAAACACCGAGACCAGGTACTCAGTGTATGGACCGCAACCAAAAGTACCAAGATTGGGGACACCAGAGGCAAGAGCACTGACAATAGGGACTCAGGGGCCACACCAGGGCCAAGAGTACCGAGACCTGGGACTCAGGGGCCACACCAGGGGCAAGAACACCGAGACCAGGTACTCAGTGTATGGACCGCAACCAAAAGTACCAAGATTGGGGACACCAGAGGCAAGAGCACTGACAATAGGGACTCAGGAGCCACACCAGGGCCGAGAGTACCAAGACCAGGGACTCAGGGGCCACACCGGAGGCAAGAACACTGAGACCAGGTACTCAGTGTATGCACCGCAACCAAAAGCACCAAGATCGGGGACTCAGGAGCCACACCAGAGGCAAGAGTACCGAGACCAGGGACTCAGGGGTCAAACCAGGGCCGAGAGCACTGAGATCAGTTGCTCAGGAGTCACACCAGGGCTGAGAGCACCAAGACCAGGTGTTCAGGGGCCACACCAGAGCCGAGAGCACCGAGACTAGGGTCTTAGGGGCCACGAACACTGAGACCAGGTACTCAGTATATGCACCGCAACCGAAAGCACCAAGTTTGGGGACTCAGGAGCCACACCAGAGCCAACAGCACCGAGAACGAGGACTCACGGGCCACAACGGAGCCGAAAGCACCGAAACTGGGAGCTCAAGGACCATACTGCAGCTGAAAGCAACAAAATGAGGAATTTAGGAGCCAATAGCACTGAGGCTGAGGACTCAGGAGCCACACCAGAGATGACAGCACCAAAACCAGGCACTCAGTGGCCACACTGGAGCCAACAGCACCGAGATTGAGAACTCAGGAGCCAACAGCACCACGACCAGGGACTCAGGGGCCACACCAGAGCTGACAGCACTGAGATTGAGAACTCAGGGGCCACACCAGACTCAGGAGCCAAACTAGAGGCCAAGAGCACCGAGACTGAGGACTCAGGGGCCACACCAGAGGCCAAGAACAGCGGAGACTAGAGCAACTCAGAATTCAAGAGCACTGAGATTGAGGACTCAGGCTAAACCAGAGGCTGAGACCACCGAGACTGGAGACTCAGGAGCACCTGAGAACTCGAGAGCACCAAGATCGGGAAGGAGTTTTAATACATAGAATCTTGCTTCACTTACCCTTTATTTATATATACCGCATTTCTCGGACTATAAGATGCAAAGTACCATAAGGCGCACCCTAAATTTTCAGAGGGAAAATAGGGGAAAAAAAAAATGTGTCAATGGGGGTCCGTCTTACAGTCCGAATTCAGCTTACTGGGGGGGGGGGAAATGGCAGCGTTGGTGGAGCGTGGTCACAAGGGGTGTTCGGTGGTCCGTTGATATGACTCATCACAGACTGCTGCGGCACGGTCGGCGGTGTTCTGTGGTGTGGGGGCTGCGCCAGCATTTTGTGAAAGCCCAGAGGCCCCCGCACATACATTGCTGCGATGCCGTGGCCTCTGGGAAAATGACAGCCGGGGGCAGTGCATGCTCAGATTGAGATCTAGTTGCCCTGCAGCGTCGGACCGGGACTGCCTCAGAATCGGCCGACTTTTGAGTTTGAGACGGCAGGAGGAGGCAAGGGCTTGGATATGTGGCTTGAAAGAGAGGGCAGAGTCGAGGATCACCCCGAGGCACCGGGCGTGTGGGACTGGGGAAAGTGAGCAGCCATTGACATTGATGGATAGGTCGGGTGGAGGGGTAGAGTGAGATGGGGAAAGATGATGAATTCTGTTTTGTCCATGTTCAGTTTCAGAAAGTGAGCAGAAAAGAAAAGGGAGACTGATTGATAAGGGAGGATGTGGATATGGTCCGGATATAATCCAAAGAAACGGGGTATTGAACAGGCACGCAGAGAGCCTTTCCCATATAGGCTGGCATCTGGGATCATCCCACTTCATGCTGCAAAAGAAGGAGTCCGTATCTCGGGGGACATTGTTCCTTTATGTACCTTGGTATCGGTTTTACTTTCTCCCTTGTGCTCTTGCTTAAACTTAGTAGTAACAGAACCAGGCAACATAATATAAACGCGAGAGGAGAGAAAGGCGCTAGATACGTGTGGGGGTCGCGTTCGTGGATCGCATCCGGTGCGCCTGGCTCTGGGACTTTGTACTGGTAAGCGCTGCTGAGTAGTGTTGAGCGATACCGTCCGATACTTGAAAGTATCGGTATCGGATAGTATCGGCCGATACCCGAAAAATATCGGATATCGCCGATACCGATATCCGATACCAATACAAGTCAATGGGACATCAAGTATCGGAATGTATCCTCATGGATCCCAGGGTCTGAAGGAGAGGAAACTCTCCTTCAGGCCCTGGGATCCATATTAAAGTGTAAAATAAAGAATTAAAATAAAAAATATTGTTATATTCACCTCTCCGGCGGCCCCTGGACATCAGCGGGAGGATCCGGCGTCCGGCACGGCTTCTTTCTTCAAAATGCGCGCCTTCAGGACCTGTGGAATGACGTCCCGGCTTCTGATTGGTCGCGTGCCGCCCATGTGACCGCCACGCGACCAATCAGAAGCCGCGACGTCATTCCTCAGGTCCTAGAAGGCGCTCATTCTAGGACTTTAGCTGAGGAATGACGTCGCGGCTTCTGATTGGTCGCGTGGCGGTCACATGGGCGGCACGCGACCAATCAGAAGCCGGGACGTCATTCCACAGGTCCTGAAGGCGCGCATTTTGAAGAAAGAAGCCGTGCCGGACGCCGGATCCTCCCGCTGATGTCCAGGGGCCGCCGGAGAGGTGAATATAACAATATTTTTTATTTTAATTCTTTATTTTACACTTCCGATACCGATACCCGATATCACAAAAATATCGGATCTCGGTATCGGAATTCCGATACCGCAAGTATCGGCCGATACCCGATACTTGCGGTATCGGAATGCTCAACACTACTGCTGAGTATTACTCTATTATTCTCATGCCACTGGGCTTTGTGGATCTATTGGTTTATATCCTATATTTATAGCAGCATGCCTCTATTATTCAGCTGGTATATTGGCCCCATAGTCAGTGCGCACCGGGGGGACATCCACTCATGTATGGTTTTTATCATCCTTGTACATTGCTATGTTTGATATTTCTATGATGGTATTACTTACACTTGTATATTAATTTATGTGATTTAATAAAGTATTGTTACCTTTCGGATTACCGATCTTGCTTAAACTTGTATTTTCTATGTGCAGACTATAGGGCAATGAGTAAGGATGCCTAATGGTATTATTTTGCATAAAAAAGGGGTGTTTATAATTCACCGTGCTATTAGATTTGCAGCGCTCTGCAGGAGCGTCTGGTCGTATATGTATATTGTGTGTGTTTATTTTGGTATTTTTGTTGGTTTTTTGAGGCCTGAGGCCCTTTTAAATGGATCTTATTAAAAGTTATTTTTTACAATTTAACTACAGTTCTACCTTGCTACGTATACCTGAGCAGAAAAGAAGGCCGAGATATCAGACAGACATTGTGGGATTTTGTTGAGTAAGAAGGTGATGTCAGGTCCGGAGAGGTAGATCTGCGTGTCATCGGCGCAGAGATGGTACTGCAAACCGTGGGATTCTATGAGCTGTCCCAGGCCAAAGGTGTAGATGGAGAAGAGCAGGGGTCCTAGAACAGAGCCTTGAGGAACACCGACTGACAAGGGGCGAAGTGAGGAGGTGGTGTGGGGGAGGGAGACACTGAATGTTCGGTCTGTTAGATATGACGAGATCCAGGATAGGGCCAAGTCTGTGATGCCGAGAGAGGAGAGGATCTGTAGAAGAAAAGAGTGGTCTACAGTGTCAAAGGCAGAAGACAGGTCCAGGAGGAGGAGGACAGAGTAGTGTCTCTTGCTCTTGGCAGTTAGTAGGTCGTTGGTGACTTTAGTTAGGGCAGTTTCAGTTGAGTGATGGGGTCAGAAGCCAGATTGTAACCGGTCAAAGAGGGAGCAGGAGGAGAGGTGGGAGGACAGTTCAAGATGGACGTGTTGTTCCAGTAATTTGGAGGCGTAAGGGAGAAGAGATATTGGGCGATAGCTAGACACAGAGGATGGGTCGAGGGAGGGCTTTTTGACAATGGGTGTGATCTTGGCATGCTTGCAGGATGAGGGGAAGACACCTGTTGTGAGTGAGAGGTTGAAGAGGTGCGTTAGGGTTGGGATGAAGACCATGGCAAGGTTAGGGATGAGGTGGGACGGTAGCGGGTCAAGCGTGCAATTGGTGAGGTGTGATCGTGACAGGAGGGTGGAGAGCTGATCTGTCATGGCGGAGAAGCTGGTTTTGGGGGAACAGGTTTGAGCAGCTAAGAGGGGCAGTGGGCACTGTGGGCCAAAGCTTACTCTTCTGTTTAAAGAAAGAGGCAAAGTCTTCAGCAGAAATGAGAGGGGAGGGAGGGGGTGCAGGGCGACGGAGTAGAGAATTGAAAGTGTTGAAAAGCTGTTTAGGGTTGTGAGACAGGGAGCATATGAGAGATGAGAAGTAAGTAAGTTTGTTTTGCGGCAGTGAGCGTGGACTTGAAGCTGGCGAGGGACTGTGTCACGATATTGTATGAAATCTAATATGATGTTGTTGCTTTGTCCTTCAGCCCATGCTGGGGACTAAAACCCCCCTTCTCTCTCTGGCTCTCTTTGTTTCTCTGTGTGCTTCGGAATGTATGGTAGAAGGGGGTTTTATTGCCCTGGCCATAAATTCCAGGCTCGAACCAAGTTACTCATACCCCTCCCAACTGCACTAGCAGAAACTGGTTTAGAAGTTCTTGTAAAACATGAAGTCCTTTGTTCTAATATGATAAGATATTGGGCCAACGACTTGGGCTAAGAGAATATTAAATACATATTGCTAAAGTCCATCGGAGCATCTATCCATCACGGTAAGCGTGGGCTTCTAGTTCCAACAGGGACAGAGTACGGATTACGCTGGAATGGAGTGTCCCTACTAGCCTGAGTTTAGTATCTATAGAGAGCAAATCCTAATACAAGATGAATGCTGGGTTTGTTATGACTATGACATGTTCTGTAGCGATGTTACAGGCATTAGACAAATTTAGGTTAAATTTAGTTAAAGGGAACATAGTAACATAGTAACATAGTTAGTAAGGCCGAAAAAAGACATTTGTCCATCCAGTTCAGCCTATATTCCATCATAATAAATACCCAGATCTACGTCCTTCTACAGAACCTAATAATTGTATGATACAATATTGTTCTGCTCCAGGAAGACATCCAGGCCTCTCTTGAACCCCTCGACTGAGTTCGCCATCACCACCTCCTCAGGCAAGCAATTCCAGATTCTCACTGCCCTAACAGTAAAGAATCCTCTTCTATGTTGGTGGAAAAACCTTCTCTCCTCCAGACGCAAAGAATGCCCCCTTGTGCTCGTCACCTTCCTTGGTATAAACAGATCCTCAGCGAGATATTTGTATTGTCCCCTTATATACTTATACATGGTTATTAGATCGCCCCTCAGTCGTCTTTTTTCTAGACTAAATAATCCTAATTTCGCTAATCTATCTGGGTATTGTAGTTCTCCCATCCCCTTTATTAATTTTGTTGCCCTCCTTTGTACTCTCTCTAGTTCCATTATATCCTTCCTGAGCACCGGTGCCCAAAACTGGACACAGTACTCCATGTGCGGTCTAACTAGGGATTTGTACAGAGGCAGTATAATGCTCTCATCATGTGTATCCAGACCTCTTTAGCTGCTGCCTGGCACTGGCTGCTCCAGGTAAGTTTATCATTAACTAGGATCCCCAAGTCCTTCTCCCTGTCAGATTTACCCATTGGTTTCCCGTTCAGTGTGTAATGGTGATATTGATTCCCTCTTCCCATGTGTATAACCTTACATTTATCATTGTTAAACCTCATCTGCCACCTTTCAGCCCAAGTTTCCAACTTATCCAGATCCATCTGTAGCAGAATACTATCTTCTCTTGTATTAACTGCTTTACATAGTTTTGTATCATCTGCAAATATCGATATTTTACTGTGTAAACCTTCTACCAGATCATTAATGAATATGTTGAAGAGAACAGGTCCCAATACTGACCCCTGCGGTACCCCACTGGTCACAGCGACCCAGTTAGAGACTATACCATTTATAACCACCCTCT
The DNA here is from genome assembly GCF_032444005.1 of Ranitomeya imitator. Lineage (NCBI taxonomy): Eukaryota > Metazoa > Chordata > Amphibia > Anura > Dendrobatidae > Ranitomeya > Ranitomeya imitator. The sequence continues at coordinate 2,968,716 of NC_091288.1, forward strand.
GCTTTCTATCACTAAGCCAGTTACTAACCCATTTACACACATTTTCCCCCAGACCAAGCATTCTCATTTTGTGTACCAACCTCTTGTGCGGCACGGTATCAAACGCTTTGGAAAAATCGAGATATACCACGTCCAATGACTCACCGTGGTCCAGTCTATAGCTTACCTCTTCATAAAAACTGATTAGATTGGTTTGACAGGAGCGATTTCTCATAAACCCATGCTGATATGGAGTTAAACAGTTATTCTCATTGAGATAATCCAGAATAACATCCCTCAGAAACCCTTCAAATATTTTACCAACAATAGAGGTTAGACTTACTGGCCTATAATTTCCAGGTTCACTTTTAGAGCCCTTTTTGAATATTGGCACCACATTTGCTATGCGCCAGTCCTGCGGAACAGACCCTGTCGCTATAGAGTCACTAAAAATAAGAAATAATGGTTTATCTATTACATTACTTAGTTCTCTTAGTACTCGTGGGTGTATGCCATCCGGACCCGGAGATTTATCTATTTTAATCTTATTTAGCCGGTTTCGCACCTCTTCTTGGGTTAGATTGGTGACCCTTAATATAGGGTTTTCATTGTTTCTTGGGATTTCACCTAGCATTTCATTTTCCACCGTGAATACCGTGGAGAAGAAGGTGTTTAATATGTTAGCTTTTTCCTCGTCATCTACAACCATTCTTTCCTCACTATTTTTTAAGGGGCCTACATTTTCAGTTTTTATTCTTTTACTATTGATATAGTTGAAGAACAGTTTGGGATTAGTTTTACTCTCCTTAGCAATGTGCTTCTCTGTTTCCTTTTTGGCAGCTTTAATTAGTTTTTTAGATAAAGTATTTTTCTCCCTATAGTTTTTTAGAGCTTCAATGGTGCTATCCTGCTTTAGTAGTGCAAATGCTTTCTTTTTACTGTTAATTGCCTGTCTTACTTCTTTGTTTAGCCACATTGGGTTTTTCCTATTTCTAGTCCTTTTATTCCCACAAGGTATAAACCGCTTACACTGCCTATTTAGGATGTTCTTAAACATTTCCCATTTATTATCTGTATTCTCATTTCTGAGGATATTGTCCCAGTCTACCAGATTAAGGGCATCTCTAAGCTGGTCAAACTTTGCCTTCCTAAAGTTCAATGTTTTTGTGACTCCCTGACAAGTCCCCCTAGTGAAAGACAGGTGAAACTGCACAATATTGTGGTCGCTATTTCCTAAATGCCCAACCACCTGAACCTGTCACCCCGTTTTTTCAGTAGGAGATAAAAATACCGTTAAATAGGGCCTGAGCTGTGCTTTACAATAGGGTATTTTTTGTCTCCTGATTCCCTATCTATGCTGCCGAAATACCTTACAAAAGTGTCCTTTTTCGCCTGTCAATCAGGCTGGTCAGGTCAGATGGGCGTGGTCACAGCGCTGTTTCTCCCCCACATCTTGCTTATGTTCCCGTTGGTGGCGTAGTGCTTCTCGCATGCGCAAGTGCCGAATGCACTGCGCAGCTGTAGGAAAAGAGCGCGCTCGCCGCTATACAGCGGTTTTTCGGTGAGCGCGGCCATCTTCCTGAGGCCGCGCGTGCGCAGATGGAGTCTCCTGCTTCCCGGGGCTTCAGGAAAATGACCCAAATGACTCAAATGGCGTATTATATATTACATATGATTGATAACTATATTATACCTCCCAGTCACGTCTTTAGGTCCCAGCGTGGCCAACTTTTTGCACTATACTTGTGTGACTTATCGTGTGTGACCATTTCCCCATACCCTTGTTTACTGTATTTTAATAATAAAATTTATACTTTTATACGATGATGGACCTAAGTATCACCTCCTAAAACTCAATGTAGACAAAACCGAACTCATCATCTTTCCTCCATCTCACGCATCTCCCCTACCCGATCTATCTATTATGGTAAACGGCATCACACTACACTCTCTTCCGCACCTGAAATCCGCTGCCTCGGAGTAACTCTCGACTCTGTCCTGTCCTTCAAACCGCACATCCAAACTCTTGCCACCTCCAACTCAAAATATTGCCAGAATCCGTCCCTTCCTCAGCCCTCAATCTACTAAAACTCTTGTGCATGCCCTCATCATCTCCCGCCTTGATTACTGCAACACCCTCCTCTGTGGCCTCCCAGCTAACTCTCTTGCACCACTCCAGTCTGTCCTCAACTCTGTTGCTCGGCTAGTCCACCTCTCTCCTCACTACTCCCCTGCTTCTCCCCTCTGCAAATCCCTCCACTGGCTCCCAATTCCCCAACGAATCCAGTTCAAACTACGAACACTGATCTACAAAGCCATCCACAACCTGTTCCCTCCCTATATCTCTGAACTAATCTCCCAATATCTTCCCTCACGTAATCTTCGGTCCTCCCAAGACCTCCTACTCTCCTCCACACTTATTCGTTGTTCACACAACCGCCTCCAACATTTCTCCCGAATATCCCCCCATCCTCTGGAATTCCATGCCTCAACACGTCTGACTATCCACCACCCTCGGCTCCTTCAGACGGAACCTGAAAACCCATCTCTTCAGGAAAGCCTGCAATAACCATTTTGCCGCCTCACCACCACCAGAGCTGCTGCCTCACCACCACCAGAGCTGCAGCCTCACCACCACCAGAGCTGCTGCCTCACCACCACCGGAGCTGCCGCCTCACTACCACCAGAGCTGCCGACTCACCACCACCCGAGCTGCCGCCTCACTACCACCAGAGCTGCTGCCTCACCACCACCAGAGCTGCCGCTTCCCCACCACCCGAGCTGCCGCCTCACCACCACCCGAGCTGCCGCCTCACTACCGCCAGAGCTGCCGCCTCACCACCACCAGAGCTGCCGCCTCACCACCACCAGAGCTGCCGCCTCACCACCACCGGAGCTGCCGCCTCACTACCACCAGAGCTGCCGCCTCACCACCACCCGAGCTGCCGCCTCACTACCACCAGAGCTGCCGCCTCACCACCACCAGAGCTGCCGCCTCACTACCACCAGAGCTGCTGCCTCACCACCACCAGAGCTGCCGCTTCCCCACCACCCGAGCTGCCGCCTCACCACCACCCGAGCTGCCGCCTCACTACCACCAGAGCTGCCGCCTCACCACCACCAGAGCTGCCGCCTCACCACCACCAGAGCTGCTGCTTCCCCACCAATAGAGCTGCCGCTCCCCCAACCTTCTGCCTCTTCCCCACTATCCCATAGAATGTAAGTCCGCAAGGACAGGGTCCTCTCCCCTCTGTACCAGTCTGTCATTGTAAACTTGTTTACTGTAATCGATATCTATAACCCTGTATGTAACCCCTTCTCATGTACAGCACCATGGAAGTAATGGTGCTATATAAATAATAATAATAATACAGGAGGTAACTCAGGATCAGTAATGTAATGTACAGTGGGGCAAAAAAGTATTTAGTCAGTCAGCAATAGTGCAAGTTCCACCACTTAAAAAGATGAGAGGCGTCTGTAATTTACATCATAGGTAGACCTCAACTATGGGAGACAAACTGAGAAAAAAAAATCCAGAAAATCACATTGTCTGTTTTTTTAACATTTTATTTGCATATTATGGTGGAAAATAAGTATTTGGTCAGAAACAAACAATCAAGATTTCTGGCTCTCACAGACCTGTAACTTCTTCTTTAAGAGTCTCCTCTTTCCTCCACTCATTACCTGTAGTAATGGCACCTGTTTAAACTTGTTATCAGTATAAAAAGACACCTGTGCACACCCTCAAACAGTCTGACTCCAAACTCCACTATGGTGAAGACCAAAGAGCTGTCAAAGGACACCAGAAACAAAATTGTAGCCCTGCACCAGGCTGGGAAGACTGAATCTGCAATAGCCAACCAGCTTGGAGTGAAGAAATCAACAGTGGGAGCAATAATTAGAAAATGGAAGACATACAAGACCACTGATAATCTCCCTCGATCTGGGGCTCCACGCAAAATCCCACCCCGTGGGGTCAGAATGATCACAAGAACGGTGAGCAAAAATCCCAGAACCACGCGGGGGGACCTAGTGAATGAACTGCAGAGAGCTGGGACCAATGTAACAAGGCCTACCATAAGTAACACACTACGCCACCATGGACTCAGATCCTGCAGTGCCAGACGTGTCCCACTGCTTAAGCCAGTACATGTCCGGGCCCGTCTGAAGTTTGCTAGAGAGCCTTTGGATGATCCAGAGGAGTTTTGGGAGAATGTCCTATGGTCTGATGAAACCAAATTGGAACTGTTTGGTAGAAACACAACTTGTCGTGTTTGGAGGAAAAAGAATACTGAGTTGCATCCATCAAACACCATACCTACTGTAAAGCATGGTGGTGGAAACATCATGCTTTGGGGCTGTTTCTCTGCAAAGGGGCCAGGACGACTGATCCGGGTACATGAAAGAATGAATGGGGCCATGTATCGTGAGATTTTGAGTGCAAACCTCCTTCCATCAGCAAGGGCATTGAAGATGAAACGTGGCTGGGTCTTTCAACATGACAATGATCCAAAGCACACCGCCAGGGCAACGAAGGAGTGGCTTCGTAAGAAGCATTTCAAGGTCCTGGAGTGGCCTAGCCAGTCTCCAGATCTCAACCCTATAGAAAACCTTTGGAGGGAGTTGAAAGTCTGTGTTGCCAAGCGAAAAGCCAAAAACATCACTGCTCTAGAGGAGATCTGCATGGAGGAATGGGCCAACATACCAACAACAGTGTGTGGCAACCTTGTGAATACTTACAGAAAACGTTTGACCTCTGTCATTGCCAACAAAGGATATATTACAAAGTATTGAGATGAAATTTTGTTTCTGACCAAATACTTATTTTCCGCCATAATATGCAAATAAAATGTTAAAAAAACAGACAATGTGATTTTCTGGATTTTTTTTTCTCAGTTTGTCTCCCATAGTTGAGGTCTACCTATGATGTAAATTACAGACGCCTCTCATCTTTTTAAGTGGTGGAACGTGCACTATTGCTGACTGACTAAATACTTTTTTGCCCCACTGTATGTACACAGGGACTGCACCAGCAGAATAGTGAGTGCAGCTCTGGGGTATAATACAGGATGTAACTCAGGATCAGTAATGTAATGTATGTACACAGGGACTGCACCAGCAGAATAGTGAGTGCAGCTCTGGGGTATAATACAGGATGTAACTCAGGATCAGTAATGTAATGTATGTACACCATGACTGCACCAGAATAGTGAGTGCAGCTCTGGGGTATAATACAGGATGTAACTCAGGATCAGTAATGTAATGTACGTACACAGTGACTGCACCAGCAGAATAGTGAGTGCAGCTCTGGGGTATAATACTGGATGTAACTCAGGATCAGTAATGTAATGTATGTACACAGTGACTGCACCAGCAGAATAGTGAGTGCAGCTCTGGGGTATAATACAGGATGTAACTAAGGATCAGTAATGTAATGTATGTACACAGTGACTGCACCAGCAGAATAGTGAGTGCAGCTCTGGAGTATAATACTGGATGTAACTAAGGATATGTAATGTATGTACACAGTGACTGCACCAGCAGAATAGTGAGTGCAGCTCTGGGGTATAATACAGGATGTAACTCAGGATCAGTAATGTAATGTATGTACACAGTGACTGCACCAGCAGAATAGTGAGTGCAGCTCTGGGGTATAATACAGGATGTAACTAAGGATCAGTAATGTAATGTATGTACACAGTGACTGCACCAGCAGAATAGTGAGTGCAGCTCTGGAGTATAATACTGGATGTAACTAAGGATATGTAATGTATGTACACAGTGACTGCACCAGCAGAATAGTGAGTGCAGCTCTGGAGTATAATACAGGATGTAACTCAGGATCAGTAATGTAATGTAATAATAATAATAATAATAATAATTTTATTTATATAGCGCCAACATATTCCGCAGCGCTTTACAAATTATAGAGGGGACTTGTACAGACAATAGACATTACAGCATAACAGAAATCACAGTTCAAAACAGATACCAGGAGGAATGAGGGTCCTGCTGCTCGCAAGCTACAAACTATGGGGAAAAGGGGAGACACGAGAGGTGGATGGTAACAATTGCTTTAGTTATTCGGACCAGCCATAGTGTAAGGCTCAGGTGTTCATGTAAAGCTGCATGAACCAGTTACCTGCCTAAGTATGTAGCAGTACAGACACAGAGGGCTAATACTGCATAAAGTGTATGAGAACATGATGCGAGGAACCTTTTTTTTTTTTTTTTTTTTTTAATTATAAATAGGCCACACAGGGATCGTTAGGTTAATGCATTGAGGCGGTAGGCCAGTCTGAACAAATGAGTTTTTAGGGCACGCTTAAAACTGTGGGGATTGGGGATTAATCGTATTAACCTAGGTAGTGCATTCCAAAGAATCGGCGCAGCACGTGTAAAGTCTTGGAGACGGGAGTGGGAGGTTCTGATTATTGAGGATGCTAACCTGAGGTCATTAGCGGAGCGGAGGGCACGGGTAGGGTGGTAGACTGATACCAGGGAGGAGATGTAGGGTGGTGCTGAGCCATGGAGTGCTTTGTGGATGAGGGTAGTACAATGTACTACAATGTAGTATAATGTATGTACACAGTGACTGCACCAGCAGAATAGTGAGTGCAGCTCTGGAGTATAATACAGGATTTAACTCAGGATCAGTAATGTAATGTATGTACAGAGTGACTGCACCAGCAGAATAGTGAGTGCAGCTCTGGGGTATAATACCGGATGTAACTCAGGATCAGTAATGTAATGTATGTACAGAGTGACTGCACCAGCAGAATAGTGAGTGCAGCTCTGGGGTATAATACCGGATGTAACTCAGGATCAGTAATGTAATGTATGTACACAGTGACTGCACCTTCAGAGTAGTGAGTGCAGCTCTGGGGTATAATACCGGATGTAACTCAGGATCAGTAATGTAATGTATGTACAGAGTGACTGCACCAGCAGAATAGTGAGTGCAGCTCTGGGGTATAATACAGGATGTAACTCAGGATCAGTAATGTAATGTATGTACACAGTGACTGCACCAGCAGAATAGTGAGTGCAGCTCTGGGGTATAATACCGGATGTAACTCAGGATCAGTAATGTAATGTATGTACACAGTGACTGCACCAGCAGAATAGTGAGTGCAGCTCTGGGGTATAATACCGGATGTAACTCAGGATCAGTAATGTAATGTATGTACACAGTGACTGCACCTTCAGAGTAGTGAGTGCAGCTCTGGGGTATAATACCGGATGTAACTCAGGATCAGTAATGTAATGTATGTACAGAGTGACTGCACCAGCAGAATAGTGAGTGCAGCTCTGGGGTATAATACAGGATGTAACACAGGATCAGTAATGTAATGTATGTACACAGTGACTGCACCAGCAGAATAGTGAGTGCAGCTCTGGGGTATAATACTGGATGTAACTCAGGATCAGTAATGTAATGTATGTACAGAGTGACTGCACCAGCAGAATAGTGAGTGCAGCTCTGGAGTATAATACAGGATGTAACTCAGGATCAGTAATGTAATGTATGTACACAGTGACTGCACCAGCAGAATAGTGAGTGCAGCTCTGGGGTATAATACAGGATGTAACTCAGGATCAGTAATGTAATGTATGTACACAGTGACTGCACCAGCAGAATAGTGAGTGCAGCTCTGGGGTATAATACTGGATGTAACTCAGGATCAGTAATGTAATGTATGTACACAGTGACTGCACCAGCAGAATAGTGAGTGCAGCTCTGGGGTATAATACAGGATGTAACTCAGGATCAGTAATGTAATGTATGTACACAGTGACTGCACCAGCAGAATAGTGAGTGCAGCTCTGGAGTATAATACAGGATTTAACTCAGGATCAGTAATGTAATGTATGTACACAGTGACTGCACCAGCAGAATAGTGAGTGCAGCTCTGGGGTATAATACAGGATGTAACTCAGGATCAGTAATGTAATGTATGTACACAGTGACTGCACCAGCAGAATAGTGAGTGCAGCTCTGGAGTATAATACAGGGTGTAACTCAGGATCAGTAATGTAATGTATGTACACAGTGACTGCACCAGCAGAATAGTGAGTGCAGCTCTGGAGTATAATACAGGATGTAACTCAGGATCAGTAATGTAATGTATGTACACAGTGACTGCACCAGCAGAATAGTGAGTGCAGCTCTGGAGTATAATACAGGATGTAACTCAGGATCAGTAATGTAATGTATGTACACAGTGACTGCACCAGCAGAATAGTGAGTGCAGCTCTGGGGTATAATACCGGATGTAACTCAGGATCAGTAATGTAATGTATGTACAGAGTGACTGCACCAGCAGAATAGTGAGTGCAGCTCTGGGGTATAATACCGGATGTAACTCAGGATCAGTAATGTAATGTATGTACACAGTGACTGCACCTTCAGAGTAGTGAGTGCAGCTCTGGGGTATAATACCGGATGTAACTCAGGATCAGTAATGTAATGTATGTACAGAGTGACTGCACCAGCAGAATAGTGAGTGCAGCTCTGGGGTATAATACAGGATGTAACACAGGATCAGTAATGTAATGTATGTACACAGTGACTGCACCAGCAGAATAGTGAGTGCAGCTCTGGGGTATAATACTGGATGTAACTCAGGATCAGTAATGTAATGTATGTACAGAGTGACTGCACCAGCAGAATAGTGAGTGCAGCTCTGGAGTATAATACAGGATGTAACTCAGGATCAGTAATGTAATGTATGTACACAGTGACTGCACCAGCAGAATAGTGAGTGCAGCTCTGGGGTATAATACCGGATGTAACTCAGGATCAGTAATGTAATGTATGTACACAGTGACTGCACCAGCAGAATAGTGAGTGCAGCTCTGGGGTATAATACAGGATGTAACTCAGGATCAGTAATGTAATGTATGTACACAGTGACTGCACCAGCAGAATAGTGAGTGCAGCTCTGGGGTATAATACCGGATGTAACTCAGGATCAGTAATGTAATGTATGTACACAGTGACTGCACCAGCAGAATAGTGAGTGCAGCTCTGGGGTATAATACCGGATGTAACTCAGGATCAGTAATGTAATGTATGTACACAGTGACTGCACCAGCAGAATAGTGAGTGCAGCTCTGGGGTATAATACAGGATGTAACACAGGATCAGTAATGTAATGTATGTACACAGTGACTGCACCAGCAGAATAGTGAGTGCAGCTCTGGGGTATAATACTGGATGTAGCTCAGGATCAGTAATGTAATGTATGTACAGAGTGACTGCACCAGCAGAATAGTGAGTGCAGCTCTGGAGTATAATACAGGATGTAACTCAGGATCAGTAATGTAATGTATGTACACAGTGACTGCACCAGCAGAATAGTGAGTGCAGCTCTGGGGTATAATACCGGATGTAACTCAGGATCAGTAATGTAATGTATGTACACAGTGACTGCACCAGCAGAATAGTGAGTGCAGCTCTGGGGTATAATACCGGATGTAACTCAGGATCAGTAATGTAATGTATGTACACAGTGACTGCACCAGCAGAATAGTGAGCGCAGCTCTGGAGTATAATACAGGAGGTAACTCAGGATCAGTAATGTAATGTATATACACAGTGACTGCACCAGCAGAATAGTGAGTGCAGCTCTGGAGTATAATACAGGAGGTAACTCAGGATCAGTAATGTAATGTATGTACACAGTGACTGCACCAGCAGAATAGTGAGTGCAGCTCTGGGGTATAATACAGGAGGTAACTCAGGATCAGTAATGTAATGTATGTACACAGTGACTGCACCTTCAGAGTAGTGAGTGCAGCTCAGCTGCTGCTCATTGTGTTGATTGTGGGTGCGGTCGCTGCTGAACCTGCAGTGTGCTCCTGAGCTCCAGAGAACCACCATCTCTCCACCCGGGGACCTGCTCTCTCTCTTACCCAGGGAGGGATTGGGTTTCCTGGGATGAGTGAAGGAGCCAAGTCCCAGGCTTCTGCTTCCCGGACCAGGCTGGCGGGGGGCAGAAGGAACCAGCAACCAGCCTGCACATTGTAATGTCCACACGGTGTAAGGAATTTAAGAGAGAGTAAGCTTTAACTGTAGTTTATTCTTCTCATTTCCTCCAGCACACAGCATAACAGCAGCATAACATTTCCTCCTCAGGTCAGAACTGAAACTGAAACTCCTCTCAACTCCCGCCCTCGCTTTCTTAAAGAGACAGATCTAATTCTTATACATTACATCATCCCCTTTTTTTTTTTTTTTTTATATACATATATTAACAACCTAAAACAAATATTGACAATGTAACAACACGAAAATGTCCAAGAAAAACCATATGTCTGAATTGTCTTATTCCCCTTTTTTTTTAAACTATATCTCTTCAATAAGTCTCGATGGAGCCCTTCTTTCCCGTGTAGGGTAATGTCTGCGTTCATTGGGGGTGTCCAGTGCTGACGGATCAGTCACCTCTTGTTGGTCCTCTCCACCGTCGGGTATCAAATCTTCCACTGGTGGGAGTTCATTACCATTGTTCTGCGGTATGATTTTAAAATGTGAGGAATTTCGAGTGATGGAGTGTCCGTCTCGCTCAGCCGTGACCATACTGCCTTTTCTCTCAGTAACATTATATTTTGCAGGACTATATACAGCTGAGGTTTTGTTGGTTGATTTTTGACGCACAACAACCATATCACCTCTTTTGATGGCACATGGCTGTGCCCGTCGCCTTCTGTCTGCATAATGTTTCATGGCTTGCTTGTTAAAGAAATCCGTTGATCGCACTGAAGAGTCATTTAGTAAGGGATGACTGGTCACATCAGGGATCCGTGTACGAAGAGTTCTGCTGAACATTAGATGAGATGGCGCAGCATTAGTGGTGGAATGTGGCGTGTTGCGGTAATTGCGCAGGAATTTGTATAGTGACTGTTTCAGTGGGGTGTGCTCCAGGCTAGCTGCCTTGATTCGTTTCCCCATGGTGCGCATGAAACGTTCTACGATTCCATTAGCTTGCGGCCAGCAAGGTGTGATTTTTCTGTGGCCGAACCCCAAGTATTCAGGAAACTGTGCAAACACATGTCCATTGAATGGAGGTCCATTATCTGTTTTGACCACTCTTGGAATGCCATATGCAGAGAATATGTCGTCCAGTTCTGGTATGACACTATTAGCAGACGTTGAAGAGATGAATGAAATGACAGGGTGTCTAGAATATTCATCAATTGTTACTAGAATGTATTGGCCATTTGGTAATGGTCCATATATGTCGACTGCCACTTCCTCCCATACAGCAGTGGGTACCGGAGACATTTGTAATGGCTCTAGAGTTGATGATGGAGTAATTAATTGACAAGTGGAGCAATGTCCAATCTTCTCTTCCACCAATTTATCCATATTTGCGAACCACACTTTTTCTCTGAGTAACTTTTTTGTGCCAACAATTCCTAGATGACCTTCGTGTGCTATCTGTATGACTAGGTTGCTCAAGGCCTTAGGTACAACCAGTTTGGTACCACAAAGGATGAGTTGATCTTCAGTGACTGATAATTCCTCACGTACATTTGAAAATAGTTTTAACTCTTTCAGATCAATCCCATCTTCAGGAAATTTTTTCTTTTGAATTTCATGCCACCTTCTATTTTGAATAATTTGTATTAAGGCACAGAGTGTCTTGTCACTTGTTGTCGTATTCACAAACTGATCAACAGAAAGTGCTTTTGGCACGGCGTGAGCTGCAACAAAGTGGATGTATTCTTCAATGGAGGAATGCACAGGTAAATCATCATTCGTGGGATGTCTTGAGAGATAATCAGCCGGATTGCTGTATTTTCCAGGTTTGTGAACAATTTTGTAATTATAGTCCTGTAGACGTAGACCCCATCGTTCAATCCGTGCTGGCATTTTAGCTCGGGGATTTCCAAAAATTGTAAGGAGAGCTTGATGATCTGTGACAATAGTGAAGGGAGCGCCATAGAGAAATAAGTGAAAGTGTTCACGTCCCCAGACGACTGCCAAGCTTTCTTTTTCAGGTTGTGAATACTTTCTTTCAGTGCTTGTTAAGCTTTTACTTGCATAAGAAATGATGTGGGGACTTTGATTGTCATCCTTGTATTGTGCTAAAATTGCACCCAGTCCCACGGGACTAGCATCCACAATCAGTTCGGTTCGAAGAGCTGGATCAAAATAGGCCATGGTGGTTGTTGAGCAGAGTTCCTTTTTGATTGTTTCAAAAGAGGCCTGACAGTCTTGGGACCATTGAAAAACGCAATTTTGTTTCGTAAGTTCCCTTAATGAAGTGCTGATTGTCGAAAAATTTGGAATATATCTAGCACAGTAACTTGCCATTCCAAGAAAAGAGCGCACTTCACTGGCATCCTGTGGAATTGAAGCTGCTCTGATGGATTCCACTTTCTTGGGATCAGGTCGTACTCCTTCCGCCGAGAAAATGTGACCATAGAACTCCAATGAATTTTTATCAAATTCGCATTTTTTTTTGTTTAAAGTGAGTCCAGCAGAGAGCAGACATTCAAAGATAGCATATAGAGCACGATTATGTTCAGCTTGAGTTTTCCCAAAAACCAGTATGTCATCACTGTAATTAAAGGCATTTGGAATATGTTGAATGACGCTCCTTATCGTATCTTGAAAAATTTCTGCTGCTGAGCAGACCCCAAACGTCAATCTTTTGTATCTTCTGAGACCCACATGGGTGGAAAATGTTGTTAAGTATCTGGATTCTGGACTCAATTCTAATTGATGATAGCCCTTATTGAGGTCGAGCTTTGAAAAAACAGTTGCTCCATTTAATAAATTAATAATGTCATCAATTGTGGGTGAGATGTGTCTTTCCCTTTGAATAGCAGTGTTGGGCAGGCGCATGTCAACACACAGTCTTACCTGCTCTGGAGTCTTTGGTTTTGGAACTACCACAAGTGGAGAGACCCACGGAGTGGGACCAGAAACAGTATCAATGACATCATCATCCATGAGTAATTGGAGTTCCTTTTCTACCTTCTTTCTCAGGTGAAATGGAATATGCCTGTGAGCCTGGGCTACTGGACGGACACTGTCATCCACATGAAGATGCACTTGAGAGTCCTTTAATTTTCCTAATCCACTAAATAGGGAGGGAAAACTATTCACCATGGCTTGTACATCCAGGTCCGCAGGGTCGGTTATGGTATGAACAATCTGGATGAGTCCTAGCTTCAAGGCAGTGTGATAGCTGAGAAGACGACAGCCTCCGGATCCTTGTAATGGGTGATAGCTGAGAAGAAGACAGCCTCCTGATCCTTGTAATGGGTGATAGCTGAGAAGAAGACAGCCTCCTGATCCTTGTAATGGGTGATAGCTGAGAAGACGACAGCCTCCGGATCCTTGTAATGGGTGATAGCTGAGAAGACAGCCTCCTGATCCTTGTAATGGGTGATAGCTGAGAAGACAGCCTCCGGATCCTTGTAATGGGTGATAGCTGAGAAGACGACAGCCTCCGGATCCTTGTAATGGGTGATAGCTGAGAAGAAGACAGCCTCCGGATCCTTGTAATGTGTGATAGCTGAGAAGACGACAGCCTCCGGATCCTTGTAATGTGTGATAGCTGAGAAGACGACAGCCTCCTGATCCTTGTAATGTGTGATAGCTGAGAAGACGACAGCCTCCGGATCCTTGTAATGTGTGATAGCTGAGAAGAAGACAGCCTCCTGATCCTTGTAATGTGTGATAGCTGAGAAGACGACAGCCTCCGGATCCTTGTAATGGGTGATAGCTGAGAAGACGACAGCCTCCGGATCCTTGTAATGGGTGATAGCTGAGAAGAAGACAGCCTCCTGATCCTTGTAATGTGTGAAAAGTGGTTTTCTGCCTATTTTCTTTATAGCTAAGTTCAGCATCAAATTGTCCCATTGTAACTAGAGGTGTTTTAGATCCGTATGGGAAGATTTTAGTCTGCACTTGCTGTAAGACTGGCTTTGTTTTCAACTGTTCATAAGTATTGCTGTCTATGATATCCACCGAAGCTCCTGTATCTATTGTAAAGGTGATATCCGTGTTGCAGATGGTGAGTGTAATACATGGAGACTGCACTGAGCCAGTGACAGACGTCGTGAACACATAGTTCTCAGCCACAGACACTTCTCCTATATCCTGATTTACCATTTTTATATTTGCAGGCTTTGTCATTGGCAGAGGAGACTTGTTGGGCGCTGATTTGCAGACAACTGCACAATGGTTCCTTTTCCACATTTACTGCAAGTTTGTCCTATAGCTGGACATTTGTTCATGTGGTGAGGGAAATCTTGTCCACATCTATAACAGTTCTTCTGTTGCGGGGCCTGCTTGCCTTGTGCACTGTTATGTTTGAGATTATGCACATGTAAATTATCCCCACTCTCCATTGCCTGATGATCTGCTATCTCTATAGCACGGGCCATCTTGAGTAAGTCATGCAGAGAGAGATCCTGCTGCAGAGCTTTACGCCTTATGGTATTAGACGAGCAGGTGACAATTACTTGAGTTAGGATTTCATCATCTACGTCAGTAAATGCACACCCGGGTGACATAGGTGTCTGTGGATTCTTCTGGAAGCTGCTTAGCAATCCTGAACTTGTATCTTTCATATCTGATGTTTTGTTTAGGGTTGAAGTAGTCGGTGAGAGCTTTGGAGCATTTGCTGTACGTGTCTGTCTCCGCTGCTGGTAATGTGCTGTATATGTCATAGACTCCTGTGCCCGCACAATGCAGGAACACGGCTTTTTTTCTGTTCTCCTCTTTTATATCTATTGCTTCCAGGAAATTCTCAAATCGATTTAACCATTTTCTCCAGTTATGAGAGAGATTAGTGACATCAGTCATATCAAACTGTGGGAACATGTGCAAGTATTCAGCCATGATGGAGTCTCTCAGTGGCGCTGGCGTGTGAAGCAGTAAAGCAGGGGTCAGTACTCACAGTAGCAGGTGATTCTATCCCATCCTCGTCGCCAGTTGTAATGTCCACACGGTGTAAGGAATTTAAGAGAGAGTAAGCTTTAACTGTAGTTTATTCTTCTCATTTCCTCCAGCACACAGCATAACAGCAGCATAACATTTCCTCCTCAGGTCAGAACTGAAACTGAAACTCCTCTCAACTCCCGCCCTCGCTTTCTTAAAGAGACAGATCTAATTCTTATACATTACACACATCAGAGGATTCGGGGGTGAGACGCTCCACCAGGAGTCGCAGCAATGTGGCTCCTACTCCCCCCAGGTCTGCAGAGACCCAGAGAAGCCGCAAGGCTTCCATGGAGGAGAAGCCTGCTAGCGTGCAAGATGGCAGCCCTTCCGGAGGAAAGCTGAGTGCTCACGGAGGTGAGGCCAACCTCACTGAGGAGGGTTGGGCGCTGCAGAGACCCCGGGAGTCTGTGTCCACCTATGCCTCCCGGGTCATGAGCCACCTTCGTGAGTATGAAGATGCTAGCAAGACCTTGAGAAGGCTCCGGGAGGAGCTGCGCTGCACAAGCGCTAAAGCTGCAGGTGCCTCCAGACCCAGGAAGACGCAATTCCAGGCGGAGGTAAAGATTCTGAAGCTTGAAATTAATGACCTGGAGGTAAGAAAAGCATTTATTCGAGAAAAAAGTGGACCATTTAAAGAAAAGCTTATAAATGAAGACAGATTCAGGGAAATGGCTGATAACAGAGAGCAAAGGCAGATGGGGCTGCAGCCTGAGTGCCAGGTGGATGATGATGATGATGAAGAGGAGGATGACCAGCAGAAAGCTCCACCTGGCAGCCCTCTTAGCCACTCAGAGGCCACGTGCAGCGAGCTCCCTGCTGGACAGGCGACGATGACATCTCGTCGCAGTTCTGCTGGCTCTGGGGAGGACAGTGACATCGGCCAGGGAGGGGCGCTAATGGCAGAGATCAAGCTGCTGGAGTCCCCAGTGTGCCTTCAGAACTTCCATCTTGGTGATGATTTACCAGAGGAGGCACCTGGGGGCCAGAAGAAAAAGGCAAAGAAAACCACCAAGCCAAAGCTGCAGGAAGCGGTAAGCTATGTATATGCCCCCCTCCCTGTACCCCCTGAGTCGGCTGCAGGGTCAGCTCGCTGTATAAGCCCCGTTGCCCAGCCCAGCCCGGGCTCTGCTGTGGATCCGGTGCAAAGGCGCGGGGAGATTACAGAGCACGGTAATGAGGCGCAGAGCTCCGTCTCTGCTTGTAGTAGCGGGGACGTAGCAGCAGGTGCATCAGCCGAAAGGCTGGACAGTGAGGGCGGCCCGGCGGCGGGCATACGATCAGGCCACGATACTGTGGTCCGCTCCTCAGTGGGAGGGGGGAGCGGCCCGGTGTCGGGGGCAGCTCCGGTAGCCTCGGTGCCCCTGAATACTGTTGCCGCTGATCACTTAGTTGAGGGGCGGCGGCAGTGTGAGGGGGTTACCGGGGCTGGGAGTTCCGGTCTTCCCAAAGTCCTATTTTGTGTTGGTGCCGCTGGTCAACAAGATCCTGATGCTAAGGATCAGCGGTGCCCCACAGCAGCTAAAGATCAACGACGCCTGGTAGCAACCATGAAGCAGCGGAAAATAATAACTAATGATGCGGAGGGCACACAAAAAACCAGGGGTGAGGTCACCTCCAGTTCTGTGGAGGAGACTCAGCCCCTTGTGCCTGATGATGCGGAGGCCAAAGTGTCACCCCCTGTTGTCACTGGTCCAGCAGGAGTGAATGTGGTGGTGGGTATGGATGCAGAAAACTCTTTGTCTAGTGGTGAGGCTGCTGGTTTGGTAGAGGGTGAGGGGGTTATGGAGGTGGGTAATGGTGATGCTGATGGTGTGGATGTGGTCACTGGTCCGGTTGCCCCCCCCGGTGGTGGCAGCGCCTGTCAGGAGTTATGCCGCTGTCACCTCCGGGGGAAATAGGGCATCCTCCTCGTCTCCGGGCTCTGGGGACGGCATGTTGCAACGGCGTCTCCTGGAGGCTCTAAAGAGGGGGGAGAGATCACTAATAGTAGAGGGTCGAGAGGTTGATCTATCCTTCTGGATAGAGAGGCATGGCCTCGGGGCCTTCCGAGAGCAAAGAGGGGGGATACAGTGTGGTCCCTCCCAACAGCCAGGCCGGGTAGTGTGCGTAGGAATGTGGTCCGTCTTCAGTGGAGGGGCAATGATGCGTGTCCTCCAAGGTCTAAAGTTGTGGAGCTCCTGCTGAGGATGGGCTTTAGTGCGATTGACATCTACGCCTTGATACATCCCTATTCCACACCTAATTTTGATGTCAGCTTTGTTCGGCCGGAGGGGCTTGAGCTCTTCTGGTCGAACTATGAGTTGACAAAAAATGAGCCCGGCTGGCGAGACTTTGCCGTTCAGGTGGTGTCTCGCCAAAACCAAGTCAAGAAAGTGACCGTGATGACTTGTAACGAGTCACTTTCTTGTTATGACATCATGACGTGGCTTGGCCGGTATGGAGAGGTGGTAGAAATGCCAAAGAAAAACCGTGACGAGTTTGGTATCTGGTCAGGGGCCTGGACGTTTATGGTAAAACTTAAGCGTTCAGGTGGTACGGTTGCCCACATACCATCATCTGCCTTCCTGGGTAGGGATCGTATCCTGGTCTTCTACCAGGGGCAACCGAAGCTCTGTCACAAGTGCGGCGACCCCACACACTTCAGCGCAAACTGCACTGTGCAGAAGTGTGCATTGTGTGGGGATATCGGCCATCTTGCTGCATCTTGTGTGGAGATTAGGTGTCACCTGTGTGGTGAGTTAGGTCACCCATTCAGCCGTTGTCCTCGCTCCTTCGCTAATGCAGTCGTGACCCCGGTGGGAGAAAGCCGTGAGGCTGATTCTGAAGGGGAAGGGACTAGCAGGGGTGAGGGAGCTGAGGGGCCAAGGAAGAAAAGCAATAAAAAGACGCCTGCACAGCTAAGGCGTCTAGACAAGCGCAGACAGGATAGGGAGCTGGGCGAGCCTCGTACTACTGGGGCGGCCCCTGTCCTGGATGCCAGTCTTGCTGCTGAGGCCCCGAGGGATGATGAGTTGGATGAGGAGGTCAGGAGGATCCACAGGGAGGAAAGTGCCACTGCCTCAGAGTCCTCCCATTATGAAAGTATGGATGAGGATAATAGGCAGTGGCTAGAGGACAAGCGTAAGCTCGGCACCAAAAAGAAGAGAAAGAAGGGAGATAAAACATCTTCTCCCGCTCTGACCAAGGTACCTAAGGAAGGAAAAACCGACTCCCCTCTGGTTGGTCTTTCTAACCGGTTCCAAGCCCTTGAAAACATCTCTTCCTCTGAGGAGGAAGCTGAGGGTGAGGTTCTGGCTTCGGCGGGGCTCACAGGGGACGCCGAGTCTCCTCCTTCTGGGAATGTAAGATCCTTGGAAGGAGGGACTGGCCCAGAGTCCGGAGACGAGGACGAAAAAAATAAAAAACACGTGGGTATGGATACCTCATTGTCATTAAAGAGGGGGAAGGATTCCTCCTCTGAGGCAGAGGATAAGGGGAGTGGGAAAAAGAAAGTCATCTAACTCAATCACCAGTGATGGCGGTACCCACTCCGTTGACGCTGGCGTCCATTAATGTCGCCAGCATAAAGTCAAATACAGCTAGATTTGCGGCCTTTGATTTTCTCAGCCGGGTTGAAGCTGACATTTTCTTTTTGCAAGAGACCAGGCTGCCAAACATGGCAGATGTGTTTAAAGCTAAGAGGGAGTGGAGACTCGGGCCCTCCTATTGGTCTCTTGCGGCCGAGCCGTATAGCGGAGTGGCGGTCCTTTTTACCGCACCGGTGGAATGCCGACGGGTTATTGAGTTAGAAATGGGGAGGTGCCTGATCTTAGATGTCCTCATGAAGGGACAAGAGCTCCGGCTCATCAACATTTATGGTCCCCAATCTAAGTGGGACCGGAAGTGTCTCTTTATGAGGATCAAGCCCTACCTTTTTACAAGTCGGCAGGTTGTCTTTGGAGGGGACTTCAATGCTGTCACGAGGCCCCGAGATAGAGGAGGTTCCAGAGACAAGCTGACTTATGATAGCGTCGCCCTTAATAGTATAGCTAGTGAGGCTCGCCTGGTGGATGTCCACATTCGGCACACCCCAGGCCACGAGGGGTTCACCTATCATAGAGGTAACTGTAGGTCCAGAATAGATAGGTTTTATTTAAAGGAGGAAGCTGTCTCTTCAGCAGTGTCTGTTGTTGAGGTGGAGTTCTCCGACCACTGTTTAATTTTGTTTTCTCTGAATGTTACAGAGACCCTCTGGATGGGAAGAGGCTTTTGGAGGCTCAATTCGTCTCTCTTGGAAGAAGCGGAGATAAGACAGTCCTTTGAGGAATTTCTTCAAAGCCAGGTACCCTTACTGGATCTTTGTAGTAGTAAGTCAGAGTGGTGGGAGATGTTTAAGGAAAGGGTGGCGAGATTCTTCCGCCAGCTCTCGAGCCTCAGGAGTCTGAACAGGTACCGTCTGTATCAGGGTCTGAGGAGGAAACTCGAGCATCTTGTCTCAACTGGAGGTAGCCGCGAGGAGATCTCCAGAGTGAAATCTTTGCTTATGAGGTGTCAGTACGATAGACACGCATCTTTGGTTTTTGAGAGGGATTACGGGAAGTACCGCTCGCCCGACCCTTACAGAAACTGCAGGATGTCAGTGAATAGTAAAGTGGTTACAGGACTGGTCGACACTGCGGGGTCCCTGAGACGATTCAGATCAGGGATCCTGGAGGTTGTCAGATCCTTCTACTCGCACCTCTTGGGGAAGAGGGATCTTGATTGGGATGAGATGTCGGCTTTCCTGGCTGAAGCTGTCCCCGAACCAGGGGTAGACCCCTCCCTTGACGTTTTGACAGAAATGATCAGGGAAGAGGAAGTTCAGTTGGCGATTGAAGGGCTTGCCCCCAAAAAATCGCCTGGTCCAGATGGCTTAACATCTGAATTCTATAAGACCTTTAAGGACGTTTTGGTTCCCCTCTTGACTGAGGTATTCAATGAGTGTCTTTCCTCGGGCATTCTGCCGAAGTCAATGAGGAGGTCTGCTCTGATCATCTTGTCAAAGGGTAAGGACCCGTCTTGCATTGGGAACTGGCGTCCCATAGCGCTTCTCAATGCAGACAGGAAGGTTCTGGCAAAGGTGCTGTTTAATCGGCTGGTGAAATTTGCACCCCGACTCCTTTCGGGGGCCCAGCATTGCTCTGTTCCAGGCCGCAGCACATTTAGTGCTGTGCTCAGTGTCCGAGAGGCAGTGGAGCAGGGTAGGGCTGGTCACTGGAAGGGGTACATGCTGTCACTGGACCAGGCAAAAGCGTTTGATCGGGTTAAACATGAGTACCTCTGGTCCGTCCTTCTGAGATATGGCCTGCCCGGGGGGTTTGTTGATTGGCTTAAGACCTTGTACAGTGGGGCAGAGAGTTTCCCGCTTGTGAATGGTTGGATTGGCAGCTCTTTTGAGGTTGGGTCCGGTGTTCGCCAGGGTTGTCCCTTGAGCCCGCTGCTGTACGTGTTTGCGATTGACCTCTTCTTAGGAGGGTGGAGCGTGGACCGTTGGCCGGGATCGGGATGGACCGGGCAGCACCGGAAGCCACTCTGAGGGTGGTGGCGTATGCCGATGATGTCACTGTGTTTGTTTCCTCTCATGAGGAGGCAGGGTGGCTGATGTCAGAGGTAGATCGCTACTCGGAGGCATCCGGGTCCAAGATCAACCGGGATAAGTGTGAGAGTCTCTGGCTGGGAGGAGGAGATCCTGGTTTTGATCTCCCGGACACCCTTCCAGGACCCAAAGTCTCTGCAAAAGTCCTTGGCATCGAATTTGGCCAGGGGGATTACCCCAAACAAAATTGGGACAGCAGGCTAGAGATCGCCACTCAGAAGGTGAACCAATGGAAGGGTTGGTCTTTGACCCTAAGGGAAAGGGTAAACCTGATCAAAACTTACCTGCTCCCTTTACTGATTTATCTGGGCAGTGTATGCATCTTGCCGGAATCTCTCTGGACTCGGGTCTACAGTTTGTTCTTCCAACTGTTATGGGGGAATAGACTGAACCTGGTCAAGAGGGAGGTTACTTACCGTACGAGGAGACTAGGAGGGTTGGGTATGGTCAACCCTGTGGTATTCCTTGTGGATACCTTCATTAAGATCAATATCGCAAACCTCTGGAAAGAGAGGGCTCCTCCGTGGGTATTCTCCTGTAGGGGATGGTTTCAGCCTTTCTTCCAGGAATGGGAGACAGGAGGGCAAGTGAAGGATCTTCGCACACCGCATGGACATCTTCCGGCTTACGCTACCTTGGTTCTGAAGGTAATTCGTCGGTGGGGTCTGGGAATGTGGGAGATCAGGACTCTGCCAAGGAAACTCCTTGACAATAGGGTTCTGTTGACCCATTTCCAGAGGCCTCTGGCGCTCAGGGACTGCCCAAGTCGGGATCTTGGGGTGGGTTTGCATCTTTTGAATTCTATCAGGATCCCCTCGAAGTTTTGGGACTTAGCTTGGCGCTGCTTCCATGGGAAACTGTGTGTGAGGGACAATCTGAAGTGTAGGAGCTCTGAGGACAGGAATTGTCCTCGGGAGCATTGTGGTACCTTGCTGGAAAGCATGGACCACTTCCTGCTTCATTGTCCCTTCAACACAGAGGTGTACAACAGGGTGGGCGCCTTCATTGGCTGGTCTCGGCTGGCCGGTCTCTCCTATGCGGAATGGGCCTATGGAGCATTCGGAGACCTTGGTGGTCGGGACCGCTGCACCTTATTTCTAGTTAGCGCAGTGGTTAGGTATCACACGTGGAACGCAAGGTGCTTAGTATCGACGCAACGAAAAATCCTCCCAGTGGAAGATGTGTTTAGGACCATACTCGGTGACCTGGTGAAGGTGCGCTCTCTGGAGTATGGGAGACTGGGCGCACGGAGGGCCGCTCTCCTCTGGAGGGGCTTTTCTTTTAGTGTACCCTAGTCTGGTCATCTTCTTTCCTGGTGGTGGGCTGATGCTGACACTGTAGATTTTTGTTTTGTTTGATCATTATACAGTGATGTAGGGCTGCAGGCGCCGAACTTGGGCTTCGTGATTTGTAATTATTGTGGTGTGTGCTGCTGTATATAATGTATATATTGTATATAGGGATATAGAATTGAGTGTAGGTGTTAGGTTGGGTGGTGGGAAAAGGGGGGAGGTGGGATTATCTTGTGGATCTATGGGACACTGGGTTGTTTGGGGGAAAACTGTCACTGCCTGATCTGGCCTATGGACGTTGGACCTGGACTGAGGCATGAGACGCAGGACCAGCTCTCAGGTCAGTGCGGGGGGTTGGGAATGAAGGATAGCTTAGTATTGTATATATTTGTAGTTATTTTATTTAAAAAAAAAAGTTCATGTATATAGTTTTTGTTTGCCATTGTTTATTTTATTTGTTATTATTATTTTTGTTTGGTGACCGGACCAGAAGGTCAAAGTAGTTATTCTGTATATACTGTATAATATGTGTGAGAGGAGAGAATGAGCGGCTGGACCAGTGTTCAGTATACGGTTTATTTTCTGGCTAATATTTTTGTTATGTTTTCTGCTATTATTATTGTTATGTTTTTCATTTTTATAATAAAAGATCTACAGGATGTAACTCAGGATCAGTAATGTAATGTATGTACACAGTGACTGCACCAGCAGAATAGTGAGTGCAGCTCTGGGGTATAATACAGGATGTAACTCAGGATCAGTAATGTAATGTATGTACACAGTGATTGCACCAGCAGAATAGTGAGTGCAGCTCTGGAGTATAATACAGGATGTAACTCAGGATCAGTAATGTAATGTATGTACACAGTGACTGCACCAGCAGAATAGTGAGTGCAGCTCTGGGGTATAATACAGGATGTAACTCAGGATCAGTAATGTAATGTATGTACACAGTGACTGCACCAGCAGAATAGTGAGTGCAGCTCTGGGGTATAATACAGGATGTAACTCAGGATCAGTAATGTAATGTATGTACACAGTGACTGCACCAGCAGAATAGTGAGTGCAGCTCTGGAGTGTCATACAGGAAGAGGCGGAGCCTGTTTGCCGTGTGCTGCCTAGAGAGAGCTCCTGGGAAGGGAGGTAAAGTTTTCCATCCAGGACTTTTTGTCTGCCCCCTTCCCAGGAAAGAAGGCTCATTTTGGGACTGGCCTCCGGGGCTGGGCCCCCGGCTCCCACCTCCCGGTCCAAGTCGGCGGGGGGTGGGAGGACTCCAACTCCGGCTAGGGCCACAAGATCTGGCCAAGGATCCAACATGAAGACCCGTAGGACCCCTGAGGCCGCGGCGGCTCCTTCCCCCGGAGGTAGGCCTAGTATGAGCAGGGGTGCTGCAGCGGTGCCTCTTGGTTGGGGCACCAAGGCGGCTAGAGAATCCGCCCTGGTCTATGGTTCCCGCGTCCATGCGCACCTCTGCGAGTATGAGGACGCCTCAAGGAAGCTAAAATCCCTCTGGGGGGAGTTGAGGGTAGCTAAGGAGAGGTCTGACAGGGCCTCCGGCAATAAGAAGGCCGAGCTATCCGCCGCGGTCAAGAAGATCAAGAAATCCATACAAGACCTGGAAAGCCGGAGATGTGAGATCCTGGATGGTAGCGGGGCCTTCCGTGAAAAGCTGGAGAACGATGACCGGTTCAGAGCCATGGCCGGTGGGGCTCTGGAGGGGTCACGGAGCTCCGGCCAGGTGGTGGAGGAGGATGATGAGGAAGAGGAATGCGAGGAGGAGGTCGTGCCCTACCCACCGCCTGGTGGCCTGGTAAGAGATCTCCAGGCGTCTCATAGCGGGATAGCCCCCGAGCAGGTGGCTCTCCCATCAGATTCTGGCCCTTCAGGGGACAGCGGGAGCGAAGGGGAGGATGAGGATGGTGGGAGTAGTAGCAGTGAGGGGGGCTGCCTCGTCATGCAGCAGATCCGGCAGATCGAGTCCCCGGTCCGTTTTAACCAGCTGAGGTTCGGGGATGAGATCTGCGAGGACGAGGCAACCAGGAGGGGGATGAAGAGAAAGGCTAAGAAGAGGAATAAGCAGAAAACATCTACTGTGCAGAAATTTGTGTATGTCCCCCTCTCTGGGGCCACCGGTCCCGCTGTGCGGCACCCGCTACCCACCCCGGCTCGGCCTCTGTTGTGGGTCCGCAGCGAGGGAGCGGGGAGATTACAGGCCATGACACGCAGGGCGCTGCCTCTGTTTGTGGTAACGGAGGGGGTAGTGATGTGTCTGATATGGAGCATGATGTGGAGGGCGGCCCAGTGGTGGGCAGGAGAGTGACAGCCGGGACCGCATCTCCGGCGGTGAGCGCTGGGGTGTCCGGGTCCCCCACTTACGGATCCGTTAAAGCTGGATCGCTTCTGGGGACCCAGGCACCTAGTAAAGTAAAGGGTGAGGGGCCTGCGGCTCCGGCTGAACAGGCTCATAAAAAGAAAATGGTGGAAGCTCCCCTGGCGGGGTCTGCGGTGAAGTCGGGGTCTCCTGCATTGGGGGCACCGCCGCTGGTGGATGCTGAGGGGGAGTGGCCTAGCCTGGGGCCAGCCGCTGGAGTTGCTGTGGCCAGGCTGTTTGTGGCCCAGGGTGTGGTGGTGGGGGGTGCTGTGCCTCGGGGGACTGGTACCGCTGGGGGGATTCCTGGGGGTGGATCCAGCTCTGGGTCGGCTCTGGGGGTCCCGCTGCGGCCGGTCTCAGGGGGCGTGGCCTCCTCGGCACCCGCTGCCCATGTAGGAGCAGCTTTGGATAGCTGTGCTGTGCGGCTGGAGGCTGGGGGTGTGGCTTCCCAAGCCAAAGAAAAAAAAATGGTCTTAGCTGCGGTCAGCAATGGTGCAGGAACTGCAGCTGCAGCAGATAGCAGCAAGGGTGCCTGCCTGGCGGGGTCCCCTGTGTCGGGGGGCTTACCTGCGGTGGGGGCTCTGGCCACAAGGCAGGATGGAGCTGGAGGTGGGTCTGCTCCTGACTTCCTACCTGCCAGTGAGGGAGGAAGCTCTGTGCCTGCTGTGGTGGAAAGTCAGACAGTGCTGCTTAAACCCAATGGCAGCAGGACTCTTAAAGGGACAGTAGCACTGTGTGTTCCAAACCCCCCAGCAGGGAAGATGCCACCAGTAGGTGGCGGTAGCAGTGGGAAAACAAAACCTGGAAATACCCAAAAGGTGAGGCAAAATAATACTGACCCCAGTGTGCATGTGAGTGAGAGTGCGGTGACTGATGGAGTGGATGAGGAGGGTGCGGGTATGGAAGTGTCTGTGGTTGAGGATGCGAGTGGCAGTGCGTCTGAGGTGGCAAGTGTGAATATCGTGGCAAGTGTGAGTACGGTGTCTGATGGTAGTGGGAGAAGGGGGGAGGGGGTCGGTCCATCTGCCCCCCCGGCCACAGGTCCTCTGAGTTATTCGGGGGTGGTGGCTGGAGCCTCGGGGCCTAATCAAGGGGTTTCCTCGCCTCTGGACCTCAGGGATAGCGTCTTGCGGCGCCGTTTCCTGGAGGCCCTCAAAAAGGGAGAACGGACGATCGAAGTAGAGGGAAGAGTGGTGGACTTGGCCTTTTGGCTGGATAGACACGGCCTGGCTGCCTTCCAAGATAAAAGGGAAGGGGAAACGGTTTGGTCCCTCCCGACAGCCGGGCAGGGGGTGGCCAGGCGGAATGTGGTCCGTCTTCGGTGGAGGGGCAGTGAAGCGTGCCCGCCAAGAGCGAGGGTTGTGGAGCTCCTTCTGAAGATGGACTTCAGGGCAACGGACATCTTTGCCCTGATTCATCTGTTTGGCACCTCCTTCTTCGATGTCAGTTTTGTTCGGCCGGAGGGCTTGGAGCTTTTCTGGTCGAATTTTGAACTGGCAAAGGGGGAGCCCGGCTGGCGAGACTTTGCCGTGCAGGCGGTGTCTCGTCAAAATAGTGTAAAGAGGGTGACCGTTCTGACAGGTAACGAGTCACTCTCTGGGGTCGACATAATGACGTGGCTTTCCCGTTATGGGGAAGTCACCGAGGTCCCTAAGAAAAATAGGGACGAGTTTGGCATTTGGTCAGGGGGCTGGACCTTCATGGTAAAGTTGAAGGTTTCAGGAGGTACGGTCACCCACATCCCCTCCTCAGCATTTCTGGGGAGGGACAGAATCCAGATCTTCTACCAGGGGCAACCGAAGGTCTGCCACAGGTGCGGTGATCCCCGCCACTTCAGCGCAGGCTGCAAGGTGCAGAAATGTGCCTTGTGTGGCGGGGTAGGCCATCTTGCCGCAGCCTGTGGTGACATTAGGTGTCACCTGTGTGGTGACCTAGGTCACCCGTATAGCCGCTGCCCCCGTTCCTTTTCCAGCACCATCTCTGGCCCGGCAGGGGGGAGCCCCGGGGGGGTCCCTGGTGGTGCAGCTTCTGCTGGGGCTGAGGGTGGAGGCTTGAGGGGAGCTGAGGGGTCAGTGAGGAAAGGCGAGGCTGGTACATCTGCCCACCAGTGGCAACAGGTGAGGCGCCGTAAGGGCAGGGGGCAGGATAAGCCTCAGGCAACTGGGGTGATGACTGCCCCCAGCCTGGACGCGGCAGCCGAAGCCTCTGAGGCCCTGGGGGAGAAGGCGGTGAGCGAGGAGATCCGGAGGATGGAGAGGGAGGAGTTGGCTGCTTCTGATAACTCTTCCCAGTATGAAAGTCTGGATGAAGAGGTGGTGGAGCAGCCTAAAAAAACGGGTGACAATCGTACCGGTAAGAGTCGGAAGAAGAAGAAGAACAAGGCTAAAAAATCTAAGCCCCCCCCCTGGCCACAGGGGTGCCTACGGAAGGGCTCACCGACTCCCCTCTGATCCCCCTCTCCAATCGGTTCCAAGCCCTCGATGACTCTGCTGTGTCGGAGGTCGGGGGTGAGGGGCCGGACGCAACATCTGGGGTGCCTTCGGGGAATGGTGAGGTCTGTCCTCCGGGGGATTCACACTCCTCTGGGGGGGGGACTACCTCGGGGTCCAGGGGCGAGGAATCTATTTCTGGGAAGTCCTGTACTGTAAAGGAGGATATGGACACTTCGGTGTCTTTAAAGAGGAGGGGTGAGTCGGGCTCCTCCTTAGAGGGGGAGAGGAAATCAGGGGGTACGGTTAAAAAACAGGCCATCTAACTCAATCACCCATGATGGCGGAACCTACCCCGTTGACTCTGGCGTCAATTAATGTCGCCAGCATAAAGTCAGATACGGCTAGATTTACGGCCTTTGATTTTTTCACCCGGGTTGAGGCTGATATTTTATTTTTGCAGGAGACCAGACTAACGGACCTGGGGTCCATCTACAAAGCAAAGAGGGAATGGAGGAGTGGGCCCTCATACTGGTCTCTTGCGGCCGAGCCGTATAGCGGGGTAGCGGTCCTTTTTAAGACCGCGGAGGTGGAATGCAGACGGGTGATTGAGGTAGAAATGGGGAGATGTTTGGTCCTTGACGTCTTCATGAGGGGACAGGAGCTTCGGCTCATCAATATCTATGGCCCGCAATCTAAGTGGGACCGTAAATGTCTCTTCCTGAGGATCAAGCCCTATCTTTTTACAAGCCGGCAGGTGGTCTTCGGTGGGGATTTTAATACTGTAACCAGACTCCGTGATAGGGGAGGCCCCGGAGACCGGCTGGCTTATGATAGCGTAGCCTTGAATAGCATAGTAAGCGAAGCTCGCCTGGTGGATGTCCACATCCGGCACACCCCAGGTCACGGGGGTTTCACCTTTTTTAGGGGAAGCAGTAGGTCTAGGATAGATAGGTTTTTTTTAAAGGAGGAAGCCGTCTCTTCTGCAGTGTCCGCTGTTGAGGTGGAGTTCTCCGATCACTGTTTCATTTTCTTTACTTTGAATGTTACAGAGACCCCCCGCATGGGGAGAGGCCTATGGAAGCTGAATTCGTCCCTTCTGGAAGAGGCGGAAGTAAGACAGTCCTTTGAGGAATTTCTTCAGAGCCAGGTACCTCTCTTGGGTCTTTGTAGCAGTAAGTCTGAGTGGTGGGAGATCTTCAAAAGAAGGGTCGCGGGGTTCTTCCGTCAGCTCTCGAGCCTCAGGGGCCTGAACAGGTACCGCCTGTATCGGGAGCTGGGGAGGAAACTCGAGCAGCTCGTCTCGACTGGAGGGGACCGAGAGGAAATCTCCAGGGTGAAGACCTTGCTCAAGGGGTGCCAGTATGATAGGCACACATCCTTGGTTTTTGAGAGGGATTTCGGGAGGTACCGCTCACCCGACCCTTACAGAAACTGCAGGTTGTCAGTGAATTGTAAGATGGTGAGAGGACTGATTGACAGTACGGGGTCCCTGAACAGATCCAAATCGGGGATTCTGGAGGTGGTCAGATCCTTCTACTTGCACCTCTTGGGGAGGAGGGATCCTGATCGAGATGAGATGTCGGCTTTCCTGACTGAAACCATCCCTGAGCCAGGGGATGACCCCTCTCTTCATGTTTTGACAGAAGCAATCAGGGAAGAGGAAGTGAGACGGGCGATTGATGGGCTCCGGCCCAAAAAGTCGCCCGGTCCGGATGGCTTAACATCCGAGTTCTACAAGACTTTTAGGGACTCTTTGGTCCCCCTCTTGACTGAGATGTTTAATGAGTGTCTCTCCTCGGACATTCTGCCCAGTTCAATGAGGAAGTCAGCCCTGATTATCCTGTCAAAGGGTAAAGACTCGTCCCGTATTGAGAATTGGCGTCCCATAGCGCTTCTCAATACGGACCGAAAGGTTCTGGCAAAGGTGCTTTTTAATCGGTTGGTGCAGTTTGCGCCCCGGCTCCTTTCGGGGGCCCAGCACTGCTCTGTTCCAGGCCGCAGTACATTTAGTGCTGTGCTCGGTGTCCGGGAGGCAGTGGAGCAGGGCAGGGCGGGTCACTGGAAGGGGTACTTGCTGTCCTTAGATCAGGCGAAGGCCTTTGACCGGGTTAACCATGAGTACCTCTGGTCCGTCCTTCTGAGATATGGTCTGCCTGGGAGGTTTGTTGATTGGTTGAGAGTTTTATACAATGGGGCAGAGTCTTTTCCGCTCGTGAACGGTTGGGTCGGACACCCTTTTGAGGTGAGGTCTGGTGTCCGCCAGGGCTGTCCTCTGAGCCCACTGTTATACGTGTTTGCGATCGACCCCCTTTTAAGGAGGGTGGAGCGTGGACCGTTGGTGGGAGTCAGGATGGACCAGGCGGATCCTGAGGCCACCTTGAGGGTAGTGGCGTACGCTGACGATGTTTCCCTTTTTGTATCCTCGAGAGAGGAGGCAGATTGGGTGATGTCTGAGGTTGAACGCTACTCGGTGGCATCCGGATCCATGATCAACCGGGACAAGTGTGAGAGTCTCTGGCTGGGAGGGGGAGATCCAAGTTTTGATCTCCCGGACACCCTTCCAGGGCCTCAGGCCACAGCAAAAATATTAGGCATCAGTTTCGGCCCGGGGGACTATCCCCAGCAAAACTGGGAGGGCAGACTTAAGATTGCCGCTCAGAAGGTGAATCAGTGGAAGGGTTGGTCTTTGACCCTAAGGGAAAGGGTTAGTCTTGCCAAGGGCTATTTGCTTCCTTTGCTAATATATCTGGGCAGCGTCTGCATCTTGCCAGAGCCTCTTTGGACACGGGTTTACAGCCTGTTTTTCCAATTATTATGGGGAAATAGGCTGAACCTAATCAAGAGGGAGGTCACGTACCGCACGAGGAGACTAGGAGGGTTGGGTATGGTCAACCCAGTGGTGTTTCTAGTAAACACCTTTCTTAAGGCAAACATCGCCAACCTCTGGTTAGAGAGGGCTCCTCTGTGGGTATTCTCCTGTAGGGGGTGGTTTCGGCCTTTCTTCCAGGAATGGGAGACAGGAGGGCAGGTGAAGGACCTTCGTACACCTCATGGGCATCTTCCGGCTTATGCTACCCCAGTTCTGAAGGTGATCCGTCGGTGGGGTCTGGGAGTGTGGGAGATCAGGACCATGTTGAGAAGGTTTCTTGACAATAGGGTCCTGTTGACCCACTTTCAGAAGCCCCTGGCGCTCAGGGATTGCCCAAGCTGGGATCTGGAGGTGGGGCTCGGGTTATTGAACTCTAAGCGGATCCCCTTGAAGTTTTGGGACTTGGCTTGGCGCTGCTTCCATGGGAAGCTGTATGTGAGGGACAACCTGAAGTGCAGACGCTCTGATGACCGGGATTGTCCCCGCGAGGAGTGTGGCGGCATGCTTGAAAGCATGGAGCATTTCCTGCTTCGGTGTCCCTTTAATACAGAGGTCTATAGCAGGGTGGCTGCTTCCATTGGCTGGCCCAGGCTGGCAGGCCTTTCCTATGCGGAGTGGGCCTATGGGGCATTCAGGTCCCTTGGTGGCCGAGATCGGGGCACTGTTTTCTTAGTTAGTTTAGTAACTAGGTTCCACACGTGGAATGCACGGTGTCTAGTGTCTACTCAGCGGAAGAGGTGATTAGGAACATCCTGGGTGACCTGGCAAAAGTGCGCTTGCTGGAGTTTGAGAGGCTGGGTGCAGGGAGGGCCTCTCTTCTATGGAGGGGTTTCTCCTTTAATGTGCCCTAGGGAGAATTAGGTTCTGTGTGCCTGTGATAGGGTTGAGTTTTATCCTTTTATCTTTATTTTGTAGGGTCAGATAGATGTGTAGGGACAGGGAGGGACAGATAGGGACAGTCTTTAGGGACAGGTAGTTAGTATTAGGTTGGTAGTGAGGGTCAGTGAGGGACAGATAGGGGCAGGTAGGGAGAGATTGGTAGGGCTATAGGGACAGGATTTTCTCTTTTGTGTTGTTAGGGAGGGTCAGGGTGATGTGCGGTAGATTAGGGTGAGAGCCTCTGGTCTCCAGTTCCTGGTGGTGGGCTGTAACCCTCACTTACAGATTTTTGTTTTGTAATTGGTAACCTGGGTATAGGGCTTGCAAGCATTGAACTTGGGCCTGTTCTTTGGTCATGGTTAAGGTGTGTAGTGGTTATTATTATTATGTTATTATTGATATGTTATTATAAGGTTGTATATATATGTTACATGTGTATTATGATGCGTGTAGGGGGATTTAGTTTAGGTGGGGTGGGGGGTTTCTTGGGGGGTGGGGGGATGGGTTTTGGAGAATGGACGTCCGGCGGGATGCCAAGAAGAGGAAAAAAAGGCCATAAACTTTTATGGACCTTGCTGTATAGGAAAGGCCACAAATTTTGGTGGGACCTGGTGTGATAGGCCACAAACTCTCGTGGGACCTGGTGTGATAGGCCACAAACTCTCGTGGGACCTGGTGTGATAGGCCACAACTTTGGGGGAATGGTGGTGGTATAGTTTAGGAGGAAAAAAAAAAAAAAATTATAAAAAAAAAAATATATATATATATATATATATATATATATATATATATATATATAAAATTTAAAAATATATAAAAATATATGATTAAGTTTCGGCCAGGTGGCCTATTTACTTTGTTTAGGGCAGTTGGCCGACTTGTTTATTTTTCTAGGGATGAATGCGTGGGTATGTGTGTATGAGGGGGAAAAAGGATATAGGTTGAGGTCTCTTCCCTTGCTGGGGGTATTAATGAAATGGAGGAACATTTTGTTTGTATAAATCTGCTGGACATTGGACTTTTTGGGGATTGTAAATAATTTGTTTTGAGTTTGCCTGTAAGTTTTGTTTGGTACTTTTATAATAAAAAGAGATACAGGATGTAACTAAGGATCAGTAATGTAATGTATGTACACAGTGACTGCACCAGCAGAATAGTGAGTGCAGCTCTGGGATATAATACAGGATGTAACTCAGGATCAGTAATGTAATGTATGTACACAGTGACTGCACCAGCAGAATAGTGAGTGCAGCTCTGGGATATAATACAGGATGTAACTCAGGATCAGTAATGTAATGTATGTACACAGTGACTGCACCAG
This sequence comes from Ranitomeya imitator, assembly GCF_032444005.1. NCBI lineage: Eukaryota > Metazoa > Chordata > Amphibia > Anura > Dendrobatidae > Ranitomeya > Ranitomeya imitator. The sequence goes on from NC_091288.1 coordinate 3,000,438, forward strand.
GAGAATAGTGAGTGCAGCTCTGGGATATAATACAGGATGTAACTCAGGATCAGTAATGTAATGTATGTACACAGTGACTGCACCAGCAGAATAGTGAGTGCAGCTCTGGGATATAATACAGGATGTAACTCAGGATCAGTAATGTAATGTATGTACACAGTGACTGCACCAGCAGAATAGTGAGTGCAGCTCTGGAGTATAATATAGGAGGTAACTCAGGATCAGTAATGAAATGTATGTACACAGTGACTGCACCAGCAGAATAGTGAGTGCAGCTCTGGGGTATAATACAGGATGTAACTCAGGATCAGTAATGTAATGTATGTACACAGTGACTGCACCAGGAGAATAGTGAGTGCAGCTCTGGGATATAATACAGGATGTAACTCAGGATCAGTAATGTAATGTATGTACACAGTGACTGCACCAGCAGAATAGTGAGTGCAGCTCTGGAGTATAATATAGGAGGTAACTCAGGATCAGTAATGAAATGTATGTACACAGTGACTGCACCAGCAGAATAGTGAGTGCAGCTCTGGGGTATAATACAGGATGTAACTCAGGATCAGTAATGTAATGTATGTACACAGTGACTGCACCAGGAGAATAGTGAGTGCAGCTCTGGGATATAATACAGGATGTAACTCAGGATCAGTAATGTAATGTATGTACACAGTGACTGCACCAGGAGAATAGTGAGTGCAGCTCTGGGATATAATACAGGATGTAACTCAGGATCAGTAATGTAATGTATGTACACAGTGACTGCACCAGCAGAATAGTGAGTGCAGCTCTGGAGTATAATATAGGAGGTAACTCAGGATCAGTAATGAAATGTATGTACACAGTGACTGCACCAGCAGAATAGTGAGTGCAGCTCTGGGGTATAATACAGGATGTAACTCAGGATCAGTAATGTAATGTATGTACACAGTGACTGCACCAGGAGAATAGTGAGTGCAGCTCTGGGATATAATACAGGATGTAACTCAGGATCAGTAATGTAATGTATGTACACAGTGACTGCACCAGCAGAATAGTGAGTGCAGCTCTGGAGTATAATACAGGAGGTAACTCAGGATCAGTAATGTAATGTATGTACACAGTGACTGCACCAGCAGAATAGTGAGTGCAGCTCTGGGGTATAATACAGGATGTAACTCAGGATCAGTAATGTAATGTATGTACACAGTGACTGCACCAGGAGAATAGTGAGTGCAGCTCTGGAGTATAATACAGGATGTAACTCAGGATCAGTAATGTAATGTATGTACACAGTGACTGCACCAGCAGAATAGTGAGTGCAGCTCTGGGGTATAATACAGGATGTAACTCAGGATCAGTAATGTAATGTATGTACACAGTGACTGCACCAGCAGAATAGTGAGTGCAGCTCTGGAGTATAATACAGGATTTAACTCAGGATCAGTAATGTAATGTATGTACACAGTGACTGCACCAGCAGAATAGTGAGTGCAGCTCTGGGGTATAATACAGGATGTAACTCAGGATCAGTAATGTAATGTATGTACACAGTGACTGCACCAGCAGAATAGTGAGTGCAGCTCTGGAGTATAATACAGGGTGTAACTCAGGATCAGTAATGTAATGTATGTACACAGTGACTGCACCAGCAGAATAGTGAGTGCAGCTCTGGAGTATAATACAGGATGTAACTCAGGATCAGTAATGTAATGTATGTACACAGTGACTGCACCAGCAGAATAGTGAGTGCAGCTCTGGGGTATAATACAGGATGTAACTCAGGATCAGTAATGTAATGTATGTACACAGTGACTGCACCAGCAGAATAGTGAGTGCAGCTCTGGAGTATAATACAGGATTTAACTCAGGATCAGTAATGTAATGTATGTACACAGTGACTGCACCAGCAGAATAGTGAGTGCAGCTCTGGGGTATAATACAGGATGTAACTCAGGATCAGTAATGTAATGTATGTACACAGTGACTGCACCAGCAGAATAGTGAGTGCAGCTCTGGAGTATAATACAGGGTGTAACTCAGGATCAGTAATGTAATGTATGTACACAGTGACTGCACCAGCAGAATAGTGAGTGCAGCTCTGGAGTATAATACAGGATGTAACTCAGGATCAGTAATGTAATGTATGTACACAGTGACTGCACCAGCAGAATAGTGAGTGCAGCTCTGGAGTATAATACAGGATTTAACTCAGGATCAGTAATGTAATGTATGTACACAGTGACTACACCAGCAGAATAGTGAGTGCAGCTCTGGAGTATAATACAGGATGTAACTCAGGATCAGTAATGTAATGTATGTACACAGTGACTGCACCAGCAGAATAGTGAGTGCAGCTCTGGAGTATAATACAGGATGTAACTCAGGATCAGTAATGTAATGTATGTACACAGTGACTGCACCAGCAGAATAGTGAGTGCAGCTCTGGAGTATAATACAGGATGTAACTCAGGATCAGTAATGTAATGTATGTACACAGTGACTGCACCAGCAGAATAGTGAGTGCAGCTCTGGAGTATAATACAGGATTTAACTCAGGATCAGTAATGTAATGTATGTACACAGTGACTACACCAGCAGAATAGTGAGTGCAGCTCTGGAGTATAATACAGGATGTAACTCAGGATCAGTAATGTAATGTATGTACACAGTGACTGCACCAGCAGAATAGTGAGTGCAGCTCTGGAGTATAATACAGGATGTAACTCAGGATCAGTAATGTAATGTATGTACACAGTGACTGCACCAGCAGAATAGTGAGCGCAGCTCTGCAGTATAATGCAAGATGTAACACAGGATCAGCACACAGATACAAGGGTCTTCAGGGTTTTATTCAGGTCTTCCTTGCTGTCCTGCAGTTCGGGGGTCTTCAGTCTCACATGAACAGAGTACCTTGTCAGGGAATTATAGGAAGCAAAGTCACAATCATTGTCTAAAAAAACTTTTTATCTAGTTTGCAGCAGAACAGTGACATGTGGTCTCCAGATTGACCTCTTGGCAATGTGTCGGTGGCGTTAGGACTCCTCAGAGCCCCTTATGCACTCCCTGCCCACGTCCTGGATTAATGAGAACCAATGCTTATCCTCCGGGAAACACAATAGCAAAAGAAAAAGATGATTTTGACAGAGGGAGCAGCCATGAAGTTCTTATAAGCCCCAGAGTTGCTGGAAACATCAAGAAGGCTCCACACAAAGCTGCACGCGTAACCTTCACATGTCCTTGAGAGCCAAGCAGCGCAATATGGGCACTCATCCTAAAACCATCTTCACAGAGAGCTCTTCTCATCGGATGATGGACTCTTCTGACTACAGGGATGGAGGATGAGCAGCTGTCATGAGACCACCTTTAGTGGCTGTCATGTGACCAGCAACTGCAGCAGTCTCATGCCCATCTCCAGCAGCCATTGCAAGGCGATACAGCAGCAGTTGTCATGAGCACACCAGCGGTCATCCTGAAACCACCTATAGAAGCCGTCATGAGACCACCAGTAGTAACCATCATGAGACCATCAGCAGAAGCCGTCATGAGACCACCAGCAGTAATCTTCATGAGACCACCAGCAGCAGCCATCATGAGACCACCAGCAGTAACCATCATGAGACCATCAGCAGAAGCCGTCATGAGACCACCAGCAGTAATCTTCATGAGACCACCAGCAGCAGCCATCATGAGACCACCAGTAGTAACCATCATGAGACCATCAGCAGAAGCCGTCATGAGACCACCAGCAGTAACCTTCATGAGACCATCAGCAGAAGCCGTCATGAGACCACCAGCAGTAACCTTCATGAGACCACCAGCAGCAGCCATCATAAGACCACCAGCAGTAACCATCATGAGACCATCAGAAGCCGTCATGAGACCAAAAGCAGTAACCATCATGAGACCATAAGCAGCCGTCATGAGACCACCAGCAGTAACCTTCATGAGACCACCAGCAGCAGCCATCATGAGACCACCAGTAGTAACCATCATGAGACCATCAGCAGAAGCCGTCATGAGACCACCAGCAGTAACCTTCATGAGACCATCAGCAGAAGCCGTCATGAGACCACCAGCAGTAACCTTCATGAGACCACCAGCAGCAGCCATCATAAGACCACCAGCAGTAACCATCATGAGACCATCAGAAGCCGTCATGAGACCAAAAGCAGTAACCATCATGAGACCATAAGCAGCCGTCATGAGACCACCAGCAGTAACCTTCATGAGACCACCAGCAGCAGCCGTCATGAGACCACCAGCAGTAACCATCATGAGACCATCAGAAGGAGCCGTCATGAGACCACCAGCAGTAACCATCATGAGACCATCAGCAGAAGCCGTCATGAGACCACGAGCAGTAACCTTCATGAGACCACCAGCAGCAGCCATCATGAGACCACCAGCAGTAACCATCATGAGAACATAAGTAGCCATCATGAGACCACCAGCAGCAGCCATCATGAGACCACCAGCAGCAGCCATCATGAGACCACCAGCAGTAACCATCATGAGACCATCAGCAGAAGCCGTCATGAGACCACCATCAGCAGCTGTCATGAGACCCCCAGCAGTAACCTACAGGAGACCGCCAGCAGATGTTCCATATTCCTATTCCATATTCCACACGGTCATACAGTTTATGGATCCATGTCAGGTACTGTACATATGTCGCCTATAGGTTGGTTTGGTAACCGTAGATTGGAACAATGCAAACTCTAATGTTACCTGTGGTTCATGACAGTCTCGTATGTTACCTACAAAATACAATAGTCACAGAAGTAATCTGCTGTGTGTGTCACCCGTATCGTGGAGGTCCAGAGTGTCACCCATATGGAGGGAGGTGATGAGTGTCACCCATATCGGAGGAAGTGGCAAGTGTCATCCATATTGGGGAGGTCCAGAGTATCACCCATATCGGTGGAAGTGGTGTCACCTATATCGGGGGAGCTGCAGAGTGTCACCTATAACGGGGGGAAGTGGCAAGTGTCACCCATATCGGGGGAGGTGCTGAGTGTCACCTGTATTGGGAGAGGTGGTGAGTGTCGCCAGTATCGGGGGAAGTGGCGAGTGTTACCCATATCGGAGGAAGTGGGAAGCATCACCCATATCGGGGGAGGTGAAGAGCGTCACCCATACTGGGGGAAATGATAAGTGTCATCTATAATGGGGGGAAGTGGCAAGTGTCACCGGTATCGGGGGAGGTGCCGCGTGTCACCCATATTGAAGGAGGTACCAAGTGCCACCCGTATCTGGGGGAGATGCCGAGTGTCACCCGTATTGGGGAAAGATGTCGAGTATGACCTATATCGAGGGAGGTGCTGAGTGTCAGCCGTATCGGGGAAAGGTGCCGAGTGTCACCCGTATCGGAGTTGATGCCGAGCGTCACCCGTATCGGGGGGGGGGGGGGGGGGGGGAGATGCTGAGTGTCACCCGTATCGGGGGGGGGGGGGGGAGATGCTGAGTGTCACCCGTATCGGGGGGGGGGGGGGAGATGCTGAGTGTCACCCGTATCGGGGGGGGGGAGATGCTGAGTGTCACCCGTATCGGGGGGGGGGAGGTGCTGAGTGTCACCCGTATCGGGGGGGGGGGGGGGGGGGAGATGCTGAGTGTCACCCGTATCGGGGGGGGGGGGGGAGATGCTGAGTGTCACCCGTATCGGGGGGGGGGGGGAGGTGCTGAGTGTCACCCGTATCGGGGGGGGGGAGATGCTGAGTGTCACCCGTATCGGGGGGGGGGGGGGAGATGCTGAGTGTCACCCGTATCGGGGGGGGGGGGAGATGCTGAGTGTCACCCGTATCGGGGGGGGGGGGGGAGGTGCTGAGTGTCACCCGTATCGGGGGGGGGGGGGAGATGCTGAGTGTCACCCGTATCGGGGGGGGGGGGGGGGAGATGCTGAGTGTCACCCGTATCGGGGGGGGGGGAGATGCTGAGTGTCACCCGTATCGGGGGGGGGGGGGAGATGCTGAGTGTCACCCGTATCGGGGGGGGGGGGAGAGATGCCGAGTGCCAGGTGTTGTCAGCATTTGCGCATTTGTCATGTGTACGATGTCCATGGATCATGGAGTCATGTGTTCTTCACCAGAGGTCCTCTGTGTTCCAGGCTTCCTGTGCGTAGGATGAGGGTCGTTGAGGAGGATGGGTGTGATGCCCTTCTTGGGTCACTGTTGTACGTGGAGCTCTGTTTACATCACACGTTCCTTCCTGTCGACTCGTGGCGGTCGACATCCTAGTCGGGGTAAAGGATGAATCCGGAGAAGGTGCTGTACTTGTTGTTGTTCCCACCATGCGCCTTCCCACCGTCCAGCTTCACGTAGATCTCGTCGCCGGAGTCCAGGTGCAGCACCACGCTGTTACTGGCGTAGTCATAGTTCTGATCCGCATCCTGGGCGATGGCGCTGGCCCGGACCTGAGGAGAAAGGAAGCAAGGTAACTACCGGGGTCTGATATCACCCCCCAATATAGCAGCAAATTATAATCACCCTGGCGATATAACAACAGCCACCAGACACTGAGGACGCACCGAGACGATCCCGGCTCCGGCCTCAGGATTGCTGCGGCCATAACTCCTATAGAAATGAATGGGAGCGACAGGCACAGAGCAGCGCAGCTCGTCATGGCATCATCCACACCTCCTGCAATGGACTCGGATACAGACGTGCGCTGTGCTGGAGGGGAAGGAGCGTTCTCAGAATACCGAGCCCGGGACGAGATGTCTGACTGTTATCCCTGAGTAATGGCCGCTCACACAAGCCGCAGTAAAGTAGGTCCACTAGTGTCTGCTTCCTGCCCACATCACTCCCATCGTCCCCCGCAGGCCCACATCACTCCCACTGCCCCCTGAAGGCCCACATCACTCCATCCGCTCCCCCCCACAGGCCCACATCACTCCCACATTCCCCACCACCGCATCACTCCATCCGCTCCCCCCCACAGGCCCACATCACTCCCATGATCGCCCCCCGCAGACCCACATCACTCCCATCGTCCCCCACAGGCCCACATCACTCCCACATTCCCCACCACCGCATCACTCCATCCGCTCCCCCCCACAGGCCCACATCACTCCCACCGTACAACCACAGGCCCACATCACTCCCCTCGTCCCCCGCAGGCCCACATCATTCCCACCACCCCCCGCAGGCCCACATCACTCCTCCGCTCCCCCCCACAGGCCCACATCACTCCCACCACCCTCTGGAGGGGGAAGGAGCGTTCCCAGAATACAGAGCCCGGGGCGAGATTTCCGACTGTGGCCCCTGAGTAATGGCCACCCACCCAAGCCACAGTAAGGTAGGCCAATTACAGTGCCTTACGAAAGTATTCGGCCCCCTGGAACTTTTCAACCTTTTCCCACATATCATCCTTCAAGCATAAAGATTCCAAATGTAAATTTTTGGTGAAGAAACAACAAGTGGAACACAATTGTGAAGTTGAACGAAATTTATTGGTTATTTTAAATTTTTGTGGAAATTCAAAAACTGAAAAGTGGGGCGATGGGAGTTTCGATGCCCCCGGAAGAAGCTGGCGGCGAAACGCATGTCGAGGTGAGAAGAGGCCAGGAGCATGTCGGCTAATATTACCACATGCTGTTATTCACTCGTATTCTGGTTAGGGATTCTACCATGTCCTTTCTTGAATCTGGGCTAAGCTCGGTAAGCAAGTACCGCTTTCCTTAGGCTTATTATAACCTAGGGTATTATATATAAACCTATGTCTGGATATTGTTTTCATGAATTTATAACATATGGTATTGCCCATTATGTGTTAGTTATCCTGTTTTCAGGCTCCTTGATTATTTTCATGGGGCATTTTGTCAGCTTCATATACAGCATTTTTTATTATGAGACATTTTTGTCCAACCAATTCTAAGCCATATATTTTGGTGTTTTTTTGAGGCTGATGTGCTTTGCCCTCTCTATATTGTATATGGCGTCCCCTATTACATCTATGTGGCGCCCCAGGGTCCTGGTCGTCAAAGTGACATTGCTTTTCTCACGGGGTGAGTGATGCTATGCTTGGGAGCAATAAAGGATATCTCTTTATTAGGTAATCACAATGCACACAACATGTTCACACTCCAGACCAGAAGGGGGAGCCCACACCCCGTTTAAGGGTGGCTTCCCTATATAAATTATGATTTGGAGGGAACAGAAAGAAAGTGAGTTACAGATAAGAGAGCAGACAGACAGAGAGTGTCAGAAGGTCTGAAGGGGCCGTGTAGTCTGAAGTACTACAGCCCCTGAGAAAGAGCCATACAGAAGGAAAGAACATTGTTCAGTGAGTGTGAAGGAGAGTGAAGCAGAGGAGAGTAACATCAGGGGAGACCAGCTAAGACCAGGCTGCCTCCCTCTGAAGCGCAGATAACCGGTAGCCGGAACACCGAGGTTGTAAGGGACTCTATGACTTCCAGCAGAGACTGGCAGGACAGCTGAACTGCAAGTTACCTGTCCGCCTCAATACCCAGGAGCCTGGGTCATGATAGAGATCCTGTAAAAAGGCTCGAGTCACCTGTCATATGGGTTTGCGTCCTATCCTATTTGGGGGACAGAGAAGAACTGTGAGGACCTTATCAGAAGCCATAGGCAGTAAGGGACTACAACACCACCACACTAGAGGAAGGCTTTCATCTCCACCTGGTAAAGGGGACTCTGGATTCGCTTCCAAGCCGGCCAGACTCTGCCTGCCCTGTGATCTGGTGCCCTGGTCTGTGGCTGCCTGAAGTCTTCAGTAAAGAGACTGCAAACCTGTGTCCTCGTTCTTTGCTTTATTATTCACCATCTTCCATCTACACACTGGGAGCCCTGGGGACCTACTTCACCTGTGGGAAGTTATACCATCTAGCTGCCATAACATCACCCCAGAGGACCCCTTAAAGCAGCGTCGGTCACCCTGACCGAATACCACAGGTGGCGTCACTAACATAAACTTATTCAATTCCCCTTTTACATGGGCGCCCAGGGCCAGGAACAAGGTCGCTGCAGCTGTGACATCCCCCTGTGAAAACCGGACCTGTTACCAGGTACCCCACAACCCTGGCGGGCGACTCATCTTGGCGTCACGAACCGGATGGACTGACCCAGCAATTCGGGTCATGTGCGCCTAAGAGACTGTGCATTGTAAATTGCCACCAAAACTGCCGCCATTATAGCGCCACGAGGAGCAAGAGGGAAGAAGGGACTCACCTTCGTGTGCGAAGCCCTCCGAAAAAGAGCGTGAAGAAGGAAATGGGTGCCGCGCTGCCAGAGAAAGGCTGAAAAGTGAAGACATCATGCAGCAGGGTCGGAAGTGATGTAACCGTGCAGAGGCCCTGGATGGAGGGCCAGGAGAAGCGCCCAACCGCACGCAAAGGAACTGCTGCAGACCACCGACAAGAGAACCGCTACAGGCTCCGGAGAAGAGTCACCGGCCCCTATAAGGTTTGCAAGGGGGAGAAGCTATGTCAGACCAGGGGGGAGAAATGGTGGCGGACGCAGCCGCAGCCCCTGTGATGCCCCAAGACCTCGAGGTGGACACAGCCGCAGCCCCTGTGATACCCCAAGACCCTGTGGGAGACGCAGCCGCCGACCTCATGGCACCCCCGGGCCCCGCCACAGACGCACCTGCAAGCCTCATATTGCCACCAGACCCCGCAGACCCTGCAGCTTCTACCCGCAGGCCGGACCCCGCTGCAGCTACAGCGCCCATCATGCCGCTGTCCATGCCCTATATTCCTGGAGCGGCCTGGCTTCCACAAAATTCCCATACATTAAGTGACTTTAAGGAAAGACTCTGCAGCCTGTTTGAGGTATATCCCCTGACCGAGCATCAAAAGGTCAGCATCTTAATTGGACAATTGATAGGCGCAGCCCTAAGAGAAGTGAAATCCTGGCCAAATATGGAAAAAGGAACTGTGCAGCAGATATTTGCTAAACTTAAAACTACCTTTGACACCTGCACGGCTGCAGAAATCAAAATGAAGTTTTTTGGGTGCAAGCAGAGAGCACAGGATAGCATACGGGACTATGCCCTTAATCTCCAGGAGGCACTGAGGGCCGTCAGACAGGTTGACCCTAACAGCGTGCAGGATGGAGACAAACTCTTAAAGGAACAGTTCATTGAGGGTCTCCTGGCCAGCACCCACAGGACACAGCTGCGCATCCTGGCCCAGCAAAACCCTGACCTGGACTTTGCGCAACTTAAGGACAGGGCCATCTGGGTGCTGTACGAACCTCAACCCAGCCGCAAAGTGCCCCCTTAGGCATCAAGCCCTCATGTACCACCAGGAGGTGGAACCCTGCCATCAGGTCCCAGTTGAGGCTGACGCAGATCCTTGATGATGATGCCTCAGCAAGACTGTGCCTCCAGGTCCCGGAACTGACTAAAAGCGTAGCTGCACTAGCTAAGATAGTGCAGTCCCTGCAGGAATCTCCAAAGGAGAAGATCAAGCTTGCTTCCAGACCAGGGGTTATCCTCTGGCGACAACAGAAGAGGATCCCGCCGACCAGAGGGAGAGACAACGATCGCTATCATCAGGACGGACGAACCATCTGCCGCCGCAACCAGGCAGCACACCTTGTAAGGTACTGTCATTTAAACGAGCGACCCCTGGGGCAGAGGGCCAACCCCCAGGAATAGGACGACCAGGCCCACAAAACTGGAGAGCCAAGTACGTCGGAGGACGACCTATCCTCCCCATTGTGATCGAAGGCATCCTGATGAACGCTTTGTTGGACACCGGTTCTCAGGTCACAACTATGCCTTACATTCTATATAAACGGTACCGGGCTAACACAGACATTACTCGTGGCCCAGATGATGATTTGACAATAGTAGCCAGTAACGGTCAGCTGTTGCCAAAAGTGGGGTACAAAGAGGTCCACAATTAAGGTGGGACGGGTAGAACTGAAGGCCCAAAGAATGGTGATTGTTGACAATGGCAGACGTGAACGTAACCCCACGATGACCATTGGCACTAATGTTATTGAAAATTGTCTTGCAGAGGTTACTGTCTTATTACAATAGGTGGCCGAAACTGCTGGTTCCAGTGAACAACGTGTCCTGCAGAAAGAAATCAGGGCTCTGGTGCAGAGACAGCAGGTAGAACTATCTGGTGGAGAAATTGGCCGGGTCACAGTGAGTGATTCGATCCCCATCGCAATACCCCCCAGGAGTGAAATGTTAATATGGTGTCGGGCAGCAATAGGCCTCAGAGGTAAAGACTATCAGGCCCTGGTAGAACCTGTGTATTCAGATAGTAGGCCCATAATCCTGACAGCCAGAGGGGTGGTTGAAGTCTGCCAGGGGAGGGTATCAGTGTGTGTCCTTAACTGTGGAGAAAAAGAGGTCCACCTAACCAAATATGCCATGCTTGCCAAGCTGTTTACTGTTGATAATAATGTATTACAGGCAACAGAACCCTTGGTCCCATCCAAACAGGCAGAGGACAATGGCGCTGCAGGACAAATGGAAGATTGGTGTCAGAAATTACACGTGGACACTGACTCTACCCCATCACACCAAAAACAAGGGGCTTACAGGGTGGTTCATGAGTATGAGCGGGTATTCAGCAAACACCCACTTGATTTTGGGCAGGTAAAAGGGATTCAACATCACATCACCACGGGAGATCATGCCGCCCATTAAGGAGAGATTCCGGCCTGTACCTCCAGCTCATTATCAGTGTGCCAAAGACATGTTACGAGAGGTGAAGGAGGCTGGGGTAATCAGAGATAGTTGTAACCCCATGGCAGCTCCATTTGTCCTCGTCAGGAAAAAGGATGGCACAATGAGAATGTGTGTTGATTATAGGCCTGATAAACCGCATTACACATAAGGACGCATACCCCCTGCCCAGAATAGACGAGTCATTAGCTGCTTTAAAATCTGCTAACTACTTCTCTACCTTGGATCTCACCAGTGGGTACTGGCAGGTTTCCGTGGCAGAGGCGGATAAGGAAAAGACGGCCTTCACCACACTGATGGGTCTCTGTGAATTCAACTACATGCCGTTCGGACTGTGCAATGCCCCAGGAACATTTCAGAGAATGATGGAGTGCTGTCTTGGGCACAAGAATTTCGAAACCGTCTTGCTGTATCTGGACGATGTCTTTGTCTTCTCCAAGACTTATGAGGACCATCTGGAGCACCTGGCCGAGGTGTTTGACGCTCTGTCCAACTTTGGCCTGAAGGTGAAACCATCTAAATGTCACCTGTTAAAGCCCAAAGTGCAGTACCTGGGCCATGTGGTGAGCGCCGAAGGAGTGGCACCAGACCCTGACAAGGTCACCGTGATCAGAGACTGGCCGAAGCCCAGCCACCTCCATGAAGTCCGGCAGTTCATTGGGTTGGTAGGCTACTACAGAAGATTTATCAAAGACTTCACCAAGATCGCCGCACCACTACAAGACCTGTTAGTGGGCCGATCCAAGAAAACCAAGGGTAAGAATACCCCATTTGACTGGGTCGACGGGCTGGAGAGATCCTTCACTCGATTGAAGTTGGCTCTCAAGGGTGATGAGGTACTGGCTTACCCTGAATATGATCAACCATTTGTGCTGTACACGGATGCCAGCAACATGGGACTGGGAGCCGTGTTGTCCCAGGTACAGAAGGGCAAAGAAAGGGTAATTGCCTACGCCAGCAGGGAACTTCACCCCACTGAAAGGAACCCCGAGAACTACAGTTCCTTTAAGCTGTAATTCCTCGCTATCATCTGGGTGGTGACAGAGAGGTTCAAGCACTACCTGGCCTCGGCAAGATTCACCATCTTCACGGATAACAATCCGCTGACACACCAGGAGACAGCAAAACTAGGTGCGTTGGAGCAACAATGGATGGCCCGGTTGTCCAACTATGAGTTCACCATCAAGTACCGTGCAGGGCACAAGAGTGTGAATGCCGATGCATTGTCCAGGATGCCCAGCTTGCCAGAGATGGGAGAAGATTCAGAAACACTTGAAGAAATAGAGTTGCCAGCTTTCCATCGCCCCAGGGCAACTCAGTATTCCCATTATGTGAGGAACAAAAACTAAACCAGAGAAGAAAGACACTGCATAAATGTGTGCACACCTATGTATCAAAAAATGAATAACAACTTTATTATAAGGCAAAAAACCTACAAAATATAAAAACATAAAACCATATCCAATAAGGATCAAAAAACAAACACACCATTCTCCTATTATAGTAATACAGCGAAAAGCTCAACATGATAGAAAATGCTCATATAATCATATGTTTAAATGCATAGATAGATATCTAAATAAATAAGGGGCGAACATATGTGACCTAGATAAATAAATGAAAAGATAAATCATAAATAAGACCACACAGATCCCGATAACATATGGGCGTCCCCAAAGTTATCACACCATAAGCCAAACCCAACCATGTGGAATAATCACTATGTGTAAGACACCCTGTGACTGTAGCTGATAATCTATCACAGGGGAACAGAGGGTCAAAAAGAAGGTTGTAGGCTGGATCAGCAAGGGAGCACAAAAAAGCAAGCCCTATGGATGTGTGCACAAGACAACATCCACACAATAAACAGAAGCTGCAAGTATGGCTGGAAAATAGCACAGCCAGAGAATGAAACCAAAGCTGCACAACCGGCTCATAACAATGAAGAAAGAGCCACAAAAAGTAGTAGTTTACATGTCAGTGGTTGCCATAGAAAGGACCCCAATGCTGGCGGATCTGCGGGCAATACAGGAGGAGGTGTGGGAGAATCCTTATTGCATATGGTTTTATGTTTTTATATTTTGTAGGTTTTTTGCCTTATAATAAAGTTATTATTCATTTTTTGATACATAGGAGTGCACACATTTATGCAGTGTCTTTCTTCTCTGGTTTAGTATTTGTATTCTCCATGCATTGTGTAGCACCCTAGTGGACAGATTTAAATATTAGTTGTGCTCCCGACACATTTTTGTATCCCATTATGTGAGGAACAGGTGCAGGAACAAGCAAGAAGCCATTCTGAACTCATTGCCCCACCATGGGTGGGCAGAGACACAGGAAAGTGACCCCGTGATCCGTCTGGATAAGGAGTTGCTGACGCAAACCAATTCGCACCCGGGTTCAGATGCTCCACAAGAGACTCAACAGCTGTGGAAAGACAAAGATGTGCCAATGGAAGCGTACCACGATGGAGCAGGACAATTCGGATGGAAGAAGTTAGAGATCCTACTTCGTGGAAGGTTCTACTGCATTGGCATGAAAAGTGGTAGCCTGCCCAGAAAGGACCATGACAGCCAGAGGGCTCCCCTACAGCCCATAGTCACCAAACAGCCGCTTGAATTGGTTGCGCTAGATCATGTGAAGCTAACTCCAAGCCGATCAGGCTATAATAATAATAATAATTGTTATTTATATAGCGCCAACATATTCCGCAGCACTTTACAATTAGCGGGGACATGTACAGACAATAAATTCAATACAAGTTAAGACAATTTAAACAGTGACATTAGGGGTGAGGTCCCTGCTCGCAAGCTTACAATCTACAAGGAAATGGGGGGACAATAGGTGAAAAGTGCTTGTTGTTATTACAGGTCTGGCAATTATAATAAATAGGGATTTTCATATAAAGCTGCATGATCCGGTCATCAGCCCGTGTGTTTAAGTGCAATAGTCAAGCATCAAGTGCAGTTATCGTGTGCATGGAGGGTGTGGAGACAGATGAATAGTAGGGTCTTATCTGCATCTCAAAAACATTTCTAGAATTCGCCCTTTTCTTACTTTCGACTCTGCAAAAACTCTGACTGTTTCACTTATTCATTCTCGTCTGGACTATTGTAACTCTCTACTAATCGGCCTCCCTCTTACCAAGCTCTCCCCTCTCCAATCTGTCCTGAATGCTGCAGCCAGGATCATATTCCTCACCAACCGTTACACCGATGCCTCTACCCTGTGCCAGTCATTACACTGGTTACCCATCCACTCAAGAATGCAGTACAAAACTACTACCCTCATCCACAAAGCTCTCCATGGCTCAGCACCACCCTACATCTCCTCTCTGGTATCAGTCTACCACCCTACCCATCCCATCCGCTCCGCTAATGACCTCAGGTTAGCATCCTCAATAATCAGAACCTCCCACTCCCGTCTTCAAGACATTACACGTGCTGCGCCGATTCTTTGGAATGCACTACCTAGGTTAATACGATTAATCCCCAGTTTTAAGCGTGCCCTAAAAACTCATTTGTTCAGACTGGCCTACCACCTCAACGCATTAACCTAACTATCCCTGTGTGGCCCATTAAAAAAAAAAACATAATCAGGTTCCTCGTATCATGTTCTCATACACTTTACGCAGTTAATAGCCCTCTGTGTCTGTACTGTTAAATACTTAGGCAGGTAACTGGTTCATGCAGCTTTACATGAACACCTGAGCCTTACACTATGGCCGGTCCGAACAACGAAAGCAATTGTTACCATCCACCTCTCGTGTCTCCCCTTTTCCTCATAGTTTGTAAGCTTGCGAGCAGCAGGACCCTCACTCCTCCTGTATCTGGTGATCGGGGCCCTCACTCCTCCTGTATCTGGTGATCGGGGCCCTCACTCCTCCTGTATCTGGTGAGCAAGGCCCTCACTCCTCCTGTATCTGGTGAGCGGGGCCCTCGCTCCTCCTGTATCTGGTGATCGGGGCCCTCACTCCTCCTGTATCTGGTGATCGGGGCCCTCACTCCTCCTGTATCTGGTGATCGGGGCCCTCACTCCTCCTGTATCTGGTGATCGGGGCCCTCACTCCTCCTGTATCTGGTGATCGGGGCCCTCACTCCTCCTGTATCTGGTGATCGGGGCCCTCGCTCCTCCTGTATCTGGTGATCGGGGCCCTCGCTCCTCTTGTATCTGGTGATCGGGGCCCTCACTCCTCCTGTATCTGGTGATCGGGGCCCTCACTCCTCCTGTATCTGGTGATCGGGGCCCTCACTCCTCCTGTATCTGGTGATCGGGGCCCTCACTCCTCCTGTATCTGGTGATCGGGGTCCTCACTCCTCCTGTATCTGGTGATCGGGGCCCTCACTCCTCCTGTATCTGGTGATCGGGGCCCTCACTCCTCCTGTATCTGGTGATCGGGGCCCTCACTCCTCCTGTATCTGGTGATCGGGGCCCTCACTCCTCCTGTATCTGGTGATCGGGGCCCTCACTCCTCCTGTATCTGGTGATCGGGGCCCTCACTCCTCCTGTATCTGGTGGTCGGGGCCCTCGCTCCTCCTGTATCTGGTGATCGGGGCCCTCGCTCCTCCTGTATCTGGTGATCGGGGCCCTCGCTCCTCCTGTATCTGGTGATCGGGGCCCTCACTCCTCCTGTATCTGGTGATCGGGGCCCTCACTCCTCCTGTATCTGGTGATCGGGGCCCTCACTCCTCCTGTATCTGGTGATCGGGGCCCTCACTCCTCCTGTATCTGGTGATCGGGGCCCTCACTCCTCCTGTATCTGGTGATCGGGGCCCTCACTCCTCCTGTATCTGGTGATCGGGGCCCTCACTCCTCCTGTATCTGGTGATCGGGGCCCTCATTCCTCCTGTATCTGGTGATCGGGGCCCTCACTCCTCCTGTATCTGGTGATCGGGGCCCTCACTCCTCCTGTATCTGGTGATCGGGGCCCTTACTCCTCCTGTATCTGTTTTGAACTGTATTTCTGTTATGCTGTAATGTCTATTGTCTGTACAAGTCCCCTCTATAATTTGTAAAGCTCTGCGGAATATGTTGGCGCTATATAAATAAAATTATTATTATTAGGGTGCAGATTCACATGCAGATAATATTTGGAAGGAGGGAACAGGACAAAGTTAGTTTACTGAGTAGTTGATGTGGTTGGCTTGTTTGAAGAGATGGGTTTTCAAAGCGCTCTTGAATAGGTCGGGGCTAGGTATCAGTCTGATCGTCTGGGGAAGTGCATTCCAGAGAGCTGGCGCAGCACGAGAGAAGTCTTGGAGACGGAGGAGCGAGGTTCGGATTACAGGGGATGTTAGTCTTAGGTCATTTGTAGAACGGAGGGCACGTGTAGGGCGATAGACGGAGATGAGAGAGGAGATATAAGGCGGTGCAGAACTGTGGAGAGCTTTGTGGGTGAGAGAGATGAGTTTATACTGGACCCTGTAGCGAATGGGTAGCCAGTGTAATGACTGGCACAAGATGGAGGCATCGGTGAAGCGGCTGGACAGAAATATGACCCTGGCTGCCGCATTCAAGATGGATTGGAGAGGAGAAAGTTTGGAAAGAGGGAGACCGATCAGAAGAGAGTTGCAGTAGTCCAGACGAGAATGAATAAGAGCGACAGTAAGAGTCTATGCTCTGACCATTGTGGACCATTACTCCAGATTCCTGGTAGTAGTACCTGTCAAGGACCAGACAGCAAAGACGGCAGCCAAAGCCTTCCAACAGCACTTCTGTAGACCACATGGATATCCTTAGAAGTCACTCACTGATCAAGGCCCAGCCTTTGAAGCGGAAGTGTTTCAAGAATTCTGCAACCTGTACGGATGCAAAAAGATCAGAACAACACCGTACCACCCACAAACCAATGGAATGTGTGAAAAGACGAACCAAGTAGTGATTGACTTACTGAAGACCTTGCCTTTACATGAAAGAAGCTTATGGCCAGAAAAGTTACCAGACTTGGTAGATTTGTACAACCACATTCCAGTGAATTCCACCAACTGCACTCCAGCATACCTGATGAGAGGAAGATCTAGTAAACTACCAGTTGATCTAGACCTGGGAGTCCTAACCCCAGAAAATACCTCACATGATGCAGATTGGGATACTGAGAGACAACAAAAGTACCGGAAAGTACAAGAGTGCGTCGAAAGAAGTCTATCACAAGCGAGACAAAAAGAAGAGAGAAACTATAACCAACGTGCCCCTGCAATTCCCTTGTCACCAGGTGAACAAGTGCTAAAAAGTAAAAAGGAGAATGCACAAACTTGATGATCAGTGGAAAGCAGAACCGTATACTATCCTACCTTCAAAGTTCGACAACACGAAAGTCTGCCTTATGTAAATATGGAGGAGAAACTTCAACCGCGGTATCCAGAGATAATCTCAAGGTATGCCCTGACAAATTGAGAGACAAGGAAAATGACTCCAGTATTTCTCAACCTGTAGAAGGAGAAGATTAGAAAATCTATACTGTTCTTGGAGATTTTCCCCAGTCTTGGACATACATCAGGCTATAGTGATACCTGTCTTGTCTTTCCCCAGCTGGAAATACCAGAACAAAATGTGATTCCAGACCATCCTGAACCAGAAGAGACTTTACACCAACAGGCTCAAGCAGCAAACATCACCCCAGCAGTGGAACCAGAGAATCCACCCTCTGCTATTGGTGAATCTGTCAGACCTATGATGAATCTAAGGATTCGCGGACGCTTGCCCAGTTTGCCAATACAGTGCAGGCCTACAAGTAGTGTTCACACACTAGTGGGT
This sequence comes from Ranitomeya imitator, assembly GCF_032444005.1. NCBI lineage: Eukaryota > Metazoa > Chordata > Amphibia > Anura > Dendrobatidae > Ranitomeya > Ranitomeya imitator. The sequence goes on from NC_091288.1 coordinate 3,018,840, forward strand.
CCACTACAGTAACAGCAGGTCTACCCGTTGTACCAAAGGTCATATCCCAGCCAGATACAGGGTCTAAAAATGTCATTAATTGCTGTTACCTGTTTGAATTGCTTACTTATATTTGTTACAGGTTTAAAATGGACAATAGGGTAATGGACAGTGAATTACCCAAAAACTGTTTTTGTACATAATGCGCTAATATATAAATAAGCGGCGCTCGTGGGATAGATGGGGATAGCTGCGGGTACTGCTCCTCACCACACAGAGGAGAAAAGAAAGCTATAGATAACAAGGAATATATTTTGCAATATATGTACCTGCGCTTATCCTAACAGAATATTCTAGTATACATACACAATGGGTGGTTACCTTATTGATGGATGGGTAGTAGTGAGTCCGTCTATAGGCGTATGTGGCAAATCGGGAGAGGCTTGTGTGAAGGGACTGGAATGGTAAACGGTACACCAGCAAATAAATATAAAAGAATATAAATAAGATCACAAGTGCTAAGCCTCTAGAAATGGAATGGTATCAATAAAAGCGATAAAATTAATACAATGAACTATGCGGGACTGGTAAGTGCCTGTAAAGTAAATCCCCAATAAAGAACTATAAGAACAGAGGGCTAGTGAACTAACACCCCAAGGAGTGCATAGCCTAACATCAGAAAAAAAGAGTCACTGATATGTATCTATGACTCTGGTGGGTGCACTAGATACAAAGCAAGTGGGGAGTACTTGCAGGACAGGTACCGGATCCCCACTCGCTTTTATTGATACCATTCCATTTCTAGAGGCTTAGCACTTGTGATCTTATTTATATTCTTTTATATTTATTTGCTGGTGTACCGTTTACCATTCCAGTCCCTTCACACAAGCCTCTGCCGATTTGCCACATACGCCTATAGACGGACTCACTACTACCCGTCCATCAATAAGGTAACCACCCATTGTGTATGTATACTAGAATATTCTGTTAGGATAAGCGCAGGTACATATATTGCAAAATATATTCTTTGTTTTTGTACATAATTGGCACCCTCATGGTGCACACTGGTTCTGCCCACATTGCCATTGTGGGTAGGGCCTTGTTTGCTTGTTTCTTCAGAGACCCGAAGCAAAACCGTCTGGCGTGGCGAACATTGGGTCTGGATACGCCTTGTAGCCCGCCCAATACCTACGTTGGGGGTTTATGACAGGTTCCTCACATCGGTACTTTCATTTATAAACAAGGACACCCTGGTATAAGACCAGATGTACATTGATAAACTTGTTTTTGCAACGTTTAAGCATCAATACCTCCCATAAAGGGAAGCCAAAGTTTTTTAATTGTTCAAATGTTTTTCAAAATGTTTGCATTAATTAACCTGTAACTGTTATTTTCTTTTCCCAGTCCGGGAGTACTGGATTTAACTGGGGGGAGCGTGGCGCCCTAGGGTCCTGGTCATCACAGTGATATTGCTTTCCTCACGGGGAGAGTGGTGTTACGCTTGGAAGCGATGAAGGATATCTCTTTATTAGGTAATCACAATGCACACAACATGTTCACACTCCAGACCAGAAGAGGGAGCCCACACCTTGTTTATGGGTGGCTTCCCAATATAAATTCTAATTTGGAGGGAAAAGTGTCAGAAAGAAAGTGAGTTACAGAGAAGAGAGCAGACCGACAGAGAGTATCAGAAGGTCTGAAGGGGCCCTGTAGTCTGAAGTACTACAGCCCCTGGAAAAAGAGAGATACAGAAGGAAAGAACATCATTCAGTGAGCATGAAGGAGAGCGAAGCACAGGAGAATTGTTGTGTTTGCTAATGACAGGTGTTATGAAGGCAATCCAGAAACACCGTGTGCTTAGCGATCAGAGAGCACACAGTGATCTGACAAATACCCAAAAATACAAGAACGAGCTCTGAGACGTGGAAACTCTGTAGACTGCACACCTGATCCTATCCTAAACACAACTAAAAGCGGCTGTGGATTGCGCCTAACAACTACCTAGGCAACTCGGCACAGCCTAAGAAACTAGCTAGCCTGAAGATAGAAAAATAGCCTGACTTGCCCCAGAGAAATTCCCCAAAGGAAAAGGCAGCCCCCCACATATAATGACTGTGAGTAAGATGAAAAGACAAAACGTAGGGATGAAATAGATTCAGCAAAGTGGGGCCCGATATTCTAGGACAGAGCGAGGACAGTAAAGCGAACTTTGCAGTCTACAAAAAACCCTAAAGCAAAACCACGCAAAGGGGGCAAAAAAAAAACCACCGTGCCGAACTAACGGCACGGCGGTACACCCTTTGCGTCTCAGAGCTTCCAGCAAAACAAAAGACAAGCTGGACAGAAAAAAAGCAACAAAAAAGCAAAAAGCACTTAGCTATACAGAGCAGCAGGTCACAGGAACAATCAGGAGAAGCTCAGATCCAACACTGAAACATTGACAAGGAGCAAGGATAGCAGCATCAGGCGGAGTTAAGTAATGAAGCAGTTAACGAGCTCACCAGAACACCTGAGGGAGGAAGCTCAGAAGCTGCAGTACCACTTGTGACCACAGGAGTGAATTCAGCCACAGAATTCACAACAGTACCCCCCCGCTTGAGGAGGGGTCACCGAACCCTCACCAGAGCCCCCAGGCCGACCAGGATGAGCCGCATGAAAGGCACGAACAAGATCGGAAGCATGAACATCAGAGGCAAGAACCCAGGAATTATCTTCCTGAGCATAACCCTTCCATTTAACCAGATACTGGAGTTTCCGTCTAGAAACACGAGAATCCAAAATCTTCTCCACAATATACTCCAATTCCCCCTCCACCAAAACCGGGGCAGGAGGCTCAACAGATGGAACCATAGGTGCCACGTATCTCCGCAACAACGACCTATGGAATACATTATGTATGGAAAAGGAGTCTGGGAGGGTCAAACGAAAAGACACAGGATTGAGAACGTCAGAAATCCTATACGGACCAATAAAACGAGGTTTAAATTTAGGAGAGGAAACCTTCATAGGAATATGACGAGAAGATAACCAAACCAGATCCCCAACACGAAGTCGGGGACCCACACGGCGTCTGCGATTAGCGAAAAGTTGAGCTTTCTCCTGGGACAAGATCAAATTGTCCACTAAATGAGTCCAGATCTGCTGCAACCTATCCACCACAGAATCCACACCAGGACAGTCCGAAGACTCAACCTGTCCTGAAGAGAAACGATGATGGAACCCAGAATTGCAAAAAAATGGAGAAACCAAGGTAGCCGAGCTGGCCCGATTATTAAGGGCGAACTCAGCCAACGGCAAAAAGGACACCCAATCATCCTGGTCTGCAGAAACAAAACATCTCAGATATGTTTCCAAGGTCTGATTGGTTCGTTCGGTCTGGCCATTAGTCTGAGGATGGAAAGCCGAGGAAAAGGATAGGTCAATGCCCATCCTACCACAAAAGGCTCGCCAAAACCTTGAAACAAACTGGGAACCTCTGTCAGAAACAATATTCTCAGGAATGCCATGCAACCGAACCACATGCTGGAAGAACAAAGGTACCAAATCAGAGGAGGAAGGCAATTTAGCCAAGGGCACCAGATGGACCATTTTAGAAAAGCGATCACAGACCACCCAAATGACTGACATCTTTTGAGAAACGGGAAGGTCAGAAATGAAATCCATCGAAATATGTGTCCAAGGCCTCTTTGGGACCGGCAAGGGCAAAAGCAACCCACTGGCACGAGAACAGCAGGGCTTAGCCCTAGCACAAATCCCACAGGACTGCACAAAAGTACGTACATCCCGTGACAGAGATGGCCACCAGAAGGATCTAGCCACTAACTCTCTGGTACCAAAGATTCCAGGATGACCAGCCAACACCGAACAATGAAGTTCAGAGATAAGTTTATTAGTCCACCTATCAGGGACGAACAGTTTCTCTGCTGGACAACGATCAGGTTTATTCGCCTGAAATTTTTGCAGCACCCGCCGCAAATCAGGGGAGATGGCAGACACAATGACTCCTTCCTTGAGGATACCCGCTGGCTCAGATAAACCCGGAGAGTCGGGCACAAAACTCCTAGACAGAGCATCCGCCTTCACATTTTTAGAGCCCGGAAGGTACGAAATCACAAAGTCGAAGCGGGCAAAAAATAACGACCAACGGGCCTGTCTAGGATTCAAGCGCTTGGCAGACTCGAGATAAGTCAAGTTCTTATGATCAGTCAATACCACCACGCGATGCTTAGCTCCTTCAAGCCAATGACGCCACTCCTCGAATGCCCACTTCATGGCCAGCAACTCTCGATTGCCCACATCATAATTACGCTCAGCGGGCGAAAACTTCCTGGAAAAGAAAGCACATGGTTTCATCACTGAGCAATCAGAACCTCTCTGTGACAAAACCGCCCCTGCTCCAATCTCAGAAGCATCAACCTCGACCTGGAACGGAAGAGAAACATCTGGCTGACACAACACAGGGGCAGAACAAAAACGACGCTTCAACTCCTGAAAAGCTTCCACAGCAGCAGAAGACCAATTAACCAAATCAGCACCCTTCTTGGTCAAATCGGTCAATGGTTTGGCAATGCTAGAAAAATTACAGATGAAGCGACGATAAAAATTAGCAAAGCCCAGGAACTTTTGCAGACTTTTCAGAGATATCGGCTGAATCCAATCCTGGATGGCTTGGACCTTAACTGGATCCATCTCGATAGTAGAAGGGGTAAAGATGAACCCCAAAAATGAAACTTTCTGCACACCGAAGAGACACTTTGATCCCTTCACAAACAAAGAGTTAGCACGCAGGACCTGAAAAACCATTCTGACCTGCTTCACATGAGACTCCCAATCATCTGAGAAGATCAAAATGTCATCCAAGTAAACAATCAGGAATTTATCCAGATACTCACGGAAGATGTCATGCATAAAAGACTGAAACACAGATGGAGCATTGGCAAGTCCGAACGGCATCACTAGATACTCAAAATGACCCTCGGGCGTATTGAATGCAGTTTTCCATTCATCTCCTTGCCTGATTCTCACCAGATTATACGCACCACGAAGATCTATCTTAGTGAACCAACTAGCCCCCTTAATCCGAGCAAACAAGTCAGATAACAATGGCAAGGGATACTGAAATTTAACAGTGATCTTATTAAGAAGGCGGTAATCAATACACGGTCTCAGCGAACCATCCTTCTTGGCTACAAAGAAGAACCCTGCTCCCAGTGGTGATGACGATGGGCGAATATGTCCCTTCTTCAGGGATTCCTTCACATAACTGCGCATAGCGGCGTGTTCGGGCACGGATAAATTAAATAATCGACCTTTAGGAAATTTACTACCAGGAATCAAATTGATAGCACAATCACAATCCCTATGCGGAGATAGAGCATCGGACTTGGGCTCTTCAAATACATCCTGATAATCAGACAAGAACTCTGGGACCTCAGAAGGGGTGGATGACGAAATCGACAAAAATGGAACATCACCATGTACCCCCTGACAACCCCAGCTGGATACCGACATGGAATTCCAATCCAATACTGGATTATGGGTTTGTAGCCATGGCAACCCCAACACGACCACATCATGCAGATTATGCAACACCAGAAAGCGAATAACTTCCTGATGTGCAGGAGCCATGCATATGGTCAGCTGGGCCCAGTATTGAGGTTTATTCTTGGCCAAAGGTGTAGCATCAATTCCTCTCAATGGAATAGGACACCGCAAAGGCTCCAAGAAAAACCCACAACGTTTAGCATAATCCAAATCCATCAGATTCAGGGCAGCGCCCGAATCCACAAACGCCATGACAGAAAACGACGACAAAGAGCATATCAAGGTAATGGACAGAAGGAATTTGGACTGTACAGTACCAATGACGGCAGACCTAGCGGACCGCTTAGTGCGCTTAGGACAATCAGAAATGGCATGAGTGGAATCACCACAGTAGACACACAGCCTATTCAGACGTCTGTATTCCTGCCGTTCAACTCTAGTCATAGTCCTATCGCACTGCATAGGCTCAGGTTTAACCTCAGGCAATACCGCCAAATGGTGCACAGATTTACGCTCGCGCAAGCGTCGACCGATCTGAATGGCCAAAGACACAGACTCATTCAAACCAGCAGGCATAGGAAAACCCACCATGACATCCTTAAGAGCCTCAGAGAGACCCTTTCTGAACAAAGCTGCCAGCGCAGATTCATTCCACTGAGTGAGTACTGACCACTTCCTAAATTTCTGACAATATACTTCTATATCATCCTGACCCTGGCACAAAGCCAGCAAAATTTTCTCAGCCTGATCCACTGAATTAGGCTCATCGTACAGCAATCCGAGCGCCAGGAAAAACGCATCGACACTACTCAATGCAGGGTCTCCTGGCGCAAGAGAAAATGCCCAGTCTTGAGGGTCGCCGCGCAAAAAAGAAATAATAATCAAAACCTGTTGAATAGGATTACCAGAAGAATGAGGTTTCAAGGCCAGAAATAGCTTACAATTATTTTTGAAACTTAGAAACTTAGTTCTATCTCCAAAAAACAAATCAGGAATAGGAATTCTTGGTTCTAACATAGATTTCTGATCAATAGTATCTTGAATTTTTTGTACATTTATAACGAGATTATCCATTGAAGAGCACAGACCCTGAATATCCATGTCCACACCTGTGTCCAGAATCACCCAAATGTCTAGGGGAAAAAAAAAAGTGAACACAGAGCAGAAAAAAAAAAAATGATGTCAGAACTTTTTCTTTCCCTCTATTGAGAATCATTAGTTTGGCTCCTAGTACTGTTATGTCTGCTAATGAAAGGTGTAATGAAGGCAATCCAGAGACACAGTGTGCTTAGCGATCAGAGCGCACACAGTGATCTGACAAATACCCAAAAACACAAGAACGAGCTCTGAGACGTGGAAACTCTGTAGACTGCACACCTGATCCTATCCTAAACACAACTAAAAGCGGCTGTGGATTGCGCCTAACAACTACCTAGGCAACTCGGCACAGCCTAAGAAACTAGCTAGCCTGAAGATAGAAAAATAGGCCTGACTTGCCCCAGAGAAATTCCCCAAAGGAAAAGGCAGCCCCCCACATATAATGACTGTGAGTAAGATGAAAAGACAAAACGTAGGGATGAAATAGATTCAGCAAAGTGGGGCCCGATATTCTAGGACAGAGCGAGGACAGTAAAGCAAACTTTGCAGTCTACAAAAAACCCTAAAGCAAAACCACGCAAAGGGGGCAAAAAAAAAAAACCACCGTGCCGAACTAACGGCACGGCGGTACACCCTTTGCGTCTCAGAGCTTCCAGCAAAACAAAAGACAAGCTGGACAGAAAAAAAGCAACAAAAAAGCAAAAAGCACTTAGCTATACAGAGCAGCAGGTCACAGGAACAATCAGGAGAAGCTCAGATCCAACACTGAAACATTGACAAGGAGCAAGGATAGCAGCATCAGGCGGAGTTAAGTAATGAAGCAGTTAACGAGCTCACCAGAACACCTGAGGGAGGAAGCTCAGAAGCTGCAGTACCACTTGTGACCACAGGAGTGAATTCAGCCACAGAATTCACAACAGAGAATATCAGGTGAGACCAACCGCGAATAAACTATCTCCCTCTGAAGCACAGATAACCAGTAGCCGGAACACCGAGGTTGTTAGGGACTCTAAGACTTACAGCAGAGACCGGCAGGACAGCTGAACTGCAAGTTACCTGTCCGCCTCCATACCCAGGAGGCACAGTGACGCATAGAGCCCGGGTCATGATAGAGATCCTGTAAAAAGGCTCGAGTCACCTGTAATACGGGTTTGTGTCCTATCCTATATGCGGGACAGAGAAGAACTGTGAGGACCTTGCAGAAGCCATAGCCAGTAAGGGACTACACCACCACCGTGCTAGAGGAAGGCTTTCATCTCCACCTGGTAAATGGGATTCGCTTCCAAGCTGGCCGGACCCTGCCTGTACCTGTGATCTGGTGCCCTGGACTGTGGCTGCCTAAAGTCTTCAGTAAACCAGGCAAAGAGACTGCAAACCTGTGTCCTCCTTCTTTACTGCACTATTCACCATCTTCATCTACACACCGGGAGCCCTGGGGATATACTTCACCTGTGGGAAGGAACACCATATAGCTGGACATAACATCACCCCAGCGGACCCCTTAAAGCAGCGTCGGTCCCCACTGACCAAATACCACAGGTGGCGTCACTAACATAAACTTTATTCAATTCCCCCTTTACATGGGCGCCCAGGGCCAGGAACAGGGTCGCTGCCACTGTGACATCCCCCTGTGAACACCGGACCTGGTACCAGGTACCCCACGGCCCTGGCGGGTGACTCAGCTACTCTTGCTTATTTTAAACTGTTTTAATTATTGATAATAAAATTCTTGTTTTTAATTTTAAGTGAATGGTTGGATCTCTTCTTTGTCACACATTGACATACTGTATATGGGACTAGTTTTGCATATGTGCACACGTTGCGGATTTGTTGTGGATCCGCAGCGTTTTTCAGCGTGGAATTGCACCAAATCCGCAAAGGAGTGCTCGAGCAATGTTAATCAATGGGAATCCAGAATTGGTATGCACATGATCCAGAAAATTACGCACTGATTCTCAGTGTTTTATTTTCCGCAGCATGTCAATTCTTTTTGGAGATCTGCAACGTTTCTGCACCCATTGACTTACAATGAGTCACTCAACTCCGCAGCAAAACTGCCAAAAAACGCTGCAGAAAGGAAGGAGGAAGAGTGTGTGGGCGGAGAATATGTGTGTGGGCGGAGAATATGTGTGTGGGCGGAGAATGTGTGTGTGGGCGGGGAATATGTGCGTCTGTCTGCGGATATGTGTGCGTCTGTCTGCGGAGATGTGTGTGTCTGTCTGCGTGTTTTTCTGTGGGTGTCTGTGTGTGTAGCCAGGCATCATCTGATGGAACTACTCCCATCCGGGTATGTCTGCTGTCACATATAACAGTGACAGCATGAGCCGATGACGGGACAGTAGTCCCATCATCCGACGACTGTGTTCATGTCAGGCCGTTGCAATACAGCTGACTGCAAGCTCCACTAGGTGGCAGTAGAGTGGAGGGGGACTGCACAGCAGGACCAGACCTGCAATGCATTGGTCAGGCCATCACCAGGTCAAAACAAGCCGGGTCAATATAAGATTGTAGCGCAGTGCAAAGGGAATAAGCAAACACAGAGTCAATAACAAGCCAAATGGGTCAGTACCAGTCAGGAGCGGATATGCCAGAGACAAGAGACAAAACAACAGGTCAGGGTCCAAGCCGAGTCAAATAACCAGAGAGTCAATACACGAAAGGGGAACACAGAGTCAGAAAGGGAAGAGGGGATAAACAGACACGGGTTCAGAAAACAAGCAGTAGGACTAGTCAAGGCAAACGGGGTCAGCTACTCACGCTGTAGGCAGAAGCTATAACTGACATGGTGTGAAGACACAGCAGACATAGATAGCAAACCTGCGACTAGACTGAGGCTGAGAAAGTTAACCCCTGGCATGACCAGACCGGCAAAAGGGGAAGACAGGACTCAAAACCCTGTCTAGATCATGACAGTTCAATTTTAAAACAAAAAAATCATATACTCCCTGTCTACCGTCGTCCATTTAATAACGAGTGTTCCACAACGATCTCACGTGTAGAACAGTCATATCAGGAGATGTGATCGCTCTACCCGGCCTTTGGTGATACACTGATAGAAGGTGATCCTCCCGCAGTGTATCACTGAGCCGCCGTAAGAGTTCACTGGAGTTCATCATATGATCAGCTGCGGTTCTCACTTGCAGCACCGCTGCATGAGAAAATTCTCACGCAGCGATGCTGTAAGTGAGAGCAATAACTCCGGTCAACTCTCGGTGATACTCTGCGGGAGTGACTAGGTCCTGTCAGTGTAGCACCGGAGGCCGGGTAGAATGGTCACATCTCCCGATGTGACTATTCTACAAGTGAGATCGTCGTGGGACACTCGGTAAGTAGACTACAGTGGACAGGGAGTATTTGTATCGGCTTATTATTTTTGTTGCGGGAGATCGAAGGAGTTGGGGATTAGACGCTGCAGTAAGTATGGTAAATTAAGATAATAATAATAAGATAATACTAAGATTCAATAAAGGAGCCTGTGTGATTAATTCAATTAAAGGACTTTATTCTGGCCGTTTCTTTTTTTACCATGTAACTATAGGATTAGTAATGGATGGGTGTCTTATCGACGCTTCTCCAATACAAATCCGTGGACTCGATATCACCGGACAATACAAAAGTGACATCAACCCCACAAATATTACCCCACTTGCTGTTTTGAACAGCTGACATGTGCCCGCAATAGCAGAGGGTAGAATCGCGATTCACCCCCCGCTATTAACTAGTTAAATGCCGCTGTCAAACGCTGACGGCATCATTTAACTAACGCTTCCGGCTATCGAGCCGGAAATGCGCGTGTTGCTGACCCCCATCAGGTGATCGAGGGTCAGCGATGCATAGGCATGACAACCAGAGGTCTATTGAAGACCTCTATGGTTCTTGATGCCAGATTGCTGTGAGTGCCACGCTGTGGTCGGCGCTCATAGGAATGCTGTAGTTCTGCTACATTGGAGTGATCTATGCATGGAGGCTATTGAAGCATGGCAAAAGTAAAAAAAATGTTTTAGAAAATATGAAAAAAAAAAACAATAAAAAAATTCAAATATACAATGGCGCAATTTTTTTTCTTTTTTAGCAAAGTTTGGAATTTTTTTTCACCACTTAGATAAAAAAGAACCTAGACATGATTGGGGTCTATGAACTCGTAATGACCTGGAGAATCATAATGGCAGGTCAGTTTTAGCATTTAGTGAACCTAACAAAAAATAACTTTTTTTTGCAATTTCACCACACTTGGAATTTGTTCCTGTTTTCTAGTACATGACATGCTGAAAGCAATGATGTTGTTCAAAAGTACAACTTGTCCCACAAAAAATAAGCCCTCACATGGCCACATTGAGGGAAAAATAAAAAAAGTTATGACTCTGAGAAGGAGGGGAGCCAAAAAATGAAAATGAAAATACCGCAGCGTGCGCACAAAGCCTTTCCGGACCCTCATTATCATCCTCAAGTCATTGCTGAATATTACCGTACCCCCATTATCATCCTCAGTCACCAGTGAGAATTACCGGGCTCTCATAATTCGCAGTCACCGCTGAGTATTTCCCTACCCCCATTATCAACCTCAGTCACCAATAAGTATTGCCGGACCCCCATTATCCTCATTCACCACTAAGTTTTGCCAGACCCCCATTATCATCCTCAGTCACCGCTGAATATTAGCAGACCCCATTATCATCCTCAGTCACCACTGAGTATTACCGGACCCTCCATTATTATCCTCTGTCACCGCCGAGTATTACCAGACCCCCATTATTATCCTCAGTCACCGCGGAGTATTACCGGACACCCATTATTATCCTTAGTCACCAATGAGTATTATCGGACCCCAATTATCATCCTCAGTCAGGAAATAGAAAGAAGTTCTGATTACTTCAATTACCCATACAGGGCTCTCAGCTGCAGTTTCTTCTGCCTGCCAGCACAAGGCTGGAATTCTAAGCCACTCTTTCTCCCTCCCCCGGCTATATAGTTGAAATGTGAGGCCAGTATGCTAGCAAATTCACTGAAGAATTTTTACAGCTCTAAGCTGCGAAAGCTGTCTCTCCCTAAATCCCTCATTCCCCCTCCCGCCTAATACCAGCCAAAACTGGTACAGTCTGTTCCAGAAGGCATGGGACTCTTTGTTCTTGAAAAGTTATGTATATTGGCGCCGATCAGGGCTAGAGCTATAAGGATTACATATTCTGGATGTCCACTGAGAGATCTATAACTTACTAAAATCGCTAGGAGATACACCTAACAGAATGCAAGGAATGGATTTCTCCATAAGCGGGTCATGTAACTACGCCGTGTTTACACTTAAAAGAATCCCAGCGACGTGGTGCACATCCTGATCATTGTGTTGTTCATGTATCAAGGTTCATACAGCGAACTATGTATAAAAATGGTTTGTCCCAGCTCTAAGAAAGGGGAGGATTCAGCCTCTGAGTGAGGTCATCACAGGGGGAGTGCCTTTGTTTTAAGCGGGGAAATAAGTGAGTGAAGCAGCAGTCTTCCAGGGTCTTTTGTCCGGGGTCTAGCTGCTAGACAGATGTGGTATGCATCTAGATGTGTACCCTGAGCACATGATCAGCCAGTAGATGAAATGATCTGAATGAAATGTAAGTGTTTTTCAACTTTAATCCCATTTTACTTGTAATTGTACTGTACATACGTCTATCTATATAAGAACTTTTATACTTCTGTAAACACTGCCTACCTTTTTTGGAGTAAAATATAAAATTACTAGCTTTGACTCTCCTTGCTCTATAACGAACTGTCACGTCCTCTGAAGTGAATTACGCTACTAATCTGGGTTGGCTCCGGACCTTTTACTAAGTAAGAAATCGGAGCTGGTGGCAGCACATTTGTCCTGTGTGTTTGGGAGGCTTTGTAGCGACTGGCGGCATTGATAATTATTGTAGTAGTTATATCGCCCTCACTGCAGTGTGCCCATTAGCTAGTACAAAGTAAGGTAGCCTTTCTGGCGACTAATTATCCTAGGTGCAGTACCCGGTATGACCTGAGGGTAAGGGAGCGCCAGAGAGATGCAAGTTCCAAACCAGAACTGGGAAGTGTGATATAGATAAATCCCCTTCAGAAAGAACCAGGGGCAACCAAGCATCCCCGGTTCATGACAAATTAGTGTGAGTGGTGGGGAAGATAAGGTTATCCTCCCTGGGAACCGTGACATATTGGTGGCAGCGGTGGGAAAATAGAGCACTAGTGATCGGGTTTGAGCAATCATTCCTCTCACTAAAACTTGCACAGTTCTTGCGAGGACTTGACGCAAAATGGTTTGGAGAACAAGCTCAGTGTTTACTAATCCTGAGACAATTGTGTGTATAGCAATTACCCCCTCCCTTTCTCTTCGTTTTTCTATCCTATCTTTTATTCGGCAATGATGGCCGCAAAAGGAGAAGGCTGGTACACCCATCAGTAGGACACTCTTGTTGGAAAATGCACGTACCACGGCCTGGACCCCCATGGCAAAACCAAGGCTCAATTGGTCACGGAACTGGTGCAATTTGAAGCGGACCAAGTCTGGCCTCAGGACCTAGTGGACGCAGAAGCCAGCACCAGTGAAAATGGTGCTACAGCAGAGGCCCAACCACTGAATGCCGGCCCTGCTAGCAAACAGGGCAAATTGGACCCCCACCTGCTGGTGGCCTTGGGACAACTCCCCGCCGACGACCATGATGGATGTCTGCAGCTGATCCAGCACAACCAAAAGAAAGCAGAAAAGCGAGAGGCAGAGAGAGCCCAGTGGGAAGCAGAGAGAGCTGAGTAAGAGGCCCAAGCTCAGAGGGACCATGAACTGTGGCTGACCCAACTCAGAGCCATACCATATACCACGCAGAGCAGTGAGTCCAGCAACGCAGTTCCCAAAACCCCAGCCAGTGATGGAATAGGACGGGGACTTGGACACTTTTGTGCAGGCCTTTGAGAAAGCATGCCGACAGTACCGGCTGCCGGATAACCAATGGGCCCAATACCTGACCCCAGGGCCAAAAGGCAAAGCTCTGGAGGCGTTTGCTTCTCTCCTGCCAGACCAAGATGAAGATTATGAGGCCATGAAGCAGGCCCTGATAACAAAGTTCCAGCTTACATCTGAGGTTTACCGTAGAAAGTTCCATAACCTCCAACGTGGCCCACGCGACAGCTTGGACTTGGGAGTGGGATCCATTTTGACCAGTGGACCCAAGGTCTGTCAGTGACCGCCTTTGCTCAGCTGCGAGACCTTATGTCAAAGACCAGTTCTTACATCTTTGCCCAGCTGAAGTGCAACAGTTCGTGATGGACAGAGAACCCAAAGACGTGACGAAAGCAGCGCAGATTGCTGATGCCTATGAGGCCAACCGTAAGTGCGGAAGCCAGTCACCACCAGCTGGAGAGGGGGTAAGACTGCAACCAATGCCAGCACCCCTGCCAGCCAGCACACCAGAGGTCCTGTCCCCGTGGCCAACAGCACCAGACCTACCACCGAACCTCGCCAGTGTTTTTTCTGCAAGCGGACTGGTCATATCAGCACCCACTGTCCAGAGAAGCAGAAGAACCCTCCAGCCAGGGCCTAATGCAGTTCTTTTAATGGGGGGCGGTTGGGAGGGTGTATGACAACGTGCAGCATGTCACCATTGGGGGCCATGTCGCTACAGGCCTCAAGGACACCGGGGTTGAACGAACCCTCATCCGACCCGAACTGGCGACTCCTGAAGAGATTATTCCGGGGAAAACCCCGACTGTCAGACCCTCACACCAAAAGGCCTTAACCGGGAACTAGATCTGGTCCACTGATGGCACACTGTAGGTCTCTTGATCTCCTGTTGCATTAAGTTTATTGTCTGACTTGGAGTGTTTACTTTATTTTGAATATAATGCTATGTATGACGATCATATGTGTAATAGACTGACCGGTTGTGGCTTCTTCATGCATTAACCTTTTCTCAATGCTTCTAGGCTATCTGACTGTCAGTATCTAGTCCTGGAATCTGTTTCTCTTGCCCTTAGACTTGCCATTAGTTAACATGGATCTTAATGTTTCACGTCGGCCATCTTGCTTCCTGCCAAAGTTGTATATAATGCCAGCACCTGCTCTGTTTCATTGCTTGTGTATTATGTTTTGGACCTTGTTCCTCTGCAGTCCCAAGCCTGGACTTACAATCCCTGTTGGTCCTTTCTTAACGGCGGAGTCCTCTGCCAACCTGCACGTCTGGATCCCTGCCTGCTGACCGAGCGATTGCTGGACACCTGACTTCAGAAACCTCTGACTGACCACACCTGCGGTGAAGTGAGAACTCCAGCCAGCTAGTGTGTTCCTCTGCTCTGCAAGAGACTGTGTCTTATGCACTCATTGCTCAGTGACTTTGCATGCTGTGTCGCAGAGTATCAGCTCTGCTATTACTGTTTATCAGATGGACTGAACATTTATCTGGACTTACATGCTATATTGCATTCAGATCACAAATACAAATCTGCTTGTTCAAACCAATTTGTCTGCAGTCTCTTTGACCTAGCCACTGGTGTCCAGTTGTATCCACTAGTATCGTGACACTGACCTTCACTATCGCTAACATCCGACTGGGGTAAGTACCCAGTATCCAAACTTTACATTTTTTATTTATCTATTTTTTTATTTTTATTAATTGTTGTTACCTTTTTATTTTTCCTTTTTTTTTTTTTTTTTTCATTTATTTCCTTTTTTCCTATTTTATTTTCTAATTTTTTGTTTTCTATTTTTTTTATTTTGCATTGTTTTCATCTTTTTCATTATTTTTTTCATTCATTTTATCATCTTTGTTCCACTGGTTGTTTCAGCTTTCATTTAGTTTATTTTTAATTTTTTTTTTGTTTTGTTTATTTTCTATTTTCTATTCCATATTGGCTACATCTCCAGTTTATTTTTATCATTATTACTATTTTCATTAGTTTTCTATTATTTTTGTGCTCTTTTCAGTTTATTTCTATGACATATTTTTTTCTATTTTTCATTATCTTCATATTGCACTCCATTAAAATTATAATTCCACCTCATCTTCAACAATTTATTTCATTCAATTCTACACCATTTCTTTATCTATGAATAGGCCCCATGTACCGTCTCTCCATTACTCTTTCCACTTTTTGGTTCAGTATCATCTTTATTTTATTATTTATTTATTTTTATTTCCTATTTTTATTTCCCATAATCATCATCGCCTTATGTATCTTCTTTTTATATCTCCACACTTCTGCACCACCATTGTCCTCCCCCTTATGTGTATTTTTTTTCATCTTCCCTATTGATTTTTTTTTTTTTATAGTACCCATTCCTTACTTCCCCTCTGGCTCCCCTCCGTACTCCTGCACACATACCCTTCTTTCCCTCCCTCTCTTCAGGGCTCTGCGCATGCGCACTTCACACTCTCCCCACCAGCGCTTGTACCTGCCCACCCACATACCCAGCGCCCGCTCCTGCCTCTCCACACTTCCACTGTGCAGACGCCTGATCACCCCTACCATACGCAGACGCTCGTCTGCGCTCCAACCCTCGCTCTTGCGGCCCTGTATCACGCATGCGCTAATCGCCACACTCACTATACACAGACGCTGGTCTGCGCTCCAGCCCTCTCTCCTACGTCCTCACACTGCGCATGCGCCACTCGGCATCCTCCAGAGCACTTCCTGTGCTTAAACTATAAGTACTCGCTTAGCGCCAAGGCATGCACACATCACCACAGGGACTCCTACAGCCCGGACCCGCAGGTAATACATGGCCCTCCTTCCTTCTCTCTCTCTTCATGACCATTTGTTCTGATACAAGTATGCTGCCTAACACTCCCCTCCATTCTTATCCCCTGTAGCCCAGACTGGGATCGCTTCCCTTTCTCTGACCTCCAAGCGTTCCACGCATCACCAAGTGGTCGGTCATATTTGTATCCTCGATGACCCTTCCCCGTTTTTTCCTTTATTCTCCCCTTTTACACAACATGATCCTTCTTCCACCGCTCTCTCTTGTTGGAGCCTGCTCATCACAATTGCTTGTCCCGTCTCTGCGGGGTCCTTTTTCACCATATTTTTCTCTACAACAAGGGCAGTCTATTGTTTTACTTCACAAGTATATATAGTACATCTCAAGTTTTTATACGTAATTTTTGATGCCGCCCTCCTGCGCCTACGCCATGTCCATGCTTGTACTATGCATCGCACGTTATACTAATTATGCAACGAGCATTTTGTTGTTACTACTTTTGTGTGTGTGTATATATATATATATATATATATATATATATATATATATATATATATATATATATATATATATATATATATATATATATATATATATATATATAGTGCGTGTTGTATGTTCACCATGTTAATATTAATAACTGGGTTTAGTCTTACACCCTGGAGGGACTTTATTCAGGTTCAGCCTAAACTGTTATGTTTCTATTTGTTGTACAGCACTAGATTTGTCTTTGTTTATATTTTTTAATTTTTTTTTCCACAAACTAATATACTGTAATTTCTATTGTATTTCCAGTGAGGTTTGACAAAGGCCCACCACAGGCCGAAACGTTACCTCAACATTTCTATACTTCTGTGGTGAATACAATAAATTACTCTCCTTTTTGCATTTAAAACTCCAAGAATTTGTGTGTGGCTGTTTTCTATGAATTTACTTGGATTGGGGGCATCCGCTGTCCCCTGCCAATGGCCCGGGTGTATATAGATTTGGGTGTCGGCAGCGGGGTGAAGTCGGGCTGATAATTTGCCCACTGATGTTTTATTGGGGACTGATTTGGGGCAGATGGTTGCATATTATGTCCCTGACTCCCTCCCCGATCGAATGCTGATGATAGCGATGGGAAATTGCATGTGTTACCTGACACTGCTTTACCGGTTAATTATGTACCTGATAATCATTTTTCTGAAAATGTCGAGGGTAAAACTGATGATGCTGATGATGAAAATATGCATGTCTTACCTGCTAAAAAATTATTTCCTAAGGATGATGTGTTCACAGTTGCTGGAGTGCTCAGCCACGTCACTCTGCGGAATGGGATGGCTGAGGAACCCCTACCAGGAGCAAGTGATGGTGCTCAGGGAAATGGGGAGATGAATGGGAACCGTGAGGAAGGTGACGCCATGAAGGTGACCAGTGCCACAGAGGAAGGTAACTGGCCCATAAGTAGCACCGCTCCTGGGATGTTGGGGGTGGATTGAGAGGTAGAGCCTATAGCAGCGCCGGCTGATGGGTCTGTGGAAACCCCCGGGGAGACAGCCTGACTGCGGGTGACAACAGCTACGTAGAGTGCCCAAAACGCAGATACTGTTCTGCCTTCTGGACCCTCCACAGTCACAGGCGTGACTGAACCAGAGATGGACCCGGAGCAGGTCCCAGAGGATTCCCGTGGGGAAAGGGACCCTGATGTCGTTTCTGGCTGCCCCTAGCAAGGAGTTCCAGGCTGCTGTGCACTTAGATGTGAGCCTGGCGAATTTGAGGCACCTCACCGAGATGCCCACCTCCGTGACTGATAAGGAGAGGGTGTTCTGAGAACGAGGGAGGTTGTAGCGGGAGACAGTACCCGGAAAATCCCAAAAGGAGCTGGTCGTCTGTACCAATTCAGGGGTGAGTTTTTGCGAATTGCCCATGATATCCCACTCGCTGGACACTTGGAGATCAGCAAAACTAATGCTCGGCTGACTCAACACTTCTATTGGCCTAAGATGGGGACAGATGTGACAAATCACTGCCGCTCTTTTATCACCTGTCAAAGAGTGGGGAAGGCGGGGCCTGCTCTTAAGGCTCCCCTGATCCCGTTGCCAGTGATAGAGGAGCCTTTCCAGAGGATCGCGGTGGACATTGTGGGCCCGCTGGCCGTCCCTAACAGCTCTGGAAAGCAATACATCCTTACTGTGGTAGACTATGCTACCCGGTACCCAGAGGCAGTGGTTCTCTCCTCAGCCAGGGCAGATATGGTGGCGGATGCCCTGTTGGCACTGTTGATCTTTTCACAGGTAGGATTTCCCAGGGAGATGCTTACCGATCAAGGGACCCAATTCATGTCTCGCCTAATGGAGGCTCTCTGGAAGAAAATGCAGGTGAAGCATCTGGTATTTAGTACTTATCACCCACAGACCAATGGCTTGTGTGAGTGCTTCAATGGTACCCTCAAACAGATGTTACGCATGCTGGTTGAGACCCAAAGACGCGACTGGGAGCGGTACCTCCCACACCTGCTATTTGCTTACCGAGAGGTTCCACATGCCTCGACAGGGTTCTCCCCCTTCGAGCTGCTGCATGGCAAGCAAGTCCGGGGACCCCTTGGGTTGACAAGGGAATCCTGGATGGAGGAGCCGAACCCTTCTGAAGTGTCCATAGTGGAGTATGTCATGCGCTTCTGTGACAAAATGCAGACCTTGACGCAGTTGGTGCATGACAACATGATGCAGGCTCAGACTGATCAGAAGTACTGGTACAACCAGAACACCCGGAAGCAGACCTACCAGGTGGGTCAAAAGGTGTGGGTGCTGGTCCCCATACCAAAAGATAAGCTTCAGACAGCCTGGGAAGGCCCGTATATCATCCACCAACAGCTCAACCCAGTCATCTACATGGTCACGCTTGACCACACTTGAGGTATGCGAAAGGCCTTTCACATCAATATGATGAAGGCTCATCACAAACATGAAGCCTGTGTCCTACCGGTCTGCAGCCTGCCCGAAGACGGGGAGGAAGACCCCCTCCTGGACATGCTGGCCCAAGTCCAGGCCAGTGGGTCCATCGAGGATGTGGAGGTAAGCGCCTTGTTAACCGAACCCCAGCATTCGCAGTTGTGGCCCACGCTGGAACCCTTCCGGGTCGTGTCTTCAAACCGACCTGGAAGGACTGAGTTAGCGGTCCACGAGGTGGATACCGGGAATCAAGCCCCGCTACGGGGGACACCCTATGGGATCTCCAATGAGGTGCAGCAGGTTATGCCCCAGGAGATCGATGAGATGTTACAGCTGGGGGTGATTCAATGGTTCAAAAGTGCGTGGGCCTCACCTGTAGTTCTCGTGCCAAAGAAGGATCGGACCACCCAGTTCTGCATGGACTACAGGGGGCTCAACGCCATCACAGACTGACGCGCACCCAATGCCACACAAGGAGGAGCTGCTTGAGCGGTTAGCTGGTGCAGAATATCTGACCATCATGGATCTGAGTCAAGGATACCAGGGATTCAAGCTTGAGGAGGCTAATTTGCATATTCCAGGTGCCTTCTGGGAAAAGCGAAGTCTCCCTAAGCTAGAAGATCGTTGGGTACAGCCGGGACCAGCTGCTTGGAAAGCATCGCCAAACCGCGCGCATTTTTGCCTGTAGGATATTATTGCAAGAGAGCTTGGCTGAGTAGATTACACAAGAAGGAAAACACACAGAAAGTCAGCAGGATCTAGGAGCAACATGGCAGATGTGACCACCTACATGGTGAGCTGCAGCATGTGCTACATGTTCACAGACCGACCAGAAGAAGAATCCAATTTCACCTGTCAGAAGTGTAGACTAGTGGCCCTTTTAGAAGAAAAGGTGCGGGGTCTGGAAGAAAGAATAGCAACTTTGAAACTCATCAAAGAGAATGAAGACTTTCTAGACAGAACAGAAGCATCTCTACTGGTCACAGAAGGTGAAAAAAGTGTCAGAGAACCTCCAAAAGCAGATGAGTGGAAGCATGTGACCAAAAGAAGCAAGAAGACCATGGAGAAATCACCAACCACACAACTGAAGAACCGATATCAAATCTTTGTAGAGGATGAAGATGGCACACCTAAGAATGAAGCAATACCAGCAAGCAAAAAAGAAAAGGGCACACAGCAACAAGTGACAGCAAAAAGTACAGCCAAGAAGCAACGAAGAGTGGTGGTGGTGGGAGACTCACTACTGAGAGGCACCGAAGCAGCCATCTGCAGACCGGACATAACTGCAAGAGAAGTATGCTGCCTTCCAGGTGCGATGATCAAGGATGTGACCGATAGGATACCAAAGCTCTTCAGCTCCAAGGACGTCCACCCATTTCTTCTGATACATGTTGGCACCAATGACATGGCAAGGAAGGACCTACCGACAATCTGCAAGGACTTTGAAGAGTTGGGGAAGAAAGTAAAGGAACTGGATGCACAGGTAGTTTTTTTCTTCTATCCTTCCAGTAGACGGGCATGGCACCAGGAGATGGAACAGGATCCTTGATGCGAACTGGCTAAGACGATGGTGCAGACAACAAGGATTCGGATTCCTGGACCACGGTGTGAATTACTGGTACGATGGACTCCTCGCCAGAGATGGACTACACCTCAACAAACCTGGGAAACACACGTTCGCCAGAAGACTCGCTACACTCATCAGGAGGGCGTTAAACTAGAAGAAGAGGGGACGGGAAGAAAAACATTAGACTTGAACAAAGAAGATCCAGGAAAACATACTCAGATGGGAGGTAAGAACATTTCTAAAGCAATCCACAGCGAGGAGATTGGAACAAAACAAAATCCTCTAAACTGCATGCTCGCAAACGCCAGAAGCCTGACAAACAAGATGGAAGAACTAGAAGCAGAAATATCTACAGGTAACTTTGACATAGTGGGAATAACCGAGACATGGTTAGATGAAAGCTATGACTGGGCAGTTAACTTACAGGGTTACAGTCTGTTTAGAAAGGATCGTAAAAATCGGAGAGGAGGAAGGGTTTGTCTCTATGTAAAGTCTTGTCTAAAGTCCACTTTAAGGGAGGATATTAGCGAAGGAAATGAGGATGTCGAGTCCATATGGGTCGAAATTCATGGAGGGGAAAAATGGTAACAAAATTCTCATTGGGGTCTGTTACAAACCCCCAAATATAACAGAAACCATGGAAAGTCTACTTCTAAAGCAGATAGATGACGCTGCAACCCATAATGAGGTCCTGGTTATGGGGGACTTTAACTACCCGGATATTAACTGGGAAACAGAAACCTGTGACACCCATAAAGGCAACAGGTTTCTGCTAATAACCAAGAAAAATTATCTTTCACAATTGGTGCAGAATCCAACCAGAGGAGCAGCACTTTTAGACCTAATACTATCTAATAGACCTGACAGAATAACAAATCTGCAGGTGGTCGGGCATCTAGGAAATAGCGACCACAATATTGTACAGTTTCACCTGTCTTTCACTAGGGGGACTTGTCAGGGAGTCACAAAAACACTGAACTTTAGGAAGGCAAAGTTTGACCAGCTTAGAGATGCCCTTAATCTGGTAGACTGGGACAATATCCTCAGAAATAAGAATACAGATAATAAATGGGAAATGTTTAAGAACATCCTAAATAGGCAGTGTAAGCGGTTTATACCTTGTGGGAATAAAAGGACTAGAAATAGGAAAAACCCAATGTGGCTAAACAAAGAAGTAAGACAGGCAATTAACAGTAAAAAGAAAGCATTTGCACTACTAAAGCAGGATGGCACCATTGAAGCTCTAAAAAACTATAGGGAGAAAAATACTTTATCTAAAAAACTAATTAAAGCTGCCAAAAAGGAAACAGAGAAGCACATTGCTAAGGAGAGTAAAACTAATCCCAAACTGTTCTTCAACTATATCAATAGTAAAAGAATAAAAACTGAAAATGTAGGCCCCTTAAAAAATAGTGAGGAAAGAATGGTTGTAGATGACGAGGAAAAAGCTAACATATTAAACACCTTCTTCTCCACGGTATTCACGGTGGAAAATGAAATGCTAGGTGAAATCCCAAGAAACAATGAAAACCCTATATTAAGGGTCACCAATCTAACCCAAGAAGAGGTGCGAAACCGGCTAAATAAGATTAAAATAGATAAATCTCCGGGTCCGGATGGCATACACCCACGAGTACTAAGAGAACTAAGTAATGTAATAGATAAACCATTATTTCTTATTTTTAGGGACTCTATAGCGACAGGGTCTGTTCCGCAGGACTGGCGCATAGCAAATGTGGTGCCAATATTCAAAAAGGGCTCTAAAAGTGAACCTGGAAATTATAGGCCAGTAAGTCTAACCTCTATTGTTGGTAAAATATTTGAAGGGTTTCTGAGGGATGTTATTCTGGATTATCTCAATGAGAATAACTGTTTAACTCCATATCAGCATGGGTTTATGAGAAATCGCTCCTGTCAAACCAATCTAATCAGTTTTTATGAAGAGGTAAGCTATAGGCTGGACCACGGTGAGTCATTGGACGTGGTATATCTCGATTTTTCCAAAGCGTTTGATACCGTGCCGCACAAGAGGTTGGTACACAAAATGAGAATGCTTGGTCTGGGGGAAAATGTGTGTAAATGGGTTATTAACTGGCTTAGTGATAGAAAGCAGAGGGTGGTTATAAATGGTATAGTCTCTAACTGGGTCGCTGTGACCCGTGGGGTACCGCAGGGGTCAGTATTGGGACCTGTTCTCTTCAACATATTCATTAATGATCTGGTAGAAGGTTTACACAGTAAAATATCGATATTTGCAGATGATACAAAACTATGTAAAGCAGTTAATACAAGAGAAGATAGTATTCTGCTACAGATGGATCTGGATAAGTTGGAAACTTGGGCTGAAAGGTGGCAGATGAGGTTTAACAATGATAAATGTAAGGTTATACACATGGGAAGAAGGAATCAATATCACCATTACACACTGAATGGGAAACCACTGGGTAAATCTGACAGGGAGAAGGACTTGGGGATCCTAGTTAATGATAAACTTACCTGGAGCAGCCAGTGCCAGGCAGCAGCTGCCAAGGCAAACAGGATCATGGGGTGCATTAAAAGAGGTCTGGATACACATGATGAGAGCATTATACTGCCTCTGTACAAATCCCTAGTTAGACCGCACATGGAGTACTGTGTCCAGTTTTGGGCACCGGTGCTCATGAAGGATATAATGGAACTAGAGAGAGTACAAAGGAGGGCAACAAAATTAATAAAGGGGATGGGAGAACTACAATACCCAGATAGATTAGCAAAATTAGGATTATTTAGTCTAGAAAAAAGACGACTGAGGGGCGATCTAATAACCATGTATAAGTATATAAGGGGACAATACAAATATCTCGCTGAGGATCTGTTTATACCAAGGAAGGTGACGGGCACAAGGGGGCATTCTTTGCGTCTGGAGAAGGTTTTTCCACCAACATAGAAGAGGATTCTTTACTGTTAGGGCAGTGAGAATCTGGAATTGCTTGCCTGAGGAGGTGGTGATGGCGAACTCAGTCGAGGGGTTCAAGAGAGGCCTGGATGTCTTCCTGGAGCAGAACAATATTGTATCATACAATTATTAGGTTCTGTAGAAGGACGTAGATCTGGGGATTTATTATGATGGAATATAGGCTGAACTGGATGGACAAATGGCTTTTTTCGGCCTTACTAACTATGTTACTATGTTACTATGTAGATTCCCCTGAGCCCAGAGGCGCAGAAGTCTGCCTTATCACACACTTCGGACTGTATGAGTCCATGGTCATGCCCTTCGGCATGAAGAATGCCCCTGCCACTTTCCAGCGGATGCTCAACCACCTGCTTCAGGGACTGGAGAAGTACGCGGTGGCGTACTTGGATGACATTGCCATCTTCAGTTCCTCCTGGGACGAACATTAGCAGCATCTTCAGAAGATGCTCAGGCGAATTCACCAAGTCGGGAAAGTGCCAGATGGGCATGAGAGAGGTCCACTGGGGCACCGGGTAGGCTGGAACTCCATGAGGCCAGAGCAAGGCAATGCAGATGGGTTGAGGCGAACATGCTGAGGTTTGCATGGAGTACCGTGAGGTTCTGCCTCCATAGTGCAGTCTAAAAGGGGAAGGTGTCAGGAAATAGAATGAAGTTCTGATTACTTCAATTACACATACAGGGCTCTCAGCTACAGTTTCCTCTGCCTGCCAGCACAAGGCTGGAATTCTAAGCCACTCTTTCTCCCTCCCCCGGCTATATAGTTGAAATGTGAGGCCAGTATGCTAGCAAATTCACTGAAAAATTTTTACAGCTCTAAGCTGCGAAAGCTGTCTCTCCCTAAATCCCTCATTCCCCCTCCCGCCTAATACCAGCCAAAACTGGTACAGTCTGTTCCAGAAGGCATGGGACTCTTTGTTCTCGAAAAATTATGTATATTGACACTGATCAGAGCTAGAGATATAAGTATTACATATTCTGGATGTCCATCGAGAGATCTATAACTCACTAAAATTGCTAAGAGCTACATCTAACAGACTGCAAGGAATGGATTTCTCCATAAGCGGGTCATGTAACTGTCGTGTTTACACTTAAAAGAATCCCCTGTTGTGGTGCACATCCTGATCATTATGTCGTTCGTATACGAGGTTCATACAGCGAGTTATGTATAAAAATGCTTTATCCCAGTTCTAAGAAAGGGGAGGATTTAGTCTGAGTGTGGTCACCACAGGGGAAGTGCCTTGGTTTTCGGCTGGGAAATAAGTGAGTGAAGCAGCACTCTTCGCTTGTCTTTTGTCTGGGGTCTAGCTGCTAGACAGATGTGTGGCATGCATCTAGATGTGTCCCCTAAATACATGGTCAGCCAGGAGATTAAATGATCTGAATGAAACGTAATGTCCCATGTTATTTGTAATTGTACTGTACATACGACTTGTCTACCTTTATAATACCTTTTATACTTCTGTAAACACTGCATACCTTTTTTGGAGTAAAATATAAAATTACTAGCTTTCTCTCCTTGCTCTATAATGAACTCCTCTGAAGTGAATTGCGCTACTAATCTGAGTTGGCTCCAGACCTGTTACTAAGTAGGAAATCGGATCTGACAGATTTGTCCTGTGCATTTGGGAGGCTTTGTAGCGACTGGCGGGGTTGATAATTATTGTTCCCGCCTGAGTGGGAGTAGTTATATTGCCCTCACTGCAGTGTGCCCAATAGCCAGTACAAAGTAAGGCAGCCTTTCTGGCGACTAATTATCCTAGGTGCAGTACCCTGTCTGACCTGAGGGTAAGGGGGGCGCCAGAGAGCTGCAAGTTCCAAACTGGAAATGAGAAGTGGGATATAGATGAATCCCAATCAGAAAGAACCAGGGGCAACCAAAGAACCCCCGGTTCATGACAAATTGCTGTTAATGGTCGGGAAGATAAGGGTATCCTCCCCAGGAAACGTGACAACCTCACTCACCACTGAGTATTACCGGACCTTTATTATCATCCTCAGTCATTGCTGAGAATTACCAGATCCCCATTATCATCCTCACTCACCACTGGGTATTACCGAACCCCCATTATCATCCTCAATCACTGGTAAGTATTAACGACTCCATTATAATCCTCAGTCACCACTGAGTATTACCGGACCCTCATGATCATCCTCAGTCACCACTGAGTATTTCCGGACAGCTGACCCCACTCCCTTGTTAGTCATGTATGATTATTCTTTTACCCCGCTTCCCCAGCTCCACCTTGCTTGTCTCCAGCTACCCCAGGTTCCTCTCCCCATCCTCCATGCTTCTTGCCTACTCACTCATCCCCTCTCCTGCTCCCCCTAGGTTCTTCTTTTGGTCCTCTATGCTCCTCTCCTACTTCCCCATTTCCTCTCCAGCTCCACAACTGCGCCCCGAAGTTCCCCTCTTTCTCCCCCAGCTCCTATCCCGCTTCCCCAGTATCCTCTCTGGCTCAACTGCTCCCCAGGTTCTTTTCCAGCTCCTCAACTGCTCCCCCAGGTTCCTCTCTTGTTCCTCCAGCTCCTCTACTGCTTCCCCAGGTTCCACTCAAGCTCAACTACTCACCCAGGTTCCTCCCTTATTCCCCCAGCTCCTAGGTTCCTCTCGAACTCATAATCTGCTTACGCAGGTTCCTCTCTTGTTCCTCCATGCTCCTCGCCTGCTCCCCAGGTCTTCTCCCATTACCCCAGTTCCTCTTCTGCTCCTCCAGGTTCCTCTTGCGCTCTTTCGTGTTCCTCACCCTCTCCCTCAAGTTCCTCTCTTGTTCCTTGCCTGATCCCCCAGGTTCCTCTTCCATTACCCTAGCTCCTCTCCCACTTCCCCAGTTCCTCACCAGCTCTGCTCTTCTTCTCTTGCTTCCCGAGGTTTTCTTTTTTTCTCCCAGCTCTTCTCCCGCTCCCCCAGGTTTTTATTTTATTCCCTTTGCTTTTCTCCTGCTCTCACAGGTTCCTCTTGTGCTCTTATACATTCTTCACCCTCTCCCTCAGGTTCCTCTCTTGTTCCTTGCCTGCTCTACCAGGTTCCTCTCTTGTTACCCCAGT
Organism: Ranitomeya imitator; assembly: GCF_032444005.1. NCBI lineage: Eukaryota > Metazoa > Chordata > Amphibia > Anura > Dendrobatidae > Ranitomeya > Ranitomeya imitator. The sequence goes on from NC_091288.1 coordinate 3,045,665, forward strand.
TCCTCTCCCACTCCCCCAGTTTCTCTTGCGCTTCCTCTTCCATGTTCCTCATCGGCTCCTTCAGGTTCCTCTCTTGCTCCTTCTTGCTCCTCTCCCACTCTCCTCTCCCGCTCCCCCAGTTCCTCGCTCGCACCTCCAATTAGTCAACCGTTCTCACAAGCTCCCCTCTCTTGTTCCTTCTTGCTCCTCTCCCGCTCCCCCAGTTCCTCCCCACTCCCCCAGGTTCTTCTCCCGCTCCCTCAGGTTTTTCTCTTATTCCCCCATCTTTTCTCCGGCTCTACCAGTTTTTTATCTTATTTCCCCACCTCTTCTCCTGTTCCCCCAGGTTCCTCTCTAGTTTTTAGAATCTGTTTTATTTTTGACCATCCGCAATCTTGTGGTTTTCTGGCTTTCTGTGTTTGTTATTGTGAAGTTCTGGGATCTCTGGTTCTGCTATCTTTAGTTTCTGTTTTCAGTTGGTTTCTGCAGCTGTCTCTGTATTTTCTATTAGGAGGTGACCTGTTTTTTTTATACCCAGTCCTTAGATCTTTCAGGGACCTCCTTTCCCCTATCTATAGGTCTTTGCTGAGATTATCCTAGGATCTTCGGTGGGTCTATTCGCAAGGAATGGGTCGCCCACTCCATTGTAGGGTATCAGCCTAGTCTCAGTGCAGAGTCAGTTTTCCCCTTCTATCCTAGTTCTGTGTTGCAGTTCCATAACACTAGTTCCTTCTTGCTCCTTGCCCGACCCCAGGTTCCTCTCTTGTTACCCCAGCTCTTCTCCCACTCCCCTAGTTCCTCGTCCTCTACCCCAGGTTCCTTTCTTGTTTCTCCATGCTGCTCTTCCGCTTCCCCCAGGTTCATCTCCTGTTCCTCCATGCTCCTTGCCTGCTTCTAAAACTCCCCCAGTTCCTCGCTCGTTCCTCCAGCTCCTCACCTGCTCCAACAGGTTCTTCTCTTATTCGCCCAGTTCCTCGCCCACTCCCCCAGCTTCTCACCTGCTCCCCTGGTACCTCTCTTATTCCCCCAGTTCCTCACCCGCTCCCCGAGCTCGTCACCTGCACTCCCAGGTTCCTCTCTTGTACTCCCAGTTCATTACCCTTTACAACAGCTCTTCTCCAGCTCCCCCAGGTTCCTCTCTTATTCCCCCCCAGTTCCTCGCCCACTCCTCAGCATCTCTCCCACTCCCCCAGCTCCTCACCTGTTCCTCTTATTCCCCCAGTTCTTTGCCCGCTCTCCCAGCTCCTCACCTTCTCTACCATGTTCCTCTCTTATTCCCCCAGCTCCTCTCCCATTCCCCCTTGTTTCTCTCTTGCTCCCCCAGCTCATCACTCACTCCCCCAGCTTCTCACCTGCTCCCCCAGGTTCCTCTCTTATTCCCCCCCAGTTCCTCGCCCACTCCTCAGCATCTCTCCCACTCCCCCAGCTCCTCACCTGTTCCTCTTATTCCCCCAGTTCTTTGCCCGCTCTCCCAGCTCCTCACCTTCTCTACCATGTTCCTCTCTTATTCCCCCAGCTCCTCTCCCATTCCCCCTTGTTTCTCTCTTGCTCCCCCAGCTCATCACTCACTCCCCCAGCTCCTCACCTGCTCCCCCAGGTTCCTCTCTTATTCCCCCCCAGTTCCTCGCCCACTCCTCAGCATCTCTCCCACTCCCCCAGCTCCTCACCTGTTCCTCTTATTCCCCCAGTTCTTTGCCCGCTCTCCCAGCTCCTCACCTTCTCTACCATGTTCCTCTCTTATTCCCCCAGCTCCTCTCCCATTCCCCCTTGTTTCTCTCTTGCTCCCCCAGCTCATCACTCACTCCCCCAGCTTCTCACCTGCTCCCCCAGGTTCCTCTCTTATTCCCCCCCAGTTCCTCGCCCACTCCTCAGCATCTCTCCCACTCCCCCAGCTCCTCACCTGTTCCTCTTATTCCCCCAGTTCTTTGCCCGCTCTCCCAGCTCCTCACCTTCTCTACCATGTTCCTCTCTTATTCCCCCAGCTCCTCTCCCATTCCCCCTTGTTTCTCTCTTGCTCCCCCAGCTCATCACTCACTCCCCCAGCTCCTCACCTGCTCCCCCAGGTTCCTCTCTTATTCCCCCCCAGTTCCTCGCCCACTCCTCAGCATCTCTCCCACTCCCCCAGCTCCTCACCTGTTCCTCTTATTCCCCCAGTTCTTTGCCCGCTCTCCCAGCTCCTCACCTTCTCTACCATGTTCCTCTCTTATTCCCCCAGCTCCTCTCCCATTCCCCCTTGTTTCTCTCTTGCTCCCCCAGCTCATCACTCACTCCCCCAGCTTCTCACCTGCTCCCCCAGGTTCCTCTCTTATTCCCCCCCAGTTCCTCGCCCACTCCTCAGCATCTCTCCCACTCCCCCAGCTCCTCACCTGTTCCTCTTATTCCCCCAGTTCTTTGCCCGCTCTCCCAGCTCCTCACCTTCTCTACCATGTTCCTCTCTTATTCCCCCAGCTCCTCTCCCATTCCCCCTTGTTTCTCTCTTGCTCCCCCAGCTCATCACTCACTCCCCCAGCTCCTCACCTGCTCCCCCAGGTTCCTCTCTTATTTCCTCAGTTCCTCTCCTGTTCCACCAGTTCTGCAGCTCCTCTATTATTCCCCCCGATTCCTCTTATTACCCCAGTCCCCCAGATGCCCTCTTCCCCTGGTTCCTCTCCAGATCCCCAGATCCTTGCCTGCTCCCCCTGGTTCTTCTCCTGCTCCCCCTGGTTCCTCTCTTATTCCCTCAGTTCTGCTCCCACTCCCCAGCTCTTCGCCCACTTTCCCAGTTCCTCATCTGCTCCCCAACTCCTCACTCGTTTCCTGGTTCCTTGCTCGTTCCCCCAGCTTCTCACCTGTTCTCCCGTTTATCGCCCACTCTCCCAGTTCCTCACCTACTCCCCTAGTTCCCTGCCAGCTCCACCAGTTCCTCTCCCACTCCCAAGCACCTCGCCTGCTCCCCCTGGTTCCTCTCCCACTCCCCAGCTCCTGACCTGCTCCCCCTAGCTCCTATCTTATTCACCAGTTCTGCTCCTGCTCCTTGCCTGCTTCTCCAGTTCCTTGTCTGCTCCCCCAGTTCCTCACCAGCTCCCTCACTCCCGCAGTTCCTCGCCGCTTCCCCAGCTCCTCACCTGCTCCCATGGAGTTCCTCACCTGGAAATTCTTGAACAGGTCTGCCCACATGCTGGTATGTCTCAACCCTTTCATCTGAATGTGGTAGGTGAAGTTGTAGATACCCGCTCCCCCTGGTTTCTCTCCCTGGTTCCTCTCCCACTCCCCAGCTCCTCGCCCGCTCTCCAGCTCTTCGCCTGCTCCCCCAGTTATTCTGCTCCCCCAGTTGCTCACCAGCTCCTCACCTGCTCCCCCTGGTTCCTCTCTTATTCCTCCAGTTCTGCTCCTGCTCCCCAGGTCCTTGCTCACTTCCCCAGTTCCTTTTCTCGCTTCCCGGTTTTGCCTCCCCCAGCTCCTCCGTCTTCTCGCCCGGTCCCCTAGTTCCTCTTTCACTCCCCAGCTCCTCAATCGCTCCCCCAGTCCCTCCGCCCGCTGCCCCAGCTCCTCACCTGCTCCCCCACATGCTGGTACCGTCTCCCCCTCTCATCAGAACGTGGTAGGTGAAGTAGTAGATGCCCGCTCCCCCTGGTACCTCTCCCGCTCCCCAGCTCCTCAGCTCTTCGCCTGCTCCCCCAATAACTCTCCTGCTCCCACAGATCCTTGTCTGCTCCCCAAGTTGTTCCCCAGTTCCTTTCCCGCTTCCCCAGCTACTCAACTGCTCCCACAGGTTCCTCACCTGGCAGTTCTTGCACAGGTCTGCCCACATGCTGGTACTGTCTCCCCATCTCATTAGAATGTGGTAGGTGAAGTAGAAGATGCCCTCTCCCCCTGGGTCCTTTCCCGCTCGCCAGCTCCTCGCCTGCTACCCCTGGTTCCTCTCCCCCTCCCCAGCTCATCACACTGGTTCCTCACTTATTCCCCCGTTCCGCTCCCACTCCCCAGCTCGTCATCCACCCCCAGCTTCCCAGCGCTCCCCCAGTTCCGCTCCCACTCCTCCTCCGCTCCCCCAGTTCCTTGCCCACTTCCCCAGCTCGTCACCCGTTCCCCCAGTTCCTCTCCCGATCCCAAGCTCCTCGCCCGCTCCCCCTGGTTCCTCATCACCCACTCCCCAGCTTCTGACCTGCCCCCCTGGTTCCTATATTATTCCTCCAGTTCTGCTCCCAGCCTGCTTCTGCAGTACCTACCCTGCTGCTTGCCCACTTCCCAGCTCCTCAGTTCCTTTCCTGTTCCCCAGCTCCTTGCCCGCTTCCCCAGTTCCTGGCCCGCTTCCCCAGTTCCTGACCCACTTCCCCAGCTTTTCACCTGCTTCCCTTCTCATCTGAATGTGGTAGGTGAAGCAGTAGATGTCCACTTCCCCAGCTCCTCGCCCACTCCCCGTTTCCTCGCCCCCGTCTGCTCCCCAGTTCCTTTCCCGCTTCCCCAGCTACTCAATTGCTCCCACAGGTTCCTCACCTGGCAGTCCTTGCACAGGTCTGCCCACATGCTGGTACTGTCTCCCCTCTCATTAGAATGTTGTAGGTGAAGTAGAAGATGCCCTCTCCCCCTGGGTCCTTTCCTGCTCGCCAGCTCCTCGCCTGCTCCCCCTGGTTCCTCTCCCCCTCCCCAGCTCCTCACAATGGTTCCTCTCTTATTCCCCCAGTTGCGCTTCCCAGCTCGTCATCTGCCCCCCCCCCCAGCTTCTCAGCCACTCCCCCAGTTCCGCTCCCACTCCCCAGTTCCTCGCCCACTCCCCCAGTTCCTCTCCCGATTCCTAGCTCATCCCCCACTCCCCCTGGTTTCTCGTCACCCGCTCCCCAGCTTCTGACCTGCCCCCCTGGTTCCTATATTATTCCTCCAGTTCTGCTCCCACTCCACCCCTGCTTCTGTAGCATCTACCCTGCTGCTTGCCCGCTTCCCAGCTCCTATCCCGCTCCCCAGTTCTTCGCCCGCTTCCCCAGTTCCTCGCCCACTTCTCCAGCTTTTCACCTACTCCCCTTCTCATCTGAATGTGGTAGGTGAAGTAGTAGATGCCAGATCCCCTTGGTCATCTCCCACTCCCCTGGTTCCTTTCCCGCTACCCAGCTCCTCACCTGCTCCCCCTGGTTCCTTTCTTATTTCCCCAGTTTCGCTCCCACTCCCTATCTCCTCTCTAGCCTCCCCAGTTCCTCGCCTGTTTCCCCAGTTCTTCTCTCGCTCCGTAGCTCCTCGTCCGCTCCCCCAGCTCCTCACCTGCTCCCCTAGGTTCCTCAACTGGCTGTTTTTGCAAAGGTCTGCCCACATGCTGATACCATCTCCCCCTCTTATCAGAATGTGGTAGGTGAAGTAGTAGATGACCACTCCCCATTGTTCCTCTCCCGCTCCCCTTGTCCCTCTCAGGCTCCCCAACTCCTCGCCCACTCTCCCTGGTTCCTCTCTCGCTCCCCAGCTTCTCGCCCGCTTCCCCAGTGCCTTCCCCTTCTTCCCCAGTTCATCGCCCACTCCCCAAGCTCCTCGCTCACTTCCCCACCTGAACTCCTAGTTCCTTTCCCACTCACCGTTTCCTCTCCCATTCCCTGTTTCCTCTTGCCCAGCTTCCTCTCCAGCTCCACCAGTTCCTCACCCATTCCCCCACTTCCTCTCTCGGTCCCCAGCTTGTTGCCTGCTCCCCCCCCTGCTTCCCCAGTTCCTCTTCTGCTCCCCAACTCCTTTCCCGCTTCCCTAGTTCCTCTCCAGCTCCCCAACTCCTCTCCCACTCCCCCTAGCTCCTCTCCCGCTCCCCAGCTCCTCTACAGCACCCCAGTTCCTCGCCCGCCTCCCAGCTCCTCTCCCACTCTCCAGTTCCTGGCTCACTCCCCTAGCTCCTCTCCCGCTCCTCTCCCTGCTCCCCCAGCTCCTCTCCCGCTTCCCAAGCTCCTCTCCTGCTCCTCTGCCGCTCCCCAGCTCCTCTCCCACTCCCCAGCTCCTAGCCCACTCCTTTGCTTAGCTCCTCAATTCCTCTCCCACTCCCCAGGTCCTCTCCCGTCCCCAGCTCCTCGCCCACTCCCTTGCTTCGCTCCTCAGTTCCTCACCCACTTCCCATCTCCTCTCCCATCCCCAGCTTCGCTCCTCAGTTCCTCTCCCACTCCCCTAGCTCCTCTCCCGCTCCCCAGTTCCTCGCCCTCTCCCCAGCTCCTCTCCCGTTCCTCGCCCACTCCCCAGCTCCTCTCCAGCACCCCAGTTCCTGGCCCGCTCCTCTCCCGCTCCTCTCCTGCTCTCCAGTTCCTGGCTCGCTCCACTAGCTCCTCTCCCGCTCCCCGGTTCCTCTACTGCTCCCCTAACTTCACTCCTCAGTCCCACTCCCCAGCTCTACTCCCACTCTCCAGCTCCTCACGTGCTCCCCAGCTCCTCACTCCTCATTTCCTCTCCCCAGCTCCTCTCCCGTTCCCCAGTTCCTCACGCGCTCCCCAGCTCCTCACTCCTCATTTCCTCTCCCGCTCCCCAGTTCCTCACGCGCTCCCCAGCTCCTCGCCCTCTCCCCTAGCTTCGCTCCTCCGTTCCTCTCCCACTCCCAGCTCCTCTGCCGTTCCCCAGTTCCTTGCCCGCTCTCCTAGCTCCTTTTCCGCTCCCCCCCAGCTCCTTGCCCACTCCCCAGTTCCTTGCCTGCTCCCATAGCTTCACTCCTCGGCTCCTCTCCCCTCCCCAGCTCCTCTCATGTCCCCAGATCCCCTCCCGCTCCCCAGCTCCTCGCCCGCTCCCAATCTCCTCTCCCATCCGCAGCTCCGCACCCGCTCACCTAGCTTCGCTCCTCAGTTCCTCTCCCACTCCCCAGCTCCTCTCCCGATCCCCAATTCCTCACGTGTTCCCCAGCTCTTCTCCCATCCCCAGCTCCACTCCCCAGCTCCTAGCTGACCTCCCTTGCTTCGCTCCTCAGTTCCTCTCCCAATCCCCAGCTCCTCTCCCGTTCCCCAGTTACTCGTCCACTCCCCTAGCTTCGCTCCTCTGTTCCTCTCCCGCTCCCCAGCTCCTCTCCAGCTCCTCTCCCACTCCCCAGCTCCTCTCCCGTCCTCAGCTCCCCTCCCCAGCTCCTCGCCCACTCCCTTGCTTCGCTCCTCAGTTCCTCTTCCACACCCCAGCTCCTCGCCCGCTACCCAGTTCTTGCCCGCTCCCAAACTCCTCACCCGCTTCCCAGCTCCTCTCCCGCTCCCCAGCTCCTCTCCCCTAGCTTCGCTCCTCAGTTCCTCTCCCACTCCCCAGCTTCTCTCCCACTATCCAGCTTCTCTCCCGTTCCCCAGTTCCTTACCCGCTCCCCAGCTCCTCTTCCAATCCCCAGCTCCTCGCCCGCTCCCCTAGCTTCACTCCTTAGTTCCTCTCCCACTCCCCAGCTCCTCTCCCGATCCCCAATTCCTCACGTGCTCCTCTCCCACTCCCCAGCTTCTCGCCAGCTACCCTAGCTTCGCTTCCCAGCTCCTCTCCCATCCCGAGCTCCACTGTCACTCCCCAGCTCCTAGCCGACTCCCTTGCTTCGCTCCTCAGTTTCTCTCCCAATCCCCAGCTCCTCTCCCATTCCCCAGTTCCTCGCCCACTCCCCAGCTCCTCTCCTAGCTCCCCAGTTCCTTGCCTGCTCCCCAGCTTCGCTCCTCAGCTCCTCTCCCCAGCTCCTCTCACGTCCCCAGATCCCCTCCCGCTCCGCACCCGCTCACCTAGCTTCGCTCCCCAGTAACTCTCCCACTCCCCAGTTCCTCTCCCACTCCCCAAATCCTCTCCCACTCCCCAAATCCTCTACCGCTCCCCAGCTCCTCACCTGCTCCCCTAGCGTTGTTCCTTAGTTCTTCGCCCGCTCCACAGCTCCTTTCCCACTCCCCAGCTTCTTGCCCCCGCTCCCCTAGCTTCGCTCTTCAGCTCCTCTCCCGTCCCCAGCTCCCCTCCCCCTCTCCAGCTACTCGCCCACTCCCTTGGTTAGATCCTCAGTTCCTCTCCCACTCCCCAGCTCCTCTCCTTTTCCCCAGTTCCTCGCCCGCGTCCCTTGCTGCGCTCCTCAGCTCTTCTCCAGCTACTCTCCCCTCTCCAGCTCCTCGCCCGCTCTCCAGCTCCTCTCCCGCTCTTCCCCAGCTCCTCTCCCGCTCTTCCCCAGCTCCTCTCCCGCTCTTCCCCAGCTCCTCTTCCGCTCCCCAGCTCCTCTCCCGCTCTCCAGCTCCTTGCCTGCTCTCCAGCTCCTCCCCCACTCCCCTAGCTTCGCTCCCCAGCTCCTCTTCCGCTCCCCAGCTCCTCTTCCGCTCCCCAGCTCCTCTTCCGCTCCCCAGCTCCTCTTCCGCTCCCCAGCTCCTCTTCCGCTCCTCACCCGCTCCCCAGCTCCTCTCCCGCTCCCCTAGCTTCGCTCTCCAGCTCCTCTCCCGCTCTCCAGCTCCTCACCCGCTCCCCAGCTCCTCTCCCGCTCCTCACCCGCTCCCCAGCTCCTCTCCCACTCCCCAGCTCCTCTCCTTTCCCCAGCTCCTCTCCCGCTCTCCAGCTCCTTGCCTGCTCCCCAGCTCCTATCCTTTCCCCAGCTCCTCGCCCGCTCCCCTAGCTTCGCTCCTCTCCCGCTCCCCAGCTCCTCCCCAGCTCCTCTCCCGCTCCCCAGCTCCTCGCTCGCTCCCCAGCTCCTCTCCTTTCCCCAGCTCCTCCCCAGCTCCTCTCCCGCTCCCCAGCTCCTCGCTCGCTCCCCAGCTCCTCTCCTTTCCCCAGCTCCTCGCTCGCTCCCCAGCTCCTCTCCTTTCCCCAGCTCCTCTCCAGCTCCTTGCCTGCTCTCCAGCTCCTCACCCGCTCTCCAGCTCCTCACCCGCTCTCCAGCTCCTCACCCGCTCCCCAGCTCCTCGCCCGCTCCCCTAGCTTCGCTCTCCAGCTCCTCTCCAGCTCCTCGCCCGCTCCCCTAGCTTCGCTCCCCAGCTCTTCGCCCGCTCTCCAGCTCCTCGCCTGCTCTCCAGCTCCTCGCCCGCTCCCCTAGCTTCGCTCCCCAGCTCCTCTCCCGCTCCCCAGCTCCTCGCCCACTTCCCTAGCTTCGCTCTCCAACTCCTCTCCTTTCCCCAGCTCTTCTCCCGCTCCTCTCCAGCTCCTCTCCCGCTCCTCACCCGCTCCCCAGCTCCTCACCCGCTCCCCTAGCTTCGCTCTCCAGCTCCTCTCCCGCTCTCCAGCTCCTCTCCCGCTCTCCAGCTCCTCTCCCCTCCCCAGTTCCTCGCCCACTCCCTTGGTCGCTCCTCAGTTCCTCTTCCACACCCCAGCTCCTCGCCCGCTACCCAGTTCCTGCCCGCTCCCAAACTCCTTACCTGCTTTGCAGCTCCTCTCCTGTCCCCAGCTCCTCTCCCGCTCCCCTAGCTTTGCTCCCTAGCTCCTCTCCCACTCCCCACCTCCTATCTTGCTCCCCTGTTCCTCACGTGCTCCCCAGCTCCTCTCCCCTAGCTTCGCTCCTCAGTTCCTCTCCCGTTCCCCAGTTCCTTACCCGCTCCCCAGTTCCTTGCTCGCTCCCCAGCTGCTCTCCAGCTCCTCTCCCGTCCTCAGCTCCCCTCCCCAGCTCCTCGCCCACTCCCTTGTTCGCTCCTCAGTTCCTCTTCCACACCCCAGCTCCTCGCCCGCTACCCAGTTCCTGCCCGCTCCCAAACTCCTCACCCGCTTTGCAGCTCCTCTCCCTTCCCACCTCCTCTCCCGCTCCCCTGTTCTTCACGTGCTCCTCAGTTCCTCACCTGCTCCCCTAGCGTTGTTGCTTAGTTCTTCGCCCGCTCCACAGCTCCTTTCCCACTCCCCAGCTCCTTGCCCCCGCTCTCCTAGCTTCGCTCTTCAGCTCCTCTCCCGTCCCCAGCTCCTCTCCCGTCCCCAGCTCCCCTCCCTCTCTCCAGCTACTCGCCCACTCCCTTGGTTAGCTCCTCAGTTCCTCTCCCACTCCCCAGCTCCTCTCCTTTTCCCCAGTTCCTCGCCCGCTCCCCCTTGCTGCGCTCCTCAGCTCTTCTCCAGCTACTCTCCCCTCTGCAGCTCCTCTCCAGCTCCTCGCTCGCTCCCCAGCTCCTCTCCAGCTGCTCTCCAGCTCCTCGCCCACTCCCCTAGCTTCACTCCCCATCTCCTCTCCTTTCCCCAGCTCTTCTCCAGCTCCTCTCCCGCTCTCCAGCTCCTCACCCGCTCCCCAGCTGCTCTCCAGCTCCTCGCCCGCTCCCCTAGCTTCGCTCCCCAGCTCCTCTCCCACTCTTCAGCTCCTCCCCCACTCTCCAGCTCCTCTCCCGCTCTCCAGGTCCACTCCCCAACTCCTCACCAGCTCCTCTCCCGCTCCCCAGCTCCTCTCCAGCTCCCCGCCCGCTCCCCTAGCTTCGCTCTCCAGCTCCTCTCCCGCTCTCCAGCTCCTCTCCCGCTCCCCAGCTCCTCTCCAGCTCCTCGCTCGCTCCCCAGCTCCTCTCCAGCTCCTTGCCTGCTCTCCAGCTCCTTGCCTGCTCTCCAGCTCCTCTCCCGCTCCCCAGCTCCTCTCCAGCTCCTCGCTCGCTCCTCTCCTTTCCCCAGCTCCTCTCCAGCTCCTCTCCTGCTCCGCAGCTCCTCACCCGCACCCCAGCTCCTCTCCCGCTCCCCACCCGCTTCCCAGCTCCTCTCCAGCTCCTCACCTGCTCCCCAGCTGCTCCTCTCCCGCTCTCCAGCTCCCCAGCTCCTCTCCAGCTCTCGCCCGCTCCCCAGCTCCTCTCCCGCTCCCTAGCTCCTCTCCCGCTCCCCTAGCTTCGCTCCAGCTCCTCAACCGCTCCCCTAGCTTCGCTCTCCAGCTCCTCCTCCCGCTCCTCGCCCGCTCCCCTAGCTTCGCTCCAGCTCCTCAACCGCTCCCCTAGCTTCGCTCTCCAGCTCCTCGCCCGCTCCCCTAGCTTAGCTCCCCAGCTCCTCTCCCGCTCCCCAGCTCCTCTCCCGCTCCCCAGCTCCTCTCCCGCTCCTCACCCGCTCCCCAGCTCCTCTCCTGCTCTCCAGCCGCTCTCCAGCTCCTCTCCCGCTCCTCTCCCGCTCTCCAGCTCCTCTCCCGCTCTCCAGCTCCTCTCCCGCTCTCCAGCTCCTCTCCCGCTCTCCAGCTCCTCACCAGCTCTCCAGCTCCTCACCAGCTCTCCAGCTCCTCACCCGCTCTCCAGCTCCTCACCCGCTCTCCAGCTCCTCTCCAGCTCCTCGCCCACTCCCCTAGCTTCGCTCTCCAGCTCCTCTCCAGCTCCTCGCCCGCTCTCCAGCTCCTCTCCCGCTCCCCTAGCTTCGCTCTCCAGCTCCTCTCCCGCTCTCCAGCTCCTCTCCATCTCCTCGCCCGCTCCCCTAGCTTCGCTCTCCAGCTCCTCACCCGCTCTCCAGCTCCTCACCCGCTCTCCAGCTCCTCCCCAGCTCCTCTCCCGCTCCCCAGCTCCTCTCCCGCTCTCCAGCTCCTCACCTGCTCCCCAGCTCCTCTCCTGCTCCTCTCCCGCTCTCCAGCTCCTCTCCAGCTCCTCTCCCGCTCTCCAGCTCCTCTCCCGCTCTCCACCTCCTCTCCCGCTCCTCTCCCGCTCCTCTCCAGCTCCTCTCCCGCTCCTCTCCAGCTCCTCTCCAGCTCCTCTCCTGCTCTCCAGCTCCTCCCCACCTCCTCTCCCGCTCTCCAGCTCCTCTCCAGCTCCTCTCCCGCTCCTCTCCAGCTCCTCTCCCGCTCTCCAGCTCCTCTCCCGCTCCTCTCCCGCTCCCCAGCTCCTCTCCCGCTCCTCTCCAGCTCCTCTCCCACTCCCCAGCTCCTCTCCAGCTCCTCTCCCGCTCCCCAGCTCCTCTCCACCTCCTCTCCCGCTCCTCTCCCGCTCCCCAGCTCCTCTCCCGCTCCCCAGCTCCTCTCCCGCTCTCCAGCCGCTCTCCAGCTCCTCTCCAGCTCCTCACCCGCTCTCCAGCTCCTCTCCAGCTCCTCGCCCGCTCCCCCAGCTCCTCGCCCGCTCCCCCAGCTCCTCTTCCGCTCCCCAGCTCCTCTCCAGCTCCTCTCCCGCTCCCCAGCTCCTCTCCAGCTCCTCACCCGCTACCCAGCTCCTCGCCCGCTCCCCTAGCTTCGCTCCCCAGCTCCTCTCGGCTCCCCAGCTCCTCTCCAGCTCCTCACCCGCTCCCCAGCTCCTCGCCCGCTCCCCTAGCTTCGCTCTCCAGCTCCTCTCCATCTCCTCTCCCGCTCCTCGCCCGCTCCCCTAGCTTCGCTCTCCAGCTCCTCTCCCGCTCCCCACCCGCTTCCCAGCTGCTCCTCTCCAGCTCCGCAGCTCCTCTCCAGCTCTCGCCCGCTCCCCAGCTCCTCTCCCGCTCCCCAGCTCCTCTCCAGCTCCCCTAGCTTCGCTCCCCAGCTCCTCTCCAGCTCCCCAGCTCCTCAACCGCTCCCCTAGCTTCGCTCTCCAGCTCCTCCTCCCGCTCCTCGCCCGCTCCCCTAGCTTCGCTCCCCAGCTCCTCTCCAGCTCCCCTAGCTTAGCTCCAGCTCCCCAGCTCCTCTCCCGCTCCCCAGCTCCTCTCCAGCTCCTCAACCGCTCCCCTAGCTTCGCTCTCCAGCTCCTCCTCCCGCTCCTCGCCCGCTCCCCTAGCTTCGCTCCTCTCCAGCTCCTCGCCCGCTCCCCTAGCTTAGCTCCCCAGCTCCTCTCCCGCTCCCCAGCTCCTCTCCCGCTCCCCAGCTCCTCTCCCGCTCCTCACCCGCTCCCCAGCTCCTCACCCGCTCCTCTCGCGCTCCCCAGCTCCTCTCCCGCTCCCCAGCTCCTCCCCAGCTCCTCTCCAGCTCCTCTCCCGCTCCCCAGCTCCTCTCCCGCTCCCCAGCTCCTCTCCCGCTCCTCTCACGCTCCCCAGCTCCTCACCCGCTCCTCTCGCGCTCTCCAGCTCCTCACCCGCTCCCCTAGCTTTGCTCCCCAGCTCCTCTCCCGCTCCCCAGCTCCTCTCCCGCTCTCCAGCTCCTCTCCCGCTCCCCAGCTCCTCTCCAGCTCCTCTCCCGCTTCCCAGCTCCTCTCCCGCTCCTCACCCGCTCTCCAGCTCCTCACCCGCTCCTCTCCCGCTCTCCAGCTCCTTGCCTGCTCTCCAGCTCCTCCCCCACTTCCCTAGCTTCGCTCCCCAGCTCCTATCCTTTCCCCAGCTCCTCACCCGCTCCTCTCCCGCTCTTCAGCTCCTCTCCCACTCCCTAGCTCCTCTCCAGCTCCTCGCTCGCTCCCCAGCTCCTCTCCTTTCCCCAGCTCCTTGCCTGCTCTCCAGCTCCTCCCCCGCTCTCCAGCTCCTCACCCACTCCCCTAGCTTCGCTCCCCAGCTCTTCTCCAGCTCCTCTCCCGCTCCCCAGCTCCTCTCCCGCTCTCCAGCTCCTTGCCCACTCCCCTAGCTTCGCTCCCCAGCTCCTCTCCTTTCCCCAGCTCTTCTCCAGCTCCTCGCCCACTCCCCTAGCTTCGCTCTCCAGCTCCGCTCCCCACCCGCTCCTCTCGCGCTCCTCACCCGCTCCTGGTGAGCCCCAGCATGTAATTATTTAGACATATATCTAGTGGTGCCCTCCGCTTTTCTCTATGTTCAACCTCACCCGCTCCTCTCGCGCTCTCCAGCTCCTCACCCGCTCCCCTAGCTTCGCTCTCCAGCTCCTCTCCTTTCCCCAGCTCTTCTCCCGCTCCTCTCCAGCTCCCCACCCGCTCCTCTCGCGCTCCTCACCCGCTCCTCTCGCGCTCTCCAGCTCCTCACCCGCTCCCCTAGCTTTGCTCCCCAGCTCCTCTCCCGCTCCCCAGCTCCTCTCCCGCTCCCCAGCTCCTCTCCCGCTCCCCAGCTCCTCTCGCGCTCCCCACCCGCTCCTCTCGCGCTCTCCAGCTCCTCACCCGCTCCCCTAGCTTTGCTCCCCAGCTCCTCTCCTGCTCCTCTCCCGCTCCCCAGCTCCTCGCCCGCTCCCCTAACTTCGCTCCCCAGCTCCTCACCCGCTCCTCTCGCGCTCTCCAGCTCCTCTCGCGCTCTCCAGCTCCTCTCGCGCTCTCCAGCTCCTCTCGCGCTCTCCAGCTCCTCTCGCGCTCTCCAGCTCCTCTCGCGCTCTCCAGCTCCTCTCGCGCTCTCCAGCTCCTCTCCCGCTCCCCTAGCTTTGCTCTCCCAGCTCCTCTCCCGCTCCCCAGCTCCTCTCCCGCTCCCCAGCTCCTCTCCCGCTCCCCAGCTCCTCACCCGCTCTCCAGTTCCTCTCCCGCTCTCCAGCTCCTCCCCAGCTCCTCTCCCGCTCCCCTAGCTTTGCTCTCCAGCTCCTCGCCCGCTCCCCTAGCTTCGCTCCCCTGCTCCTCTCCCGCTCCCCTGCTCCTCTCCCGCTCCCCAGCTCCTCTCCCGCTCCCCAGCTCCTCTCCCGCTCCCCAGCTCCTTTCCACCTCCTCTCCCGCTCTCCACCTCCTCTCCCGCTCCCCAGCTCCTCTCCACCTCCTGCTCCCCAGCTCCTCTCCACCTCCTCTCCCGCTCCCCAGCTCCTCCCCAGCTCCTCACCTGCTCTCCACCTCCTCTCCTGCTCCCCAGCTCCTCTCCACCTCCTCTCCCGCTCCCCTGCTCCTCACCTGCTCCCCATCTCCTCTCCTGCTCTCCACCTCCTCTCCTGCTCCCCAGCTCCTCTCCTGCTCTCCACCTCCTCTCCTGCTCCCCAGCTCCTCTCCCGCTCTCCAGCTCCTCACCTGCTCTCCAGCTCCTCTCCCGCTCTCCAGCTCCTCTCCCGCTCTCCAGCTCCTCTCCAGCTCCCCTCCCGCTCTCCAGCTCCTCTCCAGCTCCTCACCTGCTCTCCACCTCCTCTCCAGCTCCTCTCCCGCTCTCCAGCTCCTCACCTGCTCTCCACCTCCTCTCCTGCTCTCCACCTCCTCTCCCGCTCCCCACCTCCTCTCCCGCTCTCCACCTCCTCTCCTGCTCTCCACCTCCTCTCCCGCTCTCCAGCTCCTCTCCTGCTCCCCAGCTCCTCTCCACCTCCTCTCCCGCTCCCCACCTGCTCCCCAGCTCCTCTCCTGCTCCCCAGCTCCTCTCCCGCTCCCCAGCTCCTCTCCCGCTCCCCAGCTCCTCACCTGCTCCCCAGCTCCTCTCCCGCTCTCCAGCTCCTCTCCTGCTCCCCAGCTCCTCTCCACCTCCTCTCCCGCTCCCCACCTGCTCCCCAGCTCCTCTCCCGCTCTCCACCTCCTCTCCTGCTCTCCACCTCCTCTCCCGCTCTCCACCTCCTCTCCTGCTCTCCACCTCCTCTCCCGCTCTCCACCTCCTCTCCAGCTCCTCTCCCGCTCTCCAGCTCCTCTCCCCTAGCTTCGCTCTCCAGCTCCTCCCCAGCTCCTCTCCAGCTCCTCTCCCGCTCTCCAGCTCCTCACCTCCTCTCCCGCTCCCCAGCTCCTCTCCCCTAGCTTCGCTCCCCAGCTCCTCTCCAGCTCCTCTCCCGCTCTCCAGCTCCTCTCCCGCTCTCCAGCTCCTCTCCAGCTCCTCTCCAGCTCCTCTCCCGCTCTCCAGCTCCTCTCCCGCTCCCCAGCTCCTCTCCCCTAGCTTCGCTCTCCAGCTCCTCTCCAGCTCCTCTCCAGCTCCTCTCCAGCTCCTCTCCCGCTCTCCAGCTCCTCTCCCGCTCTCCAGCTCCTCTCCAGCTCCTCTCCTGCTCTCCAGCTCCTCTCCAGCTCCTCCCCAGCTCCTCTCCCGCTCTCCAGCTCCTCTCCCGCTCCCCAGCTCCTCTCCCCTAGCTTCGCTCCCCAGCTCCTCTCCAGCTCCTCACCCGCTCTCCAGCTCCTCTCCAGCTCCTCTCCCGCTCTCCAGCTCCTCTCCTGCTCTCCAGCTCCTCTCCCGCTCTCCAGCTCCTCTCCAGCTCCTCTCCCCTAGCTTCGCTCTCCAGCTCCTCTCCAGCTCCTCTCCAGCTCCTCTCCCGCTCTCCACCTCCTCTCCCGCTCTCCACCTCCTCTCCCGCTCTCCACCTCCTCTCCCGCTCTCCAGCTCCCCAGCTCCTCTCCCGCTCTCCAGCTCCTCTCCAGCTCCTCTCCCGCTCTCCAGCTCCTCTCCCCTAGCTTCGCTCTCCAGCTCCTCCCCAGCTCCTCTCCAGCTCCTCACCTCCTCTCCCGCTCCCCAGCTCCTCTCCCGCTCTCCAGCTCCTCTCCAGCTCCTCTCCCGCTCTCCAGCTCCTCTCCTGCTCTCCACCTCCTCTCCCGCTCTCCAGCTCCTCTCCCGCTCTCCAGCTCCTCTCCCGCTCTCCAGCTCCTCTCCCGCTCTCCAGCTCCTCTCCCGCTCCTCTCCCCTAGCTTCGCTCTCCACCTCCTCTCCCGCTCTCCCGCTCCTCTCCCGCTCCTCTCCCCTAGCTTCGCTCTCCAGCTCCTCTCCAGCTCCTCTCCCGCTCTCCCGCTCCTCTCCCCCAGCTTCGCTCCCCAGCTCCTCTCCCGCTCCCCAGCTCCTCTCCACCTCCTCTCCCGCTCCTCTCCCGCTCTCCAGCTCCTCTCCCGCTCTCCAGCTCCTCTCCAGCAGCTTCGCTCCCCAGCTCCTCTCCCGCTCCTCTCCCGCTCTCCCGCTCCTCTCCCCCAGCTTCGCTCCCCAGCTCCTCTCCAGCTCCTCTCCCGCTCTCCCGCTCCTCTCCCCCAGCTTCGCTCCCCAGCTCCTCTCCAGCTCCTCTCCCGCTCTCCAGCTCCTCTCCCCTAGCTTCGCTCTCCAGCTCCTCTCCACCTCCTCTCCCGCTCTCCAGCTCCTCTCCCGCTCCTCTCCAGCTCCTCTCCACCTCCTCTCCCGCTCCTCTCCACCTCCTCTCCCGCTCCTCTCCACCTCCTCTCCCGCTCCTCTCCCCCAGCTCCTCTCCAGCTCCTCTCCCCCAGCTCCTCTCCCGCTCTCCAGCTCCTCTCCAGCAGCTTCGCTCTCCAGCTCCTCTCCACCTCCTCTCCCGCTCTCCAGCTCCTCTCCAGCTCCTCTCCCGCTCTCCAGCTCCTCTCCCGCTCTCCACCTCCTCTCCCGCTCCTCTCCAGCTCCTCTCCCGCTCCTCTCCCGCTCCTCTCCAGCTCCTCTCCTGCTCTCCAGCTCCTCCCCACCTCCTCTCCCGCTCTCCAGCTCCTCCCCAGCTCCTCTCCCGCTCCTCTCCAGCTCCTCTCCCGCTCTCCAGCTCCTCTCCCGCTCCTCTCCCGCTCCCCAGCTCCTCTCCCGCTCCTCTCCAGCTCCTCTCCCACTCCCCAGCTCCTCTCCAGCTCCTCTCCCGCTCCCCAGCTCCTCTCCACCTCCTCTCCCGCTCCTCTCCCGCTCCCCAGCTCCTCTCCCGCTCCCCAGCTCCTCTCCCGCTCTCCAGCCGCTCTCCAGCTCCTCTCCAGCTCCTCACCCGCTCTCCAGCTCCTCTCCAGCTCCTCGCCCGCTCCCCCAGCTCCTCGCCCGCTCCCCCAGCTCCTCTTCCGCTCCCCAGCTCCTCTCCAGCTCCTCTCCCGCTCCCCAGCTCCTCTCCAGCTCCTCACCCGCTACCCAGCTCCTCGCCCGCTCCCCTAGCTTCGCTCCCCAGCTCCTCTCCCGCTCCCCAGCTCCTCTCCAGCTCCTCACCCGCTCCCCAGCTCCTCGCCCGCTCCCCTAGCTTCGCTCTCCAGCTCCTCTCCATCTCCTCTCCCGCTCCTCGCCCGCTCCCCTAGCTTCGCTCTCCAGCTCCTCTCCCGCTCCCCACCCGCTTCCCAGCTGCTCCTCTCCAGCTCCGCAGCTCCTCTCCAGCTCTCGCCCGCTCCCCAGCTCCTCTCCCGCTCCCCAGCTCCTCTCCAGCTCCCCTAGCTTCGCTCCCCAGCTCCTCTCCAGCTCCCCAGCTCCTCAACCGCTCCCCTAGCTTCGCTCTCCAGCTCCTCCTCCCGCTCCTCGCCCGCTCCCCTAGCTTCGCTCCCCAGCTCCTCTCCAGCTCCCCTAGCTTAGCTCCAGCTCCCCAGCTCCTCTCCCGCTCCCCAGCTCCTCTCCAGCTCCTCAACCGCTCCCCTAGCTTCGCTCTCCAGCTCCTCCTCCCGCTCCTCGCCCGCTCCCCTAGCTTCGCTCCTCTCCAGCTCCTCGCCCGCTCCCCTAGCTTAGCTCCCCAGCTCCTCTCCAGCTCCCCAGCTCCTCTCCCGCTCCCCAGCTCCTCTCCCGCTCCTCACCCGCTCCCCAGCTCCTCACCCGCTCCTCTCGCGCTCCCCAGCTCCTCTCCCGCTCCCCAGCTCCTCCCCAGCTCCTCTCCCGCTCCCCAGCTCCTCTCCCGCTCCTCTCACGCTCCCCAGCTCCTCACCCGCTCCTCTCGCGCTCTCCAGCTCCTCACCCGCTCCCCTAGCTTTGCTCCCCAGCTCCTCTCCCGCTCCCCAGCTCCTCTCCCGCTCTCCAGCTCCTCTCCCGCTCCCCAGCTCCTCTCCAGCTCCTCACCCGCTCTCCAGCTCCTCACCCGCTCCTCTCCCGCTCTCCAGCTCCTTGCCTGCTCTCCAGCTCCTCCCCCACTTCCCTAGCTTCGCTCCCCAGCTCCTATCCTTTCCCCAGCTCCTCACCCGCTCCTCTCCCGCTCTTCAGCTCCTCTCCCACTCCCCTAGCTCCTCTCCAGCTCCTCGCTCGCTCCCCAGCTCCTCTCCTTTCCCCAGCTCCTTGCCTGCTCTCCAGCTCCTCCCCCGCTCTCCAGCTCCTCCCCCACTCCCCTAGCTTCGCTCCCCAGCGCCTCTCCAGCTCTTCTCCAGCTCCTCTCCCGCTCCCCAGCTCCTCTCCCGCTCCTCTCCCTCTCTCCAGCTCCTCACCCACTCCCCTAGCTTCGCTCCCCAGCTCTTCTCCAGCTCCTCTCCCGCTCCCCAGCTCCTCTCCCGCTCTCCAGCTCCTTGCCCACTCCCCTAGCTTCGCTCCCCAGCTCCTCTCCTTTCCCCAGCTCTTCTCCAGCTCCTCGCCCACTCCCCTAGCTTCGCTCTCCAGCTCCGCTCCCCACCCGCTCCTCTCGCGCTCCTCACCCGCTCCTGGTGAGCCCCAGCATGTAATTATTTAGACATATATCTAGTGGTGCCCTCCGCTTTTCTCTATGTTCAACCTCACCCGCTCCTCTCGCGCTCTCCAGCTCCTCACCCGCTCCCCTAGCTTCGCTCTCCAGCTCCTCTCCTTTCCCCAGCTCTTCTCCCGCTCCTCTCCAGCTCCCCACCCGCTCCTCTCGCGCTCCTCACCCGCTCCTCTCGCGCTCTCCAGCTCCTCACCCGCTCCCCTAGCTTTGCTCCCCAGCTCCTCTCCTGCTCCTCTCCCGCTCCCCAGCTCCTCGCCCGCTCCCCAGCTCCTCTCCCGCTCCCCAGCTCCTCTCGCGCTCCCCACCCGCTCCTCTCGCGCTCTCCAGCTCCTCACCCGCTCCCCTAGCTTTGCTCCCCAGCTCCTCTCCTGCTCCTCTCCCGCTCCCCAGCTCCTCGCCCGCTCCCCTAACTTCGCTCCCCAGCTCCTCACCCGCTCCTCTCGCGCTCTCCAGCTCCTCTCGCGCTCTCCAGCTCCTCTCGCGCTCTCCAGCTCCTCTCGCGCTCTCCAGCTCCTCTCGCGCTCTCCAGCTCCTCTCGCGCTCTCCAGCTCCTCTCGCGCTCTCCAGCTCCTCTCCCGCTCCCCTAGCTTTGCTCTCCCAGCTCCTCTCCCGCTCCCCAGCTCCTCTCCCGCTCCCCAGCTCCTCTCCCGCTCCCCAGCTCCTCACCCGCTCTCCAGTTCCTCTCCCGCTCTCCAGCTCCTCCCCAGCTCCTCTCCCGCTCCCCTAGCTTTGCTCTCCAGCTCCTCGCCCGCTCCCCTAGCTTCGCTCCCCTGCTCCTCTCCCGCTCCCCTGCTCCTCTCCCGCTCCCCAGCTCCTCTCCCGCTCCCCAGCTCCTCTCCCGCTCCCCAGCTCCTCTCCCGCTCCCCAGCTCCTTTCCACCTCCTCTCCCGCTCTCCACCTCCTCTCCCGCTCCCCAGCTCCTCTCCACCTCCTGCTCCCCAGCTCCTCTCCACCTCCTCTCCCGCTCCCCAGCTCCTCCCCAGCTCCTCACCTGCTCTCCACCTCCTCTCCTGCTCCCCAGCTCCTCTCCACCTCCTCTCCCGCTCCCCTGCTCCTCACCTGCTCCCCATCTCCTCTCCTGCTCTCCACCTCCTCTCCTGCTCCCCAGCTCCTCTCCTGCTCTCCACCTCCTCTCCTGCTCCCCAGCTCCTCTCCCGCTCTCCAGCTCCTCACCTGCTCTCCAGCTCCTCTCCCGCTCTCCAGCTCCTCTCCCGCTCTCCAGCTCCTCTCCCGCTCTCCAGCTCCTCTCCAGCTCCCCTCCCGCTCTCCAGCTCCTCTCCAGCTCCTCACCTGCTCTCCACCTCCTCTCCAGCTCCTCTCCCGCTCTCCAGCTCCTCACCTGCTCTCCAGCTCCTCACCTGCTCTCCACCTCCTCTCCTGCTCTCCACCTCCTCTCCCGCTCCCCACCTCCTCTCCCGCTCTCCACCTCCTCTCCCGCTCTCCAGCTCCTCTCCTGCTCCCCAGCTCCTCTCCACCTCCTCTCCCGCTCCTCTCCTGCTCCCCAGCTCCTCTCCTGCTCCCCAGCTCCTCTCCCGCTCCCCAGCTCCTCTCCCGCTCCCCAGCTCCTCACCTGCTCCCCAGCTCCTCTCCCGCTCTCCAGCTCCTCTCCTGCTCCCCAGCTCCTCTCCACCTCCTCTCCCGCTCCCCACCTGCTCCCCAGCTCCTCTCCCGCTCTCCACCTCCTCTCCTGCTCTCCACCTCCTCTCCCGCTCTCCACCTCCTCTCCTGCTCTCCACCTCCTCTCCCGCTCTCCACCTCCTCTCCTGCTCTCCACCTCCTCTCCCGCTCTCCACCTCCTCTCCAGCTCCTCTCCCGCTCTCCAGCTCCTCTCCCGCTCTCCAGCTCCTCTCCCCTAGCTTCGCTCTCCAGCTCCTCCCCAGCTCCTCACCTCCTCTCCCGCTCCCCAGCTCCTCTCCCCTAGCTTCGCTCCCCAGCTCCTCTCCAGCTCCTCTCCCGCTCTCCAGCTCCTCTCCCGCTCTCCAGCTCCTCTCCAGCTCCTCTCCAGCTCCTCTCCCGCTCTCCAGCTCCTCTCCCGCTCCCCAGCTCCTCTCCCCTAGCTTCGCTCTCCAGCTCCTCTCCAGCTCCTCTCCAGCTCCTCTCCAGCTCCTCTCCCGCTCTCCAGCTCCTCTCCCGCTCTCCAGCTCCTCTCCAGCTCCTCTCCTGCTCTCCAGCTCCTCTCCAGCTCCTCCCCAGCTCCTCTCCCGCTCTCCAGCTCCTCTCCCGCTCCCCAGCTCCTCTCCCCTAGCTTCGCTCCCCAGCTCCTCTCCAGCTCCTCACCCGCTCTCCAGCTCCTCTCCAGCTCCTCTCCCGCTCTCCAGCTCCTCTCCTGCTCTCCAGCTCCTCTCCCGCTCTCCAGCTCCTCTCCAGCTCCTCTCCCCTAGCTTCGCTCCCCAGCTCCTCTCCAGCTCCTCTCCAGCTCCTCTCCCGCTCTCCACCTCCTCTCCCGCTCTCCACCTCCTCTCCCGCTCTCCACCTCCTCTCCCGCTCTCCACCTCCTCTCCCGCTCTCCACCTCCTCTCCCGCTCTCCACCTCCTCTCCCGCTCTCCACCTCCTCTCCAGCTCCCCAGCTCCTCTCCCGCTCTCCAGCTCCTCTCCAGCTCCTCAGCTCCTCTCCCCTAGCTTCGCTCTCCAGCTCCTCCCCAGCTCCTCTCCAGCTCCTCACCTCCTCTCCCGCTCCCCAGCTCCTCTCCCGCTCTCCAGCTCCTCTCCAGCTCCTCTCCCGCTCTCCAGCTCCTCTCCTGCTCTCCACCTCCTCTCCCGCTCTCCACCTCCTCTCCCGCTCTCCAGCTCCTCTCCCGCTCTCCAGCTCCTCTCCCGCTCTCCAGCTCCTCTCCCGCTCCCCAGCTCCTCTCCCCTAGCTTCGCTCCCCAGCTCCTCTCCAGCTCCTCACCTCCTCTCCCGCTCCTCTCCAGCTCCTCTCCCGCTCCTCTCCAGCTCCTCTCCTGCTCTCCAGCTCCTCTCCAGCTCCTCCCCAGCTCCTCTCCCGCTCTCCAGCTCCTCTCCCGCTCTCCAGCTCCTCCCCAGCTCCTCTCCCGCTCTCCAGCTCCTCTCCCCTAGCTTCGCTCCCCAGCTCCTCTCCCGCTCCCCAGCTCCTCTCCAGCTCCTCTCCCGCTCCTCCCCAGCTCCTCTCCTCTCCTCTCCTGCTCCCCAGCTCCTCTCCAGCTCCTCTCCCGCTCTCCAGCTCCTCTCCAGCTCCGCTCCTCTCCCGCTCTCCAGCTCCTCTCCAGCTCCTCTCCCGCTCTCCAGCTCCTCTCCCGCTCTCCAGCTCCTCTCCAGCTCCTCTCCTGCTCCCCAGCTCCTCTCCCGCTCTCCAGCTCCTCTCCCGCTCTCCAGCTCCTCTCCTCCTCTCCTGCTCTCCAGCTCCTCTCCAGCTCCTCTCCCGCTCCCCAGCTCCTCTCCCGCTCCTCTCCACCTCCTCTCCCGTTCCCCAGCTCCTCTCCAGCTCCTCGCCCACTCCCCAGCTCCTCCCCAGCTCCTCTCCCGCTCTCCAGCTCCTCTCCACCTCCTCTCCCGCTCCCCAGCTCCTCCCCAGCTCCTCTCCAGCTCCTCTCCCGCTCTCCAGCTCCTCTCCAGCTCCTCTCCCGCTCTCCAGCTCCTCTCCAGCTCCTCCCCAGCTCCTCTCCAGCTCCTCTCCCCTAGCTTCGCTCTCCAGCTGCTCTCCCGCTCTCCAGCTCCTCTCCTGCTCCTCCCCAGCTCCTCTCCCGCTCTCCAGCTCCTCTCCCCTAGCTTCGCTCCCCAGCTCCTCTCCCGCTCCCCAGCTCCTCTCCAGCTCCTCTCCCGCTCCCCAGCTCCTCTCCAGCTCCTCTCCCGCTCTCCAGCTCCTCTCCAGCTCCTCTCCTGCTCCCCAGCTCCTCTCCCGCTCTCCAGCTCCTCTCCAGCTCCTCTCCAGCTCCTCACCTCCTCTCCAGCTCCTCTCCAGCTCCTCAGCTCCTCTCCAGCTCCTCTCCCGCTCTCCAGCTCCTCTCCACCTCCTCTCCCGCTCCCCAGCTCCTCTCCAGCTCCTCCCCAGCTCCTCTCCCGCTCTCCAGCTCCTCTCCACCTCCTCTCCCGCTCCCCAGCTCCTCCCCAGCTCCGCTCCTCTCCAGCTCCTCTCCCGCTCCCCAGCTCCTCCCCAGCTCCTCTCCAGCTCCTCTCCCCTAGCTTCGCTCTCCAGCTCCTCTCCCGCTCTCCAGCTCCTCTCCCGCTCTCCAGCTCCTCTCCTGCTCCTCCCCAGCTCCTCTCCCGCTCTCCAGCTCCTCTCCCCTAGCTTCGCTCCCCAGCTCCTCTCCCGCTCCCCAGCTCCTCTCCAGCTCCTCTCCCGCTCTCCACCTCCTCTCCCGCTCCTCTCCAGCTCCTCTCCCGCTCTCCAGCTCCTCTCCCGCTCCTCTCCACCTCCTCTCCCGCTCTCCAGCTCCTCTCCCGCTCCTCTCCAGCTCCTCTCCCGCTCTCCAGCTCCTCCCCACCTCCTCTCCCGCTCTCCAGCTCCTCTCCCGCTCCTCTCCAGCTCCTCTCCCGCTCCTCTCCAGCTCCTCTCCCGCTCCTCTCCAGCTCCTCTCCTGCTCCTCTCCCGCTCTCCAGCTCCTCTCCCGCTCTCCAGCTCCTCTCCCGCTCTCCAGCTCCTCCCCAGCTCCTCTCCCGCTCCCCAGCTCCTCTCCCGCTCCTCTCCAGCTCCTCTCCCGCTCCCCAGCTCCTCTCCAGCTCCTCTCCAGCTCCTCTCCCGCTCTCCAGCCGCTCTCCAGCTCCTCTCCAGCTCCTCTCCCGCTCTCCAGCTCCTCTCCCCTAGCTTCGCTCTCCAGCTCCTCTCCACCTCCTCTCCCGCTCTCCAGCTCCTCTCCCGCTCCTCTCCCGCTCCTCTCCACCTCCTCTCCCGCTCCTCTCCACCTCCTCTCCCGCTCCTCTCCACCTCCTCTCCAGCTCCTCTCCCGCTCCCCAGCTCCTCTCCCGCTCCCCAGCTCCTCTCCCGCTCCCCAGCTCCTCTCCCGCTCCCCAGCTCCTCTCCCGCTCTCCAGCTCCTCACCTGCTCCCCAGCTCCTCTCCCGCTCCTCTCCCGCTCCTCCCCAGCTCCTCTCCCCTAGCTTCGCTCTCCACCTCCTCTCCCGCTCCTCTCCCGCTCCTCTCCCGCTCCTCTCCCGCTCCTCTCCCGCTCCTCTCCCGCTCCTCTCCCGCTCCTCTCCCCTAGCTTCGCTCCCCAGCTCCTCTCCAGCTCCTCTCCCGCTCTCCCGCTCCTCTCCCGCTCTCCCGCTCCTCTCCCGCTCCTCTCCAGCTCCTCTCCCGCTCCTCCCCACCTCCTCTCCCGCTCTCCAGCTCCTCTCCCGCTCCTCTCCCGCTCTCCAGCTCCTCTCCAGCTCCTCTCCAGCTCCTCTCCCGCTCCTCTCCAGCTCCTCTCCTGCTCCTCTCCCGCTCTCCAGCTCCTCTCCCGCTCTCCAGCTCCTCCCCCGCTCCCCAGCTCCTCTCCCGCTCCTCTCCAGCTCCTCTCCCGCTCCCCAGCTCCTCTCCAGCTCCTCTCCCGCTCCCCAGCTCCTCCCCAGCTCCTCTCCAGCTCCTCTCCCGCTCTCCAGCCGCTCTCCAGCTCCTCTCCAGCTCCTCTCCCGCTCTCCAGCTCCTCTCCCCTAGCTTCGCTCTCCAGCTCCTCTCCACCTCCTCTCCCGCTCTCCAGCTCCTCTCCCGCTCCTCTCCAGCTCCTCTCCACCTCCTCTCCCGCTCCTCTCCACCTCCTCTCCCGCTCCTCTCCACCTCCTCTCCCGCTCCTCTCCCGCTCCCCAGCTCCTCTCCCGCTCCCCAGCTCCTCTCCCGCTCCCCAGCTCCTCTCCCGCTCCCCAGCTCCTCTCCCGCTCCCCAGCTCCTCTCCCGCTCCCCAGCTCCTCTCCCGCTCCCCAGCTCCTCTCCCGCTCCCCAGCTCCTCTCCCGCTCTCCAGCTCCTCACCTGCTCCCCAGCTCCTCTCCCGCTCCTCTCCCGCTCCTCCCCAGCTCCTCTCCCCTAGCTTCGCTCTCCACCTCCTCTCCCGCTCTCCCGCTCCTCTCCCGCTCCTCTCCCCCAGCTTCGCTCTCCAGCTCCTCTCCAGCTCCTCTCCCGCTCTCCCGCTCCTCTCCCCCAGCTTCGCTCCCCAGCTCCTCTCCCGCTCCCCAGCTCCTCTCCACCTCCTCTCCCGCTCCTCTCCCGCTCTCCAGCTCCTCTCCCGCTCTCCAGCTCCTCTCCAGCAGCTTCGCTCCCCAGCTCCTCTCCCGCTCCTCTCCCGCTCCCCAGCTCCTCCCCAGCTCCTCTCCAGCTCCTCTCCCGCTCTCCAGCTCCTCTCCAGCTCCTCTCCCGCTCTCCAGCTCCTCTCCAGCTCCTCCCCAGCTCCTCTCCAGCTCCTCTCCCCTAGCTTCGCTCTCCAGCTGCTCTCCCGCTCTCCAGCTCCTCTCCTGCTCCTCCCCAGCTCCTCTCCCGCTCTCCAGCTCCTCTCCCCTAGCTTCGCTCCCCAGCTCCTCTCCCGCTCCCCAGCTCCTCTCCAGCTCCTCTCCCGCTCCCCAGCTCCTCTCCAGCTCCTCTCCCGCTCTCCAGCTCCTCTCCAGCTCCTCTCCTGCTCCCCAGCTCCTCTCCCGCTCTCCAGCTCCTCTCCAGCTCCTCTCCAGCTCCTCACCTCCTCTCCAGCTCCTCTCCAGCTCCTCAGCTCCTCTCCAGCTCCTCTCCCGCTCTCCAGCTCCTCTCCACCTCCTCTCCCGCTCCCCAGCTCCTCTCCAGCTCCTCTCCAGCTCCTCGCCCGCTCCCCAGCTCCTCCCCAGCTCCTCTCCCGCTCTCCAGCTCCTCTCCACCTCCTCTCCCGCTCCCCAGCTCCTCCCCAGCTCCGCTCCTCTCCAGCTCCTCTCCCGCTCCCCAGCTCCTCCCCAGCTCCTCTCCAGCTCCTCTCCCCTAGCTTCGCTCTCCAGCTCCTCTCCCGCTCTCCAGCTCCTCTCCCGCTCTCCAGCTCCTCTCCTGCTCCTCCCCAGCTCCTCTCCCGCTCTCCAGCTCCTCTCCCCTAGCTTCGCTCCCCAGCTCCTCTCCCGCTCCCCAGCTCCTCTCCAGCTCCTCTCCCGCTCTCCACCTCCTCTCCCGCTCCTCTCCAGCTCCTCTCCCGCTCTCCACCTCCTCTCCCGCTCCTCTCCAGCTCCTCTCCCGCTCTCCAGCTCCTCTCCCGCTCCTCTCCACCTCCTCTCCCGCTCTCCAGCTCCTCTCCCGCTCCTCTCCAGCTCCTCTCCCGCTCTCCAGCTCCTCCCCACCTCCTCTCCCGCTCTCCAGCTCCTCTCCCGCTCCTCTCCAGCTCCTCTCCCGCTCTCCAGCTCCTCTCCCGCTCCTCTCCAGCTCCTCTCCTGCTCCTCTCCCGCTCTCCAGCTCCTCTCCCGCTCTCCAGCTCCTCTCCCGCTCTCCAGCTCCTCCCCAGCTCCTCTCCCGCTCCCCAGCTCCTCTCCCGCTCCTCTCCAGCTCCTCTCCCGCTCCCCAGCTCCTCTCCAGCTCCTCTCCCGCTCCCCAGCTCCTCTCCAGCTCCTCTCCAGCTCCTCTCCCGCTCTCCAGCCGCTCTCCAGCTCCTCTCCAGCTCCTCTCCCGCTCTCCAGCTCCTCTCCCCTAGCTTCGCTCTCCAGCTCCTCTCCACCTCCTCTCCCGCTCTCCAGCTCCTCTCCCGCTCCTCTCCCGCTCCTCTCCACCTCCTCTCCCGCTCCTCTCCACCTCCTCTCCCGCTCCTCTCCACCTCCTCTCCAGCTCCTCTCCCGCTCCCCAGCTCCTCTCCCGCTCCCCAGCTCCTCTCCCGCTCCCCAGCTCCTCTCCCGCTCCCCAGCTCCTCTCCCGCTCTCCAGCTCCTCACCTGCTCCCCAGCTCCTCTCCCGCTCCTCTCCCGCTCCTCCCCAGCTCCTCTCCCCTAGCTTCGCTCTCCACCTCCTCTCCCGCTCTCCCGCTCCTCTCCCGCTCCTCTCCCGCTCCTCTCCCGCTCCTCTCCCGCTCCTCTCCCGCTCCTCTCCCCTAGCTTCGCTCCCCAGCTCCTCTCCAGCTCCTCTCCCGCTCTCCCGCTCCTCTCCCGCTCTCCAGCTCCTCTCCCGCTCCTCTCCAGCTCCTCTCCCGCTCCTCCCCACCTCCTCTCCCGCTCTCCAGCTCCTCTCCCGCTCCTCTCCAGCTCCTCTCCCGCTCTCCAGCTCCTCTCCAGCTCCTCTCCAGCTCCTCTCCCGCTCCTCTCCAGCTCCTCTCCTGCTCCTCTCCCGCTCTCCAGCTCCTCTCCCGCTCTCCAGCTCCTCCCCCGCTCCCCAGCTCCTCTCCCGCTCCTCTCCAGCTCCTCTCCCGCTCCCCAGCTCCTCTCCAGCTCCTCTCCCGCTCCCCAGCTCCTCCCCAGCTCCTCTCCAGCTCCTCTCCCGCTCTCCAGCCGCTCTCCAGCTCCTCTCCAGCTCCTCTCCCGCTCTCCAGCTCCTCTCCCCTAGCTTCGCTCTCCAGCTCCTCTCCACCTCCTCTCCCGCTCTCCAGCTCCTCTCCCGCTCCTCTCCAGCTCCTCTCCACCTCCTCTCCCGCTCCTCTCCACCTCCTCTCCCGCTCCTCTCCACCTCCTCTCCCGCTCCTCTCCCGCTCCCCAGCTCCTCTCCCGCTCCCCAGCTCCTCTCCCGCTCCCCAGCTCCTCTCCCGCTCCCCAGCTCCTCTCCCGCTCCCCAGCTCCTCTCCCGCTCCCCAGCTCCTCTCCCGCTCTCCAGCTCCTCACCTGCTCCCCAGCTCCTCTCCCGCTCCTCTCCCGCTCCTCCCCAGCTCCTCTCCCCTAGCTTCGCTCTCCACCTCCTCTCCCGCTCTCCCGCTCCTCTCCCGCTCCTCTCCCCCAGCTTCGCTCTCCAGCTCCTCTCCAGCTCCTCTCCCGCTCCTCTCCCCCAGCTTCGCTCCCCAGCTCCTCTCCCGCTCCCCAGCTCCTCTCCACCTCCTCTCCCGCTCCTCTCCCGCTCTCCAGCTCCTCTCCCGCTCTCCAGCTCCTCTCCAGCAGCTTCGCTCCCCAGCTCCTCTCCCGCTCCTCTCCCGCTCTCCCGCTCCTCTCCCCCAGCTTCGCTCCCCAGCTCCTCTCCAGCTCCTCTCCCGCTCTCCCGCTCCTCTCCCCCAGCTTCGCTCCCCAGCTCCTCTCCAGCTCCTCTCCCGCTCTCCAGCTCCTCTCCCGCTCCTCTCCAGCTCCTCTCCACCTCCTCTCCCCCAGCTCCTCTCCAGCTCCTCTCCCGCTCTCCAGCTCCTCTCCAGCAGCTTCGCTCTCCAGCTCCTCTCCACCTCCTCTCCCGCTCTCCCGCTCCTCTCCACCTCCTCTCCCGCTCCTCTCCACCTCCTCTCCCGCTCCTCTCCACCTCCTCTCCCGCTCCTCTCCCCCAGCTCCTCTCCCGCTCCTCTCCAGCTCCTCTCCACCTCCTCTCCCCCAGCTTCGCTCTCCAGCTCCTCTCCACCTCCTCTCCCGCTCTCCCGCTCCTCTCCCCTAGCTTCGCTCCCCAGCTCCTCTCCCGCTCCTCTCCCCCAGCTTCGCTCCCCCGCTCCTCACCTGCTCCCGCAGGTTCCTCACCTGGCCGTTCTTGCACAGGTCTGCCCACATGCTGGTTCCGTCTCCCCCTCTCATCAGGATGTGGTAGGTGAAGTAGTAGATGCCCGGGACCTCGCAGGTGAATTTCCCGGTGCTGGGGTCATAGTGGTTCCCGACATTGGTCACGACATCGTCAAACTTGAGCAGCTCATATCCCTCGTGAGGACTCTTCAGCCCGACATAGAAGGCGATGCGGGGTCCCGGGACAATCGGAGACTCCGCAGCCCCAGAGCCCCCAACTCTGCCCGGCTCACCCCGCTCTCCCGGGGAACCACGCAGTCCTGGGGGTCCCGGCTCTCCCGGGGGGCCGCGCGGTCCCGGCTTCCCTGTCCTGCCTGGCTCCCCCTGGGGTCCCTGGATGAACGGTGGAGGGGCCCCGCTGAGGTCCTGCAGAGCTTCTCCCGGGGAGCTGGGGGGATGCCCGGCGTATGGGTCACAGATCATCCGGCAGGTGCCCAGCATCTCGTAGTGTCCGGCGGCGGGGGGCAGCGCCAGCAGCGGGACGATGGTCACCAGGAGCAGCAGCATGACCACCGCAAGGGCAGCAGCACCCGCCGGCGGAGGACGGAGAAGACAGCGGCGAGCCGGCACCGGGGACTGAGGAGGAGGAGGAGACTGAAGATCAGCAGCGGCGCAGCCCCATACAGCTCACCGGGGAGGGACCGGGACTACAGGGGGCAGAGGATAAGCGCTGAGGAGCAAGGACCTGGGGGCAGGAGATAAGCGCTGAGGAGCAAGGACCTGGGGGCAGGAGATAAGCGCTGAGGAGCAAGGACCTGGGGGCAGAGGATAAGCGCTGAGGAGCAAGGACCTGGGGGCAGGAGATAAGCGCTGAGGAGCAAGGACCTGGGGGCAGGAGATAAGCGCTGAGGAGCAAGGACCTGGGGGCAGAGGATAAGCGCTGAGGAGCAAGGACCTGGGGGCAGAGGATAAGCGCTGAGGAGCAAGGACCTGGGGGCAGAGGATAAGCGCTGAGGACCAAGGACCTGGGGGCAGAGGATAAGCGCTGAGGAGCAAGGACCTGGGGGCAGGAGATAAGCGCTGAGGAGCAAGGACCTGGGGGCAGGAGATAAGCGCTGAGGACCAAGGACCTGGGGGCAGGAGATAAGCGCTGAGGACCAGGGACCTGGGGGCAGGAGATAAGCGCTGAGGACCAAGGACCTGGGGGCAGGAGATAAGCGCTGAGGACCAGGGACCTGGGGGCAGAGGATAAGCGCTGAGGAGCAAGGACCTGGGGGCAGAGGATAGAAGCGCTGAGGAGCAAGGACCTGGGGGCAGGAGATAAGCGCTGAGGACCAAGGACCTGGGGGCAGGAGATAAGCGCTGAGGACCAGGGACCTGGGGGCAGAGGATAAGCGCTGAGGAGCAAGGACCTGGGGGCAGAGGATAGAAGCGCTGAGGAGCAAGGACCTGGGGGCAGGAGATAAGCGCTGAGGACCAAGGACCTGGGGGCAGGAGATAAGCGCTGAGGACCAGGGACCTGGGGGCAGAGGATAAGCGCTGAGGAGCAAGGACCTGGGGGCAGAGGATAAGCGCTGAGGAGCAAGGACCTGGGGGCAGAGGATAGAAGCGCTGAAGACCAGGGACCTGGGGGCAGGAGATAAGCGCTGAGGAGCAAGGACCTGGGGGCAGAGGATAAGCGCTGAGGAGCAAGGACCTGGGGGCAGAGGATAAGCGCTGAGGAGCAAGGACCTGGGGGCAGAGGATAGAAGCGCTGAGGACCAGGGACCTGGGGGCAGGAGATAAGCGCTGAGGAGCAAGGACCTGGGGGCAGGAGATAAGCGCTGAGGACCAAGGACCTGGGGGCAGAGGATAAGCGCTGAGGAGCAAGGACCTGGGGGCAGGAGATAAGCGCTGAGGAGCAAGGACCTGGGGGCAGAGGATAGAAGCGCTGAGGACCAGGGACCTGGGGGCAGGAGATAAGCGCTGAGGAGCAAGGACCTGGGGGCAGAGGATAAGCGCTGAGGAGCAAGGACCTGGGGGCAGAGGATAAGCGCTGAGGAGCAAGGACCTGGGGGCAGAGGATAGAAGCGCTGAGGAGCAAGGACCTGGGGGCAGGAGATAAGCGCTGAGGAGCAAGGACCTGGGGGCAGAGGATAGAAGCGCTGAGGACCAGGGACCTGGGGGCAGGAGATAAGCGCTGAGGACCGAGGACCTGGGGGCAGGAGATAAGCGCTGAGGACCTGGGGGCAGGAGATAAGCGCTGAGGACCAAGGACCTGGGGGCAGAGGATAAGCGCTGAGGACCAAGGACCTGGGGGCAGAGGATAGAAGCGCTGAGGACCAAGGACCTGGGGGCAGGAGATAAGCGCTGAGGACCAGGGACCTGGGGGCAGGAGATAAGCGCTGAGGACCAAGGACCTGGGGGCAGAGGATAAGCGCTGAGGAGCAAGGACCTGGGGGCAGAGGATAAGCGCTGAGGACCAAGGACCTGGGGGCAGAGGATAAGCGCTGAGGAGCAAGGACCTGGGGGCAGAGGATAAGCGCTGAGGAGCAAGGACCTGGGGGCAGAGGATAAGCGCTGAGGAGCAAGGACCTGGGGGCAGAGGATAAGCGCTGAGGAGCAAGGACCTGGGGGCAGAGGATAAGCGCTGAGGAGCAAGGACCTGGGGGCAGAGGATAAGCGCTGAGGAGCAAGGACCTGGGGGCAGAGGATAAGCGCTGAGGACCAGGGACCTGGGGGCAAAGGATAAGCGCTGAGGACCAGGGACCTGGGGGCAGAGGATAAGCGCTGAGGACCAGGGACCTGGGGGCAAAGGATAAGCGCTGAGGACCAGGGACCTGGGGGCAAAGGATAAGCGCTGAGGACCAGGGACCTGGGGGCAGAGGATAAGCGCTGAGGACCAAGGACCTGGGGGCAAAGGATAAGCGCTGAGGACCAGGGTTCTGGAAGGAGGACAGGAGAGGAGTACTGAGAACCAGAGACCTACAGTAAGGGACAGAGGATAAGAATGGAGACCAGGGACCTGGGGGCAGAGAATAGAACTGTGGACCAGGGACCTGGGGGCCGAAGATAAGCGCTGAGCACCAGGGTTCTGGAAGGGGGACAGAGGATGAGTACTGAGAACCAGGGACCTGAGGGATAAAAGCTAAGAATGGAGACAAGGGATTTGGGGGGATGAGCAATGGGGACTAGAAAAATATAACACGGTACCAAGATATATATCTTTCCTGTATCACAATGGGGACTAGTCACATGTGGGCACCAGAGGATGAGCACTGGGTATCAGGTAATTGGGAGGTGGGGAGCAGAGGAAGAGCAATGGAGACCAGGGACTTTAGGGAGGGCTGAGGATAAGCACTATGGACCAGGTACCTAGGCAGCAGGGAATGAGAATGTGGGGGTTAGGGACTTGGGAGGAAGAAGATGAGAACTAGAAACCAGGAACATCGGGGGTGGCAGAGGATGAGAAATGGTGAACTGTGACTTGGGGGCAGAGGATGAGCTCTGGGGAAGAGGGACCTGGGGGGTGGGGAAGGGGATAAGCACTAGGGACCTGGGGGACAGGGGATGAATTCTTGGGACCACTGACTTTGGAGGCAGGGGATGAGCATTGGGGACTAGGAATCTGGGGGCAGAGGATGAGAACTGGGGACCAGGGACTTGGGGGCAGAGGATAAGCGCTGAGGAGCAAGGACCTGGGGGCAGAGGATAAGCGCTGAGGAGCAAGGACCTGGGGGCAGAGGATAAGCACTGAGGACCAAGGACCTGGGGGCAGGAGATAAGCGCTGAGGAGCAAGGACCTGGGGGCAGGAGATAAGCGCTGAGGAGCAAGGACCTGGGGGCAGAGGATAGAAGCGCTGAGGAGCAAGGACCTGGGGGCAGAGGATAAGCGCTGAGGAGCAAGGACCTGGGGGCAGAGGATAAGCGCTGAGGAGCAAGGACCTGGGGGCAGAGGATAGAAGCGCTGAGGAGCAAGGACCTGGGGGCAGGAGATAAGCGCTGAGGAGCAAGGACCTGGGGGCAGGAGATAAGCGCTGAGGAGCAAGGACCTGGGGGCAGAGGATAAGCGCTGAGGAGCAAGGACCTGGGGGCAGGAGATAAGCGCTGAGGAGCAAGGACCTGGGGGCAGAGGATAAGCGCTGAGGAGCAAGGACCTGGGGGCAGAGGATAAGCGCTGAGGAGCAAGGACCTGGGGGCAGAGGATAAGCGCTGAGGAGCAAGGACCTGGGGGCAGAGGATAAGCGCTGAGGACCAAGGACCTGGGGGCAGGAGATAAGCGCTGAGGAGCAAGGACCTGGGGGCAGAGGATAAGCGCTGAGGAGCAAGGACCTGGGGGCAGAGGATAAGCGCTGAGGACCAGGGACCTGGGGGCAAAGGATAAGCGCTGAGGACCAGGGACCTGGGGGCAAAGGATAAGCGCTGAGGACCAGGGTTCTGGAAGGAGGACAGGAGAGGAGTACTGAGAACCAGAGACCTACAGTAAGGGACAGAGGATAAGAATGGAGACCAGGGACCTGGGGGCAGAGAATAGAACTGTGGACCAGGGACCTGGGGGCCGAAGATAAGCGCTGAGCACCAGGGTTCTGGAAGGGGGACAGAGGATGAGTACTGAGAACCAGGGACCTGAGGGATAAAAGCTAAGAATGGAGACAAGGGATTTGGGGGGATGAGCAATGGGGACTAGAAAAATATAACACGGTACCAAGATATATATCTTTCCTGTATCACAATGGGGACTAGTCACATGTGGGCACCAGAGGATGAGCACTGGGTATCAGGTAATTGGGAGGTGGGGAGCAGAGGAAGAGCAATGGAGACCAGGGACTTTAGGGAGGGCTGAGGATAAGCACTATGGACCAGGTACCTTGGCAGCAGGGAATGAGAATGTGGGGGTTAGGGACTTGGGAGGAAGAAGATGAGAACTAGGGACCAGGAACATCGGGGGTGGCAGAGGATGAGAAATGGTGAACTGTGACTTGGGGGCAGAGGATGAGCTCTGGGGAAGAGGGACCTGGGGGGTGGGGAAGGGGATAAGCACTAGGGACCTGGGGGACAGGGGATGAATTCTTGGGACCACTGACTTTGGAGGCAGGGGATGAGCATTGGGGACTAGGAATCTGGGGGCAGAGGATGAGAACTGGGGACCAGGGACTTGGGGGCAAAGGATATGCGCTAGGGACAAGGGAGGGGCAGAGGATGACAAATTGGGACTGGGGACCTGGGTGGCAGAGGACGAGCAATGAGGACCAGTGGGGCAGAGGATGAGCAATGGTGACCAGGGACTTGGGGACCAGAGGATGATCACTGGGTACTAGGGTCTTGAGAGGCAGAGGAGCAATGGGACCTGTGATCTGGGGGGCAGCAGAGGATGGGCAAAGGATGAGCAATGGGGATCAGGGATTTGGTTGGGCAGAGGATGATTAAAGGAGCCAGAGAGTGAGCACTGGGGAATACGCACCAGGGAGGCAGAGGATGAGAACTGGAGATCAGGGACCTTGGGGAGCAGCATAGGAGAAATGGGGATCTGGGTGGCAGAGAATGAGAACTGTGGACATGGGGGGCAGAGGATAAGCACTGGGGACAAGGGACCTAGGGGGCAGAGGTTGGGTACTGGGTACCAGGAACCTGGGGTCAGAGGATGAGCACTTGGTACCAGGAATATGGGGGGCAGAGGATGAGCAATGGGGACTAGTGACTTGGGGGCAAAGGATAAGAACTGGAGACCAGGGGATGAGCATATGTGACCAGTGATTTAGGTGGCAGGGGAAGAGCATTAGGAACCTGGGACAGAGGATGAGAACTGGAGACCAGGGACCTGGGGGGCAGAAGATAAGTGCTAGGGATCAGGGACTGAGAGGGTTAGAGGATGAGCACTGGCGACCAGGGAAATGGGGGGGGGGGGGTGTCAAAATATGAGGACTGGGGACCTCAGCGGAAGAGGATGAGCAATGGGGAAAGGGCATTAAGGGAAAAGAGGATGAGCACTGGGCACCATGCACCTGGGGGACAGAGGATGAGTTTATTGGGACCTGGGTGGCAAAAGATGAGCAATGGTGACTTGGGACCTCAGGGCCAGAGGATGATCTCTGGGGACCAGAAATCTAGGGGGAAGATGATGAGCACTGAGGGCCAGGGAACTGGGAAGCAGAGAATGAGCGCTGGAGGCCAGGAACATGGAGGGCAGAGGACGAGAACTGGAGACCAGGGACCTTGGGGACAGAAGATGAGTGCTAGGGATCTGGGGTTAGAGGGAGAGCCCTGAGGACCAGTTACCTGGGGGG
The DNA here is from genome assembly GCF_032444005.1 of Ranitomeya imitator. Taxonomy (NCBI): domain Eukaryota; kingdom Metazoa; phylum Chordata; class Amphibia; order Anura; family Dendrobatidae; genus Ranitomeya; species Ranitomeya imitator. Next base: position 3,080,231 of record NC_091288.1, read on the forward strand.
CAGAGGATAAGAATGAAGACCAAGGATTTGAGGGGCAGAGGATGATCATCGGAGACCAGGGAACTGCGGGTCAGAAGATCAGAAATGGGGACCAAGACATGGAAGGGGGCTGAGGATGAGTAATGGGGAGCAGGGACTGGATGAGACCTGGAGACTGGGGCAGAGGATGAGCACTCTGGACATTGGATCTGGGGGCAGAGGGTCAACGCTTATACATTGTATAATTGTACACTGCACATGATTATAAAGTGCTGGGAGCAGAACTGTGTGATTATAATGTGTCGGGAGCTGAGCTGTGTCTGTTTGTGCCTGTCAGCGTGTTTGTGCCTGTCAGCGTGTTTGTGCCTGTCTGCGTGTTTGTGCCTGTCTGCGTGTTTGTGCCTGTCTGCGTGTTTGTGCCTTTGTATTTGGAATTATATGTATCTTTGTAAGACGTGTATTCTGGAGTGTAAAAATATTTGTTTGGGCACATTTACTAAATCTATAAGGGCTCTTTCACGTGTTGGGGAATTCCATTTGTCTGTCCATGTTTAGGAACAGACATGTGAAATTTTCTAACCTTGTCATAACTGTCACCTTAGGGATATGATTGTATGGAGCGTGTTCAGGAGCTGAGCCTGCTGCATATCAGGCAGATGTTGGATGTAATACACACCCGGCATCTGCCTGTAATAGCAGTGATCAGAGCTCACCTTGATTGCTGCTGTTTTAGGTATTTAAATGCCCTTGTCAATCACTGACAGCGGCATTTAGATGGCCGGTACCTGCACCCATCAGCCTCCTGTGACGCAGGTTGCTGATGGGTGTCACGTGCTGCTGCCATCGTAGTCGTCAGTGATGCCCAGCGTGAGGTTGGGCTCCCTGGACGATGTCACAATCCGTGTCGGGACGTTATTCCAGCACGCTCACTTTGTAGTTAGCGGTGACTGTAATTTCTTCCTCCTTGCACCGACCCTATCACAGGAAGCGACTGGCGGAAGGGAGAATAAAGCGTAAATTTCCCCCTGCAGCCAACACTTAACCATTATGCCGGCTAACCAGGCTTTAAACCCCATTTACCTGCAGATTAACCCTATATCTGCAGATAAATAATGTTTCTGAAGATGACAAGTTACCCTTAAATGGACTCTGTCAGTGCAGAATGAGTGTTCAAACTAAGTCCTACCACTCTGTGCTTCACGGCGGGGCCAATCATGTACATTCTCCACCCCCTCTAATGTGATTGACAGCTCTGCCTCCATAGAGTCAGAGAAGGATGGAAATGGATGGGAAACAAGCAGGTGGGAAGGTGCATATAAATAATTGGCCGCCATGATGATCTGAGCGGCTGTGCTTGGTATCAATAGTCATTCTGTGCTGACAGAGAGCCTTTAAAGAGGGGTCCGATACACCTGAAGGATTTCACTCTGACTCCAAACATTGTATATAATGCACCCAGCATTATATCTGAGAATCTATCCGTATAATGTCGGCACGATCCTCCTCCAGAGCGGCTCCACTGTGGGATACAAGCAGCGGGCATCCCGCAGTGGACTCACTAGTGTGAAATTACCATAGGTGTTATCCAGGGAATCTGTCGCTGGTTTCATGGTGTCCTAACTAAGGGAAACAAACTAGTGACAGATCCCCATAGCAGAATGCCGGGCCACTCAGTTGTACCGCAATCTTGTATTGGGAGCTCCCGCACAAAATGATGAGTCCTGATTATTCAGGAATTCCTGACTCTCTGCCCTCCGCTGCTAATTCAGTTTAAAAAGAAAAAATCCTGTAAATCAGAGGCCGAGTGTAGAGAAATCCGGGAGCTCAGGAACATCCAGACTCATCATTCACTGCTGACAGAAACTTATTTTCCTAATGAGGTATATTGCAAATATGATTAATATCCCTGTCCGTATATTATCTAAAAAAATGTTTATGGAAGCTGTAGAGTGGGCCCTAGGCACCCCAGTCCGACCCTGATGGAGCATCATGTGGGGCCATTGTACAGTATGGCGCATCATGTGTGGCCATTATACAGTATGGAGCATCATGTGTGGCCATAATACAGTATGGAGCATTGTGGGGCCATTATACAGTATGGAGCATCATGTGTGGCCATTATACAGTATGGAGCATTGTGGGGCCATTATACAGTAAGGATCATCATGTATGGCCATTGTACAGTATGGAGCATCATGTGTGGCCATTATACAGTATGGAGCATTGTGGGGCCATTATACAGTAAGGATCATCATGTATGGCCATTGTACAGTATGGAGCATCATGTGTGGCCATTATACAGTATGGAGCATTGTGGGGCCATTATACAGTAAGGATCATCATGTATGGCCATTGTACAGTATGGAGCATCATGTGTGGCCATTATACAGTATGGAGCATTGTGGGGCCATTGTACAGTATGGATCATGTGTGGCCATTATACAGTATGGAGCATCATGTGGGGCCATTGTACAGTATGGAGCATCATGTGGGGCCATTGTACAGTATGGAGCATCATGTGGGGCCATTGTACAGTATGGAGCATCATGTGGGGCCATTGTACAGTATGGATCATGTGTGGCCATTGTACAGTATGGAGCATCATGTGGGGCCATTGTACAGTATGGAGCATCATGTGGGGCCATTGTACAGTATGGAGCATCATGTGTGGCCATTATACAGTATGGAGCATTGTGGGGCCATTGTACAGTATGGAGCATCATGTGTGGCCATTGTACAGTATGGAGCATGTGTGGTCATTATACAGTATGAAGCATCGTCTTCAGCCATTATACAGTTTGAAGCATCATGTGTGGCCATTATACAGTATGGAGCATTGTGGGGCCATTGTACAGTATGGAGCATCATGTGTGGCCATTATACAGTATGGAGCATTGTGGGGCCATTGTACAGTATTGAGCATCATGTGTGGCCATATTTTTTTTTTTTTTTATAATTATTCTTTATGAAACAGTGTGATCAGCAGTGCTAAATGGGTGTGGTTGGGATGTGGATATGGGTGTGACTAGTTGTGAAATGGGTGTGGTCAGAGGCGTGGCATAAAATTTGCAAACTTTCTCCCTCTTTCCCATCTTCAAAAGGTGGGAGGTATGGAAGAAGGGATAGCGTTAGGGAGGGAAGATTAACCCCCAAACCACTTGTGCTGTAGCGATTTCCACTGTCCCACACCACCTTTTCTTTGCAGGGACAGTGGAGTTTATATTTTTGTGCATCAGCGCTGTAGCTTATTAGGCTCCTTATAAGGCTCCCTGATAGCTGCATTGCTGTTTGTACACCGCTGTGCAAACCAACTGCTTTTTTTAAAGCAAAAATCCTGTTGCTCCTTTCTGCACAGTTCTCTTGTTTATTTGTCCACACTTTTGTGTGCAGCAGTCCTTTTTATTGCTGCCATACTTGTCCTGAGATCATTGTAGGGAGATTGAAATTGTACTACAGTCCTTGTATTTTTTGATATATCTGCCAACCACTTTCTGCCGCTTACATTGTGTTGTTTTATGCACAGGGCCTGAGGTTTGCTTCAGTCTCCCCAAAAAAAGGGAGATTCAAATTCTCACAAAGTGGATATACTTCTGTCCTGTTAGTTTGTCGTATATCAGCCAGCCACTTACATTGTGTTGTTTTTTGCACAGGGCCTGATTTTTTTTTTGTTCAGTCTCCCAAAAAAAAGGGAGATTTGTTTTACAGTACCATATAACGGTTGTTATTTTGGTTAGATTTTCCAAAAAATGAGGAAGTCTGGTGGAAGAGGCCGTGGGCGGTGGGTGCGAGCTGGAACTGGTGGTGGTGCATCTGGTGGTAGTGGCAAAAGCACAGTAGCACCTAAGGCTGGAGGTGTAGAGGCAGCGTCATCGTCTGGCTACACAAGGCCTCGAAGGCTCCCTTATCTGGGAGTAGGAAAACCGCTTTTAAAGCCGGAGCAGCAGGAAAAAGTTTTGGCTTTCATTGCTGACTCGGCCTCTAGCTCTTTCGCCTCTTCAGAAAGTTCGAAATATAAAAGCAGCGAGTCATCAGTGGCTGCTCCCGAACAGGAACAAGTCGCTTCCTTGTGTCCTTCACCAAACCAAAAGTGAAGGCTGCGTCAGGCGACACTACAGGTTACTCCATGGAGCTCTTTACACATACCGTGCCTGGGTTAGAATGGGAAATTGTTAACTGCCCATTACAAGATGAATCAAACATGGAGTGCACAGATGCACAGCCACAGCCAGATTATTATGCTGTTCCATTGACTCAGATCACTACATTGCCCTCGCAGTGTACTGAGCCAGAATCTGACCCTGATGAGACTATGGTGCCCCGTCCCGAACGCTATAGCACCTTACACGGTGACACAGAGGACGGTGCACATGACATTGAAGAGGAGGTGATAGATGACCCAGTTGTTGACCCAGATTGGCAGCCATTGGGGGAAGAGGGTGCTGCTGCCAGTAGCTCAGAAGCGGAGGAGGAGCCGCAGCAGCCATCTACATCGCAACAGCTGTCATCTGGCAGGCCCGTATCAGGCCAAAAACGTTTGTCAAAAACAAAAACACTTTTAGGACAGCGTGGCCATCCGGTGAAAGTAGCACAGCGCGCAATGCCTGAAAAGGTATTCCATAGTAGGAAGAGTGTGGTGTGGGAATTTTTTAACCAAGATCCGAATGATCAGCACAAAGTTATCTGTAAGAAATGCTCAAAGACCTTTAGCAGAGGGAAGAATGTCCAAAATTTAAATACAATGTGCATGCTTAGACATTTAACCAGCATGCACTTGCAAGCCTGGACTAACTACCAAACGTCCCGTACCGTTGGTGCACCTGCTCAGAATGAAGGTAGTCGGCAACGCTACATTGCTTCCCTCACTGTAAGCCCACCGGTTAGGACACCACCAGCAGCAAATGTGGAGATATCGTCGCACCAAAGCAGTCAGGGAATCGCAAGGTTATTGGTAGGAAATATTGTATGTAGGCCAACATCAAGAATACCATCACCAACCCTCTCTCAATCCGCCATGTCCACCACCACCCCCGCTAGTTCCACCATATGCAGCTCTCCAGTCCAGCTCACCCTACAAGAGACTCTCATTAGGAAAAGGAAGTACTCATCCTGTCATCCGTGTGCACAGGGTTTGAACGCCCACATTGCTGGACTAATCTCGTTAGAGATGATGCCCTACCGGTTGGTTGAAAGTGAAGCTTTCAAATCCCTGATAGCCTACGCAGTACCACGCTATGACCTACCCAGTCGACACTTCTTTGCGAGGAAAGCCATCCCAGCCCTCCACCAGCATGTCAAAGACCGCATTGTCCATGCACTGAGGCAATCAGTAGAAAGGTGCACCTGACAACAGATGCATGGACCAGTAGGCATGGCCAGGGACGTTACGTGTCCATCACAGCGCACTGTGTTAATGTGGTGGATGCAGGGTCCACAGGGGACAGCAATATTGAGACAGTTCTGCCTAGCCCACAGTCTAGGAAACAGTTGGCTGTAGGCGTTCGCCACCCCTCCTCCTCCTCCAGAAGCGAAAGCTCGTCCACAGACCGCAGTCGCACGACCCCTAGATCTGCAGCTGCCACTGTTTCACACCAGGTGTCCCATTATGGAACAGCTAGTGGGAAGCGTCAGCAGGCTGTGTTAGAAATGAAGTGTTTGGGCGACAACAGACACATCGCGGAAGTACTGGCCGAGTACTTGCAGCAACAAACTCAGTCATGGCTGGGCAGTGTACATCTTGAGGCAGGCAAGGTAGTCAGTGATAACGGAAGGAATTTTATGGCTGCCATAGCCCTTTCAGAACTTAAACTTAAACCAGCGATTTAAGCTTGAGGAGGATAATTTGCATATTCCAGGTGCCTTCTGGGAAAAGCGAAGAGTCTCCCTCAGCAAGAAGATCGTTGGGTACAGCCGGGACCAGCTGCTTGGAAAGCATCACCAATTTTTGCCTGTAGCACATTATTGCAAGAAAGCTTGGCTGAGTAGATTACACAAGAAGGAAAACACACAGCAAGTCAGCAGGATCTAGGAGCAACATGGCAGATGTGACAACCTAGTTAGACCGCACATGGAGTACTGTGTCCAGTTTTGGGCACCGCTGCTCAGGAAGGATATAATGGAACTAGAGAGAGTACAAAGGAGGGCAACAAAATTAATAAAGGGGATGGGAGAACTACAATACCCAGATAGATTAGCGAAATTAGGATTATTTAGTCTAGAAAAAAGACGACTGAGGGGCGATCTAATAACCATGTATAAGTATATAAGGGGACAATACAAATATCTCGCTGAGGATCTGTTTATACCAAGGAAGGTGACGGGCACAAGGGGGCATTCTTTGCGTCTGGAGGAGAGAAGGTTTTTCCACCAACATAGAAGAGGATTCTTTACTGTTAGGGCAGTGAGAATCTGGAATTGCTTGCCTGAGGAGGTGGTGATGGCGAACTCAGTCGAGGGGTTCAAGAGAGGCCTGGATGTCTTCCTGGAGCAGAACAATATTGTATCATACAATTATTAGGTTCTGTAGAAGGACATAGATCTGGGGATTTATTATGATGGAATATAGGCTGAACTGGATGGACAAATGTCTTTTTTCGGCCTTAATAACTATGTTACTATGGTGAGCTGCAGCATGTGCTACATGTTCACAGATCGACCAGAAGAAGAATCCAATTTCACCTGTCAGAAGTGTAGACTAGTGGCCCTTTTAGAAGAAAAGGTGCGGGGTCTGGAAGAAAGAATAGCAACTTTGAAACTCATCAAAGAGAATGAAGACTTTCTAGACAGAACAGAAGCATCTCTACTGGTCACAGAAGGTGCAAAAAGTGTCAGAGAACCTCCAAAAGCAGATGAGTGGAAGCATGTGACCAAAAGAAGCAAGAAGACCATGGAGAAATCACCAACCACACAACTGAAGAACCGATATCAAATCTTTGTAGAGGATGAAGATGGCACACCTAAGAATGAAGCAATACCAGCAAGCAAAAAAGAAAAGGGCACACAGCAACAAGTGACAGCAAAAAGTACAGCCAAGAAGCAACGAAGAGTGGTGGTGGTGGGAGACTCACTACTGAGAGGCACAGAAGCAGCCATCTGCAGACCGGACATAACTGCAAGAGAAGTATGCTGCCTTCCAGGTGCGATGATCAAGGATGTGACCGATAGGATACCAAAGCTCTTCAGCTCCAAGGACGTCCACCCATTTCTTCTGATACATGTTGGCACCAATGACACGGCAAGGAAGGACCTACCGACAATCTGCAAAGACTTTGAAGAGTTGGGGAAGAAAGTAAAGGAACTGGATGCACAGGTAGTTTTTTCTTCTATCCTTCCAGTAGACGGGCATGGCACCAGGAGATGGAACAGGATCCTTGATGCAAACAACTGGCTAAGACGATGGTGCAGACAACAAGGATTTGGATTCCTGGACCACGGTGTGAATTACTGGTATGATGGACTCCTCGCCAGAGACGGACTACACCTCAACAAACCTGGGAAACACACATTCGCCAGAAGACTCGCTACACTCATCAGGAGGGCGTTAAACTAGAAGAAGAGGGGACGGGAAGAAAAACATTAGACTCGAACAAAGACGACCCAGGAAAACATACTCAGAAGGGAGGTAAGAACATTTCTAAAACAATCCACAGTGAGGAGATTGGAACAAAACAAAATCCTCTAAACTGCATGCTCGCAAACGCCAGAAGCCTGACAAACAAGATGGAAGAACTAGAAGCAGAAATATCTACAGGTAACTTTGACATAGTGGGAATAACCGAGACATGGTTAGATAAAAGCTATGACTGGGCAGTTAACTTACAGGGTTACAGTCTGTTTAGAAAGGATCGTAAAAATCGGAGAGGAGGAGGGGTTTGTCTCTATGTAAAGTCTTGTCTAAAGTCCACTTTAAGGGAGGATATTAGCGAAGGAAATGAGGATGTCGAGTCCATATGGGTCGAAATTCATGGAGGGAAAAATGGTAACAAAATTCTCATTGGGGTCTGTTACAAACCCCCAAATATAACAGAAACCATGGAAAGTCTACTTCTAAAGCAGATAGATGAAGCTGCAACCCACAATGAGGTCCTGGTTATGGGGGACTTTAACTACCCGGATATTAACTGGGAAACAGAAACCTGTGAAACCCATAAAGGCAACAGGTTTCTGCTAATAACCAAGAAAAATTATCTTTCACAATTGGTGCAGAATCCAACCAGAGGAGCAGCACTTTTACACCTAATACTATCTAATAGACCTGACAGAATAACAAATCTGCAGGTGGTCGGGCATCTAGGAAATAGCGACCACAATATTGTACAGTTTCACCTGTCTTTCACTAGGGGGACTTGTCAGGGAGTCACAAAAACACTGAACTTTAGGAAGGCAAAGTTTGACCAGCTTAGAGATGCCCTTAATCTGGTAGACTGGGACAATATCCTCAGAAATAAGAATACAGATAATAAATGGGAAATGTTTAAGAACATCCTAAATAGGCAGTGTAAGCGGTTTATACCTTGTGGGAATAAAAGGACTAGAAATAGGAAAAACCCAATGTGGCTAAACAAAGAAGTAAGACAGGCAATTAAGAGTAAAAAGAAAGCATTTGCACTACTAAAGCAGGATGGCACCATTGAAGCTCTAAAAAACTATAGGGAGAAAAATACTTTATCTAAAAAACTAATTAAAGCTGCCAAAAAGGAAACAGAGAAGCACATTGCTAAGGAGAGTAAAACTAATCCCAAACTGTTCTTCAACTATATCAATAGTAAAAGAATAAAAACTGAAAATGTAGGCCCCTTAAAAAATAGTGAGGAAAGAATGGTTGTAGATGACGAGGAAAAAGCTAACATATTAAACACCTTCTTCTCCACGGTATTCACGGTGGTAAATGAAATGCTAGGTGAAATCCCAAGAAACAATGAAAACCCTATATTAAGGGTCACCAATCTAACCCAAGAAGAGGTGCGAAACCGGCTAAATAAGATTAAAATAGATAAATCTCCGGGTCCAGATGGCATACACCCACGAGTACTAAGAGAACTAAGTAATGTAATAGATAAACCATTATTTCTTATTTTTAGGGACTCTATAGCGACAGGGTCTGTTCCGCAGGATTGGCGCATAGCAAATGTGGTGCCAATATTCAAAAAGGGCTCTAAAAGTGAACCTGGAAATTATAGGCCAGTAAGTCTAACCTCTATTGTTGGTAAAATATTTGAAGGGTTTCTGAGGGATGTTATTCTGGATTATCTCAATGAGAATAACTGTTTAACTCCATATCAGCATGGGTTTATGAGAAATCGCTCCTGTCAAACCAATCTAATCAGTTTTTATGAAGAGGTAAGCTATAGACTGGACCACGGTGAGTCATTGGACGTGGTATATCTCGATTTTTCCAAAGCGTTTGATACCGTGCCGCACAAGAGGTTGGTACACAAAATGAGAATGCTTGGTCTGGGGGAAAATGTGTGTAAATGGGTTAGTAACTGGCTTAGTGATAGAAAGCAGAGGGTGGTTATAAATGGTATAGTCTCTAACTGGGTCGCTGTGACCAGTGGGGTACCGCAGGGGTCGGTATTGGGACCTGTTCTCTTCAACATATTCATTAATGATCTGGTAGAAGGTTTACACAGTAAAATATCGATATTTGCAGATGATACAAAACTATGTAAAGCAGTTAATACAAGAGAAGATAGTATTCTGCTACAGATGGATCTGGATAAGTTGGAAACTTGGGCTGAAAGGTGGCAGATGAGGTTTAACAATGATAAATGTAAGGTTATACACATGGGAAGAGGGAATCAATATCACCATTACACACTGAATGGGAAACCACTGGGTAAATCTGACAGGGAGAAGGACTTGGGGATCCTAGTTAATGATAAACTTACCTGGAGCAGCCAGTGCCAGGCAGCAGCTGCCAAGGCAAACAGGATCATGGGGTGCATTAAAAGAGGTCTGGATACACATGATGAGAGCATTATACTGCCTCTGTACAAATCCCTAGTTAGACCGCACATGGAGTACTGTGTCCAGTTTTGGGCACCGGTGCTCAGGAAGGATATAATGGAACTAGAGAGAGTACAAAGGAGGGCAACAAAATTAATAAAGGGGATGGGAGAACTACAATACCCAGATAGATTAGCGAAATTAGGATTATTTAGTCTAGAAAAAAGACGACTGAGGGGCGATCTAATAACCATGTATAAGTATATAAGGGGACAATACAAATATCTCGCTGAGGATCTGTTTATACCAAGGAAGGTGACGGGCACAAGGGGGCATTCTTTGCGTCTGGAGGAGAGAAGGTTTTTCCACCAACATAGAAGAGGATTCTTTACTGTTAGGGCAGTGAGAATCTGGAATTGCTTGCCTGAGGAGGTGGTGATGGCGAACTCAGTCGAGGGGTTCAAGAGAGGCCTGGATGTCTTCCTGGAGCAGAACAATATTGTATCATACAATTATTAGGTTCTGTAGAAGGACGTAGATCTGGGGATTTATTATGATGGAATATAGGCTGAACTGGATGGACAAAAGTCTTTTTTCGGCCTTACTAACTATGTTACTATGTAAACACATACCTTGCCTGGCTCACACCTTGAACCTGGTGGTGCAGTGCTTCCTCAAAAATTATCCGGAGTTACCAGCTCTGCTCCTGAAGGTGCGCAGACTTTGCTCGCACATCTGCCCGTCGCACATACATTCCAGCCGTATGCTGAACCATCAGCGATCGCTGAATCTTCCCCAGCACCACCTAATCATCGACGTTGCAACAAGGTGGAACGCCACACTGCACATGCTTCAGAGGCTGTGCGAACAGAGGCGTGCTGTTATGTATTTGTGGGAGGATACACATACACGGGCAGGCAGTTGGATGGCAGACATGGAGTTGTCTGGTGTGCAGTGGTCGAAGCTCCAAGACCTGTGTCAAGTCCTTCAGTGTTTTGAGGAATGCACACGGCTGGTTAGTGAAGACGACGCCATCATAAGCATGAGCATCCCTCTAATGCGTCTGCTGATGCAAAGTTTGACGCACATTAAGGAGCTGGCGTCTGCAGCCGAGGAGGAGGGAAGCCTTGATGATAGTCAGCCATTATCTGCTCAGGGAACTCTCCTGGACGAGGTGGCGGACGAGGAGGATGATGGGGATGAGTATTTATGGGAGGATGCTTCTCAGGGGGCAATAGAAGCTGGTGGCGTTGCAAGGTCAGGTACAGGGTTCTTGCGGGACACAAGTGATGTTGATTTGCAAGAAAGTGCTCCTCAACCCAGCACAAGCAGTGAATTGACACCTGGAACATTGGCCCACATGGCTGATTATGCCTTGCCTATCCTAAAAAGGGACCCCCGCATTATCAAAATGATGACCAATGACGATTACTGGTTGGCCTGCCTCCTTGATCCTCGCTATAAAGGGAAATTGCAAAATATAATGCCACATGAGAACCTGGAACAAATATTGGCTACCAAACAAGCAACTCTTGTAGACCATTTGGTTTTGGCATTCCCAGCACACAGTGGCGGTGATGGTTCTGACATGAGCCGTAGGGGGCAACATGGCAGAGGTGTTGGAGGTGCAGAAATCAGAAGTGGCGTTGGACAGGGGTTTTATGACCAGGTTGTGGAGTGATTTCGCAATGACCGCAGACAGGAGAGGTACTGCAGCATCAATTTAAAGTGACAGGAGACAGCATTTGTCCAGTATGGTTACCAACTACTTTTCCTCCCTTATCGATGTTCTCCCTCACAGGTCATTCCCCTTTGATTACTGGGTATCTAAATTAGACACCTGGCCTGAATTGGCAGAATATGCATTACAGGAGCTTGCTTGCCCAGCTGCTAGTGTGCTATCAGAAAGAGTCTTCAGTGCTGCTGGTTCAATACTGACCGAAAAAAGGACTCGTCTGGCTACACAAAATGTTGATGATCTAACCTTCATTAAAATGAACCAATCATGGATTTCAAATTATTTTGCCCCACCTTCTCCTGCTGACACGTAGCTTGCCTGAAAAATGTCTTGCTTTTGGCCTCCTCTTACTGACTGCTCCAATTCCTCCATTTGCAGCTGCTGAATGTCCACCATAGGCCATTTTTATACCTCCCTAAATGGGCCGTGGTCACCACCTGGCGCAAGCACCCGTGCGAGTGCCGTTTGCCTGGACAGGTGGGTGCGCCCACTCTTGGGCGACGGCACTGGCACAGGGACCCTCATAGTACAATGAAGTGTCTCTGACGGTGGTGGTGCACAACCAACGTCAGACACACCGTCGTAATATGAGGCCCTGTGCCAGTACCGCCGCCCACGAGAGTGTTCCCCCCCCCCCCCCCAGCTCGAACAGCGCTCTACCACTTGCAAAACTTACCTCTCCCTGCTCCACCGCTGTGTAGTCTGTGCTGTTAAATCCTTCAATGGCACTGCCAATACAAATTTGTTGAAATGATAGATGATAGTAAAAATATACAGGGGCCCTGGCCTCCATTTAGACCAGTTAATACTTTGCGCCAACTACCACTGTCTGCTACTCAGCAGAGGAGCCCACCCCAGTACCTAGCTATGCCGCCTGTTTAGTCCTGTTACCAATTTTGAACTGCTTTTAGCCTTCTTTGTTATTTGGGCCTAACTGTGTCTGCGCCACAATAATAATAATAATAATAATAATAATAATAATAATATTATTATTATTTCTATAGCACCATTAATTCCATGGTCTGTACATGAGAAGGGGTTACATACAGGGTTATAGATATCGTTTACAGTAAACAAGTTTACAATGACAGACTGGTACAGAGGGGAGAGGACCCTGTCCTTGTGGACTTACATTCTATGGGATAGTGGGGAAGAGGCAGAGGGTAGGGGGCGAGGCGGCGGCTCTGGCGATGGCGAGGCGGCAGAATGGTTATTGCAGGCTGTAGGCTTTCTTGAAGAAATGGGTTTTCAGGTTCTGTCTGAAGGAGCCGAGGGTGGTGGATAGTCGGACGTGCTGAGGCATAGAATTCCAGAGGATGGGGGATATTGGGGAGAAATGTTGGAGGTGGTTGTGTGAGGAACGAATAAGTGTGGAGGAGAGAAGAGGTCTTGGGAGGATCGAAGATTACGTGAGGGAAGACATTGGGAGATTAGTTCAGAGATATATGGAGGAGACAGGTTGTGGATGGCTTTGTAGGTCAGTATTAGCAATTTGAACTGGATACGCTGAGGGAATGGGAGCCAGTGAAGAGATTTGCAGAGGGGAGAAGCACGGTAGTAGCGAGGAGAGAGGCGGATTAGCCGGGCAGCAGAGTTGAGGACAGACTGGAGTGGTGCAAGAGTTAGCGGGGAGGCCACAGAGGAAGGTGTTGCAGTAGTCGAGGTGGGAGATGATGAGGGCATGCACGAGAGTTTTGGTAGATTGTGGGCTGAGGAAGGAACGGATTCTGGCAATATTTTTTTTATGTTGGAGGCGACAGGAGGTGGCAAGAGTTTGGACGTGCGGTTTGAAGGACAGGGCAGAGTCGAGAGTTACCCCGAGGCAGCGGATTTCAGGTGCGGGAGAGAGCGTGATGCCGTTTACCATAATAGATAGGTCAGATAGGGGGGATACGTGAGATGGGGGAAAGATGATGAGCGGTTTTGTCTACATTGAGTTTTAGGAAGCGAAAGGTGAAGAAGGAGGATATGGCTGACAGACACTTCGGGATTCTGGACAGCAGAGAGGCGACATCTGGGCCAGAGAGGTAGATCTGAGTGTCGTCTGCATACAGGTGGTACTGGAAAATGTGGGACTTTATGAGTTGTCCTAGGCCAAGAGTATAGATGGAAAAAAGTAGGGGCCCTAGGACAGAGCCTTGAGGGACTCCAACAGAGAGAGGGCGGGGTGAGGAAGTAGTGTGGGAGGGGGAGACGCTGAATGTGTGGTTGGCAAGGTATGAGGCAATCCAGGATAGGGCAAGGTCTTTGATGCCAAGGGAAGAAAGAATCTGTAGCAGTAGGCAGTGATCGACTGTGTCGAAAGCAGAGGACAGGTCAAGAAGGAGGAGGATGGAGAACTGTCTGTTAGCTTTGGCTGTGAGTAAGTCATTAGTAATTTTGGTCAGGGCAGTTTCGGTGGAGTGGTGGGGGCGGAAGCCAGATTGGAGGTTGTCAAGGAGAGAGTTAGATGAGAGGTGGGAGGAAATTTGAGCATGGACATGCTGCTCAAGGAGTTTTGAAGCCATCGGGAGCACTGATATGGGGCGGTAGCTGGGCATAGCAGTTGGGTCAAGGTTATTTTTTTTGAGGATGGGTGAGATGGTGGCATGTTTGAAGGCCGAGGGGAAGGTACCAGAAGATAGCGATAGGTTGAAGAGATGGGTTAGGGCAGGAATGAGCATGTTAGTGAGGTTGGGGAGCAGGTGGGAGGGGATGGGGTCAAGTGCACAGGTGGTGCCCACACAAGCAGGACGTCCAGACACCACAACAATTGGAGCCCTTAAAGGGACCACACTTCTAATTTTGCACACTATCTAGAAAACGCAGTTTGAGAAAGACCCGAGGCAGGGTCGAAACGTTACTACTCCGTTTATACTCCCTGCTGTGTGTGTGTGTATATACAGTGGGGCAAAAAAGTATTTAGTCAGTCAGCAATAGTGCAAGTTCCACCACTTAAAAAGATGAGAGGCGTCTGTAATTTACATCATAGGTAGACCTCAACTATGGGAGACAAACTGAGAAAAAAAAATCCAGAAAATCATTGTCTGTTTTTTTAACATTTTATTTGCATATTATGGTGGAAAATAAGTATTTGGTCAGAAACAAAATTTCATCTCAATACTTTGTAATATATCCTTTGTTAGCAATGACAGAGGTCAAACGTTTTCTGTAAGTCTTCACAAGGTTGCCACACACTGTTGTTGGTATGTTGGCCCATTCCTCCATGCAGATCTCCTCTAGAGCAGTGATGTTTTTGGCTTTTCGCTTGGCAACACAGACTTTCAACTCCCTCCAAAGGTTTTCTATAGGGTTGAGATCTGGAGACTGGCTAGGCCACTCCAGGACCTTGAAATGCTTCTTACGAAGCCACTCCTTCGTTGCCCTGGCGGTGTGCTTTGGATCATTGTCATGTTGAAAGACCCAGCCACGTTTCATCTTCAATGCCCTTGCTGATGGAAGGAGGTTTGCACTCAAAATCTCACGATACATGGCCCCATTCATTCTTTCATGTACCCGGATCAGTCGTCCTGGCCCCTTTGCAGAGAAACAGCCCCAAAGCATGATGTTTCCACCACCATGCTTTACAGTAGGTATGGTGTTTGATGGATGCAACTCAGTATTCTTTTTCCTCCAAACACGACAAGTTGTGTTTCTACTAAACAGTTCCAGTTTGGTTTCATCAGACCATAGGACATAGGACCAAAACTCCTCTGGATCATCCAAATGCTCTCTAGCAAACTTCAGATGGGCCCGGACATGTACTGGCTTAAGCAGTGGGACACGTCTGGCACTGCAGGATCTGAGTCCATGGTGGCATAGTGTGTTACTTATGGTAGGCCTTGTTACATTGGTCCCAGCTCTCTGCAGTTCATTCACTAGGTCCCCCCGCGTGGTTCTGGGATTTTTGCTCACCGTTCTTGTGATCATTCTGACCCCACTGGGTGGGATTTTGCGTGGAGCCCCAGATCGAGGGAGATTATCAGTGGTCTTGTATGTCTTCCATTTTCTAATTATTGCTCCCACTGTTGATTTCTTCACTCCAAGCTGGTTGGCTATTGCATATTCAGTCTTCCCAGCCTGGTGCAGGGCTACAATTTTGTTTCTGGTGTCCTTTGACAGCTCTTTGGTCTTCACCATAGTGGAGTTTGGAGTCAGACTGTTTGAGGGTGTGCACAGGTGTCTTTTTATACTGATATCAAGTTTAAACAGGTGCCATTACTACAGGTAATGAGTGGAGGAAAGAGGAAACTCTTAAAGAAGAAGTTACAGGTCTGTGAGAGCCTGAAATCTTGATTGTTTGTTTCTGACCAAATACTTATTTTCCACCATAATATGCAAATAAAATGTTAAAAAAAGACAATGTGATTTTCTGGATTTTTTTTTTCTCAGTTTGTCTCCCATAGTTGAGGTCTACCTATGATGTAAATTACAGACGCCTCTCAACTTTTTAAGTGGTGGAACTTGCTCTATTGCTGACTGACTAAATACTTTTTTGCCCCACTGTATAATTTTTGTCTCAACACATGTGAATAAATACATCACATTTTTGCAAAGATATACCATAAGAGTGCGGCTGATTTTTCTAAATTATAAGGCTCACACAGTTTAAGGCTATGGATTCTTTAGAACATACAACGTTCTACTTGTTAAAGTTTTATGCTTTAATACAAAAAGGTACAGTGCTTCTTATTTCTAGACCAGCCTCTCAGGTTGATATTATAACTGCTTGTTTTTGATTGGACCATGGCCACTCCGCCAATGAATATATTATTTCCTCTGAGTCAGGCTGTAATTGACACCTCCCTTCAAAAGAGCTAGAAGGTGTGAAATATTTCCCCTTCTTCCTGGTTCCCAGCAAGACCCCTTGGCGAGATTGGAGACAGCAGACTGCCCTCTGGATAACATATGTTGTGACCCCCTGTGAGACCTGCTGCCTTCAGAGCAGATGTTAAACTACTGCTAGTCACACAATATATCTATATATTTCACTACACACATATATACCTATACTTGTGTGTTCCTGGTGGAGCGCATGCGTGGTCTGTCCCCTTACGTTCTGGCCTTCAGCGCTCTTGTTACCTTAGCAAAGCCGGGTACTCAGTCCTGTGCGTCCGGTCACATGACGCGCTGGCGGGAACTTCCGGGTTATGGATTGCGCATGCGCCATGCGGACTGGGTACATAATTATTGGCATATTTAGTATTAGTGTATATAAAACCATGCGGCTTACATACTACCACCCCTTGCACTTTGCTCCCATATGAACACCACCCTCTGTTTTTCTTTCTTAATGTTGTTGTTATTATTATTATAGCGCCATTTATTCCATGGCGCTTTACATGTGAGCAGGAGTATACATAATAAAAACAAGTACAATAATCAGTCACAACTGGTACAGGAGGAGAGAGGACCCTGCCCGCGAGGGCTCACAATCTACAAGGGATGGGTGAGGATACAGGAGGTGAGGGTAGAGCTGGTCATGCAGCAGTTTGGTCGATCGGTGGTTACTGCAGGTTGTAGGCTTGTCGGAAGAGGTAGGTCTTCAGGTTCTTTTTGAAGGTTTCGATGGTAGGTGAGAGTCTGATGTGTTGTGGTAGAGGGTTCCAGAGTAGGGGGGATACGCGAGAGAAATCTTGTATGCGATTGTGGGAAGAGGAGATAAGAGGGGAGTAGAGAAGGAGATCTTGTGAGGATCGGAGGTTGCATGCAGGAAAGTACCGGGAGACAAGGTCACAGATGTATGGAGGAGACAGGTTGTGGATGGCTTTGTACGTCATGGTTAGGGTTTTGTACTGGAGTCTCCGGGTAATGGGGAGCCAGTGAAGGGATTGACAGAGGGGAGAGGCCGGGGAATAGCGGGGGGACAGATGGATTAGTCAGGCAGCAGAGTTTAGAATAGATTGGAGGGGTGCAAGAGTGTTAGAGGGGAGGCCACAGAGCTGGAGGTTACAGTAGTCAAGGCGGGAGATGATGAGGGCATGGACTGGGGTTTTTGCAGATTCTTGGTTCAGGAATGTGCGGATCCGTGAAATATTTTTGAGTTGAAGGCGGCAGGAAGTGGAAAGGGCTTGGATATGTGGTTTGAAGGAGAGATCAGTGTCAAGGATTATCCCGAGGCAGCGTGCTTGTGGGACTGGGGAGAGTGGGCAGCCGTTTACTGTAATGGATAGGTTCGTTGGGGGGGGGGGGGTCGAGTGAGATGGGGGGAAAGATGATGAATTCTGTTTTGTCCATGTTAAAGGGAACCTGTCACCCCGTTTTTTCAGATTGAGATATGAATACTGTGAAATGGGGCCTGAGCTGTGCGTTACTATAGTGTATGTAGTGTACCCTGATTCCCCACCTATGCTGCGAAATACATTACCAAAGTCGCCGTTTTCGCCTGTCAATCAGGCTGGTCAGGTCAGGTGGGCGTGGTGACATCGCTCTTTTCTTCCCCAGCTTTCCGTTGGTGGCGTAGTGGTGTGCGCATGTCGCAGTGACGAATCCACTGCGCGCACGTGAAGAAGCAGCGCGCGATCTGCGCTATTACCCCCTGTCATCGGTGGGGGCGGCCATCTTCCTGGGGCCGCACGTGCGCAGATGGAGTGCTCTGCTGCACGGGGCTTCAGGAAAATGGCCGCGGGATGCCACGCGTGCGCAGAAGAGATCGCGGCGGCCATTTTCCCAAAGCCGAGTTTGCATCTGACACTTTTTGTACCTTATTTTTGGCACAATTATAAGAATTTTTTTACATTTTTTCTATTTTTTTTATGTATTTTTATAGATCTTTTTTACCATGGGACCACAATTAATTTGTTGGTCTAGTAGGAAGCACCTTTATAAGTGTCCAGATGGTTGTTTTGGTCTAATTATGGACATTAAATTCTATTGGTCCATTCGTTTCATTGATTTTAATTATGGTATATGTCTAAAATGTTCTATGTTGTGTGCACATTTTAATTTTTATCTCTACTGCTATATGTATGAATAAAGGCATATTTTTATCAGTATTATCTTGCCTGGTATTTTATGGTCATCCATTGTGTTGTTTCTTTTACTCTTTAGGAGTATTCTTTTACTTGCTTTTTAGTACATCGGGGTTTTTTATTGTTTATTTATTGTCACATTTCTTTTTTTATTGTTAATTTTTAGCAGCTACCCCAGAGGTGTTACTATTGTGGTTCTAGACCATGGGGTGTAACCCTAAGAGGGTTAATTGTGGTAGTGTCATGGTTTGGACATGGTTAATGTCCTGTTCTCTCAGGGTTAATGTTGTTAGCCTCTCTTTCAAGATGGGAGGGCTATTTATACTCGCTCCTACCTGGTATCCTTGTCAGCTATAAGTTTACTTCAGTCTGTATGCTTGACCTCTGGAGAGTGTTGCGGCTTGCATAGTGCTCTTGCTTTCCCTGCTTTACTCAATTTGTTTTCCTGGATTACTGACCTCTGGCTTGGCCTCTGACTATTCTCTGACTCTCCCTGTTGGTATCTTGTTATCTCCTGGCTACGCCCTCTGCTTGTTTCACTATTCTTTTATGCTTGTCCCTTCTCTGTTTCCCGGAGTCTGGCTCCATCCCCTGACCGCCTCCCACTGTCACATGTGTTAGGTCACTCGGCATCTAGTCCAGCTCCATTGTTGCTGCTTGCAGTTTCCCCTGCAGCAGCAATACTCGGGCGTCATCACAGGTGGGCTCTGTGTGCAGATGTAGAACTAGATTGTGCCGGGTTACAAACTGTAAGAAGTTGGCCATCAGGCCGGAACATTGGTTTTAACGGTCCTAGGAGCAATGGGACCTGGGTCATGTGGCTGGGTTGAGAGAGACTGGGACTTTTCCGCTGATGTTATTTTAAATTTTTTGTACTAATGTCTTTATATATGTGTTACTGCTAATTTCACAGGAGTTGTCATGGTCGGGGACAGCCATGTTTTAGGAGGGAGGGATGTAAGGAGGTGGTGGAGAACCTCACTGCTTCGCCTCACTCCTATGTGCTGGTCCCGTGCACTTTGTGGTACCCAAATGGTGGACCTCTACGTTAACATATTAATGTTTTGCTGTTGTGTAATGCTATGTATCACATATTCCTTAATGTTATGCACTTGTGCTTTACACTGTTAAATGCTGTTGTGCTGTGTTTGCTATGCACATACTAGAGGCAGGGACAGAAGGGGTTAATTTAGGGGCCGGAGATCACAACCTCTAGGGAAGAGGAAGCTGGGGCTTCTGCACTAGGGTAGAAAGGGGAACAGCTGACCCTGAACTAGGACTAGGCTGAAACCCTGCGATGGAGCGGGCGACCGATTCCTTGTGAATGGACCCACCGACGTTTCCTAGGCTAAACTCCAAGAAAGACCTACAGGTGGGGGAAGGGGGTCCCTGAACGATCTAGGGACTGGGAACAAAAACAGGTCACCTCCTAGAAGGAGAATAGAGGAACCTGCAGAAACGAAAGGAAAACCAAAAACTAAACTGGCCGAACCAGAGATCCCAGAACTGCACAATATAATACACAGAACGCTAACAAGGCACCAAGCCAGAACACGGGCGGATCAACACTGCTGGGTAATAAAGGGTGATACAATCACCTGACCTAAGACAACCCAGCACCAGGGGAAAAAGACCAGCAGCCAGAAAACCACAACAAGATGGCGGATGGTCAAAACTAAATAGACTCTCCACTAGTCAGAGCCTGGGCAAGTGTCCCCGTGGCAGGATGTGCGCCCCTGTTGGGAGCTGGCCGGACCCCTGGAGGGAAGAGGGTGCTGCCCAGACCTACAGGCAATGAAGTGGATACAGGACTGTGTGGTGCCCTGCTAAGGACTCAGCACTCAGAAGTTGGACTGGGAACTGTCACTGTGGACTGTCGCCATGGCTGCCGCTGATATGGTGGTGAAGAGTAATCGGGAAAGAGCAGGACGTTTGACCATAGTTACTGCAACTACCTTTTCTATCTTTTTTACCTCATTTTTCCTAAAAATGAATGGTTTCCTTGTTGGATTATAACTGTGTTCCTGATCCTGATTGCCTGGACTGCAGTGACTGTGGAGAGGAGGTAACTCGCCTGGGGCTGCGTCTGTCCTGTCTGTGTTTCATGTGCAAGGGGCCGGGGTGTTTGTGGACTGTTGCTTTAAGTAGACTCACCCACGACTGCCACCCCGTGCCACCTTGTTACATATGGAATAAAAAATCGTTTCATCGCTAACCTACCTAGGTGATTATTACAACCGACAACTTCAGATCTTCACAATGATGACGAGCATCGTTATGAATGAGGATTATGGATGATGATTGTGGATGAGTATTATTATGGATGAAGAATATGGATGAACATTATTATGGATGATGGTTATGGCTGATGAGTATTATTGTGGATGACTATGGACGATGATGATTATTATAAATTATGATGGACATTATTATGGATGATGATTATACCTGACGACAATTGTTGTTCTGGTTTCTCCCGCTTTCGGCCCATGTTCCTGGTCGCTTTCGCGCTGTATTGGGATCTGCTGGCGGACGACGAGCTGGTTGTCGCTCTTGCGCTGTTTTCTCCTGCACAGAGATGAATTAATTACTGTGCTGCTGTCATTCAGAGGAGCCTGATAATCACCTGGGGGTAAAGGGAACAGAGGCGACACCGCCTTCCCCCGCCCAATATTTTCAGCTGTTTGAAGCCTTCATCAGGCCCTCGAGGGCCCACAGGGAATTGCTCCAGTCGTCTTTTGTTGAGCACAATTCTGAGCGTCCTTTAAAGACCAAACCACTGAGAAGAATTCGCTTTCATGTCCTAATCTACGTGTCCTAATTACCACTTGTCCCAGAATGGAGAAGGTCAAAGACAAACAGCCACGGAGGGGTCCGCACCAGGAAATGCCTCAATCCATGGCAAATAGAAACAATGTATCACTCCTCCCATCATCCCCGACCCCGGAGCTCACAATCTAATCTATCACACAATGTATCACTCCTCCCATCATCCCCGACCCCGGAGCTCACAATCTAATCTATCACACAATGTATCACTCCTCCCATCATCCCCGACCCGGAGCTCACAATCTAATCTCCTATCACACAATGTATCACTACTCCCATCATCCCCGACCCGGAGCTCACAATCTAATCTCCTATCACACAATGTATCACTACTCCCATCATCCCCGACCCCGGACCTCACAATCTAATCTCCTATCACACAATGTATCACTACTCCCATCATCCCTGACTCCAGAGCTCACAATCTAATCTCCTATCACACAATGTATCACTACTCCCATCATCCCCGACCCCGGAGCTCACAATCTAGTCTATCACACAATGTATCACTACTCCCATCATCCCCGACCCCAGAGCTCACAATCTAATCTCCTATCACACAATGTATCACTACTCCCATCATCCCCGACCCGGAGCTCACAATCTAATCTCCTATCACACAATGTATCACTACTCCCATCATCCCTGACTCCAGAGCTCACAATCTAATCTCCTATCACACAATGTATCACTACTCCCATCATCCCCGACCCCGGAGCTCACAATCTAGTCTATCACACAATGTATCACTACTCCCATCATCCCCGACCCCAGAGCTCACAATCTAATCTCCTATCACACAATGTATCACTACTCCCATCATCCCCGACCCGGAGCTCACAATCTAATCTCCTATCACACAATGTATCACTACTCCCATCATCCCCGACCCCGGAGCTCACAATCTAATCTCCTATCACACAATGTATCACTACTCCCATCATCCCCGACCCCAGAGCTCACAATCTAATCTCCTATCACACAATGTATCACTACTCCCATCATCCCTGACCCCAGAGCTCACAATCTAATCACCTATCACACAATGTATCACTACTCCCATCATCCCCGACCCCGGAGCTCACAATCTAATCTATCACACAATGTATCACTACTCCCATCATCCCCGACCCCAGAGCTCACAATCTAATCTCCTATCACACAATGTATCACTACTCCCATCATCCCCGACCCCAGAGCTCACAATCTAATCTCCTATCACACAATGTATCACTACTCCCATCATCCCCGACCCCGGAGCTTACAATCTAATCTATCACACAGTGTATCACTACTCCCATCATCCCCGACCCCAGAGCTCACAATCTAATCTCCTATCACACAATGTATCACTACTCCCATCATCCCCGACCCCGGAGCTCACAATCTAATCTCCTATCACATAGTGTATCACTACTCCCATCATCTCTGACCCCGGAGCTCACAATCTAATCTATCACACAATGTATCACTACTCCCATCATCCCCGACCCCGGAGCTCACAATCTAATCTATCACACAATGTATCACTACTCCCATCATCCCCGACCCCGGAGCTCACAATCTAATCTCCTATCACACAATGTATCACTACTCCCATCATCCCCGACCCCAGAGCTCACAATCTAATCTCCTATCACACAATGTATCACTACTCCCATCATCCCCGACCCCGGAGCTCACAATCTAATCTCCTATCACACAATGTATCACTACTCCCATCATCCCCGACCCCGGAGCTCACAATCTAATCTCCTATCACACAATGTATCACTACTCCCATCATCCCCGACCCCGGAGCTCACAATCTAATCTCCTATCACACAATGTATCACTCCCATCATCCCCGACCCCGGAGCTCACAATCTAATCTCCTATCACACAGTGTATCACTACTCCCATCATCCCCGACCCCAGAGCTCACAATCTAATCTCCTATCACACAGTGTATCACTACTCCCATCATCCCCGACCCCAGAGCTCACAATCTAATCTCCTATCACACAATGTATCACTACTCCCATCATCCCCGACCCCGGAGCTCTCAATCTAATCTCCTATCACACAGTGTATCACTACTCCCATCATCCCCGACCCCAGAGCTCACAATCTAATCTCCTATCACACAGTGTATCACTACTCCCATCATCCCTGACCCCGGAGCTCACAATCTAATCTCCTATCACACAATGTATCACTACTCCCATCATCTCTGACCCCGGAGCTCACAATCTAATCTCCTATCACACAATGTATCACTACTCCCATCATCTCTGACCCCGGAGCTCACAATCTAATCTCCTATCACACAATGTATCACTACTCCCATCATCCCTGACCCCGGAGCTCACAATCTAATCTCCTATCACACAATGTATCACTACTCCCATCATCCCTGACCCCAGAGCTCACAATCTAATCTCCTATCACACAATGTATCACTACTCCCATCATCTCTGACCCCGGAGCTCACAATCTAATCTCCTATCACACAATGTATCACTACTCCCATCATCCCCGACCCCGGAGCTCACAATCTAATCTCCTATCACACAATGTATCACTACTCCCATCATCCCTGACCCCAGAGCTCACAATCTAATCTCCTATCACACAATGTATCACTACTCCCATCATCTCTGACCCCAGAGCTCACAATCTAATCTCCTATCACACAATGTATCACTACTCCCATCATTCCTGACCCCGGAGCTCACAATCTAATCTCCTATCACACAATGTATCACTACTCCCATCATCCCCGACCCCAGAGCTCACAATCTAATCTATCCAGGGTCGTACTGGGGTGTCTGGGGTCCACCAGGGGAATGGACTCTAGGGGCCCACCCTACAGCTGTATGGAAATATCTGTCATTATAGTGGAGCATCGGCTGTAATACACCGGCGGCTGCTGCACATCTACCGTGCGCCCCAATAACTGGGATGTATAATTTCGGTAGTTTACATTCATGGGGTTCTTGGTTAAAACCAGTTATCACCGATCCATGGGCTCCACAGGATAGGTGATCGCTTAGATCCGACCATTAGAAACTGCACCGATGGGAAGAATGGGGACGTTTTATCCCTGACAGGACACTTTTATCCCTATTTTAAAATGCAGCGGCAGGTGGGATTTCTGACCGCAGCTCCATTCATTCTCTGTGGGGCTTCCAGAAAAAAACAAGTGCAGCCACTGAGGGAATGAATGGATCAGTGATCTAGTCGGACATGCCGCTCCAGTCTAATGGGGATAAAAAGTTCCACATATTGCTGAATGGGTCCAAGCAGTCAGACCCCACCAATCAATACATTATCACTTATCCTGTGGAGAGGTGATTACTTTTTTCCACAGGAAACCCCCTGTAAGTGTGCAGAGACCTGGTCGTTGCAGTATGACACTCTCCCACTAAGGGGAGTGATGGAACGTCTGATGACACTAAGGCGTTCTCCTGACCAGGTATCACCAGAACACATTACACTTCACACTCCGGCCAGTAAGGGGAGAAAAAGGCTTTATTTATTGGGCCACTCCTCACACTGGTAAAACTAGGGGCTGGGGAGGAAGTTAGTCAGAAGCTGACTGGGTTGGATTCAGGCAACATCCCGTGGCAGGGGGTGTTGCAGGGAGTAGACACAGAGGGGTCCCTGTCAGGCGTGGGAACCTGGCAGGTACTTAGCGAACAGAACAGAACAGAACACAATGGAACCGCGCCTGCACACCTTGCGGCGGTATCCTAAGGAAGAGACACGAAGGGAAGGATATTGTGGAACAGTGAGAAACGAGATCAAGCACAAAGGAGAGCCAGTAAGAGTTGTGCCGAGAGAGAGAGGCAACATCTTACTGAGGCGCGTAGTCGGTGGCCGGAACACCGTAGGAGTAAGTGACTTCTGGCCTTACTTCAAACTCCGCTGGACAGTTAATTATAGGTTGGCTGTCTACCTTAAATTTCCTAAGAAGACATAGGGGGCAACATTGGGAGAGGGGCGTCTCTAGGGTCCCGGAAGATCTCCAAGCCTTCCCGTCATACGGGTGCGTCCTAGCCAAAATATACCTGGGGGATGTCATGATATGGTATGAAATATCATAAGTAGTTCTCTTGCTAGCCTGCGTGGGCTAAGCCCCCCTTCTTGGAGTAACAGTTTGTAGCTGACAATTCCTGGCTTTCCTTCTCAGAGAGTGTGGGGAGTTTTATGGCCGAACGGAATTTATGACCAGCATTTCCTGTGTAAGCTCTTGTTCAGCTATCAGTGAAGTAGAAACTTCAAGGATCCATGAAAGATTCTTTGTTTAGTTTTTGTTAGATATTAGGCAAACGATTTAAGCTAGAAATACGAAAATATATATTCTTATCCTCACTCGGTGTATCTACCCATCCCTTGAAACTCGGGCTTCTAACTCAGTCTGGTAAAGAAGTAGGGTTTTCTCTGTAAATATGTATCCCAGATAGGACATATTTGATCTCATTAGAATGCTCACGTTAATCCGAGATGAATGATAGGTTTGGTCTGACTCTGTCATGTGTTGTAGCGAAGTTATAGCAAGTAGATAAATTTAAGATTGAAGTACTCAGAATGTAGAGAGAGGAGGGTCTGGATAAGCCAGCCCTTCTGTGATGTCAAAGCCTTAAGGTATTAAGTTGTGGCAGGCTCCCCAGCTCAGTCTCTCTGCTTGATTTCTTCTTCTGGACTTCTTGTCGTCTCCTGAAGCCAGCAGCCCGTCCTAATGAGCTGGGACATATGGAAAACTCCACTAGCCTGCTTGCCTGTCATGCTTTGAACATGTAAGTGTTGCTTTTTCTCATTTATTCCCTTTGTTATAATTACCCTTGTACATATTTGCAATTGTCTCATTTGTAACATCTTTATAAACTATTTTTGATAAAGCACTGCCTAATTATTTTTATGGGATATAATATTTCATATTAGTTCGTTCATCCATGCTCTAAACGTACCCTGTCTCTTGAAGAGAATTACGCTACTGTGTTGGGTTAGCTTCGGACCCGTTTAATCGAAGCTGGTGGCAGCGAGAAGTGTGCAGACTTTTGGGTTATGTTGTAGCGGCTGCGGCGTTAATAATTATTGTTCCTGCCTGAGTGGGAGTAGTTATCGCGTCGCTGCAGCGTGCCCAATAGCCAGTACATAGCAGGCAGCCTTTCTGGCGACTAATTACCCAGGGTGCAGTACCTAATCTGACCTGAGAGTAAGGGGGGGCGCCAGAGAGCTGCAAGTGTTAAGTGGAACTGTAAGCGGGATATACATAAATCCCTGCAGTTCGTGGTATATAGAAAAGCAGTGGGATACCTAGAATAAGCCCCTGCTGTAAACTAAGAGGTCAATAGCCTTGTGTTTGGTTTTTCATCACATCGTGGAGTGGAGGGATAACTAAGATAAGCCCCCCTGCACATGTGATAGCCGTCTGTGGGCCTAAAGTCACCTCAATCCGTGACGTAGGGGTGACGGTCACGGTGTGAATCCTGACCCATTGGTGACAGCGGTCAGGGGAATCGTGACAATTGGTGGCAAGGCGGTGGGATATCTTAGAGCATTAGTGATTTGGTTTGAGTAATCATTCCTCTCACTAAAAACTTGCAGAAAGTTCTTGCGAGGACTCTGCGCAAATAAGTTTGGAGAACGAACTCAGTGCATTTTAGTTGTGAGACAATTGCGTACTGGTAATTATCCCTTCCCTTTCTCTTCGTTTTTCTATCCTATCTTTTATTTGGCAACCATGGCTGCGAAAGGGGAAGCCTGGTACAACCAGCAGAAGGACTTTCTTGCTGGGATATGCACGTGCCATGGCCTGAACCCCCAGGGTAAGACCAAGACTCAAAGGGTCGCTGAACTGGTGCAATTTGAAGCAGACCAAGCCAGGCCACAGAGCCCAGAGGCCGCAGAAGCCAGCACAAGCGAACATGGTGCTGCAGCAGAGGTCCAACCACTGAATACGGGCCCTACTGGCAACCAGGGGGGCGCAGACCTCCTCCTGCAGCTGGCTCTGCAACAATGCGCCGCAGATGACCTAGAGGGACGTCGGCAGCTGATTCAGCAATACCATGAGCGAGCCGAGCGAGAGGCCCAGCAAGCCGAGCGGCAAGCGGAGCGGGAGTACCAGCTGCAGTTAGCCCAACTGCAAATGCAGGGGTCGTCCCAGTCCAGCCGTGAGCCCAGCAGCGCTCAGACACCGAAGCCCCGGCCCGATCACTTTCCTGTTATGGAGAAGGACGGAGACTTGGACACTTTTCTGCGGGCCTTTGAGAAAGCCTACAGACAGTACCGGCTGCCTACAGATGAATGGGCCCGATACCTGACACCAGGGCTGAGAGGCAAAGCTCTGGAGGCGTTTGCTGCCCTCCCTCAAGAACAAGATGGTGACTATGAGGCCATCAAGCAGGCTCTGATAGCCAAGTACCAGCTTACACCCGAGGTGTACCGTAGAAAGTTCCGGACCCTCCAACGTGGCCCACACGACAGTTACAGTGATGTGGTGCATGGACTGGGGACCCACTTTGACCAGTGGACCCAAGGACTGTCAGTGACCACCTTAGCACAGCTGCGAGACCTGATGATCAAAGACCAGTTCTTTCATCTTTGCCCAGCTGGGGTGCGACAGTTCGTGATGGACAGAGAACCCAAAGACGTGACGAAAGCAGCGCAGATTGCCGATGCCTATGAGGCCAACCGTAGATCGGAAGCGCGGAAGCCAGTCACCACCAGCTGGAGAGGGGGTAAGCCTGCAACCAACGCCAGTACCCCTGCCAGCCAGCACACCAGAGGTCCTGTCCCCGTAGCCAACAGCACCAGACCTACCACCGAACCTCGCAAGTGTTACCACTGCAATCAGACTGGTCATATCAGTACCTACTGCCCAGCCAAGCAGAAGAACACCCCAGCCAAGGCCCCAGGGCCTAATGCAGCAGTTCTTTTGGTGGGTGGTATGGTTGGGAGGGTGTGTGACAACGTACAGCACGTCACTGTGGGACGCCGTGTTGCTACAGGCCTCAAGGACACCGGGGCTGAACGAACCCTCATCCGACCCGAACTGGCGGCCCCTGAAGAAATCATTCCGGGGAAAACCCTAACTGTCACTGGGATTGGGGGCATCAGCTGTCCCTTACCGATGGCCCGGGTTTTTATTGATTGGGGTGGCGGGAGCGGGGTGAAGGAAGTGGGGCTGTCTGATAATTTGCCCACTGATGTTTTTGTTGGGGACTGATTTGGGGAGGTTGGTTGCCCACTATGTCACTGATACCCTTATTGGTAGATTGGGGAGGGGTAACGTTAACCCTGATGATGATGATGATGATGATGATGATGATGATGATGGGAGATCGCATGTGTTACCTGGCCATGCTTTATCTTGTAATGATGCATCTAATAACCATTTTTTCCCTAGGATTGATGGTGAAAATGTTGTACCTGTGCCAGCTGAACCTGATAATGATTTTTCTGTGAAGGTTAATGTGTCCATAGGTACAGGTGTGCACAGCCACGTCGCTCTGCGGAGTGAGACGGCTGAGGAACCGCTAACAGGGGCAAGTGTCGGTGGTACAGGAAATGGGGAGATGCATGGGAACCGTGAGGAAGGTGATGCCATGAAAGTGACCAGTGCCACCGAGGAAGGTAACTGGCCCATAAGTAGCACTTCCCCTAGAGTGTTGGGGGTGGATGGGGAGGTAGAGCCCATAGCAGCGCCGGCTGATGGGCCTGTAGAAACCCCCGGGGAGACAGCCTACGTAGCTGCTGTCACCCGCAGTCAGAGTGCCCGGAACGCAGATAACTGTCTGCCTTCCGGACCCTCCTCAGTCATTACTGTGACTGAACCAGAGGTGGACCCAGAGCAGGTCCAAGAGGGTTCCCGTGGGGAAGGGACCCTGACGTCGCTTCTGGCTTCCCCTAGCCAGGAGTTTCAGGCCGCTCTGCACACAGATGCGAGCCTAGAGAGTTTGAGACAACTCGCCGGGACGCGCTTCTCCGAGACTGATAAGGAGAAGGTGTTCTGGGAACAAGGAAGGTTGTACCGGGAGACAGTACCCGGAGAATCACAAAAGGAGTGGTTGAGGGAAAGACAGCTGGTCGTCCCGCAGCAATTCCGGGGTGAGTTGTTGCGGATTGCCCATGAGATCCCGCTAGCTGGACACTTGGGGATCAGCAAAACTAAGGCCCGGCTGTCTCAACACTTCTATTAGCCTAAGATGGGGACAGATGTGTCAAACTACTGCCGCTCCTGTATCACTTGTCAAAGAGTGGGGAAGGCGGGACCTGCTATTAAGGCTCCCCTGATCCCTTTACCAGTGATAGAGGAGCCTTTCCAGAGGATCGCGGTGGACATTGTGGGCCCGCTGGCCGTCCCCAGCAGCTCTGGAAAGCAATACATCCTTACTGTGGTAGACTATGCTACCCGGTACCCAGAGACAGTAGCTCTGTCGTCAACTAGGGCAGATAAGGTGGCGGATGCCCTGTTGGCCATCTTTTCACGTGTAGGGTTTCCCAGGGAAATGCTTACTGATCAAGGGACCCAATTTATGTCTCGCCTAATGCCTAATGGAGGCTCTCTGTAAGAGAATGCAGGTGAAGCACCTGGTATCGAGTGCGTATCACCCACAGACCAATGGCTTGTGTGAACGCTTCAATGGTACCCTCAAACAGATGCTGCGCATGCTTGTTGAGACTCAAGGGCGCGACTGGGAGCGGTACCTCCCACACCTGCTGTTCGCTTACCGAGAGGTTCCGCAGGCCTCGACGGGGTTCTCTCCCTTCGAGCTCCTGTACGGCAGGCGAGTTCGGGGACCCCTTGGGTTGGTAAGCGGATCCTGGGAAGAGGAGCTGAACCCTTCTGAAGTGTCCATAGTGGAGTATGTCATGCGCTTCCGTGACAAGATGCAGACCTTGACGCAGTTGGGGCATGACAACATGACGCAGGCTCAGGCTGATCAGAAGCACTGGTACGACCAGAACGCCTGGGAGCGGACCTGCCACGTGGGTCAAAAGGTGTGGGTGCTGGTCCCCGTACCAACGGATAAGCTTCAGGCAGCCTGGGAGGGCCCGTACGTCGTCAACCAACAGCTCAACCCGGTCACTTACGTGGTCACGCTTGACCACGCTCGGGGTAGGCAAAAGGCCTTTCACGTCAACATGATGAAGGCTCATCACGAACGTGAACCTTTCGTCCTACCGGTCTGCAGCTTGCCCGAAGACGGTGAGGAAGACACCCTCCTGGACTTGCTGGCCCAAGCCAAGGCCAATGGGTCCATCGAGGATGTGGAGGTAAGCGCCTCGTTAACTGAACCCCAGTGGGTGCAGTTGCAAACCACACTGGAACCTTTCCGGGTCGTGTTCTCCAACCGACCTGGGAGGACTGAGTTAGCCGTCCACGAGGTGGACACCGGGAATCACGCCCCACTACGGCGAACACTCTATCGAATCTCTGACCAGGTGCAGCAGATTATGCCCCAAGAGATTGATGAGATGTTACAGCTGGGGTTGATTCGACGGTCAAAGAGTGCGTGGGCTTCACCTGTAGTTCTCGTGCCAAAGAAGGACCGGACCACCCGGTTCTGCGTGGACTACAGGGGGCTCAACGCCATCACAGCCTCGGATGCGCACCCAATGCCGCGCATCGAGGAGCTGCTTGAGAAGTTAGCTGGCGCAAATTACCTAACAATAATGGATCTGAGTCGAGGATACTGGCAGATTACCCTGAGCCCTGAGGCACAGGAGAAGTCCGCCTTTATCACACCCTTTGGACTGTACGAGTCCACGGTCATGCCCTTCGGCATGAAGAATGCCCCTGCCACTTTCCAGCGGATGGTCAACCTCCTGCTTCAGGGACTGGAGAAGTACGCCGTGGCGTACTTGGATGACATTGCTATCTTCAGTTCCTCCTGGGAGGAACACCTGCAGCATCTCGGGGAGGTGCTCAGGCGAATTCACCAAGCAGGACTGACTATCAAGCCGGGAAAGTGTCAGATGGGCATGAGGGAGGTTCACTACCTGGGGCACCGGGTAGGCGGGAACACCCTGAAGCCAGAGCCTGACAAAGTGGGAGTGATCGTGAACTGGCCCACTCCCGTGACCAAGAAACAGGTGATGTCCTTCTTGGGCACTGCAGGGTACTATAGGCGCTTCGTACTGCACTATAGTAGCCTGGCAGAACCTTTGACGGACCTCACCAGGAAGAAGCTACCCCACATCGTCAACTGGACAGATGGCTGTGAGGGGGCCTTCCAGGCATTGAAAACCGCACTGTGCAACGCCCCTGTGTTGAAAGCAGTCGACAGCAGTCGACCGTTCTTGGTGCAGACCGACGCCAGCGAGTTTGGCCTTGGTGCTGTGCTCAGCCAGGTTGACTCGGAGGACCAAGAGCACCCCGTGTTATACCTGAGCCGGAAACTTTTGCAGAGGGAAGTGGCCTACTCCACAATTGAGAAGGAGTGCCTGGCCATAGTCTGGGCCCTGCAGCGCTTGCAGCCCTACTTGTACAGTCACACTTTCACTGTGGTGACCGACCACGACCCTCTGCGCTGGCTAAACGCCATGTGTGGAACTAACGGCAGGTTGCTACGCTGGAGCCTTGCCCTTCAGCAGTTTGACTTCACCATTGAACACAAAACGGGCAGGGAGCATGGGAATGCAGATGGACTCTCCCGCCAGGGTGAACCTACTGAGGTGCCCATGGAGGCATACCGTCGGGTTCTACCTCCCTAGCGCACACCAAAAGGGGGAGGTGTCACGATATGGTATGAAATATCATAAGTAGTTCTCTTGCTAGCCTGCGTGGGCTAAGCCCCCCTTCTTGGAGTAACAGTTTGTAGCTGACAATTCCTGGCTTTCCTTCTCAGAGAGTGTGGGGAGTTTTATGGCCGAACGGAATTTACGACCGGCATTTCCTGTGTAAACTCTTGTTCAGCTATCAGTGAAGTAGAAACTTCAAGGATCCATGAAAGATTCTTTGTTTAGTTTTTGTTAGATATTAGGCAAACGATTTAAGCCAGAAATACGAAAATATATATTCTTATCCTCACTCGGTGTATCTACCCATCCCTTAAAACTCGGGCTTCTAACTCCGTCTGGTAAAGAAGTAGGGTTTTCTCTGTAAATGTGTATCCCAGATAGGACATATTTGATCTCATTAGAATGCTCACGTTAATCCGAGATGAATGATAGGTTTGGTCTGACTCTGTCATGTGTTGTAGCGAAGTTATAGCAAGTAGATAAATTTAAGATTGAAGTACTCAGAATGTAGAGAGAGGAGGGTCTGGATAAGCCAGCCCTTCTGTGATGTCAAAGCCTTAAGGTATTAAGTTGTGGCAGGCTCCCCAGCTCAGTCTCTCTGCTTGATTTCTTCTTCTGGACTTCTTGTCGTCTCCTGAAGCCAGCAGCCCGTCCTAATGAGCTGGGACATATGGAAAACTCCACTAGCCTGCTTGCCTGTCATGCTTTGAACATGTAAGTGTTGCTTTTTCTCATTTATTCCCTTTGTTATAATTACCCTTGTACATATTTGCAATTGTCTCATTTGTAACATCTTTATAAACTATTTTTGATAAAGCACTGCCTAATTATTTTTATGGGATATAATATTTCATATTAGTTCGTTCATCCATGCTCTAAACGTACCCTGTCTCTTGAAGAGAATTACGCTACTGTGTTGGGTTAGCTTCGGACCCGTTTAATCGAAGCTGGTGGCAGCGAGAAGTGTGCAGACTTTTGGGTTATGTTGTAGCGGCTGCGGCGTTAATAATTATTGTTCCTGCCTGAGTGGGAGTAGTTATCGCGTCGCTGCAGCGTGCCCAATAGCCAGTACATAGCAGGCAGCCTTTCTGGCGACTAATTACCCAGGGTGCAGTACCTAATCTTACCTGAGAGTAAGGGGGGCGCCAGAGAGATGCAAGTGTTAAGTGGAACTGTAAGCGGGATATACATAAATCCCTGCAGTTCGTGGTATATAGAAAAGCAGTGGGATACCTAGAATAAGCCCCTGCTGTAAACTAAGAGGTCAATAGCCTTGTGTTTGGTTTTTCATCACATCGTGGAGTGGAGGGATAACTAAGATAAGCCCCCCTGCACATGTGATAGCCGTCTGTGGGCCTAAAGTCACCTCAATCCGTGACGTAGGGGTGACGGTCACGGTGTGAATCCTGACCCATTGGTGACAGCGGTCAGGGGAATCGTGACAGGGGACGAGAAACTAATAACATCTGGAACTAAAGAGAACGAGAGAGAGCTGTAGAGAACGAACGAACGAGAACAGCAGTTGTGAGGACTATTCCGAATGCTAAGCAGGGTAGGACTACAACACACAGGCGCTAGTGGTAGGCAACGATTTCCATCTGCGAGGGAAACTCTGGATGTGCCCATCGGACCGGCCGGTCTCTGAGAGCCCTGTTAACTGTGCTCTGGATTGCGGATCCTGAAGCCTTCAGTAAAGAGACTGCAACCTTGTGTCCTCGTTATTGACTGTACCTCACAACATCACCATCCACCCTACTGGGAAGCCCTGGGGACACACTTCACCTGTGGGAAGGTATACCATCCAGCTGCCATTCCATCACCCCAGCGGACCCCATAGCAGCGTCGGTCACCCTGACCGAACACCACAGGTGGCGTCACGAACCCCTGACAGACTGTTCCACTACTTTCATTGGACACCCCTTAGCAGGGTCGCGGACCGGGTCCAGCCACCGTGGCAGCCTCGGAACCGAACCAGAGAGGCCCTATACCGAAACGCGTGGCCCTGTGTCTGGGGGCAATCCAACTTGGCGTCATGAACAGGATCGTACTTAAGCCTGAAGAATTGGGTCATGTGTGCCTTGGAACTGTGATTGAAACGTGTTGGACTGTGATTTATTGCAAAGACTGTGTACTGCTATTGCCGCAAGATTCCCGCCAAAACCGCCGCAATTGTAGCACCACGAGGAGCGCAGGAGAAGAAGGTCGTGGAAGTGGGCATGAGTTAGCTGGAGAGTGCGAAAAATAATGGCCGCCCAGTCTAAATATTTCTGCACCTTGAGGACGTGTCCATCAGCAGCAGAGATCCGCCTCCTGATCCTCAATGGGGGGCGGAGGAACAAGAAACGAAACCACCCACGAAGGAGAGAGCGGGAAAGAGACCAGGAAGCGACCCACGTGGAGGACGCCATGGCTGACCGCTCAGACCCAGACTGCGGGGTCGAAGCAGAGGGCTCCCCCAGCTACCAGGATGAGCATCACAGCCAGGGCCTCGCCTCCGGGACCGGGCTCCTACAGAGCAAGATGGAGGATCTTGTGGAGCAGCTTCTCCAGTGGCGGCTTGAGACCAGGGCCTCGTGCAAAGAGATACCCGCAGAGGAACTCCTGACTCTGGAATCTCCATCACCGTTGGAGTCGGGCGCACCGGAGGAAGCCGCATCGACCGGTGAGTCCACCGATCCCACCCCGGCCGCGGAAGACCTGCTGATAGGCCCAGTCGCGGCACCCCCTCTCCCTGGGACCCATAAACTCCAGCGCCTTCCACAATGGGACCAACCCACGGGCACGGAGCACTTCCTCAAGGCCCCGATCTCGCCGCTTACCATGCCCAGCGAGGTCTACGCAGAGCGTACGGTGTGCTGCTGGGTGAACCCGGGGTCGAACATCATGGGGTTCCCCGGGGTGCAGACACAGGAGGGAGAGATGGTGGAGGCCCTTAGCTGGGAGCAGTATCAGGCCCAGCTGGATCGGCAGTGGGAGGAGACGGAGAGACAGCACCAGGCCCAGCGGGAAGCCCACTACCGGCGGGACCTTGAAGTGAAGGACCGGGCCCGCAAGGACCGTGTCACCCACCAGGGCCCGCGCAGGCAGGGCACCGTTGTAGAGTTCCGGCTCCATGCAGGATGGGGCTTCATTAAGGAGCCGGACCTATATTCCGAGGTTTTCGTAAACCGGAGGGATGTGGAGTCCCATCTCAGGGAAGGCCCCCCGGACCGGGATCTGCACAAGGGGTACGAAGTCACCTACACCCGGCACTTCGGGTGCTCCTCCTCCTAGACCTGTCCTCTGCCTTCTACATTACTCTGTGCTCCTCCACCTTGACCTGTCCTCTGCCTTCTACATTACTCTGTGCTCCTTCTCCTTGACCTGTCCTCTGCCTTCTACATTACCCTGTGCTCTTCCTCCTGGACCTGTCCTCTGCATTCTACATTACTCTGTGCTCCTCCTCCTTGACTTGACCTCTGCCTTCTACATTACTCTGTGCTCCTCCTCTTAGACCAGTTCTCTGCCTTATACATTACTCTGTGCTCCTCCTCCTGGACCTGTGCTCTGCCTTCTACATTACCCTGTGCTCCTCCTCCTGGACCTGTCCTCTGCCTTCTACATTACTCTGTGCTCCTCCTCCTAGACCTGTCCTCTGCCTTCTACATTACCCTGTGCTCCTCCTCCTGGACCTGTCCTCTGCCTTCTACATTACTCTGTGCTCCTCCTCTTAGACCAGTTCTCTGCCTTATACATTACTCTGTGCTCCTCCTCCTGGACCTGTGCTCTGCCTTCTACATTACCCTGTGCTCCTCCTCCTGGACCTGTCGTCTGCCTTCTACATTACTCTGTGCTCCTCCTCCTGGACCTGTCCTCTGCTTTCCACACTACTCTGTGCTCCTCCTCCTGGATCTGTCCTCTGCCTTCTACATTACCCTGTGCTCCTCCTCCTGGACCTGTCCTGTGCCTTCTACATTAGTCTGTGCTCCTCCTCCTGGACCTGTCCTCTGCCTTCTACATTACCCTGTGCTCCTCCTCCTGGACCTGTCCTCTGCCTTCTACATTACCCTGTGCTCCTCCTCCTGGACCTGTCCTCTGCCTTCTACATTACCCTTTTCGCCTCCTCCTGGGCCTGTCCTCTGCCTTCTACATTACCCTGTGCTCCTCCTCCTCGACCTGTCCTGCGCCTTCTACATTACCCTTTTCTCCTCCTCCTGGACCTGTCCTCTGCCTTCTACATAACCCTGTGCTCCTCCTCCTGGACCTGTCCTCTGTCTTCTACATTACCCTGTGCTCCTCCTCCTGGACCTGTCCTCTGCCTTCTACATTACCATGTGCTCCTCCTCCTGGACCTGTCCTGTGCCTTCTACATTAGTCTGTGCTCCTCCTCCTGGACCTGTCCTCTGCCTTCTACATTACCCTGTGCTCCTCCTCCTAGACCTGTCCTCTGCCTTCTACATTACCCTGTGCTCCTCCTCCTGGACCTGTCCTCTGCCGTTTACATTACTCTGTGCTCCTCCTCCTGGACCTGTCCTCTGCTTTCCACACTACTCTGTGCTCCTCCTCCTGGATCTGTCCTCTGCCTTCTACATTACCCTGTGCTCCTCCTCCTGGACCTGTCCTGTGCCTTCTACATTACCCTGTGCTCCTCCTCCTGGACCTGTCCTCTGCCTTCTACATTACCCTGTGCTCCTCCTCCTGGACCTGTCCTCTGCCGTTTACATTACTCTGTGCTCCTCCTCCTGGGCCTGTCCTCTGCTTTCCACACTACTCTGTGCTCCTCCTCCTGGGCCTGTCCTCTGCTTTCCACACTACTCTGTGCTCCTCCTCCTGGATCTGTCCTCTGCCTTCTACATTACCCTGTGCTCCTCCTCCTGGACCTGTCCTGTGCCTTCTACATTAGTCTGTGCTCCTCCTCCTGGACCTGTCCTCTGCCTTCTACATTACCCTGTGCTCCTCCTCCTGGACCTGTCCTCTGCCTTCTACATTACCCTGTGCTCCTCCTCCTGGACCTGTCCTCTGCCTTCTACATTACCCTTTTCTCCTCCTCCTGGGCCTGTCCTCTGCCTTCTACATTACCCTGTGCTCCTCCTCCTCGACCTGTCCTGCGCCTTCTACATTACGCTGTGCTCCTCCTCCTGGACCTGTCCTCTGCCTTCTACATTACCCTTTTCTCCTCCTCCTGGACCTGTCCTCTGCCTTCTACATTACCCTGTGCTCCTCCTCCTGGACCTGTCCTGTGCCTTCTACATTACTCTGTGCTCCTCCTTCTGGACCTGTCCTCTGCCTTCTACATTACCCTGTGCTCCTCCTCCTGGACCTGTCCTCTGCCTTCTACATTACCCTGTGCTCCTCCTCCTGGACCTGTCCTCTGCCTTCTACATTACCCTGTGCTCCTCCTCCTGGACCTGTCCTCTGCCTTCTACATTACCCTGTGCTCCTCCTCCTGGACCTGTCCTGTGCCTTAATAATAATAATAATAATAATAATCTTTATTTATATAGCGCCAACATATTCCGCAGCGCTTTACAGTTTAACAGTTTCAAACACAAAAGTCATAAGTAACAACGTTAACAATACAATAATTAAAGCAAAATAAGACGACCCTGCTCGTGAGAGCTTACAATCTACAATGAGGTGGGGGAGATACAAAGTACAGGTGTGTATTTACAATGATGTATTTACAATCATGGTCCAGCCATCTTCAGGGGTTGGGGAATAGATGGGGATAGTGAATGGGCTACACACAAACATAACATAACTTTGATTAGTGCACGTGATAGGCCGCTCTGAACAAATGTGTTTTGAGCGAGCGCCTAAAACTATGCAAATTATGGATGGTCCTAATATCTTGGGGTAGAGCATTCCAGAGGATTGGCGCAGCACGGGAGAAGTCTTGGAGTCGGGAGTGGGAGGTACGGATTAGTGCAGAGGTTAGCCGAAAGTCATTTGCAGAGCGCAGTGGTCTGTTAGGCTGATAGACAGAAATGAGGGAGGAGATGTAAGGGGGTGCCGCACTGTGGAGAGCTTTGTGGGTGAGAACAAGTACTTTGAATTGTATCCTGTAATGAATGGGCAGCCAGTGTAACCTTCTACATTACCCTGTGCTCCTCCTCTTAGACTTGTCATCTGCCTTCTACATTACCCTGTGCTCCTCCTCCTGGACCTGTCCTGTGCCTTCTACATTACCCTGTGCTCCTCCTCCTGGACCTGTGCTCTGCCTCCTACATTACCCTGTGCTCCTCCTCTTAGACCTGTCATCTGCCTTCTACATTACCCTGTGTTCCTCCTCCTGGACCTG
Organism: Ranitomeya imitator; assembly: GCF_032444005.1. NCBI lineage: Eukaryota > Metazoa > Chordata > Amphibia > Anura > Dendrobatidae > Ranitomeya > Ranitomeya imitator. The sequence continues at coordinate 3,118,683 of NC_091288.1, forward strand.
TGCTCTGCCTCCTACATTACCCTGTGCTCCTCCTCCTGGACCTGTCCTCTGCCTTCTACATTACCCTGTGCTCCTCCTCCTGGACCTGTCCTCTGCCTTCTACATTACCCTGTGCTCCTCCTCCTGGACCTGTCCTCTGCCTTCTACATTACCCTGTGCTCCTCCTCCTGGACCTGTCCTGTGCCTTCTACATTACCCTGTGCTCCTCCTCTTGGACCTGTCCTCTGCCTTCTACATTACCCTGTGCTCCTCCTCCTGGACCTGTCCTGTGCCTTCTACATTACCCTGTGTTCCTCCTCCTGGACCTGTGCTCTGCCTCCTACATTACCCTGTGCTCCTCCTCTTAGGGTAATGTAGAAGGCAGATGACAGGTCTGTGTTCCTCCTCCTGGACCTGTCCTGTGCCTCCTACATTACCCTGTGCTCCTCCTCTTAGACCTGTCATCTGCCTTCTACATTACCCTGTGCTCCTCCTCCTGGACCTGTCCTCTGCCTTCTACATTACTCCGTGCTCCTCCTCCTGGACCTGTCCTCTGCCTTCTACATTACTCCATTCTCCTCCTCCTGGACCTGTCCTGTGCCTCCTACATTACCCTGTGCTCCTCCTCTTAGACCTGTCATCTGCCTTCTACATTACCCTGTGCTCCTCCTCCTGGATGTGTCCTCTGCCTTCTACATTACTCCGTGCTCCTCCTCCTGGACCTGTCCTCTGCCTTCTACATTACTCCGTTCTCCTCCTCCTGGACCTGTCTTCTGCCTTCTACATTACCCTGTGCTCCTCCTCCTGGACCTGTCCTCTGCCTTTTTATTATTATTATTATTATTATACATTTTTATAGCGCCATTTATTCCATGGCGCTTTACATGTGAATACGGGGCAAATATAGACAAATACATTAAACATGAGCAGATAACAAGGCACACGAGTACATAAGGAGGGAGGACCCTGCCCGCGAGGGCTCAGTCTGCAGGGGGTGGGTGAGGATACACTAGGAGAGGGTAGGGCAGGTTGCGCGGCTGTTCAGTAGGTTGAGGATCACTCAATGCCTTCTACATTACTCCGTTCTCCTCCTCCTGGACCTGTCTTCTGCCTTCTACATTACCCTGTGCTCCTCCTCCTGGACCTGTCCTCTGCCTTCTACATTACTCCGTGCTCCTCCTCCTGGACCTGTCCTCTGCCTTCTACATTACTCCGTGGTCCTCCTCCTGGACCTGTCTTCTGCCTTCTACATTACCCTGTGCTCCTCCTCCTGGACCTGTCCTGTGCCACATTATTGTCCGGATACCTCTTGTGTGGCTTTTTCCCGAGCGCCCCATGCTCGGAGTTCAGTGATGTGCGCTTTCGCTCTCAACACTCCAGGAAGCCTCCAGCGTCCATGACCGCGCTGCCCCTCACTACATGGGGCTGCTGCCGCCCCTCGGCCTCCTGTCTCCTTGCCCATTGTGTGCCTGTGAGGGCAGGGTGCCATCCTCCGCCCCGGTGTCCCTGGTACTGTGCTGATCACTATGTGTTTCCTGAAGTCTCTGCTGCCCAAGAAAACTAATGGATGATATCGTGCGGCCGGCGGGAGCTGACACGCGGGGTCATGTGACGAGATCTGAGTGACTGGCACCGGGGCCGGCGGCGGACATCACTGTGCACCAGCTGCGCCTCCTCCACGATAATGATGGGGGTCAGCGGGACACGTGAGGCCCCCAGTAACCGCAGAGAGACGATGATCACACCGGACACTGCCCCCCGGACACTCCAGAAATAGCGGAGCCGGAGTTAACCCTTCTCCTGCTGTCACCACAACAGTCACTACTGGAGCGTTATAAGAGGGGCTGATATCAGTCACATATGGTGTAATGTCTGGGGTTATATCAGTACTGGAGCGTTATAAGAGGGGCTGATATCAGTCACATATGGTGTAATGTCTGGAGGTTATATCAGTACTGGAGCGTTATATGAGGGGCTGATATCAGTCACATATGGTGTAATGTCTGGAGGGTATATCAGTACTGGAGCGTTATAAGAGGGGCTGATATCAGTCACATATGGTGTAATGTCTGGGGGTTATATCAGTACTGGAGCGTTATAAGAGGGGCTGATATCAGTCACATATGGTGTAATGTCTGGGGTTATATCAGTACTGGAGCGTTATAAGAGGGGCTGATATCAGTCACATATGGTGTAATGTCTGGGGTTATATCAGTACTGGAGCGTTATAAGAGGCTGATATCAGTCACATATGGTGTAATGTCTGGAGGTTATATCAGTACTGGAGCGTTATAAGAGGGGCTGATATCAGTCACATATGGTGTAATGTCTGGGGGTTATATCAGTACTGGAGCGTTATAAGAGGGGCTGATATCAGTCACATATGGTGTAATGTCTGGGGGTTATATCACTACTGGAGCGTTATAAGAGGGGCTGATATCAGTCACATATGGTGTAATGTCTGGGGTTATATCAGTACTGGAGCGTTATAAGAGGGGCTGATATCAGTCACATATGATGTAATGTCTGGAGGTTATATCACTACTGGAGCGTTATATGAGGGGCTGATATCAGTCACATATGGTGTAATGTCTGGAGGTTATATCAGTACTGGAGCGTTATAAGAGGGGCTGATATCAGTCACATATGGTGTAATGTCTGGGGGTTATATCAGTACTGGAGCGTTATAAGAGGCCGATATCAGTCACATATGGTGTAATGTCTGGGGGTTATATCAGTACTGGAGCGTTATAAGAGGCCGATATCAGTCACATATGGTGTAATGTCTGGGGGTTATATCAGTACTGGAGCATTATAAGGGGCTGATATCAGTCACATATGGTGTAATGTCTGGGGGTTATATCAGCACTGGAGCGTTATAAGAGGGGCTGATATCAGTCACATATGGTGTAATGTCTGGGGGTTATATCAGTACTGGAGCGTTATAAGAGGGGCTGATATCAGTCACATATGGTGTAATGTCTGGGGTTATATCAGTACTGGAGCGTTATAAGAGGGGCTGATATCAGTCACATATGGTGTAATGTCTGGGGGTTATATCAGTACTGGAGCATTATAAGAGGGGCTGATATCAGTCACATATGATGTAATGTCTGGGGTTATATCAGTACTGGAGCGTTATAAGAGGGGCTGATATCAGTCACATATGATGTAATGTCTGGGGTTATATCAGTACTGGAGCGTTATAAGAGGGGCTGATATCAGTCACACATGGTGTAATGTCTGGGGTTATATCAGTACTGGAGCGTTATAAGAGGGGCTGATATCAGTCACATATGATGTAATGTCTGGGGTTATATCAGTACTGGAGCGTTATAAGAGGGGCTGATATCAGTCACATATGGTGTAATGTCTGGGGTTATATCAGTACTGGAGCATTATAAGAGGGGCTGATATCAGTCACATATGGTGTAATGTCTGGGGGTTATATCAGTACTGGAGCGTTATAAGAGGGGCTGATATCAGTCACATATGGTGTAATGTCTGGAGGTTATATCAGTACTGGAGCATTATAAGGGGCTGATATCAGTCACATATGGTGTAATGTCTGGGGGTTATATCAGCACTGGAGCGTTATAAGAGGGGCTGATATCAGTCACACATGGTGTAATGTCTGGGGTTATATCAGTACTGGAGCGTTTATAAGAGGGGCTGATATCAGTCACATATGGTGTAATGTCTGGGGTTATATCAGTACTGGAGCATTATAAGAGGGGCTGATATCAGTCACATATGGTGTAATGTCTGGAGGTTATATCAGTACTGGAGCGTTATAAGAGGGGCTGATATCAGTCACACATGGTGTAATGTCTGGGGTTATATCAGTACTGGAGCGTTATAAGAGGGGCTGATATCAGTCACATATGGTGTAATGTCTGGAGGTTATATCAGTACTGGAGCGTTATAAGAGGGGCTGATATCAGTCACATATGATGTAATGTCTGGGGTTATATCAGTACTGGAGCGTTATAAGAGGGGCTGATATCAGTCACACATGGTGTAATGTCTGGGGTTATATCAGTACTGGAGCGTTTATAAGAGGGGCTGATATCAGTCACATATGGTGTAATGTCTGGGGTTATATCAGTACTGGAGCATTATAAGAGGGGCTGATATCAGTCACATATGGTGTAATGTCTGGAGGTTATATCAGTACTGGAGCGTTATAAGAGGGGCTGATATCAGTCACATATGGTGTAATGTCTGGAGGTTATATCAGTACTGGAGCATTATAAGAGGCTGATATCAGTCACATATGGTGTAATGTCTGGTAGTTATATCAGTACTGGAGCGTTATAAGAGGGGCTGATATCAGTCACATATGGTGTAATGTCTGGGGGTTATATCAGTACTGGAGCGTTATAAGAGGCTGATATCAGTCACATATGGTGTAATGTCTGGGGTTATATCAGTACTGGAGCGTTATAAGAGGGGCTGATATCAGTCACATATGGTGTAATGTCTGGAGGGTATATCAGTACTGGAGCGTTATAAGAGGGGCTGATATCAGTCACATATGGTGTAATGTCTGGAGGGTATATCAGTACTGGAGCGTTATAAGAGGCTGATATCAGTCACATATGGTGTAATGTCTGGAGTTATATCAGTACTGGAGTGTTATAAGAGGAGCTGATATCAGTCACATATGGTGTAATGTCTGGAGGTTATATCAGTACTGGAGTGTTATAAGAGGGGCTGATATCAGTCACATATGGTGTAATGTCTGGAGTTATATCAGTACTGGAGCGTTATAAGAGGGGCTGATATCAGTCACATATGGTGTAATGTCTGGAGTTATATCAGTACTGGAGCGTTATAAGAGGGGCTGATATCAGTCACATATGGTGTAATGTCTGGAGGTTATATCAGTACTGGAGCGTTATAAGAGGGGCTGATATCAGTCACATATGGTGTAATGTCTGGGGGTTATATCAGTACTGGAGCGTTATAAGAGGAGCTGATATCAGTCACATATGGTGTAATATCTGGAGGTTATATCAGTGCTGGAGCGTTATAAGAGACTGATATCAGTCACATATGGTGTAATATCTGGAGGTTATATCAGTACTGGAGCATTATAAGGGGCTGATATCAGTCACATATGGTGTAATGTCTGGGGTTATATCAGTACTGGAGCATTATAAGGGGCTGATATCAGTCACACATGGTGTAATGTCTGGGGTTATATCAGTACTGGAGCGTTATAAGAGGGGCTGATATCAGTCACATTTGGTGTAATGTCTGGGGTTATATCAGTACTGGAGCGTTATAAGAGGGGCTGATATCAGTCACATATGGTGTAATGTCTGGAGGTTATATCAGTACTGGAGCGTTATAAGAGGGGCTGATATCAGTCACATATGGTGTAATGTCTGGGGGTTATATCAGTACTGGAGCGTTATAAGAGGGGCTGATATCAGTCACATATGGTGTAATGTCTGGGGTTATATCAGTACTGGAGCGTTGTAAGAGGGGCTGATATCAGTCACATATGGTGTAATGTCTGGAGGTTATATCAGTACTGGAGCGTTATAAGAGGGGCTGATATCAGTCACATATGGTGTAATGTCTGGGGTTATATGAGTACTGGAGCATTATAAGAGGCTGATATCAGTCACATATGGTGTAATGTCAGGAGTTATATCAGTACTGGAGCATTATAAGAGGCTGATATCAGTCACATATGATGTAATGTCTGGAGGTTATATCAGTACTGGAGCGTTATAAGAGGCTGATATCAGTCACATATGGTGTAATGTCTGGGGTTATATCAGTACTGGAGCGTTATAAGAGGCTGATATCAGTCACATATGGTGAAATATCTGGGGGTTATATCAGTACTGGAGCGTTATAAGAGGGGCTGATATCAGTCATGGTGTAATGTCTGGTGGTTATATCAGTACTGGAGCGTTATAAGAGGGGCTGATATCAGTCATGGTGTAATGTCTGGAGGTTATATCAGTACTGGAGCATTATAAGAGGGGCTGATATCAGTCATGGTGTAATGTCTGGGGTTATATCAGTACTGGAGCGTTATAAGAGGGGCTGATATCAGTCACATATGATGTAATGTCTGGGGGTTATATCAGTACTGGAGCATTATAAGAGGGGCTGATATCAGTCACATATGGTGTAATGTCTGGGGGTTATATCAGTACTGGAGCGTTATAAGAGGGGCTGATATCAGTCACATATGGTGTAATGTCTGGTGATTATATCCGTACTGGAGCATCTTATCGATCTCCTGGCACATAACCTGCTGCACCTGGTCAGAGATTCGATAGGGTGTTCGCCGTAGTGGGGCGTGATTCCCGATGTAGACCATGTTTACTGCTAATTCAGTCCTTCCAGGTCGGTTGGAGAACACGGCCCGGAAGGGTTCCAGTGTGGTCCGCAACTGTGACCGCTGGGATTCGGTTAGTGAGGCGCTTACCTCCACGTCCTCGATGGACCTATTGGCCTTGGCTTGGGCCAGCATGTCCAGGAGGGTGTCTTCCTCCCCGTCTTCGGGTAAGCTGCAGACCAGTAGGACGTAAGGTTCACGTTCGTGATGAGCCTTCATCATTTTGACGTGAAAGGTCTTTCGCCTACCCCGAGCGTGGTCAAGCGTGACCACGTAAGTGACCGGGTTGAGCTGTTGGTGGACGACGTACGGGCCTTCCCAGGCTGCCTGAAGCTTATCCTTTGGTACGGCGACCAGCACCCACACCTTTTGACCCACGTGGTAGGTCCGCTGCTTCTTATCAGCCTGAGCCTGCGTCATGTTGTCATGCACCAACTGCGTCAAGGTCGGCATTTTGTCACGGAAGCGCATGACACTTCGGAAGGGTTCGGCTCCTCTTCCCATGATTCTCTTACCAACCCAAGGGGTCCCCGGACTCGCCTGCCATACAGGAGCTCGAAGGGAGAGAACCCCGTCGAGGCCTGCGGAACCTCTCGGTAAGCGAATAGCAGGTGTGGGAGGTACCGCTCCCAGTCGCGCCCTTGGGTCTCAACCAGCATGCGTAGCATCTGTTTGAGGGTACCATTGAAGCGTTCACACAAGCCATTGGTCTGTGGGTGATACGCACTCGATACCAGGTGCTTCACCTGCATTCTCTTACAGAGAGCCTCCATTAGGTGAGACATGAATTGGGTCCCTTGATTGGTAAGCATATCCCTAGGAAATCCTACACGTGAAAAGATAGCCAACAGGGCATCTGCCCCCTAATCTGCCCTAGTTGAGGACAGAGCCACTGCCTCTGGGTACAGGGTAGCGTAGTCTACCACAGTAAGGATGTATTGCTTTCCAGAGCTGCTGGGGACGGCCAGCGGGCCCACAATGTCCACCGCGATCCTCTGGAAAGGCTCCTCTATCACTGGCAAAGGGATCTTGTAAGAGCAGGCCCCGCCTTCCCGACTCTATGGTAAGTGATACAGGAGCGGCAGTAGTTTGTCACATCTGTCCCCATCTTGGGCCAATAGAAGTGTTGAGACAGCCAGGTCTTCATTTTTGCTGATGCCCAAGTGTCCATCGAGTGGGATCTCATGGGCAATCCGCAACAACTCACCCCTGAATTGGTGCGAGTCGACCAGCTGTCTTTCCCTCAATGACTCCTTTCGGGATTTTCCGGGTATTGTCTCCCGATACAACTTCCCTCGTTCCTAAAGCACACTCTCCTTATCCGTCACGGAAGTGGGCATCTCGGAGAGGTGCCTCAAATTCACCAGGCTCACATCTGAGTGCATAGCGGCCTGAAACTCCTGGCTAGGGGCAGCCAGAAGCGACGTCAGGGTCCCTTCTCCACGGGAACCCTCTGGGACCTGCTCTGGGTCCATCTCTGGTTCAGTCACGCCTGTGACTGAGGAGGGTCCAGAAAGCAGAACATTATTGTCACGATATGGTATGAAATATCATATAAGTAGTTTCTCTTGTTAGCAGGCTGCGGGCTAAAAAGCCCCCCTTCCCTTTCACTCAGCCAAGAGCTGCCTTGTCTTATGGCCGAAAGGTATTTACGACTAGGCTCAAATCTTCCTCTAGCAGAGAACTGTTTAGAAGTGTCTAGAAGTTTCCAGAAATCCATGGAAGTTCTTTGTTCTGTTTTTGCAAGATATTATGCAAACCGTTAACGTTAAGAACACGAAAATATATATTCTTATTCTCCCTCGGTGGATCTACCCATCCCTCGAAACACGGGCTTCTAACTCCATCTGGTAAAGAAGTAGGGATTTGTCACGATATGGTATGAAATATCATAAGTAGTTCTCTTGCTAGCCTGCGTGGGCTAACCCCCTGCCCCCCTTGGAGTGATGCTGCAACAGTTTGTAGCTTTAAATTCCTGGCTTTCAACTCCCAAATTCCCCATCACCCCTCGCCAAAGGTATTTACGACTGGCATTTCCTGCAGTGTAAACTCTTTTCCAGCAAGAACTGGATTCTAAGTCACTTGAATGCAGGGAAGTTCTTTGTTCTGTGTTTGTGAGATATTAGGCACCCCTTTTACGTTACGAATACGAAAATATATATTGTTAGAGTCCATTGGAGGATCTATACATCGCTTGAAACACGGGCTTCTAACTCCATCTGGTAAAGAAGTAGGGTTTTCTCTGTAAATATGTATCCCAGATAGGATAGGACATATTTGATCTCATTAGAATGCTCACGTTAATCCGAGATGAATGATGGGTTTGTTATGACTGTGACATGTTTTGTAGCAAAGTTATAGCAAGTAGATAAATTTTAAGATTGAAGTACTCAGAATGTAGAGAGAGGAGGGTCTGGATAAGCCAGCCTTTCTGTGATGTCACAGCCTTAAGGTTTTAAGTTTGTGGCAGGCTCCCCAGCTCAGTTCTGCTTGATTTCTTCTTCTTGACTTCTGCTCTCCTCCTAAAGCCCTGAGCACGTCCAATGAGCTGGGACGTATGGTTGCCTGCCATGCTTTGACCATGTGAGTGTTACCTTTTCTCATTTAATCCCTGTTTATTTTTTAAATTACCCTTGTACATATTTGCAATTGTCTCATTTGTAACATCTTTGCAAAATATTTTGATAAAACACTGCCTGAAACTTTTGATGGGGTATATTATTTAATACTAGTTCTTTCTCCTGTTCTAAACCGTACCCTAAGTCTCTTGAAGGGAAAATACGCTACTGTTGTTTTGGGTTAGCTTCGGATCCGTTTAATCAAAGCTGGTGGCGGCGATACCGTGTGCAGGCTTTTGGGGTGCTGCTATAGCGACTGCGGCGTTGAAAATTATTGTTCCTGCCTAAGTGGGAGTAGTTAATCGCGTCGCTGCAGCGTGCCCAATAGCCAGTACATAGCAGGCAGCCTGTCTGGCGACTAATTACCCAGGGTGCAGTACCTAATCTGACCTGAGAGTAAGAGGGGCGCCAGAGAGCTGCAAGTGTTAAGTGGAACTGTAAGCGGGATATACATAAATCCCTGCAGTTCGTGGTATGTAGAAAAGCAGTGGGATACCTAAAATAAGCCCCTGCTGTAAACTAAGAGGTCAATAGCCTTGTGTGTGGTTTTTCATCACATCGTGGAGTGGAGGGATAACCAAGATAAGCCCCCCTGCACATGGGATAGCTGTCTGTTGGCCCAAAGTCACCCCAACCCGTGACGTAGGGGTGACGGTCACGGTGTGAATCCTGACAAATTGGGGGCAGCGGTCAGGGGATTCGTGACAAATTGGTGGCAAGGCGGTGGGATATCTTAGAGCATTAGTGATTTGGTTGGAGTAATCATTCCTCTCACTAAAAACTTGCAGAAAGTTCTTGCGAGGACTCTGCGCAAATAAGTTTGGAGAACGAACTCAGTGCTTTTTAGTTGTGAGACAATTGCGTACTGGTAATTATCCCTTCCCTTTCTCTTCGTTTTTCTGTCCTATCTTTTATTTGGCAACCATGGTTGTGCTGGGAGAAGTCTTTTATGAGCAGCAGACCAGAGACTCCCTTATTGCCTTATGCAAGACACAACACATTGACTTTGCGGGCAAAAACAAAGCCCAACTGGTCGCAGATCTGGTGCAATGGGAAGCCGCTCTAGACCACTCTCAGAGTGCAGAGGCCGCAGAAGCCAGCACCAGCGAACATGGTGCTGCAGCAGAGGTCCAACCACTGAATGCTGGCCCTGTTAGCAATCCGGGCGAATTGGACCCCTACCTGCAGGCGGCCCTGAAAGAATTCCCCACGGACGACCATGAGGGACGTCGGCAGCTGATTCAGCAATACCGGCAGGAGGCCCAGCAAGCCGAGAGAGAGGCCCGAGCTGAGAGAGAGGCCCGAGCCGAGCGGCAAGCGGAGCGGGAGTACCAGCTGCAGTTAGCCCAACTGCAAATGCAGGGGTTGTTCCAGACCAACCATGAGCCCAGCAGCGCTCAGACACCGAAGCCCCGGCCCGATCACTTTCCTGTTATGGAGAAGGACGGAGACTTGGACACTTTTCTGCGGGCCTTTGAGAAAGCCTGCAGACAGTACCGGCTGCCTACAGATGAATAGGCATGATACCTGAGACCAGGGCTGAGAGGCAAAGCTCTGGAGGCGTTTGCTGCCCTCCCTCAAGAACAAGATGGTGACTATGAGGCCATCAAGCAGGCTCTGATAGCCAAGTACCAGCTTACACCCGAGGTGTACCGTAGAAAGTTCCGGACCCTCCAACGTGGCCCACACGACAGTTACAGTGATGTGGTGCATGGACTGGGGACCCACTTTGACCAGTGGACCCAAGGACTGTCAGTGACCACCTTTGCACAGCTGCGAGACCTGATGATCAAAGACCAGTTCTTTCATCTTTGCCCAGCTGAGGTGCAACAGTTTGTGATGGACAGAGAACCCAAAGACGTGACGAAAGCAGCGCAGATTGCCGATGCCTATGAGGCCAACCGTAGATCGGAAGTGCGGAAGCCAGTCACCACCAGCTGGAGAGGGGGTAAGCCTGCAATCAACGCCAGTACCCCTGCCAGCCAGCACACCAGAGGTCCTGTCCCCGTGGCCAACAGCACCAGACCTACCACTGAACCTCGCAAGTGTTACACCTGCAATCAGACTGGTCATATCAGTTCCTCCTGCCCAACCAAGCAGAAGAACACCCCAGCCAAGGCCCCAGGGCCTAATGCAGCAGTTCTTTTGGTGGGTGGTGTGGTTGGGAGGGTGTGTGACAACGTACAGCACGTCACTGTGGGGGGCCATGTTGCTACAGGCCTCAAAGACACCGGGGCTGAACGAACCCTCATCCGACCCGAACTGGCGGCCCCTGAAGAAATCATTCCGGGGAAAACCCTAACTGTCACTGGGATTGGGGGCATCAGCTGTCCCTTACGATGGCCCGGGTTTTTATTGATTGGGGTGCCGGGAGCGGGGTGAAGGAAGTGGGGCTGTCTGATAATTTGCCCACTGATGTTTTGTTGGGGACTGATTTGGGGAGGTTGGTTGCACACTACGTCCCTGACACCCCTCCCCAATCTACTAATAAGGGTAACGTTAACCCTGATGATGATGATGATGATGATGATGGGAAATCGCATGTGTTACCTGGCCATGCTTTATCTTGTAATGATGCATCTAATAACCATTTTTTTCCTAGGATTGATGGTGAGAATGGTGTACCTGTGCCAGCGGAACCTGATAATGATTTTTCTGTGAAGGTTAATGTGTCCATAGGTACAGGCATGCCCAGCCACGTCGCTCTGCGGAGTGAGACGGCTGAGGAACCCCTAACAGGGGCAAGTGTCGGTGCTACAGGAAATGGGGAGATGCATGGGAACCGTGAGGAAGGTGATGCCATGAAAGTGACCAGTGCCACCAAGGAAGGTAACTGGACCATAAGTAGCACTGCCCCTGGAGTGTTGGGGGTGGATGGGGAGGTAGAGCCCATAGCAGCGCCGGCTGATGGGTCTGTAGAAACCCCCGGGGAGACAGCCTACGTAGCTGCTGTCACCCGCAGTCAGAGTGCCCGGAACGCAGATAACTGTCAGCCTTCCGGACCCTCCTCAGTCATCAGTGTGACTGAACCAGAGGTGGACCCAGAGCAGGTCCAAGAGGGTTCCCGTGGGGAAGGGACCCTGACGTCGCTTCTGGCTTCCCCTAGCCAGGAGTTTCAGGCCGCTCTGCACACAGATGCGAGCCTAGAGAGTTTGAGACGACTTGCCGGGACGCTCTTCTCCGAGACTGATAAGGAGAAGGTGTTCTGGGAACGAGGAAGGTTGTACCGGGAGACCGTACCCGGAGAATCACAAAAGGAGTGGTTGAGGGAAAGACAGCTGGTCGTCCCGCAGCAATTCCGGGGTGAGTTGTTACGGATTGCCCATGAGATCCCGCTAGCTGGACACTTGTGGATCAGCAAAACTAAGGCCCGGCTGTCTCAACACTTCTATTGGCCTAAGATGGGACAGATGTGTCAAACTACTGCCGCTCCTGTATCACTTGTCAAAGAGTGGGGAAGGCGGGGCCTGCTCTTAAGGCTCCCCTGATCCCTTTACCAGTGATAGAGGAGCCTTTCCAGAGGATCGCGGTGGACATTGTGGGCCCGCTGGCCGTCCCCAGCAGCTCTGGAAAGCAATACATCCTTACTGTGGTAGACTACGCTACCCTGTACCCAGAGGCAGTGGCTCTGTCCTCAACTAGGGCAGATTAGGGGGCAGATGCCCTGTTGGCTATCTTTTCACGTGTAGGGTTTCCCAGGGAAATGCTTACTGATCAAGGGACCCAATTTATGTCTCGCCTAATGCCTAATGGAGGCTCTCTGTACGAGAATGCAGGTGAAGCACCTGGTATCGAGTGCGTATCACCCACAGACCAATGGCTTGTGTGAACGCTTCAATGGTACCCTCAAACAGATGCTACGCATGCTGGTTGAGACCCAAGGGCGCGACTGGGAGCGGTACCTCCCACACCTGCTATTCGCTTACCGAGAGGTTCCACAGGCCTCGACGGGGTTCTCTCCCTTCGAGCTCCTGTATGGCAGGCGAGTCCGGGGACCCCTTGGGTTGGTAAGAGAATGATGGGAAGAGGAGCCGAACCCTTCTGAAGTGTCCATAGTGGAGTATGTCATGCGCTTCCGTGACAAGATGCAGACCTTGACGCAGTTGGTGCATGACCACATGACGCAGGCTCAGGCTGATCAGAAGCACTGGTACGACCAGAACGCCCGGGACAGGACCTACCATATGGGTCAAAAGGTGTGGGTGCTGGTCCCCGTACCAACGGATAAGCTTCAGGCAGCCTGGGAGGGCCCGTACGTCGTCCACCAACAGCTCAACCCAGTCACTTACGTGGTCACGCTTGACCACGCTTGGGGTAGGCTGAAAGGCCTTTCACGTCAACATGATGAAGGCTCATCACGAACGTGAACCTTTCGTCCTACCGGTCTGCAGCGTGCCCGAAGACGGGGAGGAAGACACCCTCCTGGACATGCTGGCCCAAGCCAAGGCCAATGGGTCCATAGAGGACGTGGAGGTAAGCGCCTCGTTAACTGAATCCCAGCGGTTGCAGTTGCAAACCACACTGGAACCCTTCCGGGTCGTGTTCTCCAACCGACCTGGGAGGACTAAGTTAGCAGTCCACGAGGTGGACACCGGGAATCACGCCCCACTACGGCGAACACCCTATCGAATCTCTGACCAGGTGCAGCAGATTATGCGCCAAGAGATCGATGAGATGTTACAGCTGGGGTTGATTCGACAGTCAAAGAGCGCGTGGGCATCACCTGTAGTTCTCGTGCCAAAGAAGGACCGGACCACCCGGTTCTGCGTGGACTACAGGGGGTTCAACGCCATCACTGCCTCGGATGCGCACCCAATGCCGCGCATCGAGGAGCTGCTTGAGAAGTTAGCAGGAGCAAATTACCTAACAATAATGGATCTGAGTCGAGGATACTGGCAGATTACCCTGAGCCCTGAGGCACAGGAGAAGTCTGCCTTTATCACACCCTTTGGACTGTACGAGTCCACGGTCATGCCCTTCGGCATGAAGAATGCCCCTGCCACTTTCCAGCGGATGGTCAACCTCCTGCTTCAGGGACTGGAGAAGTACGCCGTGGCGTACTTGGATGACATTGCCATCTTCAGTCCCTCCTGGAAGGAACACCTGCAGCATTTCGAGGAGGTGCTCAGGCGAGTTCACCAAGCAGGACTGACTATCAAGCCGGGAAAGTGCCAGATGGGCATGAGGGATGTTCACTACCTGGGGCACCGGGTAGGCGGGAAATCCCTGAAGTCAGAGCCTGACAAAGTGGGAGTGATCGTGAACTGGCCCACTCCCGTGACCAAGAAACAGGTGATGTCCTTCTTGGGCACTGCAGGGTACTATAGGCGCTTCGTACAGCACTATAGTAGCCTGGCAAAACCTTTGACGGACCTCACCAGGAAGAAGCTACCCCACATCGTCAACTGGACAGATGGCTGTGAGGGGGCCTTCCAGACGTTGAAAACCGCACTGTGCAATGCCCCTGTGTTGAAAGCAGTCGACCATTCTTGGTGCAGACCGACGCCAGCGAGTTTGGCCTTGGTGCTGCGCTCAGCCAGGTTGACTCGGAGGACCAAGAGCACCCCGTGTTATACCTGAGCCGGAAACTTTTGCCGAGGGAAGTGGCCTACTCCACCATCGAGAAGGAGTGCCTGGCCATAGTCTGGGCCCTGCTGCGCTTGCAGCCCTACTTGTACGGTCGCCCCTTCACTGTGGTGACTGACCACAACCCTCTGCGCTGGCTAAACGCCATGTGTGGAACCAACGGCAGGTTGCTACGCTGGAGCCTTGCCCTTCAGCAGTTTGACTTCACCATTGAACACAAAACGGGCAAAGAGCATGGGAATGCAGATGGACTGTCCTGCCAGGGTGAACCTACTGAGGTGCCCATGGAGGCATACCATGGGGTACTGCCTCCCTAGCGCACACCAAACGGGGGAGGTGTCACGATATTGTATGAAATATCATAAGTAGTTTTCTTGCTAGCCTGCTGTTGCTTCGGGTAGCTAAAGGACAAAGGCTGGAGTCTGTACACTCCAGGAGGGGTATCTATGGTGCCGTGGTCGGTGGTCCACTCTGGTGAGGGTGGTGGTAGCTCTTTCTCAGGCGGGATGGAGTGCACAAGATGTACTGGACGAGGTGGGGCTGCGTGGGGCTCCCTCTGAATCCTGGAGGGACAGACCAGACTGCAAATGTCCAGGTTGCCCACACCCATAACATCTCCTCTTTGTGATACCCCCAGGTCATGGTCGGAACTGTTAGGGCCCAGGATTGGGAGGCGTGATTGTCATCGGCTTGCGACTAGGTGGAAGGGCAGATATAATCGGTGCGGGAGAAGGCCGTGGTTCATTGTCCAGAAGCATCCTCCATTGCGGTCAGATAGTAAGGGTCTCATCAGCCAGGGCTGCAGCTCTATCCACGGTGCATGGCGTGCACTCTCGGACCCATTCCCGCACCTCTGCGGGGCACTTGGCAAGAAATTGTTCTATAAGTAACGCCTGTATAACATCTTCCACAGTAAAGGCGTTTTTTCCATCATACATGACGGCACCACGAGAGAGGGGATCCGCCCATCAAGGACAGGAAACCTTCAAGATAAAAGGGGCGGCTCCTCTCTCCACATCAGTTGGTTTCCGAACCCTCAAGATGGAAGATTGAAGAGGATGCCGGGATCTGGGTCGGGTGGATTTGGGCAGGCGCTGTCTGCTGCACCCGTCACCAGGTACCCGTAGTCACCTCGGGGGTCAATGTATATCATGCCCCCCCTGAGCGAAGCATGGCCACAGCCCGCGAGGCGAGGTAAGCGAGCATCGGTGCCCGGGCGAGGTAAGCTCCTCGGAGGTTTGGTGGCCCTCCCTGTCGAGTGCAGGTCTCCCCCCTTCCCCCTCCTCCTTGACGGTACCTGAGGCAGAGGTTTGAAGCAGAGTCTTGTGAGTGAAGAGGCTGCCTGACGTTGTGGCGTGGATACTCCCGGAAGCCTCCCTCCAGCTGACACCAGGTATCCGGGGAGGTATGTGCGCAGCAGGGGGGGGACAGATTCTTCGGCGCGCACCGCAAGCAGAGCCGGGTGCGCGCCTGGAGGTAAAGCGCGCACAGGCACTGAAGCCGGCGGCAGCGGGAACCCTCGTGCAGGAGCAGGTAATGGGGGATATGAAAGCGCGCACCGGAAGTAAGGTCCGGGTGCGCGCGCGCTGACTCTGACAGAGGCAGGATCAACCAGGTAAATGGTGGATATTAAAGCGCGCACCGGATGTGGTTGCCAGGTGCGCGCTTGGACATATGCATATAGCGCAGGGTCGCGCTGACAGCTGACAGGCGCAGGATCAACCAGGTAGTTGATTGCTTCACGTGCACCGGAAGTGGTGCAGGCACGATCAGCCAGGTAATCATTCATGATTAATGAAGCGACCAATGGTAGCAGGATCAACCAGGTGATTCATTAAAAAAAAAAAAAAAAGAGTGAATCTATTTAAACAAGCCAGCTGCGCTGCCCTGTGTCACTAAACCAGGCAGGTTAGAGGTGACTACTCTTGTTGCGTGCGGGTGCGTATAATGGAGAGTTTCTCGCCAGAGCATTTGATGCCACAGCAGGAGGTGCAGGAGAGGCGGTCTCGCTCAAGCGAAAAGAGCCAGACCCGCCATGGCAGCAGCAGAAGCCGCTCGGACAGTATACGGCATACCAAGGAGGGGTCCCTAGTCTCATTGGGAGACACGGAGAAGACCAGCCAACCTCCGGATCCGGTACCCGTACTTTGAAAACGTCCGAGTGGTGAGTGAACTACGAGAAAGTCCAGTACGCTAATGCCTGTTCTTTTCTCTTCTCTTATCTCCGTCTCTCCCCTTTTTTCTTACATACATTGCGGGGTGGAGTATAGGAGGTCACCAAAAAATATAAAACGAAGACTAAAAATAGAGAATGTCCCTTATGTAAAAAGCCCTTAATATCATCTTTGGGTTAAAAACTGTGTCAGGACTGTATTAACCAGACTGTGGCGGAGGAAACACCCTCCTTTACGGACAGCTTAAGATCTCTGATCCAGTCCGAAGTCTCCAAATCCGTAAGAGCATTACAGACACCTGACACAGATGCCAGATCTAGGGACAGATCCAGCCCCTCTATAGCATCCCAAAGGGATTCCTCGGGGTCAGAGCAGGATTCTGACACGGCCCGCTGTTCTGATAGTAGCTCTGAGGAGGAAGACACCTTTCCGGCAGAGGCTACAGATAAACTTATTAAAGCTGTTCGCTCTACCATGGGGCTGGTAGAGGAGAAGGCCAAAAAGACAGCCCAGGAACTCATGTTCAGTGGCCTACAAAAGAAGAAACGGAGATCATTCCCTGTTAATGATCAAATTCAAGAACTAATCAAAAGGGAATGGCAAAGGCCGGAAAAGAGGTCCCAGATAACTACATCCCTTAAAAGAAGGTATCCCTTTGAAGAGGAAGCATCCTCATCTTGGGACAGAGCCCCAAAAATCGATGTGGCGGTCTCAAAAGTGGCCAGGAAGTCCTCCCTGCCGTTCGAGGACCTAGGTTCTTTAAAAGAACCTCTGGACAGGAAGGTGGACAGTTCCCTGAAGACAGCTTGGGAAGCCTCAGCGGGAACACTAAGGCCAGCTATCGCGGCCACTTGTGTCGCCAGATCCCTTAAGATCTGGATAGACAACCTGGAGGAACAGGTGGAGCAAAAAGCTCCCAGGGAAGCTATTCTAGAGTCACTTCCAACTATGAGGGCAGCGGCTATGTTTCTGGCTGAAGCATCAGCAGACTCTGCTAGGCTGGCAGCAAAATCCGCAGCATTAGCTAACACTGGACGCCGTGCCGTATGGCTCAAATGCTGGCCAGGGGACACTCAGGCCAAAATGAAGCTTTGTTCTTTGCCTTGTGAGGGAAACTTCCTGTTCGGACCGGCATTAGATGAGGTACTGGAGAAGGCCGGTGATAAAAAGAAGAACTTCCCAAGACAGCCGTTTCAGCCCTTTCGTCGCACCTTTCGGAGAGGCCAAAAGTTCCGAAGGCAGCAATACAGAGACCGGGACAGGAGCAACCTGGACAAGCGACCCAGGGGAGGAAAGGGCTTCTATTTCGGCAAGTCCCCCAGAGACACCAAAAAACCCTCCCAGTGACGGTCCTTCTCAGGTGGGAGGGAGGCTCTCTCACTTCCTTCCAGCCTGGGAGAGGATCTCCTCCAGCATATGGATCCGGCAGATCGTAGGATCAGGCCTAAAGCTAAAATTTCACCACTGGCCTCCAAGAAGGTATATGCAGACCCCAGTACAGTCCTCCCAAGAGAAGCAAGACAGTCTGGAGGGGGAAGTAACATCACTCCTAGACAAGCACGTCTTGGAAGAAGTTCCTATAGACGAAAGGAGGGAAGGATTTTATTCCCCTCTTTTTCTCATAAAAAAACCGGACAACTCTTGGAGGACAATTATAAATCTAAAAGGCCTCAACAAATTTCTTGTAATACCATCGTTCAAGATGGAGACCATAAAATCTGCGGTGAAACTTCTCTATCCCCAGTGCTACATGTCCGTCCTCGACCTCAAGGACGCTTATTATCACGTCCCAATCAGACAGCAAGATCGTCAGTTCCTCAGAGTGGCAGTTCAGATGGGGTCCCAGCTGCGTCACTTCCAGTACAGGGCTCTGCCCTTTGGGATAGCAACCGCCCCACGCGTATTTACGAAGCTGATTGCAGAGGTCACAGCACATCTCAGGGAAAAAGACACTCTAATAATTCCCTACTTGGACGACTTCCTGATAGTGGGGAAAAACTTTTCTCACTGTCAGGAGCAGGTCAGGATAGTGATGGACACTCTTCAGACACTGGGATGGCAACTAAATCTCAAGAAGTCCAAGTTAGAGCCGGCAATGGTCCAGAATTTCCTGGGGATAACGGTGGACTCCGTGACACAGGAGTGCCGCCTCCCAGAAGAAAAAGAGGAAAAAATCAAACAGATGATTATGGCCACATTAAAAAAGCCGGAAATGACCTTGAGAAGGGCCATGTCGGTGTTAGGGTCCCTAACCTCCTGCATACCGGCAGTAAAATGGGCCCAGTTCCATGCAAGAGAACTGCAATGGTGTGTGCTGCAGAACGACCGAGAACTTCAGGGACAGTTAGAGCAGAAGCTCACTCTCCCACTCTCTGTGCTCCAATCTCTCAGATGGTGGTTACAGATAGTCATCCCCCAGAGGAGTTCCCTGGACATTCACAGCCTCCATGGTAATCACAACGGACGCCAGTCCATGGGGATGGGGAGCTCACTCAGACACACTATGGGTCCAAGACCCCTGGGCTCAAGAGGAGAAAGATCTATCCTCAAACGAGTGGGAGCTCCTAGCAATAGAAAGGGCGCTAGAGAGATTACTTCCACACTTGGCAGGGCATCATGTGAGAGTCCTATCGGACGACCGAACAGCGGTCGCATACGTGAACCACCAGGGAGGCACCCGCTCTCGGGCACTGATGCACATAACCACAAGACTCATGTCTCTAGCCGAAAGGCACTTCCTGTCATTATCGGCCCTGCATATCCGAGGTGTGGACAACATAAAGGCAGACTTTCTAAGCAGGAACCACTTGAGGCAAGGGGAATGGTCCCTAGAAAAGTCCGTTTTTCAATGGATAGTGCACATGTGGGGAAAACCCAGGGTGGACCTCTTTGCCTCAAAAGTCAACAAGAAAGTCCAAAAATTCTGCTCCCTGAACCCTACAGACAGGCCGTTGGCAGTAGACGCCTTCAGCATAAAATGGACATCTGGACTCCTGTATGCCTTCCCACCGATATGTCTAATCCCAGTGGTTCTGAGGAAGATCAGGGAAGACAAGGCCAGAGTGATCGTGATAGCGCCCTTCTGGCCGAAAAGACCGTGGTTCTACTGGCTGAGAGTGATGTCAGTGACGGACCCGTGGGTTCTCCCGGAAGACCAGGACCTTCTAACTCAGGGTCCCTTCAACCACCCGCAGAACTCCGGGCTTCATTTGACAGCCTGGCATTTGAGCGGTCGTTACTAGAGAAAGAAGGGTTCTCAGCTGGGTTAATATCCACCTTGCTCAGCAGCAGAAAACCAGTAACGACCAAGATCTATGGGAGGATATGGAAGAAATTCCTGTCCGGCTCAGGGCCAATACGGGAAGGGGAGGTCCCGATAGTGGCAATACTGGAGTTCCTGCAGAAGGGCTTAGATCTGGGGTTAGCTGTTAGTACCCTCAAAGTACACATTTCAGCCTTAGCAGCCCTATTCAACTGTGACCTGGCAAGTAATAGGTGGGTGGTGAGGTTTATCCGAGCCTGTAGTAGAGCTGACTCTGTTCCATCTCCTACTCCTCCACCATGGGATCTGAATTTAGTGTTAACAGCCCTGACGGAAAGCCCCTTTGAGCCGTTAAATACAGCTTCAGATAAAATACTAACATTAAAAACAGCCTTGTTAGTGGCACTTACATCGGCCCGTAGGGTAGGGGATTTACACGCGTTGTCAGCTGACCCTCCTTACACACAAATCATGGACGATAGGGTTGTATTAAAATTAGATCCGGCGTATCTCCCCAAAGTGGTATCGAGATTCCATAGAGCTCAGGATATAACCCTACCCTCTTTTTGTCCCAAGCCTAGTAACAAAAAAGAGGAGAGACTCCATTGCCTAGACGTTAGGAGATGTATCCTACAGTATCTAGAGTACAAAATCCTGGAGGAAGCAGAGGGCTTTATTTGTTTCGTTCCAGGGGTCAAGGAAGGGCCTTAAAGCCTCAAAACAGACTATAGCTAGATGGGTGAGAGAGGCCATTATTCTAGCATATAGTAGTGCAGGCAGGGTTGTTCCACAGGGTCTGAAAGCCCACTCCACGAGGGCCATGGCGACGTCGTGGGCGGAGAGAGCAGATGCTACCATCGACCAGATCTGTAAGGCGGCCACTTGGTCCTCTCCGTCTACATTTTTTAAACATTATAGACTAGACCTATCTGCTACCTCTGATCTCACATTTGGGAGAAGAGTGTTACAAGCAGTGATCCCTCCCTAAAGAGAATACAAATCTCTGTAACTCTCTCGTGGTGCCGTCATGTATGATGGAAAAACACGGGTATTACATACCTGGTAATGTGTTTTTTCATGAGACATGACGGCACCCTTATATTCCCACCCTTTTGATCAGGTCATTAGTTGGGTGCATTATTAGCATTATTTTTTTATTATACACTCCCTGGGGTATCGGTGAATAGAACCGTATAGGATGTATTATTTATGTGTACACTAACCAGCGGAGTTCCTCTCGTACTCTGTAAAACAACTGATGTGGAGAGAGGAGCCGCCCCTTTTATCTTGAAGGTTTCCTGTCCTTGATGGGCGGATCCCCTCTCTCGTGGTGCCGTCATGTCTCATGAAAAAACACATTACCAGGTATGTAATACCCGTGTTTCTGCTTCCAACCATCTCCGACATGCCTGGGACATCTTATGTGCAGACATCCTAAACGATCCCCCTGTGGTGCATGGGAGGTCTCGGAACTTGGCCCTATATGAATCTGGGGTGATAGCATGGTAATCCAGGATAGTCTGCTTTACAATGTGTCACGATATGGTATGAAATATCATAAGTAGTTTTCTTGCTAGCCTGCGTGGGCTAAGCCCCCCTTCTTGGAGTGATGCTGCAGCAGTTGTAGCTGCAAATTCCTGGCTTTCCTTCTCAGAGAGTGTGGGGGTTAGGAGAGCCAAAAGTATTTACGACCGGCATTTCCTGTGTAAGCTCTTGTTCAGCTATAAGTGAAGTAGAAACTTCGAGGATCCATGAAAGATTCTTTGTTTAGTTTTTGTTAGATATTAGGCAAACTATTTAAGCTAGAAATACGAAAATATATATTCTTATTCTCACTCGGTGTACCTACCCATTCCCCGAAACACGGGCTTCTAACTCCGTCTGGTAAAGAAGTAGGGTTTTCTCTGTAAATATGTATCCCAGATAGGACATATTTGATCTCATTAGAATGCTCACGTTAATCCGAGATGAATGATGGGTTGGTTAGGACTATGAGATGTTTTGTAGCAGAATTATAGAAATTAGATATAGGTTAGGGTAAAATCAGTAAACTGAAGAGGTAGGAGGGACGAGGTGATCCAACCCCTTTCTGGGATGTTACAGGCTTAAGCTATAACTGTCTGCACACATCCCCAGCTTCCTTCTTGTCCTATTTTCCTGGAAGAGCTGAGTACATCCCATGAGCTGGGACGTATGGAAAACTGCCCTAGCCTGGTTGCCTGTCATGCTTTGAACATGTAAGTGTTGCTTTTTCTCATTTATTCCCTTTATGTTATAATTACCCTTGTACATATTTGCAATTGTCTCATATATAACATCTTTATAAAATATTTTTGATAAAGCACTGCCTAATTTTTTATGGGATATAATATTATATGTTAGTTCATTCTCCATGCTCTAAACGCACCCTGTCTCTGGAAGAGAATTACGCTACTGTTACTGTTGTGTTGGGTTAGCTTCGGACCCATTTAATCGAAGTAGGTGGCAGCATACATTTTGTACTGGGTAGTTGGGTGGCGTTATAGCTACTGCTGCGTTGATAAACTACTCCCACTCAGGCAGGAATAATTATCGCGTCGCTGCAGCATGCCCAATAGCCAGTACATAGCAAGCAGCCTGTCTGGCGACTAATTACCCTAGGTGCAGTACCTAATCTGACCTGAGAGTAAGGGGGGCGCCAGAGAGCTGCAAGTTTTAAGTGGAACTGTAAGCAGGATATACATAAATCCCTGCAGTTCGTGGTATATAGAAAAGCAGTGGGATACCTAGAATAAGCCCCTGCTGTAAACTAAGAGGTCAATAGCCTTGTGGGAATCGTGACACAATGTTATAATCCTGATTCTGCTGTGTGTCAATGGTTCGGTAACCCTCCGCCAGGCTACCGTTCAGGAGTCCCACTAACAAACGCATCCAGCCAGAGTGGGGCACCTCCATCACATCACTTCTGCTCAAAGTCCTTGAAGAACCCCTCCACATCTTCGGAAGCCTCATCAAATGGCTTAAACTCTGTCCGGGTGATCCGTACAGGCTCCCGGATCGCTGGGTTTATACTCCACATTGTGTTACTCCCTCTTTCAAGCTCCATTGCTTCTTGTCTCCGCTGTGCCCGGCAGGCAGCCTCCTCCTTGTACTCCTGAGGGACGCCTGGGCCCAGAACCGCCATCTCTTCTTCATACCACACCACCCACTGGCTTTTTGGGGTGGGGTCCCCATCTCCTGGGCTCGTCCTTCAGACATATGGGAGGAGGTGGCCGGGCTGGCACCCACCAGTAGGTCAATTAAGGCCTCTTTAGCCTGTCCCTGGTAGTTCAGGCCCAGAACTCTGGCTCTCTCTCCTGTAAACTGGGCACAGTCCAATTTCTGTACTCACTCTGTTGGTGGTTCTCCATTAGGTCACGCTCTGTTGATCCCACTGCTGCCACCAGTTGTCACAGGTTCCTTCTCCGGTATCACACAATCAACAGAGCGAGGGAAGTGTGAACAATCTCAAGACCTTTATTGAGGCAAAAATATGGAAGGTCCATATATACGATCCACCACACAAAGGATCAAATAGTCCAGAACACGAATGCGGTTCAGTAACAGGATAAAAGTCCAACAATCCAGCAGAGGATAGCATAGTGTATACACTCTTCTTTCTCTCTGAGAGGCTGTGGTCACATCATCATTCCACACAGGACTCATCTGTGTCTCACCTCCCTGATATTTTAAGTCTCCCTCCTCATTCACAGGTCAGGAGGGGGCAGGTCTCAGGGGCTCATTGTTTCAACAAGCTAGGTCAACATGTCATTAGCATATTAGCAGACAATACAGTGCTGTGGGGGCTGATATCAGATGGCAGCAACAGCCATTCATCAATTAGCAAATAACTCCTTCTACAAGAGAACACCATGAAAATAAGTAAAATAGAAAAATACACAAAAATGATACCCCCTTAGCATATAACACCATCACAGTCCCGCACACTGTAGATAACGACCCGCACACCGTATATAATGTCCCGCACACCGTATATAACGTCCCGCACACGTATATAACGTCCTGCACACTGTATATAACGTCCCGCACACCGTATATAACGTCCCGCACACCGTATATAACGTCCCGCACACCGTATATAACGTCCCGCACACCGTATATAACGTCCCGCACACCGTATATAACGTCCCGCACACCGTATATAACGTCCCGCACACCGTATATAACGTCCCGCACACGTATATAACGTCCCGCACACCGTATATAACGTCCCGCACACCGTATATAACGTCCCGCACACGTATATAACGTCCCGCACACGTATATAACGTCCCGCACACGTATATAACGTCCCGCACACGGTATATAACGTCCCGCACACCGTATATAACGTCCCGCACACCGTATATAACGTCCCGCACACCGTATATAACGTCCCGCACACCGTATATAACGTCCCGCACACCGTATATAACGTCCCGCACACCGTATATAACGTCCCGCACACGTATATAACGTCCCGCACACCGTATATAACGTCCCGCACACCGTATATAACGTCCCGCACACGTATATAACGTCCCGCACACCGTATATAACGTCCCGCACACGTATATAACGTCCCGCACACCGTATATAACGTCCCGCACACCGTATATAACGTCCCGCACACCGTATATAACGTCCCGCACACGTATATAACGTCCCGCACACGTATATAACGTCCCGCACACCGTATATAACGTCCCGCACACCGTATATAACGTCCCGCACACGTATATAACGTCCCGCACACGTATATAACGTCCCGCACACTGTATATAACGTCCCGCACACCGTATATAACGTCCCGCACACTGTATATAAGCCCATCCATTACTGACCCTGGCATAGATGCCGTCTTTGGTAACTACATATGACAAGTGTTTGGTTTAGCGTCTGTACTCGCTGACTGTATGTCGGGTGCAGAATGGAGGCGCTGTATCGCAGTCTCTGGTTACTTTATAGATGGGATTTTGCCTTTCTTGATGACGAATTTGTCTGGGCGGTCCACATATTCCACGTATGGTCCACACTTCGGTGGTTGGATCTTAGTCTCTGTAGTATGGGCTCAGTGGACGCACACACTGCATTTGCCTTTATTACTCTTTTTTTTTGCCAACAAGTCATTTTTTGATAGATATACATATATACCCTCCCAGTGCCACGTCTCTGCTGCTTTGTTGTTGTAGGGCCTGTAGAGGGGTATATAGGGCCTGTAGAGGGGTATATAGGGCCTGTAGAGGGGTATATAGGGCCTGTAGAGGGGTATATAGGGCCTGTAGAGGGGTATATAGGGCCTGTAGAGGGGTATATAGGGGTGCTGCTGCCTCTGCGCGGGGGCGCCATCCTGTGTAACATTGGAGGGCCGGCAGGACAGACAGCAGCGCTTATTATCCGGCCATGCTGCCACCCATGAACACTGCAGACCACATCCTGTGTGACGTCCAGTGCAGGTCGGTCTATCTGTGGATGTCACGTATCGCCGGTGTTGTGGGCTGCGTCACCCCCGGTCACAGTGCCCCTCATCCCCCGTCTTAGGCCGGCGTCACACTCAGCGTAAGACAATACGGTCCGTATATTACGGCCGTAATACACTGAAAAGTCCCCAAAATAGTGGTCCGTATCTCCTCCGTAGGCAGGGTGTGTCAGCGTATTTTGCGCATGGCATCCTCCGTATGTAATCCGTATGTCATCCGTACTGCGTGTTTTTATCGCAGGCTTGCAAAACCGACATACGGATATATACAAGGGATCCATGTGTAAAAAAAAAAAAAAAAAAAAAATATATACTGTTATAAATATATATATATATATATATATATATATCAGTAGACACATATATGTATATATATTATTACTTCATACAGCGCTAGACAGCTTTAAAGCCGGTAATTCAATTACCGGCTTTTGCTTTCTCCTTCCTAAACCCGACATGATATGAGACATGTTACATACAGTAAACCATCTCATATCCCCCTTTTTTTTGCACATTCCACACTACTAATGTTAGTAGTGTGTATGTGCAAAATTTGGCCGTTCTAGCTATTAAATTAAAGGGTTAAATGGCGGAAAAAATTGGCGTGGGCTCCCGTGCAATTTTCTCCGCCAGAGTAGTAAAGCCAGTGACTGAGGGCAGATATTAATAGCCTGGAGAGGGTCCACGGTTATTGGCCCCCCCCCCCCTGGCTAAAAACATTTGCCCCCAGCCACCCCAGAAAAGGCACATCTGGAAGATGCGCCTATTCTGGCACTTGGCCACTCTCTTCCCATTCCCGTGTAGCGGTGGGATATGGGGTAATAATGGAGAGGCGTCAATTATGACACCTATCCATTATTAATCCAATACTAGTAAAGGGTTAAAAAAATACACAAACACATTATTATAAATTATTTTAATGAAATAAAACAAAGGTTGTTGTAATATTTTATTGTACGCTCAATCCACTCGCAGAAGACCCTCGATCTGTAACAAAAAAAAAATAAATAAATAAACCAACAATATCCATACCTTCCGCAGATCTGTAACGTCCAACGATGTAAATCCATCTGAAGAGGTTAAAATATTTTGCAGCCACGAGCTTTGCTAAAGCAATGTTGTTCCTGGCTGCAAAACCCCGGGGAATGTAGGTAAAGTAGGTCAATGACCTATATTTACCTACATTTGCGGTGAGGCGCCCTCTGCTGGTTGTTCCTAGATCGTGGGAACTTTCCTAGAAAGCTCCCAGGCTCGAGTTCATATGAGGACAACCAGCAGAGGGCGCCTCTTATGATCTCGAGCCTGGGAGCTTTGTAGGAAAGTTCCCACGATCTAGGGACAACCAGCAGAGGGCGCCTCACCTCAAATGCAGGTAAATATAGGTCATTGACCTACTTTACCTTCATTCCCCAGGGTTTTGCAGCATGGAGCAGCGCTGCATTAGCAAAGCTCGTGGCTGCAAAATATTTTAACCCCTTCAGATGGATTTACATCGTTGGACGTTACAGATCTGCGGAAGGTAAGGATATTGTTGGTTTATTTTTTTTTTTTTTTTGTTACAGATCGAGGGTCTTCTGTGAGTGGATTGGGCGTAGAATAAATTATTACAATAACCTTTGTTTTTATTTCATTAAAATAATTTTTAATAATGTGGTTGTGTATTTTTTAACCCTTTACTAGTATTGGATTAATAATGGATAGGTGTCATAATTGACGCCTCTCCATTAATAATTTGGCTTAATGTCACCTTACAATAGCAAGGTGGCATTAACCCTTCATTACCCCATATCCCACCACTACACGGGAATGGGAAGAGAGTGGCCAAGTGCCAGAATAGGCACATCTTCCAGATGTGCCTGTTCTGGGGTGGCTGGGGGCAGATGTTTTTAGCCAGGGGGGGGGGGCCAATAACCGTGGACCCTCTCCAGGCTATTAATATCTGCCCTCAGTCACTGGCTTTACTACTCTGGCGGAGAAAATTGTGCGGGAGCCCACGCCAATTTTTTCCGCCATTTAACCCTTTAATTTAATAGCTAGAACGGCCAAATTTTGCAGATACACACTACTGACATTAGTAGTGTGGAATCTGCAAAAAAAAGGAGAGAAGACATGGTTTACTGTATGTAACCATGTCACATATCATGTCGGGTTTAGGAAGGAGAAAGCAAAAGCCGGTAATTGAATTACCGGCTTTCAAGCTGTCTAGCGCTGGAAAAAATATTAATATATATACATGTGTGTGTTTCACTGATATATATATATATATATATATATATATATATACACCTATTCTATGTGTACACATTTATTCTACCTATTCTACTGGAAGCTGTCAGTGTGATTTTACTGTACACCGCACTGAATTACCGGCTTTTCTCTCTAACACCGCTGCGTATTTCTCGCAAGTCACACTGCTGGTCCGTGTGTAATCCGTATTTTTCTGGCTTCCATAGACTTTCATTGGCTTTTTTTTTTTTTTTGCGCAATACGGTGACAAACGCAGCATGCTGGGATTTTCTACGGCCGTAGAAAGCCGTATAATACTGATCAGTAAAATACGGCAGATAGGAGCAGGGGCATAGAAAATAATTGGGCCGTTTGTTTTGCGAGTTTTACAGACGTATTTTATGCGCTCATACGCCCGTAAAACTCACTAGTGTGACTCCGGCCTTAGGGCGCTGACTGCGCACCATTATGTGTGCCCGCTACGCAGCCCCGTATTCTGCGCTCTGCCCAGAGAACTCGCGGCTTTTTCTCAAGATTCGTTGTTATCATTAATTCCTTTTAAACGGTAATAATGAAAGTTCCTCTCTGGGCCCCAGATATTGCAATAGACGTTTCACCAGGCGCAGCTGAGTATTATCTCCTGATCAGCGTCCTCCGCCCGGGTGAACGCCCATCACCAGGAGCCGCGATAAAGGGGGATCGCCCAAACTGATGAGACCACAGGAGCCGCCTGCGAGTGTGGAGGCCTGCAGAGGACTACGACCCCAATCATCCCGTGAGTAACCTACCTACACTGCACAGGCCCACTCCTCCTCTATATACACTGCACAGGCCCACTCCTTATATATATATATATATATATATATATATATATATATATATATATATATACGGCACAGGCCCGCTCCTCCTCTCTCTCTCTCTCTCTCTATATCTATATCTATATAGATATATATATATAGATTCAAGATTCAAAGAAGCTTTATTGGCAGGACCAAATACACATCAGTTTTGCCAAAGCAAGTGTATAGAGGCAATAGGGATAGGGACTGAGGGGATGTTGGGTAGGAGCTGTGGGGGAGGTGGATGGGGGCAGATCCATTGTGGGGGCTATAGTCCATGGCATAGGGGAGGTGGATGGGGCAGATCCAGGGTGGGGGCTCTAGTCCATGGCATAGGGGAGGTGGATGGGGCAGATCCAGGGTGGGGGCTATAGTCCATGGCATAGGGGAGGTGGATGGGGCAGATCCAGGGTGGGGGCTCTAGTCCATGGCATAGGGGAGGTGGATGGGGCAGATCCAGGGTGGGGGCTATAGTCCATGGCATAGGGGAGGTGGATGGGGCAGATCCAGGGTGGGGGCTATAGTCCATGGCATAGGGGAGGTGGATGGGGCAGATCCATTGTGGGGGCTATAGTCCATGGCATAGGGGAGGTGGATGGGGCAGATCCATTGTGGGGGCTATAGTCCATGGCATAGGGGAGGTGGATGGGGCAGATCCAGGTTGGGGGCTATAGTCCATGGCATAGGGGAGGTGGATGGGGCAGATCCATTGTGGGGGCTATAGTCCATGGCATAGGGGAGGTGGATGGGGCAGGTCCAGGTTGGGGGCTATAGTCCATGGCATAGGGGAGGTGGATGGGGCAGATCCAGGGTGGGGGCTATAGTCCATGGCATAGGGGAGGTGGATGGGGCAGATCCAGGGTGGGGGCTATAGTCCATGGCATAGGGGAGGTGGATGGGGGGCAGGTCCAGGTTGGGGGCTATAGTCCATGGCATAGGGGAGGTGGATGGGGCAGGTCCAGGTTGGGGGCTATAGTCCATGGCATAGGGGAGGTGGATGGGGCAGATCCAGGGTGGGGGCTATAGTCCATGGCATAGGGGAGGTGGATGGGGCAGGTCCAGGTTGGGGGCTATAGTCCATGGCATAGGGGAGGTGGATGGGGCAGGTCCAGGTTGGGGGCTATAGTCCATGGCATAGGGGAGGTGGATGGGGCAGATCCAGGTTGGGGGCTATAGTCCATGGCATCATAGTTCTTTCTCGCAGTCTATGACATTCGCTCACATACCGCGCTGCGGTATATATATATATATATATATATATATATATATATATATATATATATATATATATATATACTGCACAGGCCCACTCCTCCTCTATATATACTGCACAGGCCCACTCCTCCTCTATATATACTGCACAGGCCCACTCCTCCTCTATATATATATACTGCACAGGCCCACTCCTTTATATATATATATATATATATATATATATATATATATATATATATATATATATATATATATATATATATACAGGAGGAGTGGTACTGTGCAGTGTGTGTATACAGGAGGAGTGGTACTGTGCAGTGTGTGTATACAGGAGGAGTGGTACTGTGCAGTGTATATATATATACAGGAGGAGCGGTACTGTGCAGTGTATATATATATATACAGGAGGAGCGGTACTGTGCAGTGTATATATATATATATATATACAGGAGGAGTGGTACTGTGCAGTGTATATATACAGGAGGAGTGGTACTGTGCAGTGTGTGTATATATATATATATATATATATATATATATATATATATATATATATATATATATATATATATATATATATATATATATATATATATATATATATATACAGGAGGAGTGGTACTGTGCAGTGTATATATACAGGAGGAGTGGTACTGTGCAGTGTATATATACAGGAGGAGTGGTACTGTGCAGTGTATATATACAGGAGGAGTGGTACTGTGCAGTGTGTATATATATATATATATATACAGGAGGAGTGGTACTGTGCAGTGTGTATATATATATATATATATATACAGGAGGAGTGGTACTGTGCAGTGTGTATATATATATATATACAGGAGGAGCGGTACTGTGCAGTGTATATATATATATATATACAGGAGGAGTGGTACTGTGCAGTGTATATATACAGGAGGAGTGGTACTGTGCAGTGTATATATACAGGAGGAGTGGTACTGTGCAGTGTATATATACAGGAGGAGTGGTACTGTGCAGTGTGTATATATATATATATATATATATATATATATATATATATATATATATATATATATATATATATATATATATATATATATATATATATATATATATATATATATATACAGGAGGAGTGGTACTGTGCAGTGTATATATACAGGAGGAGTGGTACTGTGCAGTGTATATATACAGGAGGAGTGGTACTGTGCAGTGTGTATATATATATATATATATATATATATATATATATATATATATATATACAGGAGGAGTGGTACTGTGCAGTGTATATATACAGGAGGAGTGGTACTGTGCAGTGTATATATACAGGAGGAGTGGTACTGTGCAGTGTGTATATATATATATATATATATATATATATATATATATATATATATATATATATATATATATATATATATATACTGCACATATATATTGGCCTCTCGCAGCATACTAACTCTCCAACACATGAAGATGGAAACTCCCTTGACTTGGTCTTCTCCCGACTTTGCTCAGTGGATGACTTCACAAACTCCCCTCTCCCGCTCTCTGACCACAACCTTCTTTCATTCTCTATCAAGAACTGCCATCCCGCTCAGGTCACCCCCACTTTCCACACCTATAGAAACATACAGGCCATTAACATCCAGGAACTTATGAAGAACTTGCAGTCCTCATTGGCCCCAATCTCCTCCATCTCATGTCCTGATTCTGCTCTGAAGCATTACAATGAAACCCTGCAAAGTGCCCTGGATGAAGCTGCTCCTCCTATACATAAAACAACTCGGCACAGACGGCAACAACCGTGGCACACGCTGCAAACACGTTTCCTGCAGCGGTGCTCCAGGTGCGCAGAACGTCTGTGGAGAAAATCTAATCTACCCGAAGATTTCATCCATTATAAGTTCATGCTAAAGACATACAATTCTGCCCTTCACCTCTCCAAACAAACCTACTTCAACACCCTCATCACCTCCCTGTCCAATAACCCTAAACGTCTCTTTGACACGTTCCAGTCCCTACTCAACCCAAGAGAGCAGGCCCCAACCACGGATCTCCGTGCTGACGATCTGGCCAATTACTTCAAAGAAAAAATTGACCACATTCGACAGGAAATCCTCTCCCAATCTCTTCATACCATGCACTGTCCTCCCTCCCCCACTGCATCTAGTTCACTCTCTGACTTTGAAGCAGTTACAGAAGAAGAAGTAAGCAGGCTCCTTGCATCTTCGCGCCCGACCACTTGCACCAGTGACCCCATTCCGTCACATCTCCTCCAGTCCCTTTCCCCGGCTGTCACCTCTCACCTAACAAAAATATTCAACCTTTCCCTCACTTCCGGTATTTTTCCCTCCTCATTTAAGCATGCCATCATACATCCATTACTTAAAAAACCATCCCTCGATCAAAACTGTGCCGCTAATTATAGACCTGTCTCTAATCTTCCCTTCATCTCTAAACTCCTCGAACGCCTGGTCCACTCCCGTCTTACCCGCTATCTCTCAGATAACTCTCTTCTCGACCCTCTTCAATCTGGCTTCCGCTCTTTACACTCTACTGAAACTGCCCTCATTAAAGTCTCTAATGACCTACTAACAGCTAAATCTAATGGTCACTACTCCATGCTAATTCTCTTGGATCTCTCTGCAGCATTCGACACTGTGGATCATCAGCTCCTCCTCACTATGCTCCGCTCCATCGGCCTCAAGGACACCGTTCTCTCCTGGTTCTCCTCCTATCTCTCTGACCGATCCTTCACTGTATGTTTTGCTGGTTCCTCCTCCTCTCACCTTCCCCTTACTGTTGGGGTTCCTCAAGGATCAGTCCTAGGCCCCCTACTCTTCTCGATGTATACTGCCCCTATTGGACAAACAATCAGTAGATTTGGTTTCCAGTACCATCTCTATGCTGACGACACCCAATTATACACTTCTGCTCCCGATATCACACCGACCTTTTTAGAAAACACCAGTGATTGTCTTACCGCTGTCTCTAACATCATGTCCTCCCTCTATCTGAAACTAAACCTGTCAAAAACTGAACTCCTCGTGTTCTCTCCCTCTACTAACCTACCTTTGCCTGACATTGCCATCTCCGTGTGCGGTTCCACCATTACTCCAAAGCAACATGCCCGCTGCCTTGGGGTCATCCTTGATTCTGACCTTTCATTCACCCCCTACATCCGATCACTGGCTCGCTCTTCTTACCTGCATCTCAAAAACATTTCTAGAATTCGCCCTTTTCTTAATTTCGACTCTGCAAAAACTCTGACTGTTTCACTTATTCATTCTCGTCTGGACTATTGTAACTCTCTACTAATCGGTCTCCCTCTTGCAAAACTCTCCCCGCTCCAATCTGTCCTGAATGCTGCAGCCAGGATCATATTCCTCACCAACCGTTACACCAATGCCTCTACCCTGTGCCAGTCATTACACTGGTTACCCATCCACTCAAGAATCCAGTACAAAACTACTACCCTCATCCACAAAGCACTCCATGGCTCAGCACCACCCTACATCTCCTCCCTGGTATCAGTCTACCACCCTACCCGTGCCCTCCGCTCCGCTAATGACCTCAGGTTAGCATCCTCAATAATCAGAACCTCCCACTCCCGTCTCCAAGACTTTACACGTGCTGCGCCGATTCTTTGGAATGCACTACCTAGGTTAATACGATTAATCCCCAATCCCCACAGTTTTAAGCGTGCCCTAAAAACTCATTTGTTCAGACTGGCCTACCGCCTCAATGCATTAACCTAACGATCCCTGTGTGGCCTATTTATAAGAAAAAAAAAAAAAAAAGGTTCCTCGCATCATGTTCTCATTCACTTTATGCAGTATTAGCCCTCTGTGTCTGTACTGCTACATACTTAGGCAGGTAACTGGTTCATGCAGCTTTACATGAACACCTGAGCCTTACACTATGGCTGGTCCGAATAACTAAAGCAATTGTTACCATCCACCTCTCGTGTCTCCCCTTTTCCCCATAGTTTGTAAGCTTGCGAGCAGGGCCCTCACTCCTCCTGGTATCTGTTTTGAACTGTATTTCTGTTATGCGGTAATGTTTATTGTCTGTACAAGTCCCCTCTATAATTTGTAAAGCGCTGCGGAATATGTTGGCGCTATATAAATAAAATTATTATTTATATATATATATATATATATATATATATATATATATATATATATATATATATATATATATATATACAGGAGGAGTGGTACTGTGCAGTGTATATATATATATATACAGGAGGAGTGGTACTGTGCAGTGTATATATATACAGGAGGAGTGGTACTGTGCAGTGTATATATACAGGAGGAGTGGTACTGTGCAGTGTATATATACAGGAGGAGTGGTAATGTGCAGTGTATATATACAGAAGGAGTGGTACTGTGCAGTGTATATATATATATACAGGAGGAGTGGTACTGTGCAGTGTATATATATATATACAGGAGGAGTGGTACTGTGCAGTGTATATATATATATACAGGAGGAGTGGTACTGTGCAGTGTATATATACAGGAGGAGTGGTACTGTGCAGTGTATATATACAGGAGGAGTGGTAATGTGCAGTGTATATATACAGAAGGAGCGGTACTGTGCAGTGTATATATACAGGAGGAGTGGTACTGTGCAGTGTATATATATATATATATACAGGAGGAGTGGTACTGTGCAGTGTATATATATATACAGGAGGAGTGGTACTGTGCAGTGTATATATAGAGGAGGAGTGGTACTGTGCAGTGTATATACAGTGGGGCAAAAAAGTATCATAGGTAGACCTCAACTATGGGAGACAAACTGAGAAAAAAAAATCCAGAAAATCACATTGTCTGTATTTTTAACAATTTATTTGCATATTATGGTGGAAAATAAGTATTTGGTCAGAAACAAAATTTCATCTCAATACTTTGTAATATATCCTTTGTTGGCAATGACAGAGGTCAAACGTTTTCTGTAAGTCTTCACAAGGTTGCCACACACTGTTGTTGGTATGTTGGCCCATTCCTCCATGCAGATCTCCTCTAGAGCAGTGATGTTTTTGGCTTTTCGCTTGGCAACACGGACTTTCAACTCCCTCCAAAGGTTTTCTATAGGGTTGAGATCTGGAGACTGGCTAGGCCACTCCAGGACCTTGAAATGCTTCTTACGAAGCCACTCCTTCGTTGCCCTGGTGGTGTGCTTTGGATCATTGTCATGTTGAAAGACCCAGCCACGTTTAATCTTCAATGCCCTTGCTGATGGAAGGAGGTTTGCACTCAAAATCTCACGATACATGGCCCCATTCATTCTTTCATGTACCCGGATCAGTCGTCCTGGCCCCTTTGCAGAGAAACAGCCCCAAAGCATGATGTTTCCACCACCATGCTTTACAGTAGGTATGGTGTTTGATGGATGCAACTCAGTATTCAGTATTCTTTTTCCTCCAAACACGACAAGTTGTGTTTCTACCAAACAGTTCCAGTTTGGTTTCATCAGACCATAGGACATTCTCCCAAAACTCCTCTGGATCATCCAAATGCTCTCTAGCAAACTTCAGACGGGCCCGGACATGTACTGGCTTAAGCAGTGGGACACGTCTGGCACTGCAGGATCTGAGTCCATGGTGGCGTAGTGTGTTACTTATGTTAGGCCTTGTTACATTGGTCCCAGCTCTCTGCAGTACATTCACTAGGTCCCCCCGCGTGGTTCTGGGATTTTTGCTCACCGTTCTTGTGATCATTCTGACCCCACGGGGTGGGATTTTGCATGGAGCCCCAGATCGAGGGAGATTATCAGTGGTCTTGTATGTCTTCCATTTTCTAATTATTGCTCCCACTGTTGATTTCTTCACTCCAAGCTGGTTGGCTATTGCACATTCAGTCTTCCCAGCCTGGTGCAGGGCTACAATTTTGTTTCTGGTGTCCTTTGACAGCTCTTTGGTCTTCACCATAGTGGAGTTTGGAGTCAGACTGTTTGAGGGTGTGCACAGGTGTCTTTTTATACTGATAACAAGTTTAAACAGGTGCCATTACTACAGGTAATGAGTGGAGGAAAGAGGAGACTCTTAAAGAAGAAGTTACAGGTCTGTGAGAGCCAGAAATCTTGATTGTTTGTTTCTGACCAAATACTTATTTTCCACCATAATATGCAAATAAATTGTTAAAAAAACAGACAATGTGATTTTCTGGATTTTTTTTCTCAGTTTGTCTCCCATAGTTGAGGTCTACCTATGATGTAAATTACAGACGCCTCTCATCTTTTTAAGTGGTGGAACTTGCACTATTGCTGACTGACTAAATACTTTTTTGCCCCACTGTATACAGGAGGAGTGGTACTGTGCAGTGTATATATACAGGAGGAGTGGTACTGTGCAGTGTATATATACAGGAGGAGTGGTACTGTGCAGTATATATATATATATATATATATATATATATATATATATATATATATATATATATATATACAGGAGGAGTGGTACTGTGCAGTGTATATATACAGGAGGAGTGGTACTGTGCAGTATATATATATATATACAGGAGGAGTGGTACTTGTTGTGAATTCTGTGGCTGAGTTCACTTCTGTGGTCACAAGTGGTATTGCAGTCTCTGGGCTTCCTCCCTCAGGTGTTTTGGTGAGCTCGTTGGCTGCCTTGCTATTTAGCTCCACCTGAGTCTGTCTTCCTTGCTCCTTGTCAATGTTCCAGTGTTGGATCTGAGCTACTGCATCTTTCCTTGGGCCTGCTGCTCTGCTAGATAAGTGCTTCTAGTTTGTTTTCTGTTTTTTCTGTCCAGCTTGCTATTAACTTTTGCTGGAAGCTCTGAGAAGCAAAGGGGTGCACCGCCGTGCTGTTAGTTCGGCACGGTGGGTCTTTTTGCCCCTTTGCGTGGTTTTCGTTTTAGGGTTTTTTGTAGACTGCATAGTTCTCTTTGCTATCCTCGCTCTGTCTAGAATATCGGGCCTCACTTTGCTGAATCTATTTCATTCCTACGTTTGTCTTTTCATCTTGCTAACAGTCATTATATGTGGGGGGCTGCCTATTCCTTTGGGGTATTTCTCTGAGGTAAGTCAGGCTTGTATTTCTATCTTCAGGCTAGTCAGCTCCTCAGGCAGTGCCGAGTTGCATAGGTAGTGATAGGCGCAATCCACTGCTGCTTATAGTTGTGTGAGGATAGATCAGGTACTGCAGTCTACAGAGATTCCACGTCTCAGAGCTCGTCCTATTGTTTTTGGTTACTGCCAGATCTCTGTATGTGCGCTGATTATTGCACGCTGTGTTGCCTGATTGCCAGCCATAACAGTACAAGGAGCCACACCAATGATTCCCAATAGAGGGGAAAAAAGAAATCCTGACATCATTTTTTTTTCTTAGCTCTGTCTTCAGTCTTTTTTTCCCCTAGACATTAGAGTGCTTCAGGACACAGCTGTGGACATGGATATTCAGGCTCTGTGCTCCTCAATGGATAATCTCGTTGTAAATGTACAAAAGATTCAAGATACTATTGATCAGAAATCGATGGTTAAGGGTCACCAATCTAACCCAAGAAGAGGTGCGAAACCGGCTAAATAAGATTAAAATAGATAAATCTCCGGGTCCGGATGGCATACACCCACGAGTACTAAGAGAACTAAGTAATGTAATAGATAAACCATTATTTCTTATTTTTAGGGACTCTATAGCGACAGGGTCTGTTCCGCAGGACTGGCGCATAGCAAATGTGGTGCCAATATTCAAAAAGGGCTCTAAAAGTGAACCTGGAAATTATAGGCCAGTAAGTCTAACCTCTATTGTTGGTAAAATATTTGAAGGGTTTCTGAGGGATGTTATTCTGGATTATCTCAATGAGAATAACTGTGTAACTCCATATCAGCATGGGTTTATGAGAAATCGCTCCTGTCAAACCAATCTAATCAATTTTTATGAAGAGGTAAGCTATAGACTGGACCACGGTGAGTCATTGGACGTGGTATATCTCGATTTTTCCAAAGCGTTTGATACCGTGCCGCACAAGAGGTTGGTACACAAAATGAGAATGCTTGGTCTGGGGGAAAATGTGTGTAAATGGGTTAGTAACTGGCTTAGTGATAGAAAGCAGAGGGTGGTTATAAATGGTATAGTCTCTAACTGGGTCGCTGTGACCAGTGGGGTACCGCAGGGGTCAGTATTGGGACCTGTTCTCTTCAACATATTCATTAATGATCTGGTAGAAGGTTTACACAGTAAAATATCGATATTTGCAGATGATACAAAACTATGTAAAGCAGTTAATACAAGAGAAGATAGTATTCTGCTACAGATGGATCTGGATAAGTTGGAAACTTGGGCTGAAAGGTGGCAGATGAGGTTTAACAATGATAAATGTAAGGTTATACACATGGGAAGAAGGAATCAATATCACCATTACACACTGAACGGGAAACCACTGGGTAAATCTGACAGGGAGAAGGACTTGGGGATCCTAGTTAATGATAAACTTACCTGGAGCAGCCAGTGCCAGGCAGCAGCTGCCAAGGCAAACAGGATCATGGGGTGCATTAAAAGAGGTCTGGATACACATGATGAGAGCATTATACTGCCTCTGTACAAATCCCTAGTTAGACCGCACATGGAGTACTGTGTCCAGTTTTGGGCACCGGTGCTCAGGAAGGATATAATGGAACTAGAGAGAGTACAAAGGAGGGCAACAAAATTAATAAAGGGGATGGGAGAACTACAATACCCAGATAGATTAGCGAAATTAGGATTATTTAGTCTAGAAAAAAGACGACTGAGGGGCGATCTAATAACCATGTATAAGTATATAAGGGGACAATACAAATATCTCGCTGAGGATCTGTTTATACCAAGGAAGGTGACGGGCACAAGGGGGCATTCTTTGCGTCTGGAGGAGAGAAGGTTTTTCCACCAACATAGAAGAGGATTCTTTACTGTTAGGGCAGTGAGAATCTGGAATTGCTTGCCTGAGGAGGTGGTGATGGCGAACTTAGTCGAGGGGTTCAAGAGAGGCCTGGATGTCTTCCTGGAGCAGAACAATATTGTATCATACAATTATTAGGTTCTGTAGAAGGATGTAGATCTGGGGATTTATTATGACGGAATATAGGCTGAACTGGATGGACAAATGTCTTTTTTCGGCCTTACTAACTATGTTACTATGTTACTATGTTACTATGATGCTAGAACCAAGAATTCCGATTCCTGATTTGTTTTTTGGTGACAGAACTAAGTTCCTGAGCTTCAGAAATAATTGTAAGCTATTTTTGGCCTTGAAACCTCATTCTTCTGGTAATCCTATTCAACAGGTTTTGATTATTATTTCTTTTTTGCGCGGCGACCCTCAGGACTGGGCATTTTCTCTTGCACCAGGAGATTCTGCATTGAGTAATGTTGATGCATTTTTCCAGGCGCTGGGATTGCTTTACGATGAGCCTAATTCAGTGGATCAGGCTGAGAAAAATCTGCTGGCTTTATGCCAGGGTCAGGATGATGTAGAAGTATATTGTCAGAAATTTAGGAAGTGGTCAGTACTCACTCTGTGGAATGAATCTGCACTAGCGGCTTTGTTCAGAAAGGGTCTCTCTGAAGCTCTTAAGGATGTAATGGTGGGATTTCCTATGCCTGCTGGTTTGAATGAGTCTATGTCCTTGGCCATTCAGATCGGTCGTCGCTTGCGCGAGCGTAAATCTGTGCACCATCTGGCGGTATTGTCTGAGAGTAAACCTGAGCCTATGCAGTGCGACAGGACTATGACTAAAGTAGAACGGCAAGAACACAGACGTCTGAACAGACTGTGTTTCTATTGTGGTGATTCTACTCATGCTATTTCTAATTGTCCTAAACGCACTAGGCGGTTCGATAGCTCTGCCGTTATTGGTACTGTACAGTCCAAATTCCTTTTGTCCATTACCTTA
Source organism: Ranitomeya imitator (assembly GCF_032444005.1). Classification (NCBI taxonomy): domain Eukaryota; kingdom Metazoa; phylum Chordata; class Amphibia; order Anura; family Dendrobatidae; genus Ranitomeya; species Ranitomeya imitator. Next base: position 3,158,334 of record NC_091288.1, read on the forward strand.
ATGTGCTCTTTGTCATCGTATTCTGTCATGGCGTTTGTGGATTCAGGCGCTGCCCTGAATCTGATGGATTTGGATTATGCTAAACGTTGTGGATTTTTCTTGGAGCCTTTGCGGTGTCCTATTCCGTTGAGAGGAATTGATGCTACACCTTTGGCCAAGAATAAGCCTCAGTACTGGGCCCAGCTGACCATGTGCATGGCTCCTGCACATCAGGAAGTTATTCGCTTTCTGGTACTGCATAATTTGCATGATGTGGTCGTGTTGGGGTTGCCATGGCTACAAACCCATAATCCAGTATTGGATTGGAACTCTATGTCGGTAACCAGCTGGGGTTGTCAGGGAGTACATGGTGATGTTCCATTTTTGTCTATTTCGTCATCCATTCCTTCTGACATCCCAGAGTTCTTGTCTGACTTTCAGGATGTATTTGAAGAGTCCAAGTCTGATGCCCTACCTCCGCATAGGAATTGTGATTGTGCTATAGATTTGATTCCTGGTAGTAAATTCCCTAAGGGTCGTTTATTTAATTTGTCCGTACCTGAACACACCGCTATGCGCAGTTATGTGAAGGAGTCCCTGGAGAAGGGACATATTCGCCCATCGTCGTCACCATTGGGAGCAGGGTTCTTTTTTGTAGCCAAGAAGGATGGTTCGCTAAGACCGTGTATTGATTACCGCCTTCTTAATAAGATCACTGTTAAGTTTCAGTATCCCTTGCCATTGATTTCTGACTTGTTTGCTCGGATTAAGGGGGCTAGTTGGTTTACTAAGATTGATCTTCGTGGTGCGTATAATCTGGTGAGAATCAGGCAGGGAGATGAATGGAAAACGGCATTTAATACGCCCGAGGGTCATTTTGAGTATCTGGTGATGCCGTTCGGACTTGCCAATGCTCCATCTGTTTTTCAGTCTTTTATGCATGACATCTTCCGTGAGTATCTGGATAAATTCTTGATTGTTTACTTGGATGACATTTTGATCTTCTCAGATGATTGGGAGTCTCATGTGAAGCAAGTCAGAATGGTTTTCCAGGTACTGCGTGCTAATTCCTTGTTCGTGAAGGGATCAAAGTGTCTCTTCGGTGTGCAGAAAGTTTCATTTTTGGGGTTCATCTTTTCCCCTTCTACTATCGAGATGGATCCGGTTAAGGTTCAGGCCATCCAGGATTGGACTCAGCCGACATCTCTAAAAAGTCTGCAGAAATTCCTGGGCTTTGCTAATTTTTATCGTCGCTTCATCTGTAATTTTTCTAGCATTGCCAGACCGTTGACCGATTTGACCAAGAAGGGTGCTGATTTGGTTAATTGGTCTTCTGCTGCCGTGGAAGCTTTTCAGGAGTTGAAGCGTCGTTTTTGCTGTGCCCCTGTGTTGTGTCAACCTGATGTTTCTCTTCCGTTCCAGGTCGAGGTTGATGCTTCTGAGATTGGTGCAGGGGCGGTTTTGTCACAGAGAGGTTCTGGTTGCTCAGTGTTCAAACCATGTGCTTTCTTTTCCAGGAAATTTTCTGCTGCTGAGCGTAATTATATGTGGGCACGTGCCAGTGGGTTGCTTTTGCCCTTGCCGGTCCCGAAGAGGCCTTGGACACATATTTCGATGGATTTCATTTCTGACCTTCCCGTTTCTCAAAAAATGTCGGTCATTTGGGTGGTCTGTGATCGCTTTTCTAAAATGGTCCATCTGGTGCCCTTGGTTAAATTGCCTTCCTCCTCTGATTTGGTGCCTTTGTTCTTCCAGCATGTGGTTCGTTTACATGGCATTCCTGAGAATATTGTTTCTGACAGAGGTTCCCAGTTTGTCTCGAGGTTCTGGCGAGCCTTTTGTGGTAGGATGGGCATTGACCTATCTTTCTCCTCGGCCTTCCATCCTCAGACTAATGGCCAGACCGAACGAACCAATCAGACCTTGGAAACATATCTGAGATGTTTTGTTTCCGCTGACCAGGATGATTGGGTGTCATTTTTGCCGTTGGCTGAGTTCGCCCTTAATAATCGGGCCAGCTCGGCTACCTTGGTCTCTCCATTTTTCTGCAATTCTGGGTTCCATCCTCGTTTCTCTTCAGGACAGGTTGAGTCTTCGGACTGTCCTGGTGTGGATTCTGTGGTGGACAGGTTGCAGCAGATCTGGACTCAGGTAGTGGACAATTTGACCTTGTCCCAGGAGAAGGCTCAGCTTTTCGCTAATCGCAGACGCCGTGTGGGACCCCAACTTCGTGTTGGGGATCTGGTTTGGTTATCTTCTCGTCATATTCCTATGAAGGTTTCCTCTCCTAAATTTAAACCTCGTTTTATTGGTCCGTATAGGATTTCTGAGATTCTCAATCCGGTGTCTTTTCGTCTGACCCTCCCAGACTCCTTTTCCATACATAATGTATTCCATAGGTCGTTGTTGAGGAGATACGTGGCACCTATGGTTCCATCTGTGGAGCCTCCTGCCCCTGTTTTGGTGGAGGGGGAATTGGAGTATATTGTGGAGAAGATTTTGGATTCTCGTGTCTCTAGACGGAAACTCCAGTATCTGGTCAAATGGAAGGGTTATGCTCAGGAAGATAATTCCTGGGTTTTTGCCTCTGATGTCCATGCCCCAGATCTTGTTCGTGCCTTTCATGTGGCTCATCCTGGTCGGCTTGGGGGTTCTGGTGAGGGTTCGGTGACCCCTCCTCAAGGGGGGGGTACTGTTGTGAATTCTGTGGCTGAGTTCACTTCTGTGGTCACAAGTAGTATTGCAGTCTCTGGGCTTCCTCCCTCAGGTGTTTTGGTGAGCTCGTTGGCTGCCTTGCTATTTAGCTCCACCTGAGTCTGTCTTCCTTGCTCCTTGTCAATGTTCCAGTGTTGGATCTGAGCTACTGCATCTTTCCTTGGGCCTGCTGCTCTGCTAGATAAGTGCTTCTAGTTTGTTTTCTGTTTTTTCTGTCCAGCTTGCTATTAACTTTTGCTGGAAGCTCTGAGAAGCAAAGGGGTGCACCGCCGTGCTGTTAGTTCGGCACGGTGGGTCTTTTTGCCCCTTTGCGTGGTTTTCGTTTTAGGCTTTTTTGTAGACTGCATAGTTCTCTTTGCTATCCTAAGGGCAGCACGGTGGCGCAGTGGTTAGCACTACAGCCTTGCAGTGCTGGGGTCCTGGGTTCTAATCCCACCCAGGACAACATCTGCAAAGAGTTAGTATGTTCTCTCCGTGTTTGCGTGGGTTTCCTCCGGGCACTCCGGTTTCCTCCCACATTCCAAAGACATACTGATAGGAATTCTAGATTGTGAGCCCAATCGGGGACAGTGATGATAATGTGTGCAAAACTGTAAAGCGCTGCGGAATATGTTAGCGCTATATAAAAATAAAGATTATTATTATTATTATTATTATTATTATTATTATTATCCTCGCTCTGTCTAGAATATCGGGCCTCACTTTGCTGAATCTATTTCATTCCTACGTTTGTCTTTTCATCTTGCTAACAGTCATTATATGTGGGGGGCTGCCTATTCCTTTGGGGTGTTTCTCTGAGGTAAGTCAGGCTTGTATTTCTATCTTCAGGCTAGTCAGCTCCTCAGGCAGTGCCGAGTTGCATAGGTAGTGATAGGCGCAATCCACTGCTGCTTATAGTTGTGTGAGGATAGATCAGGTACTGCAGTCTACAGAGATTCCACGTCTCAGAGCTCGTCCTATTGTTTTTGGTTATTGCCAGATCTCTGTATGTGCGCTGATTACTGCACGCTGTGTTGCCTGATTGCCAGCCATAACAGGTACTGTGCAGTGTATATATACAGGAGGAGTGGTACTGTGCAGTGTATATATACAGGAGGAGCGGTACTGTGCAGTGTACATATACATGAGGAGTGGTACTGTGCAGTATATATATATATATATACAGGAGGAGTGGTACTGTGCAGTGTATATATACAGGAGGAGTGGTACTGTGCAGTGTATATATACAGGAGGAGTGGTACTGTGCAGTATATATATATACAGGAGGAGTGGTACTGTGCAGTGTATATATACAGGAGGAGTGGTACTGTGCAGTGTATATATACAGGACAGGAGGAGTGGTACTGTGCAGTGTATATATACAGGACAGGAGGAGTGGTACTGTGCAGTGTATATATACAGGAGGAGTGGTACTGTGCAGTGTATATATACAGGAGGAGTGGTACTGTGCAGTGTATATATACAGGAGGAGTGGTACTGTGCAGTGTATATATACAGGAGGAGTGGTACTGTGCAGTGTATATATACAGGACAGGAGGAGTGGTACTGTGCAGTGTATATATACAGGAGGAGTGGTACTGTGCAGTGTATATATACAGGAGGAGTGGTACTGTGCAGTGTATATATACAGGAGGAGCGGTACTGTGCAGTATATATACAGGACAGGAGGAGTGGTACTGTGCAGTGTATATATACAGGACAGGAGGAGTGGTACTGTGCAGTATATATATATATATATATATATATATATATATACAGGAGGAGTGGTACTGTGCAGTGTATATATATATACAGGAGGAGTGGTACTGTGCAGTGTATATATACAGGACAGGAGGAGTGGTACTGTGCAGTGTATATATACAGGAGGAGTGGTACTGTGCAGTGTATATATACATGAGGAGTGGTACTGTGCAGTGTATATATATATATATATACAGGAGGAGTGGTACTGTGCAGTGTATATATACAGGAGGAGTGGTACTGTGCAGTATATATATATATATATATATATATATATATATATACAGGAGGAGTGGTACTGTGCAGTATATATATATATATATATATATATATATACAGGAGGAGTGGTACTGTGCAGTGTATATATACAGGAGGAGTGGTACTGTGCAGTGTGTGTGTGTATGTATGTATATATATATATATATATATATATATATACAGGAGGAGTGGTACTGTGCAGTGTATATATAGAGGAGTGGTACTGTGCAGTGTATATATACAGGAGGAGTGGTACTGTGCAGTGTATATATACAGGACAGGAGGAGTGGTACTGTGCAGTGTATATATACAGGAAAGGAGGAGTGGTGCTGTGCAGTGTATATATACAGGAGGAGTGGTACTGTGCAGTGTATATATACAGGACAGGAGGAGTGGTACTGTGCAGTGTATATATACAGGAGGAGTGGTACTGTGCAGTGTGTATATATACAGGAGGAGTGGTGCTGTGCAGTGTATATATTCACACCGTGACCGTCACCCCTACGTCACGGATTGAGGTGACTTTAGGCCAACAGACGGCTATCACATGTGCAGGGGGCTTATCTTAGTTATCCCTCCACTCCACGATGGGATTAAAAAAAAACCACACACAAGGCTATTGACCTCTTAGTTTACAGCAGGGGCTTATTCTAGGTATCCCACTGCTTTTCTATATACCACGAACTGCAGGGATTTATGTATATCCCGCTTACAGTTCCACTTAACACTTGCAGCTCTCTGGCGCCCCCCTTACTCTCAGGTCAGATTAGGTACTGCACCCTGGGTAATTAGTCGCCAGGAAGGCTGCCTGCTATGTACTGGCTATTGGGCACGCTGCAGCGACGCGATAACTACTCCCACTCAGGCAGGAACAATAATTATTAACGTCGCAGCCGCTACAACATAACCCAAAAGTCTGCACACTTCTCGCTGCCACCAGCTTCGATTAAACGGGTCCGAAGCTAACCCAACACAACAGTAACAGTAGCGTATTTCACTTCAGAAGACAGGGTAAGTTTAGAGCATGGATGAACGAACTAATATATAATAGTATATTCCATTGAAATTAATTAGGCAGTGCTTTATGAAAAATATTTTATAAAGAAGTTACAAAGGAGACAATTGCCAATATGTACAAGGGTAATTATAACATAAAGGGAATAAATGAGAAAAAGCAACACTTACATGTTCAAAGCATGACAGGCAACCAGGCTAGGGCAGTTTCCATATATCCCAGTCCATGGGATGCTGCTGGCTTCAGGAGAGGACAAGAAGTCAGGAAGAAATCTAGCAGAGAGACAGCTGGGGATGTGTGCAGCCAGTTATACTTTCAAGGCTGTGACATCACAGAAAGGCTGGCTTATCCAGACCCTCCTCTCTCTACATTCTGCCTAAACTTTAAACTATTCTCTCTGATTTCTATAACTTCACTACAAAACATGTCAGAGTCAGACCAAACTCCTCATTCATCTCAGATTAACGTGGGCATTCTAATGAGATCAAATATGTCCTATCTGGGATACATATTTCCAGAGAAATCCCTACTTCTTTAGCAGATGGAGTTAGAAGCTCGTGTTTCGCGGGTTGTGTAGATACACCGAGTGAGAATAAAAATATATATTTTCGTATTTCTAGCTTAAATCGTTTGCCTAATATCTAACAAAAACTAAACAAAGAATCTTTCCTGAATCTTGGAGCCACTTTTCCAGTTTGAACTAGAGAATGTGGGAGGGGTGAGGGACTTTCCTCTGAGCCTGGAATTTACGACCCCAGAGCAATAAAACCTCTCTTCCCCCATACTCTCAGAGAAGGAAAGCCAGGAATTTGCAGCTAAAAACTGTTGCTCCAAGAAGGGGGCTTAGCCCACACAGGCTAGAGAACTACTTATGATATTTCATACCATATCGTGACAACAGGAGTAGTGGTACTGTGCAGTGTATGTATACAGGAGGAGTGGTACTGTGCAGTATATATATATATATACAGGAGGAGTGGTACTGTGCAGTGTATATATACAGGACAGGAGTAGTGGTACTGTGCAGTGTATATATAGAGGAGGAGTGGTACTGTGCAGTGTATATATACAGGAGGAGTGGTACTGTGCAGTGTATATATACAGGAGTAGTGGTACTGTGCAGTGTATATATATATATATATATATACAGGAGGAGTGGTACTGTGCAGTGTATATATATAGGAGTAGTGGTACTGTGCAGTGTATATATACAGGAGGAGTGGTACTGTGCAGTGTATATATACAGGAGGAGTGGTACTGTGCAGTGTATATATACAGGAGGAGTGGTACTGTGCAGTGTATATATACAGGAGGAGTGGTACTGTACAGTATATATATACAGGAGTAGTGATACTGTGCAGTGTATATATACAGGAGGAGTGGTACTGTGCAGTGTATATATACAGGAGGAGTGGTACTGTGCAGTGTATATATACAGGAGTAGTGATACTGTGCAGTGTATATACAGTGGGGCAAAAAAGTATTTAGTCAGTCAGCAATAGTGCAAGTTCCACCACTTAAAAAGATGAGAGGCGTCTGTAATTTACATCATATGTAGACCTCAACTATGGGAGACAAACTGAGAAAAAAAAATCCAGAAAATCACATTGTCTGTTTTTTTTATCATTTTTTTTGCATATTATGGTGGAAAATAAGTATTTGGTCAGAAACAAACAATCAAGATTTCTGGCGCTCACAGACCTGTAACTTCTTCTTTAAGAGTCTCCTCTTTCCTCCACTCATTACCTGTAGTAATGGCACCTGTTTAAACTTGTTATCAGTATAAAAAGACACCTGTGCACACCCTCAAACAGTCTGACTCCAAACTCCACTATGGTGAAGACCAAAGAGCTGTCAAAGGACACCAGAAACAAAATTGTAGCCCTGCACCAGGCTGGGAAGACTGAATGTGCAATAGCCAACCAGCTTGGAGTGAAGAAATCAACAGTGGGAGCAATAATTAGAAAATGGAAGACATACAAGACCACTGATAATCTCCCTCGATCTGGGGCTCCATGCAAAATCCCACCCCGTGGGGTCAGAATGATCACAAGAACGGTGAGCAAAAATCCCAGAACCACGCGGGAGGACCTAGTGAATGAACTGCAGACAGCTGGGACCAGTGTAACAAGGCCTACCATAAGTAACACACTACGCCACCATGGACTCAGATCCTGCAGTGCCAGACGTGTCCCACTGCTTAAGCCAGTACATGTCCGGGCCCGTCTGAAGTTTGCTAGAGAGCATTTGGATGATCCAGAGGAGTTTTGGGAGAATGTCCTATGGTCTGATGAAACCAAACTGGAACTGTTTGGTAGAAACACAACTTGTCGTGTTTGGAGGAAAAAGAATACTGAATACTGAGTTGCATCCATCAAACACCATACCTACTGTAAAGCATGGTGGTGGAAACATCATGCTTTGGGGCTGTTTCTCTGCAAAGGGGCCAGGACGACTGATCCGGGTACATGAAAGAATGAATGGGGCCATGTATCGTGAGATTTTGAGTGCAAACCTCCTTCCATCAGCAAGGGCATTGAAGATTAAACGTGGCTGGGTCTTTCAACATGACAATGATCCAAAGCACACCACCAGGGCAACGAAGGAGTGGCTTCGTAAGAAGCATTTCAAGGTCCTGGAGTGGCCTAGCCAGTCTCCAGATCTCAACCCTATAGAAAACCTTTGGAGGGAGTTGAAAGTCCGTGTTGCCAAGCGAAAAGCCAAAAACATCACTGCTCTAGAGGAGATCTGCATGGAGGAATGGGCCAACATACCAACAACAGTGTGTGGCAACCTTGTGAAGACTTACAGAAAACGTTTGACCTCTGTCATTGCCAACAAAGGATATATTACAAAGTATTGAGATGAAATTTTGTTTCTGACCAAATACTTATTTTCCACCATAATATGCAAATAAAATGTTAAAAAAACAGACAATGTGATTTTCTGGATTTTTTTTCTCAGTTTGTCTCCCATAGTTGAGGTCTACCTATGATGTAAATTACAGACGCCTCTCATCTTTTTAAGTGGTGGAACTTGCACTATTGCTGACTGACTAAATACTTTTTTGCCCCACTGTATACAGGAGGAGTGGTACTGTGCAGTGTATATATACAGGAGGAGTGGTACTGTGCAGTGTATATATACAGGAGGAGTGGTACTGTACAGTGTATATATACAGGAGGAGTGATACTGTGCAGTGTATATATACAGGAGGAGTGATACTGTGCAGTGTATATATACAGGAGGAGTGATACTGTGCAGTGTATATATACAGGAGGAGTGATACTGTGCAGTGTATATATACAGGAGGAGTGATACTGTGCAGTGTATATATACAGGAGGAGTGATACTATGCAGTGTATATATACAGGAGGAGTGATACTGTGCAGTGTATATATACAGGAGGAGTGATACTGTGCAGTGTATATATACAGGAGGAGTGATACTGTGCAGTGTATATATACAGGAGGAGTGATACTGTGCAGTGTATATATACAGGAGGAGTGATACTGTGCAGTGTATATATACAGGAGGAGTGATACTGTGCAGTGTATATATACAGGAGGAGTGATACTGTGCAGTGTATATATACAGGAGGAGTGATACTGTGCAGTGTATATATACAGGAGGAGTGGTACTGTGCAGTGTATATATACAGGAGGAGTGGTACTGTGCAGTGTATATATACAGGAGGAGTGATACTGTGCAGTGTATATATACAGGAGGAGTGATACTGTGCAGTGTATATATACAGGAGGAGTGATACTGTGCAGTATATATATACAGGAGGAGTGGTACTGTGCAGTGTATATATACAGGAGGAGTGATACTGTGCAGTGTATATATACAGGAGGAGTGATACTGTGCAGTGTATATATACAGGAGGAGTGATACTGTGCAGTGTATATATACAGGAGGAGTGATACTGTGCAGTGTATATATACAGGAGGAGTGATACTGTGCAGTGTATATATACAGGAGGAGTGATACTGTGCAGTGTATATATACAGGAGGAGTGATACTGTGCAGTGTATATATACAGGAGGAGTGATACTGTGCAGTGTATATATACAGGAGGAGTGATACTGTGCAGTGTATATATACAGGAGGAGTGATACTGTGCAGTGTATATATACAGGAGGAGTGGTACTGTGCAGTGTATATATACAGGAGGAGTGATACTGTGCAGTGTATATATACAGGAGGAGTGATACTGTGCAGTGTATATATACAGGAGGAGTGATACTGTGCAGTGTATATATACAGGAGGAGTGATACTGTGCAGTGTATATATACAGGAGGAGTGATACTGTGCAGTGTATATATACAGGAGGAGTGATACTGTGCAGTGTATATATACAGGAGGAGTGATACTGTGCAGTGTATATATACAGGAGGAGTGATACTGTGCAGTGTATATATACAGGAGGAGTGATACTGTGCAGTGTATATATACAGGAGGAGTGATACTGTGCAGTGTATATATACAGGAGGAGTGATACTGTGCAGTGTATATATACAGGAGGAGTGATACTGTGCAGTGTATATATACAGGAGGAGTGGTACTGTGCAGTGTATATATACAGGAGGAGTGGTACTGTGCAGTGTATATATACAGGAGGAGTGGTACTGTGCAGTGTATATATACAGGAGGAGAGGTACTGTGCAGTGTATATATACAGGAGGAGTGGTACTGTACAGTGTATATATACAGGAGGAGTGGTACTGTGCAGTGTATATATACAGGAGGAGTGGTACTGTGCAGTGTATATATACAGGAGGAGTGGTACTGTGCAGTGTATATATACAGGAGGAGTGGTACTGTGCAGTGTATATATAGAGGAGGAGTGGTACTGTGCAGTGTATATATACAGGACAGGAGGAGTGGTACTGTGCAGTGTATATATACAGGAGGAGCGGTACTGTGCAGTGTATATATACAGGAGGAGCGGTACTGTGCAGTGTATATATACAGGAGGAGCGGTACTGTGCAGTGTATATATACAGGAGGAGTGGTACTGTGCAGTATATATATACAGCAGGAGTGGTACTGTGCAGTGTATATATACAGGAGGAGTGGTACTGTGCAGTATATATATACAGGAGGAGCGGTACTGTGCAGTGTATATATACAGGAGGAGAGGTACTGTGCAGTGTATATATACAGGAGGAGTGGTACTGTACAGTGTATATATACAGGAGGAGTGGTACTGTGCAGTGTATATATACAGGAGGAGTGGTACTGTGCAGTGTATATATACAGGAGGAGTGGTACTGTGCAGTGTATATATACAGGAGGAGTGGTACTGTGCAGTGTATATATAGAGGAGGAGTGGTACTGTGCAGTGTATATATACAGGACAGGAGGAGTGGTACTGTGCAGTGTATATATACAGGAGGAGCGGTACTGTGCAGTGTATATATACAGGAGGAGCGGTACTGTGCAGTGTATATATACAGGAGGAGCGGTACTGTGCAGTGTATATATACAGGAGGAGTGGTACTGTGCAGTATATATATACAGCAGGAGTGGTACTGTGCAGTGTATATATACAGGAGGAGTGGTACTGTGCAGTATATATATACAGGAGGAGCGGTACTGTGCAGTGTATATATACAGGAGGAGTGGTACTGTGCAGTGTATATATACAGGAGGAGTGGTACTGTGCAGTGTATATATACAGGAGGAGTGGTACTGTGCAGTGTATATATACAGGAGGAGTGGTACTGTGCAGTGTATATATAGAGGAGGAGTGGTACTGTGCAGTGTATATATACAGGAGGAGTGGTACTGTGCAGTGTATATATACAGGACAGGAGGAGTGGTACTGTGCAGTGTATATATACAGGAGGAGCGGTACTGTGCAGTGTATATATACAGGAGGAGCGGTACTGTGCAGTGTATATATACAGGAGGAGCGGTACTGTGCAGTGTATATATACAGGAGGAGTGGTACTGTGCAGTGTATATATACAGGAGGAGTGGTACTGTGCAGTGTATATATACAGGAGTAGTGATACTGTGCAGTGTATATATACAGGAGTAGTGGTACTGTACAGTGTATATATACAGGAGTAGTGATACTGTGCAGTGTATATATACAGGAGTAGTGGTACTGTACAGTGTATATATACAGGACAGGAGGAGTGGTACTGTGCAGTGTATATATAGAGGAGGAGCGGTACTGTGCAGTGTATATATACAGGAGGAGCGGTACTGTGCAGTGTATATATACAGGAGGAGTGGTACTGTGCAGTGTATATATACAGGACAGGAGGAGGGTACTGTGCAGTGTATATATACAGGACAGGAGGAGGGGTACTGTGCAGTGTATATATACAGGACAGGAGGAGTGGTACTGTGCAGTGTATATATAGAGGAGGAGTGGTACTGTGCAGTGTATATATACAGGAGGAGTGGTACTGTGCAGTCTATATATACAGGAGGAGTGGTACTGTGCAGTGTATATATACAGGAGGAGCGGTACTGTGCAGTCTATATATACAGGAGGAGCGGTACTGTGCAGTGTATATATACAGGAGGAGTGGTACTGTGCAGTCTATATATACAGGAGGAGTGGTACTGTGCAGTGTATATATACAGGACAGGAGGAGTGGTACTGTGCAGTGTATATATACAGGAGGAGCGGTACTGTGCAGTCTATATATACAGGAGGAGTGGTACTGTGCAGTGTATATATACAGGAGGAGCGGTACTGTGCAGTCTATATATACAGGAGGAGTGGTACTGTGCAGTGTATATATACAGGAGGAGTGGTACTGTGCAGTGTATATATACAGGAGGAGCGGTACTGTGCAGTCTATATATACAGGAGGAGTGGTACTGTGCAGTGTATATATACAGGAGGAGCGGTACTGTGCAGTCTATATATACAGGAGGAGTGGTACTGTGCAGTGTATATATACAGGACAGGAGGAGTGGTACTGTGCAGTGTATATATACAGGAGGAGTGGTACTGTGCAGTCTATATATACAGGAGGAGTGGTACTGTGCAGTGTATATATACAGGAGGAGCGGTACTGTGCAGTCTATATATACAGGAGGAGTGGTACTGTGCAGTGTATATATACAGGAGGAGTGGTACTGTGCAGTGTATATATACAGGAGGAGTGGTACTGTGCAGTGTATATATACAGGAGGAGCGGTACTGTGCAGTGTATATATACAGGAGGAGGGGTACTGTGCAGTGTATATATACAGGAGGAGTGGTACTGTGCAGTCTATATATACAGGAGGAGTGGTACTGTGCAGTGTATATATACAGGAGGAGTGGTACTGTGCAGTGTATATATACAGGAGGAGTGGTACTGTGCAGTGTATATATAGAGGAGGA